>NC_134326.1:16416871-17016871 GCF_964195595.1 Calonectris borealis
AAGAGAAAAAGAGCGTTTGTGTCCTACAGGATTCACTCTGTACTACACACTCCACATTCTGCTCTCCAGATTTGACATTTGGCTGAGTAATGACTCAGCCCCTCGCTCCCTCTGTGTTTGCACCCCTCCTTCATTCCAGCTCACACTGCCATGTTTGAATTATTCCCTGTCAGCATCCTATTTGGGGCATTTAAAACAAGTTTCACGCTAGAGACAGAAAGACTTAAACCTGAAGGCTCCCATGGGAGCCAAAAGCTGAACTCTCTGTGCCTGCAGCATCATCCCCGTGGGAATGGCTGCTTCCAGCCATTTGTCCATTTGTCCATTCATCTTCCCAGCAATGTGAACAAGAAAATTCTCTGCACGGAATAAATCCATCTCTATTTGTCATCTGGAAGGCTTTGTTTGTAATGCTTGCTGGCCTTTTCCAAGCTGGAGGATTATGGAGCTGAAAGTATGCCTAAAATATATCCCCAAATCAGTACAGAAATGCCAATGAGTTAAAACGAATGCAGTATCAGAGAGGGGAAAACAGCCCTATTTGCTGCTCGCCTCTGTGCAGGGCAGGAGATCTTTGCATGCAGCATCCCTGTGTCCTCACCAGCATGTCTCAGCTCTGCTGTCCCAGTCCTTGCTTGCCCACACCGCTCTTCAAAGCGCTTCTTTCCTGGCCCTCCTGCACCATCCCAGTTTCCTCTGGGAGGAATGTGCTAAACATGCCAAGTTATGGTTTGGTTAAGTGGAAAAATTATTCTCGGTATGACATGATGAAGCACAAATGCAAAGCTGGTTCTTGGGGCTGTACCCTCTCTGCTCTGCCTCCTGCCAAAAATGCACAGAGGAAAAAAGAGGGCTTTTTTTGATTGATGCCTGAATAGAAAAATCTACTAAAAATGTTAGCCCACACTGAATCAAAACATTTTTATTTCCTTCTGAAATGAAAAAAAGAAGAAAAATATTACTCTGGTTCAACTCAAAACCTTTCCTTTTTTTTTTAATTTTTGGATAATTTAACACTTTCAAACCTCTGATTTTGCTTTACGTTTTTCAAAGAACAGGTCGAAAACAAAGGGTATCTCAAAATTAAAATCTGACCACTTTGTTTTTAGCCCCTAAACAGACCATCTGATTTTAAAAATATTGAAACAATGTGTTTTGACTTTATCGAAATGCTTGTTTCTTCCACCTCAACTTTTGTGTCTGGAAGGATTCAAAGAGTTCAGACTTTTTCGGGGGAGAGGGTTGTAAATCTGCTGTTCCCCGAGAAACAATTCCCACAGCATTATCCTCAAGTTCCTTAATCTTTAGCTAGTCTTAGCTGACTCACTCTCAAATTCTACTATAATCACATGCTTTTCACACAATAATTATTTACAGCCAACTTCTACCCATTTCCATCTGTGCTTTATCAGTAGCCACTGCTTAAACAGTATTTTCTGTCAATAGCTGTCATGAGTTCCCAGGATACTAATGTGTTTGGGCCACGCAGATGCTGAGAAGCTCACAAACTGTTGGGAGAAGAATCAACCATCCAAAAGTTCCTTCCAAGAGGAAAAAAGGCCCCGAAAAGAAGATTCAAAGGTCAGAGGAGGGGAAGTGTCACCAAAAAAGTGGGGGCAGTCCACTCTGCTGTTGGTCCTTCACACCATCAGAGAACCTGCTTCCCAGCCTGGAGGACCCTCCACTGCCCATGGTCCCTCCAGGGTGCAGAGGCGATGGGGCAGCTCCGCCGGGAGCAGATGGGGAGGAAGAAGGAAGAGTTAAAGTAATCCCAGCCGTCGTGGCCGTATCCAGGTTAGGGTTGGCCTTACAGGCACCCCCAGGAAAACAGGGGGGAGCACAGGGACCTGCTCCTGAATCCTGCGCTAGCTTGGCACAAAGATGAAGGCAGTCCCCCAACCTCCGCTCGCTGCGTGACATTGAACAAGTTGCTTCCCTTCCTTCTGAAATGGGGAGTCTGAGCCCAGCTGCCTGCGGGGCTGAGGATGAGAAGCGGGATGGCCGGGGAAAGCATCACGGTTCAGTTCAAGCCCTCCCGAGGGCAGCCGGCTGCCTCTGAATCTTCTAAATCAATAACTGCAGTGCCCTGCAAATCCTCTTCAGGCGATGAATCCCCTTTTACTCAAGAGGTTTATTCAGTTACTCTCTGCTATTTTCAGTAGGGAAGGCATTTTTATTGCTGCAATTCAATAAATTAGCAGGGATTGGTGTCAGTAACCTCCTTGTAACGTCAGAAATGCTAAGCTTCATGTGGCACCAATCCTATTACGGGCCTAATCTCATCTACTGCTCTACAGATAACTGTGTGATAAGGGGTCAGATTTCCTTGGCTGCCTTTGTGAGTGTGCTAAGCTTATTATCCTCTCCTCATCCCCTACAGGAGACAGGCTTTCACCTCCTAACCCCTCTCGTAATTATTCACTCTCTGTTAGCGGAGCATGGCAGGTCTGGCTCTTGAATTCTGCTTAATATTATTTATCTAGTCAATATTCTCCTCTCAGTGGGTTTCCACTGATGGCTTTTCTCTCTGCTGCTTTCCCCCCTCTCTCTCCGCAGTTCTTCCCACTGCGTAGTTTGACCTTTTAAAGTATTTCAAAGGCCATAAGGATCCTCCTGAAGAAACAGGATTTACAAGGAAAGAGGATAAGAGAGGAACCCTCTTTGCCAGGTTGTGTTGATTCTAGTGACATGAACGACTCCCAGCACAGCCCAGCCTGAGTTACTACCAGTTGCCTCCCTCTCCTCTCGCTCCCCACCGGTGATAAATATTTGCTTTCTCTTCCTGAGGCTGGATCATGTCAGGTTTCATTTTCAGAAAGCCCTTTTATAAGAAGACTTTCAATTTCTGCCCTCAGCTATATTTAGTTTATAGGAATTTATGGGATGAATACACTTTTGTTAGCGCAGGGGTGGTTACAAATGGCATCGGCTGGCAAAAATGGTAACTCTCCTGTCAGCGGTTTGCAGGATGGGGAGGGGAGGCATGCATTGGCAGACTCCTATTAATCGTGATAAGAAATGTGTTAGAAACACCCTTCCACAGAAGGGAGCTCAGCAACAGGTCCCAATTACATGGTGAACTACACAGGCTGTTTTGTAATAGATCATTCCTCACCAGCCTTGCTGCTGTCAGCGGCGAAGCACTGCTTTCTTCTGAGAGGTGCAGATTAACACCGTCACCATCACACATCTGCAAAGCAAATGTACCGGTGGGCACTGCCTGCATGCAGAGTACAAACCCACATTTTTCCTGCTCACATCCTCTCCTTTCATCTGTCTGCGTGTTAGTTTTCATCACAGCTCTCCTGATACAATTATTTTCATCGCCTGAACTGGTGGGGGAGAAAGTCGGGATGCTCAGTTTGGCCATCTGTATGCAGGATGTGTATGGATGGGAAAGCAACCGGCAGCAGAACGAGCGTGTCTAAAGGTCGCTGCTGATGCTTCAGATGCCAAAGATCCTGCTCAGGTTGGGGTGATCTGAACACAACGGCAAAGCAGAGGGGCAAATCCCAAAGCTCCTTCTCTCAAGGCTGAGCTCTGGGGCCCGTGTTGGTGAGCATTTCTCCTTTTCAGATGAATGCTTAAGCTAAAATACAGATGTGGCGGCTGTTCTAGCTCTCACAGCCCTGATCTGAAGGCATCAGGTAACAAAATGACGGTGCTTGGGACATTTTACTATTTCTGAGAGCAAGGGTTTCCTCCTTTCCCTGCTGAATCCCTGAGAGCCGGACCCTTCCTCTCCAAAGAGACGCGCCTGGAGACAGAGCTGAGCTGCCCTCCGGGAGATGCCTCCATTGATGGTGGAGGGAACTTGATGCCTGACTTCCAGACAACTAACGCTAGCTGAGAAGAATCCCTCCCTTCACATCTTCATGTCTGCAGCACTTCACGCTCCAAGACAGCCTTGACATAGAGCTACTGCTGACTCCAATGCCCCTTGTCTTCTCTTCTTCTAGCCTGGAGGTATCTAGCAGGTTTGCCCTTGGCTGCCTTCCCATCCTTATCCCAGAGGCAGCCAGTGCTCACTGCATACCCAGCTTGTACGTTGAGTCTAGATATTGGTTATTCAGCTGAAATTATGTTCTCTCTTCTGGGGAGCTGTGTCCTTTCCTATGAATTGGGAAACGCACCAGGAATGAAACCCTCCATCCTTTGTCTCTATTGCTGCTCTCCTTGGCACAGAGGAGCTGACCAAGAGAGCAGAACAAAGGAACAGAGGACAAATCCATTTCTTAGGAGGCACCTCAAATCCACAGTGTGCTCTGAAATCACTGCTGGAGCTCTTCTAAGTCCATAAACAAGAAACTAAAAATGGATCTCAAAATGGTCTACAAATATTAACAAACAACTTCCTAGTGCTCCACGCTGTTATTTTACTGTTACTGATGAGAAAATGGATAGAGAGCAGTCAGGAAACCTGGCCAAGCCTGCATATTAGTGTCAAATTAATAATAGAGCTAAGCTTAAAACTTGAGAGTCTTGACGTGCAGTGCCTGAATCTAACCACAGCACAGTTTAATATTTTCCTATCTGCATCTACTTTTATAAAATTAAGTTTTATTTCTCTACCTTTATTTAATTTTGGAGCCCAGCTATATTCTCAATGGGTATCAGAGGCAGAGGCAGTAAGAGGGAGAATGTCATCCCCATGGAGACTCTTAGGGTGCCTTAAACATACCTCGAACAGAGAGAGGGGGATCAAAGCAGCGCACCTCCGTAGCCCTTCATGTGCCTCTGACCACGACCTGCCCTGCAGAAAGCGGGAGCAGGAGACTTTACTGGCAACTGCCAAAGCTACAATAAATGATCCCAAGAGCCCGATATTTAATTTTCACTCGGTGCAGAGGCTGGCTCCTGTTGAAAATGAGAGACCTCTTACCCCAGCAACACCAAGGGAATTAGTAGGCTGACTCCTTATCCTTCCACTCATTTTTTAATGAAGTGTGATGGCATGTTGGGGGAACCTGGAGGCCGTATGGCATCCTCAGTCCTCAGTGACCCACAAACGGGGCTGTTTACGAAAGTGAGATGAAATGAAAGGAAAACAGCGCGGCCGTGCCAATAAATGAACGTTCTGTCCTGCACATGCTTCCTCCGGGACACGGGGAGGAGGAGGATTGCTAATCGACCAGCTGTTTCTCACCATATATTATTTGCGGTTGCAGGATTGCTCATTTAAAGCCGCTGTGCCTGCAGACGGTTTGGACTTGAGTTTGGCCGAGGAGATCCTACGTTACCAAGAGCTGTCTCTTTTAAAGCATTTGAAACAACAACAGATTGGAAAGGCTGCTCCTACCCAGTTAGTCTCAAAGTTCCTTTGAGAATACGGTGTGTATTCCTCTGCTCTGGAGGCTACATGGACTGTGTAAAATCAATTCCTACAGTTTGAAAAAGGATCATTAAGCTCCTATCATCGCAGCTCACCAGCAGGGGAGGAGGGTAACTGTATAAATTAACACTGCAGGGTTTTTTGTTCATTCTCTAAGCAATGCCAGATAATCTTTTTCTCCAACTACAAATTAAAAGCTGATTTTCCTATTTACTCTTACCCCAGACTCAGCCTTGGGATGTTGAGCCTTATAGATCATTCCTGCCTCTTAATGATCACCCCAATGAGATGTGTCCCAGGATTTAGCTGGTGGTGTCGGGGCTTTGCTGGCTGTGCAGCATTAGGCAGACGGAGAAGTCGGGGCACAAACATGCATTTGCTGAGCCATTGCATTAGTGCTGCAGACGTGGCTGCCTCCTGCTGCTCACAGCTACCTTCCCACCGTGGGCGAGCGCTGCAGCAGAGGGACAGAGGATTTGCCTGGACCGGGGATGCTCCGTTTCACAATCCAACACCTTTCGGTGGCTTTGGGTGGGATGCCGGGCTCGGAGCTGGGGGAGGCCCTGGCAAGGGGTCTGTTCTGCAGAGCGTGTGACACGGGTGGAAACCTCCTGCGGTGCTACAGGAGAGGCAGCCTGGGGCTCCTGTGTCTGAGACACCGCACCAAAGCTCACCGGGGTGCAGCTGGTGCAGATCCCCTGAGCCAAACGTTCTTCAGCATTGCCCTGCAAACCCTGCTACATCCAACACCTCCCTTTTCAGCCAGGTACTGCCAAATCTCATTCAGCCCACTGGAGGAGGCAGCAGGAGGGTGGCTTGAGGGATGTCAGCAGCGGAAAGAAATCACCAGTTTTGCAGTTTTGGCTCCTGAGTCACTTCCCCAGTTGCAGCCTGTTCTGGTAAGGAGGCCAGAGCAGCAGGACAGGCAGTAATAGTAAAAAACATGGTGTGCGGGCAAACACAGGTGAGCAGGATTTACCATCACAGTTCTCCCTCTCCTCCTCTGTACCAAACAGGACAACTTAATCATTTTTTAAATGCTCTTCTGGCAAGCTGGGCCACTGGGATGTGCTGGGTGGCTCTTTAGCAGGCTCAGGGACTGGGAAGCATCTGCTCCAAGCCCCAGCCTGGGTCGCGATGCCCCGAGGTGCTGCCTGGGAGAGACCTCGAGGTCGGACACCAGCAGCATCACGGCAGGTTGGAGTCCCTCCAGGTCCTGCCCGGCCGCGGTCCCCTCCCAGTATGGCAGCTGGGACTCCCTCCAGTGTTTACTGGAATAACTAGATAATGGATCTGACTTCAAAGTTTGTTAAGTTAGAAGAAGCAGTGCAGGCTCTGGGTTGCACCGAGCATTTTGTCTCTTCAATCGTGTTTGAAATGTATCTTGTGACATTAGATTTCATATCCTAAGATGTGCCCTTCAGCACAGCATATAGGAAATGGAGAGTTTTGCTTTACCTATCAGTACCCTTTTGCCATGGAGCAAAGGGCTGGTGATTACACTTCGGCAAAGCAGTCTGTGAATGGGGAAAACAGCTTTTTCAGAGGGTGAAGGGGAAAATAGCTTTTTCCCCTCAGAAGAGAAGCTACCATCCCAGGTGAGGGAGGGAGGAGGTACGGTGTGGTGCCACTCCAAGCCCAAGTGTGCAGCTGTGTAAATGCAAATGAGTAGAAAAGGCCAAACAATCTTCCACAAGTTTTGGTACAGAGAAAAAAATGTGACCTTTTGCCCAGCCTGTTCCACAGGGAATCACTCCCAATCACTTGCCCGAGCCGTTTATCACAGACCTCACAAGACGCTGCTTGCCCTGTAACGATGTTCTCCAGCCACCCTTCCTGCTGCTGTATCCCACCGTGTCAGGCTTCTCAGGGAGCTTTGTAACAATAATCTAAGTGTGGTGGAAAATAAAAATCGCTCTGTTCCCTCTGTATGCTTGCGAATATAGCCCCAGCAGCTCTTCATAAACTTTCCTCATTTTTCTAGCTCATGAAATGTTTTATTGCCTTCAGGGAAGGGTACACCCTGGGCAGGCAACACAATGAGGCAGGATCAATTAACAGGGATGCAGCAAGGCTTTCCCCACGCTCTCCCCCATCTATAGCATTCTATTTCTACGTATCCTTTATTGCCCCACGCAACTTTGCCCAAAGCTGTTGTAACCAAGGGACTGCAGCACTCAGCAGCTGAAAAATATGAAGCTCGTGTTTGGTGAGACATTAAGCAGGCAGGCAGCACCAAAGCAGAAAAGGCAAAGGCAGCATCCCAGCCTGCGCCCAGGCTATCTGTGCCGGAGCACGATGCCTGCAAGCGGATGGATGCCCTCTGTCCGGGGGCTGGAGTTACGTCCAGCCACAGGCCAGCTGGAACAGCCAAGATACAGGCAGGGCTGAAGTGTTTTAAGAGCTGTGCCATCAACTATTGTATTCTCCTGTCTTTCTGACACTGACGGCAGTGGGCAGAGGTATCGAAATAAATGCAAATTAAGAGCTAGGAAAGCCTGAATTCTTGGTGCAATTCTGACAGCCAAGTATGGACCCTTGGCAAGTTGTTTGTTGCCTTTTTTTTTTGTCCATTAGCTCCATCAACAGTAACAGAGAAATGCCTGTGAAGTGCTTTCAACACAAGTATCTCTGGGGTTAATAAATCTTGTTAAGCAAGTGCTGCTGAGACAGCTGCCCTCATCAGGTGCTGCAGAGTGAAAGGCAGTGTGGCAGGGCTGGGACAGGCACTTTCCTATCAGAAAACATGGAAGACGATAGTCTGTAATTCAGTGGGAGACGACACAGGATGGGGAGGGTGCTACAATACCTAGTTGTTTGCCATCTCCTTACTTTTTGGTGACCACGCAGTGTTCTTGGATTGGACAAGAAGCCAAGAGCATCGCAGGCACAGGAGCTTGGAAAGTTGGAAAGCACATTAACCACGCACTGGATGTGGGACAGACAGACCATGACTGTGGCTGTATTTTATCTTTCAGGGTTTTGAGCTGTGTGCCAGATGCTGCAGTCAATGTAAGCAGCAGGGTGAGGGCAAACCAGGCTGGACCCACGGAAAACAGCATGGCATTTAATGTACTGCCATTATTAATTCATTACAGCACCTGAATGTGAAATGAGAGAGGGATTCAACTTGTGGGCGACCCGGAGCTGATCCCTGGGTCTAAGCAAGGGCCTTTCATTAGGGGAGGTTACTCCAGCTGCTGTCTCTGTGATGGATGCTGGGGCAGAGCCTCCTGTGCCACAGTGATTATCCAACTATCACAACAATCCTGCCTCCTGCAGGGCCAGGTCTTTCCAGGCACCAGGCAGGCAGGGTTTCTCACTCTCAAACCCCAAATACCCATGCCGAGCAGCCGGGGAACCAGGCTCCTGGTTGACTGTGTGGCTATTCACCCTCCCACTTTCCACACCGGGCATAAAACAAACCACCCAGTGTACCAGGGCTGGAGGTTTGCCGCCAGGACCAGGGTCTGGAAAGCTCTTTCGTTCCACGTTGATCTTCTTGCTTTTCCATCCATCACAGAAAGGTCTCCTTGCTTCATTGCCAGGATTAGTGCTGGCGTCGGTCCTGCTTTGGTCTGAATGCCCTCCTCTGAGAGCAGTTCGCTCCTGTCCAGGACAGACACACGTGGAGATAGTCAGACTTCTATTTTATGGCCAAGAGGAGAGAGCGTGTGGCCAGGTACATCTCACTGGTCAGGCAAATGCCTGGAAAGGGCCTGGCATCACCTTTCTGGGTACCCAAGAGAGGTTCAGGACCCAGGTCTGAGCGGCCGGAGTGACACTCAGCACGGCCTCGGGCTATTCCTCATTGTCAGCTGAATGCAGCTGTAATAAATATATCCAGTAATTTCAGGTTGGGGGATAAACAACACAGAAAAGGCTTTTTTGTCTCCTGTTTTAAGGGAACAAGGCTTACATGGTTTTTCGCTGTCTCTCCTCATCCCGCTAATAACTTTGAACTTGTTGGTTAAATTCCACCAAACTTAACAGAGGGACAGAGGTGCCAAAGAGAATGAAATTCCTAAAAATATTGTGAAAAATGATATCTGAGCAGCAGAAAGCAAATCTATCAATATCCTCTTTAAGGAAGAGGTTGCAGCATCAGCACAACCTTTCCGAGGGCTTGGAGGACTGGCATGGGCATGAGATGTAGGAAAGTCTCCAGCAGTGGAGTTGCTGGTAGGAGATTGTGTCTTATTAGACATCAGCGATTCCAGTCCTCCAGCAAGGCTGGTCTCCCAGGCATGCTCCATGGTGCCCCGTGCAGGGAGACTCAGCCCCAGTGACAGAAAGGCAGGGCAAGCTGAGGTGCTTCTGGCTTTTTGCACCTTGGTCTTTGCTGACAGCCCCTTTCCCTGCCTGTCCTTCAGGCCAACAGCAGTCCCACTCCAGACCCCTTCTTTGACCGACTACGTCGTGCTTATCCATGCTTCCACTTCTTATCAGAGCCATCTGTCTTCCTGCACGCTGGAGGCTTTCTTGGAGGCAACCGCCTGTGTGCACACCTCGGGGAGCGGGACGCGTGCTAGCAGGCACTTAGCTTATGAAGGCAGCAAGTCCCTGCTCTCTCTGGTGACCCTTGGCAGATTAACGTGCCGGCTTAATGGGAGTAAAACTCCATTAGTCATCAGCAACCTGACACATCTATCTCTGGGCTGCAAACGCTTCACTCCCAGCAGGTGAATAAGGACCAAGTGTTGTCAGAGGATGCAAAGCTACAAACAGGCAGGTTGTGGATGCTGGCAGAGCTCTGGAAACCCTCTAGAAGTGACTGGGGACTTGGGAGAATACGGGTCATTTTGGTCAAGATTTACCCGAGTTTGACTTTTAGGACTGCTTTTGGAGCAAACATGACCAGGGAATGTTCAAGTTCAGGCTTGGAGTCTGGGATACACTGTACACCCAATTTTGTGGTCCAGCTCTGGTTCAGTGTTTCCAGAGCTCCAGAAATCAAGCTGTAGACTAAAATTTTAAGAAAGCAAAAGTCTTTTACAGAACAGATGTGCTAAGACACATTTTGGACCTTGAGAACACCTTAAGGCGTCTGTTAGGATGCAGGCTTTGTAACTCGCTGTCCATCACTGAGCAGGTTCTCCTCTCTGAATTCATCAAACAGATGGATACTAGCGAGTAAAACTAAAAGGTCTGATCCCTAATTTGTTGCACAAAGTGAACTGCTTGGGAAAACTTATCGGTTCAGGGCCGTATTTATTCTGTGGACAAGCTGCCTCGAGCAGTCTCTGGAACCCAGACACAAGTGTGCCAAGGTCCCTGCACCCGTGCTGCACACAGAGGGCAGTGTGAGAGAGGCTACAGAGCTGGCAGCGCTGAAGAGGCAGAGCTGACACGCTTCAGAAGCAAACAAGCCATCCCAGAAACCAAGCACAATTGTAAAGGTGTGGGTTTACGTGGCCAGTGATGCCCAACGTACTGAAACTTATTTCCCTCGCTGTCTGCCAACAGCACAGCTGAGTTTCTAACTCTGTTCCTCCCTTGCAGTGTTGTCAGATTTCATGGATGTATTTTACATCGCTTAGCCTCAGCTCCACAGCGCTACAGATCTGCAATGCCTTTTCATTACCTTTAAAGCAGAATGAGAAGAAGAATGGTCCCCATATTTCTTTGTGCCTCCGGCGACCGATAGATATGTTTTTATCTGTGGCACTCAGGAGACTTGGGTGGGCAGGTCCTACCTTCTGGTTAGAACTGACGGAGTTTTAAAGATCTTTCTCTACATTGGTGTTGATGCTGTCTGGCTTTCAGGGCAACACTGCTGCTCCTTTGTTTTCATAGGGTTGCTCACGCCAAAACCGCGGGCATTGCCTGCCTGCCCTAAGGCAATCAAGATATCTGCACTTCGGCATCCAGACTCCGCAGTTACATGCCAGGCTCCCACATCCCTGCATACATCTTATTTATTACTGCACCACAGGGATTCTGGAAACCTTAGCCAACATCGTTGCTTCTTTTGTAAGAGGTTTCACGTTCCGAGTGAAACACACTGTGATTATATAGACCATTAAGAATCACGTGGCATTTCCAAATCAAGAGGGGGTGAAAAATCACTGGATCATATTTCTTGCCTTTTTTCTCTGTCTTAGACCAGGTGTCCTCTGTCCCATCCTGCTGACCCAGCCGGCTTGGCTTGCCATGCCCGTAAAGCTGGGCGATAAACAGAGATATCTGACAAGAGAGAGCTTTTGCTGGCTCAGCATCTGTGGTATGGACAACATCTGCTGCCATTCAAGGGCTCTTCTTGTGCTCTTGTGAGGGAGGGTCTGCAGCACAGACTTGCCCAAGTGCAGCTCCTCCATGTCTCTGGCTCCTGTCCCCCCCTCTGACTCGCAGGAGGCTAAAAATATAACCTGGTTCATAGATGCTATTTTGGGGGCTCTGTAGTTTTCCTTGCTTTAGCTCCCCAAGCATGCGCTGCTATTTTTTCCAGTAATGATCAGCATTACCCTATACATTTCTCTTTAGAATATATAATTTTAGACCTGATTATGCAATTATTACCACTCTCAATCATTTGCTATGTGAATTGGTTTTCTTAATTAAAAACAATAACAAATTTGGCTTCATTTATAGCAGTGCTAAGCAGTTAGCCCCAGGATTAGAGTGGGCTTCTCCAGGGACTGTATGTTTCCCAACACACATCACTCCTATCAATGTGTTTCAGTTTTGTGTTCCCTGCAGAAAATCACCAAACTGTGCCAGCTTTCATACTCTTGTACAAAATATTTATAGGAAAGGAGGACAAGACCGTTTATAACTGTAGGCACAATTACAACATTATTACCAAACTGGGGGGTTTGAAAACAGATCACCAGAAGCAAAGTAACTTCATTGTCTTAGTAAGTTGTGATCTTGTAAAAGCAACATGGCATAAGTTTTTTCTATCTGAGGGAATGAGAGTATCAGAGATGCACTGGAAGCACTAAAATGTTCAGTATTAATAAAGGAAATGTTACAAGTTATTTATCTTTTTGTCCCAGGGCTGGCAGGTCCCAAATGCTTTGACCAACAAGAACATTCTCAGCATTTCTCAGAGAGAAGCAAAATGAAGGCTAATGAACACAAAAGAGCAAGACACCCTGCAAACCCCATTTCCCCCTGCGAGTGAGGCAGCAAAGTCCATCAGGAGCTTCAGGTGAGGCCCTTTGCCATCCTCATGCCTTAATGCCCTCTGTGCCTCCTGCTCTGAGGAGCAATCCAGCCTCGTATCCAGCATTTTCAATTGTGCTTCTGTGCTCACAAGGGGATGGCTTAGTCTGGAAGGCTGTCAAGAGCTGGGAGGGGTGGCTGGAGAGCCTGGGCAGCAAGCGTCCCTTGGGACTGTTTAAGGAAAAGCTGAACCTGCCTCAGAGCAAGGGAAAAGCCTAGCTGGCTTTTGCAGTCTCTTCCAGCTCTGTTTTTTATGATGTTATTTATTTCTTGCATATCTCTTTTTGTCCCCTTCCTCTGATTCCGGTCATAATCTACAATTTGCTGCTATTAGTGTGAAAATGATTCTCATCTTCACCCCATGCTTGTGCAATCCACCCACCCTTAGCAAAGACTTAAACTGAAAATGGCACAAGTGACAGTATGTGGCATCCTACAATGTTCAGGGAGCAAACCCTTCATCTGGGTTAACCTCTTCCTCTCCTTGCCAGTGTCAGGCAATACACTTGAGTAAATAAGTCTTTTTTACTAGCAGAGCTGCTATTCTCTGCAAATCCTCTAAGCTACAGACAGTCTGGATCTGGAGAGCTTGCAGTACGTGTTTCTTTAATAGATAAAGTCTGTGAGATCTTTTTTGGTGCTATTTCTCTTTCAGCAGTTTTAAACATTCAGCCTTTTTCCTTGCGGCACAGGCTCCCCTCTGCCTCTGCTCTCATCAGCTCTGCAGTGAGCCCATCCAAGAGGAGGACTTGCTGGGTCACTTCTGTCCCTTTACTATCACATGAGGTGTCACCTGCAGGGTGGGAGGCTGCAACCCTGCTTTTCTGCAGAGCAGCACCTATTTCTCTGGGTTCAGGATAGAAGGGGTGCAAGACCATGCAAGTGCTGCCATCAGCTGTGATGCTTTGATTTGTGCCAAGTGGAGTTTGCTGCATCAGGATTGTGTGGGTACATGTATGCGGGGGTCATTTGGCTTTACACTCGATTGGAGATGTGACACAAGGCAAAGGGAAACACCTCCTGGGAACTTTGGTGCCTTGGGGACCCTCGAGACCCAGAGATAGGAGCAAGCTTTGGGTGAAGCCAGGAGCCCCATGCAGAACAATGCAACCAATTTCTGTGCATGGTCAGTGTTTTCCCCAGTGCTGGAACCCAGATTAGTGGCTGTCCTCCTAAAAAAGGAGTAAAACACGGCCAGGGAGTGTGTGTGTGGCCCTGTCTACCAGCTGCCAGCTCCACCATTTCATTTTCCTTTAGATGCCCGTTCAGCAGCGTGGGGCTCTCTGGCCTGGCTGGGCTCGGCGCCGGGGCTGGCTGCAGCCGCGCCTGCCTGCAGGGCTGCCCAGGGGCACCCTGACGCCCTGAGGGAAGCAGGGACATCACAGCACGCTGCCCACGCTCCGCTTCAGCTCCAGACCTTCTCCCAAATCAGGCTTTTAACCACTTTTCCCCACTTGGTTGCAGAGAATGATGGAAAGTAAGAATCTCCTACTGCGAGTCCTATACACTGAGAGCTGGCCAGAGGACAATTTGTGGGTGTTTTGGAGATGCCTAAAAAAAAAAAAGAGAAAGCTTCCAGGGTTATCTTCGTTTCCGCTGATGCTTCTGGGATGCTTTCTGGGTCTTTGCCGCTCGTGCTCTGCAGGACCAGAGGTCCCAGCAGCTGACCATAGCACCAGTGCCTCTGTGGGCCAGGAGCTCAGCAGCTCACCGAGTGTGTGCCCAACCTGAGACACCATGGCCTCCTGTGGTCCAGCAGCTTGTCAGTTTGGCTTCTCCAGCCTCCTCCAGCTGACAGGGTTCCCAAGCACTTCCCAAGTGTCCTTCCAACTCCAAATACCAACATCAATAGCTGTTCTCTCTTCCATTTTGGTTGGGATCAGCAGCTTTGTGGTTCCAGTGCTGTGCTTGCTGCCATGCATTGAGGTGGACCCAGAGGGACAGAGTCTGCTTCGGCTTTTGGTGGTGGAGGAACAGTCTCCAAGCCCTGTGTGGGTTTGGTCAGAGTGGCAGAAGCTGAGCCACTTGGGACACTTTTGTTACTACCTACAGCCCCTGGAGACAGGTCCAGGGGAACCGCTGTCTACTGGTACGGAGTAGAGAGGGGATAGGAACTTCGGCGTAGTCACCAGCTGGTGGATTGGATGTCTCTGAGGAGACTGATCATGATCCAGGGTGCTGACAGCTGGCACATGGTCCTGAACGGAGGTGTCTCCTCCTTCCTGGGGATCAGAGGACGAGGGGGAAAGTGAGGGCAGGAGGGTGCTTGTGCATCGTTATCACCCAGGATAGAAGCCAACATGTGTCATTGACGTCAAATCTGACCCCCGTCAAAGCTGAGTGTCCTCTTACAGTCAAGTAGCATTTCGCTTTGGGAAAATGCCTCCGTGCTGAAGCTATTACTAATGTGATAAATGCCAGAGCTCCCGGGAGACTGAATAATTACAAAGTCCTCAAAGGAAAACAGCACAGACCTCCTTTAAAGTAAAGACAAGATAAAACTTCAAAGCTAGGAGAAGTGAACTGGTTCTAAATATGTTGTAAACTCCAGAGTTAAATCTGCCTCCCCACCCTCCCTGGTCTCACATAACCACTGTGTTAAGAGGCTCAGAAGCTGGCACTAAGAAATCTGCAGGGCTATTTATCCAGACATGGAAATGATGATACTACCCCATGAAAGACGTGTTTGTGCTTGGAGGTTTGTGGAGCAAGGCCAGCAGCCGCAGCCCCAGTGTGCCGCAGCACAGTGTGTTGCTTCTCAGACGCGGGCAGTTTGCTCTGGTACCCGGATGGAGCTAAGCCAACAGGACAGGAGATGCTGCTCAAAGCCTGCGTAATCCAGCCAGCCCTTTACATCCCAATGCATGGCTGTCTATATATCTTAAAGCTTGATGTCAGGTCAGGGGAAAATACAGAAGTTTTCGTGTAGGGCTGGGGTTCGGCTGTGATATCCAGGACCAGGAGTGCTTGTGCAGGGATGCTCGCTAGACAAGCCAGTCCTCTTCCAGCCAGAACTGGAGGTGAGCAGCCAGGGCTGTGCTCTCTGTCTGGATGTGCCTGGTGCTGGGGAAGGTCTTTATGGCAAAAGAAAAGAAATTACATTTCAGGCTGTCCAAGCCATAGCATGAGGATGTCTGGGAGAGCTGCTTGGAGCCACCTCTAGCTCCTGTGCACTTTCTTGGTGCCAATGGGTGTGACATCCACTGCGAGAAGGAAAGTACATTTGACCTGCACCAAACTGCACCTTTCTTCCTTTTTTCTTACTGTCTCTTGCCTTCGCACCAGAATGCACTTTCAGCCCTTTAAAGACTCTTTTCTGGGAGAGGGGTGATGTGCCAGGGAGGTGCTGGGTACTGTCCACCCCATCCTGGCTGCCAGCAAATTCAGCATGGTTATATATAGGCTCTAAGCTGAGGCCTTCAAAGTAGCACTTGGACCTGAGTTCCTCGAACACGGCTGGAAAAATTCCACTTGGCATCAGGTAATTTACCATATGCTGCTGTTCCCTTCTGCTTTTATCCGGACAGTACCTCCATGCTCTCTGCTGTGGAATAGCTGCTATTTTGGGGGAAGCATTTGATATCTTTCCATTCCCTAACCATTCTTGAAGGGGCTTTCTCTCCTCTTCCAGGCTGGGACACAAACAAACTTCCCAACTCACTGCAGCAGCCCAATGTCACTGGATTGCAATGGTGCGTGACCAACAGCTGGACCGTGGGGGCTCTGAGAGGGCTGACGGTCTCTCTTTGTCATGTGCCTACATGTTGGGAGGCTGAGGCTAGCAGGTACCAGAATATTCACCATCTGCATGGGGTCTTCTCAGATACAACCTGGAGGGCCAGTAACTTTCATGCACAACTTCCACGTTCAAAGAGCAAGACTTCTGCATTTCTATTTTGAACTGCTGGTTTTCTGTGAAGTTGTCTAGGAAGGAACTCTTGTACCTTCTATTTCCACCCAATGTCTATGGCTTTTTTTTAAAATTTTTGCTCTCAGAAGGAGAAAGTGCTTTGAACATCTATTCTAATCACACACCAAATCACACACAAAGTCAATATACACCTAAATCACCAAAACATGTTTGATTCACCGAGTGAGTTTGGCCTGGGATTGCTAAGTGGAGAACATGGGTTTCATAGTAGGGCTGATGCAAAGGTGGTGTAGGCAACCTGCCGCAAATCTTGGGGGGACCCTCTAGCTGGGTCTTCACTGTAAACCTTTCCTTGCCCATCACTGCCAGGCAGTTGCAAGGCAGGGTGAGCTCTGCTCAATGCAGGCATGCAGTACAAAAGTCCTTAATTTAGAAGCAGTAGGACAACTCTGCTTGGCAAGTCTGGAATAAGGCTCTCCAGACAAATATAGCTTTCTTGAAAGAGAGGAGAAAGGTGCCTCCCTGCAGAAGTGTGAGAGGTGCCTGAACATTTCTTTTGGTGACCTGTACACTATGATCCCCCCAAAGTTTGACACGCTTGCAAAGATCCTGATGCTTTTGTCTGAGCTGCCTCCCATCGCTAGACTTGATCCTCATTGCTGTTAACTCACACACCTATAATCATGAGTGAGAGTAAGGAGATGGAGATGACCTAGCAAACATCAGCTGACTTTTTTAGGAGATTCATATAAGTGAGTTTGTGTGTTGTAAAGCTGTCAGGAGGGAGAAACATGCAGATCTGAGGAGCTACGCATTGCTCCACCATACTAGCCAAGCTGCTGTCCTGTACTAGTGTCACTGGCAGTTTTGGAGACAGGACCTGGCTGGGGTCTCCCACGCTCTTCTATTTATTTGCCTGGACGCCTGACACTTCCCCAGCTGACCATGCAAAAAACGACTGTCTGTTCCCCAAAGAGCTTTCCAAACTCATCATTGCAGGGGCTGCATCTGGGAAGAAATTAACTTTATCCAGACTTTCCACCCCTCACTCCCCAAATGAGGACAAGCTAGTACACCTCTCATTCATGCCTGCATAGCATCCCTCTCCTCTTGCTTACATGGAAAATAGTATCGGGAGAGCATTTGTGTATTTTTAGCTACTTTTAATTGAAGTAGCAGCTGGAAACAAGGAGGAGAGCCAGCACCATGTTGCCAGCCAGCTCTTCAGAGGCGTCCAGCAGTTGCCACACAGCCCTGCGCCCACAGTCACTTGGCGATTCGGGAGAGGTCCATGGGCACCTGGGGACATGTTTGGAGCAGCTCTGAGAAATGACACAGAAGCCAGGAGCTGTAAATACTGCATGTCCTCCCATACACAAAGCTGGGCTAGAGGTAGTTCAGGTTATCGCCCCTGCAATCATCAGCTTCAGCAGCACAACCAGCACTTGTCTCCCATGCTGCTGGAGGCTTGACAAGTTTACAGCAATGAGACTCAATATTTACCACATCTTGTGTTTGTTAGTGTTAAGAAAGCATCTCACCCAGAGATGCTTCCTTGACTAATCCACGTAAATGCTTCTTTCTTAATGAGGGAGAGTGATAAATAGGTGGCAGGGAGAAGGTGACAAAATAGCAATGGGTGTCACCCGTGGCAAGAAACAAGAAGAGAAACTGCACACTGCTGTCAAGAGATCAGGTGGGTTTGGAGAAGCAAAAGAAGAAAAGTCAGTGAGTGAGACATCCAGATGACTCTGAGACCCTGTGAGAAGTTCAGCTGCAAAATTCTTAATGGGCAACGTGTCATCCTCCTTCACTGGTGGTTTCAGCAAACACAGTACATAATTCCTTGTGTATGAAATGCCACCTAATGTACATGCACTTGTGTGCACGCTATATGGACTGGAAACCAGTCAAGGCACCTCTCCCTGTTTGCAGCCCACCTGAGGAGGGTAAGCAGGGCAGGACGTGGAGAGCAGGGTCCGGGCTGCCGGTGGGTGCAATGTGCAGGGTCCTGCTGGCTGCCCAGGGGCTCACAGCCTTCCCGGGGTGAAGTGGGGTGGGAAATCAGGTCTGTGAGGATGGACTTCTGCTGCAGCCTGCTTCACAGATCTTTGCATTTCTGAAAGCAAGACATGCTTCTGTTCACATAGCAAAGCAACATGTGGACTCCATCGTCTCTTCTTTGGCCTGATATCAGGAATTTAGTCCAAAATCCACATTTTGATCATCTTATTTTTATGCAGAAAGGCAGCTAGGCTAAAAGAAACGGACCCTAAGGCACTTCCATGCCCCCAGTCACAAGGAGTCTACTACCACAATAAAAATCGCGCAACTTTCACTAAAGACATTAAAATCTACAACCCCTTTAGATAACAAAACAGGCCAATTTTCTTAGAAATCCTCCTTTTGCTTGAACTGCTTCCCCACACAGCTCTGCCTCCAGAGTGAGTAGGGCTGGAGCCACAGCAGCAAGCCCGTACCCCTTCCCTGAGTGCTGCCAGGCTCTCAGGCTCTCTCCATCACAGCCCCTCAGCCGAGAGGGTGAATACCAGCCGAGACCATGAAATCTGCACTTGACACTGTGCTAAATTCATGCTTAACAGCCACTTCACAGAAAAGAGAAGCCCAGTTAACTTTCAGTACACCAATTGGAGGGCTGGCTCTCATCCCAACCCTCTTCATCTTCCCCTGTTTCAGTGCGAAAGGTCCATGAGAGAAACCTTTGCCACCGGGGATTTGTCAGCCTGCCATTTTTATTCCCATGTAAACACCTCCTACAACTACCAGATTTAGCGGCTGGCAGGAATAAATAATTTCTGCAAGGCAGGAACACAGAGCAGGCTGGCAATTAGGAAAATCCAACTCCAGCCGAGGAAACACGCTCTGCAGGCAAAACATCTGGCAGCACAGGAGGGGGCTGCACATCTGGCGAAGGCAGGCAGCAGGCTGGCCAGCATACAGCTTCAGGAAACATCTGGGTGAGTGCGGCCTGCAGATGGGATTTGGGCTGTATCTTTGAGTAAAGCAGATCCTAGCTAATCTGCACTCCTTAGCCTATGTGCACTGCAAAATCCACAGGGAAATTCGTATACATTCATGTGGCTTTTTTTCCCCCTTTGCAGAGGCTTTTCTCTCTCTGCGTTGCTGCTGTGATTTCCTGCATTGCTGTGGATTGTATGGGGACACCCACAGCAGCTGCAATGAGGGGACAATTGACACTTTGAGATCCTTTCTTGCCGTCAGAGGATACCAGGTTTGTTTTCTCCTTGCTCTTCCCAAGTCAGTCTTGAATGGGTCCTTGGGAATGGTCTGCAAGTGCAGCAGCTCAGCATCACCCCGTTCAGCCACTAGCAGGTCGGGCAGAGAGGAGACCTGGGAGGAGGTGGTGAGATGTTTCGTTGTCCTTGGAAGTGAGGTGGCCCTTGAATGCCATATAAGCCAGCCAGCAATGAGAGCTCTGCCCAGTGCAGCCCTGCTGTCTCTCCAAAACCCCAACCATGTCAGCATCCACTATTTGCCCCATGGAGGAAGACCATTGCTGCAGAGCTGCTGTCCCCCCCGATGGGTAGTGCCAGCAATGGCTCCCTTTCACACCCGGAGGTGGGCTGCGGCAGCTCTGTTCTTGCCTGTGTCACCCATCTGAAAAGGGTCTGGCAAGTTGTTCAGGGATTTGGTACACCTCCCCAAACATGTTCTTGGGACTGGGTACCCACCCTATCACCAAAGTCCTGGTGAGAACACGTGTAACCATTCCTGACTGCTCCCTGGCCGACCACCTATTTCTTTGCTGGGCTCAGTGCCGTTCTCTGCTGTGACATTGAAGGTAGCAGAGCTTTTACTGCTGGTAGGGATGTGATGAGCATGAAGCATCCAGCTGGACTCCTTATGTTTGCAAAATGAGTAGGCTCAATCTGGAAACAATTTGGAAGAAAACAAACGGGAATCATTGCAATGGCTTGTATGTGATTTTACCTTGAAGGGGAAAATGTCCTTTCCCAGTTCTGCAAGGTACAAGGGAAGTATTCCCAGACACACCTTTGAAATAGGGTGGTAAACATGGTAATCTAAGAACTACCAGCCACAATTAATTCTCTCTGCAGTTTCTAGTAGCTGGAGAGGCTTTAATCTAGCAGGATATATCCATTTCAAGGCAATTTCCTTTATTATTCAAGCCTGCAAATTGCCTGTTTCTATTGGCCTCCAATGCAAGTCTTTCAAAGTTTAACACATCTGCAATTTTATAAAGTCATTAGTTTTAATTAATAGATAAAGCTCCTCCATTATTCTCAGAATTAACTCCAACTGAGAAGAAGATACAGAGCCAATACGTGTCACTAGGAAATTTTTTTGAAATGCTGTTATTAAAGGTAGAGAAAGGGATTTGGGCTTTATTTGGCAGATAAATGGAAACGCAGAGCAAAGTGTTCTTGCCAAATTCTATAGGGTTTAAGCAATCTCAGATGCGCTATGATTTGCTGCCAAAATGTTTTGTGTTCTCCTCTTTATGCACGTCCAGAAGGAGTGACCAGTGGGTTACATCTATGTGTCTGCAGGAGGTGGAGGGGATGCAGGCTGGGAGTCAGCAGTCAGCATGGGCAGCGGAGCTTCCAGTGCCAGCCGCCGGCGAGGCACACGGTGCCATCCTGCTGGGCTCCCGACGGACAAAGTGGGTGAAATGTCAGATGTTTCCTCTGCAGGAAAGTGTCCTGGGAACGGCAGTGACCTTTCTCTTGGGAGCACTGGTGAGCTGTCTCTCTCCTGCTCCCCACCTCTGGACCCTTGCCACCAGCCTGAGCTTGATCTGGATACAGAGCAGCTTTGCCTCTGAGGTCTGAAGATACACACAAAGGCTTGAGAAGAAGGAGGAGGTAGAATAAGGATGGATTTACTGAAGATAAAGCATCGGGTCAAATACATCACCCTCAGCCCCAAAACCTGGAGCTGCTCTCCTCAATGAGTATATCTAAGCTGGGATGTGTGGGAGTGCTTCCATTTGGTGGTCCACCCTGGACAGGAGCTGGGTGTGCAATTTTTTTCTCTCTCTCCTGTGCTGGTTTGGCAGTATTTAACCCCAAGAAGCCACACCACAGGTACAGCTGAGCAGCAAATAGCTTTCCCATCCTACAAAAGGTCCTGAGCTTTCAAGAATTCAACCCTGCTCTTAAAAGGGGACATACAAGACTGTTTATCACTGTGGAATGACAGACTGGGGCTTGCTTCGTGTCTGTTGAACCTTTCTGTAAAAAACTGTGCTTTTTAACAACAGCAGCATTTCCCTATCTGCAGAGCAGATCATCAGGAATCGTTCCTTCTCCCTGATCCCAGCTGGATTTGTCCTCTTCAAGCCTGAACCCCAGGGTGCAGCATGAACTGAGGCCCTGAAGGGCCATGCAGAAGAGACGCCCGCACGGAGCAGAACAAGAAATCTTGGCACTTTCCAGCACAGCCAGCAGCTGCTGCCACGCAGGTCAGCTCAGCCAAAGTCTGCCCATTCGCTCCTTTGTTCAGCATAAGCCAAAGATACAAGAATGGCCTGAACATAATGGGATCAGCTGTTCCTCTGGTGGGATAAGGCTGGAAAATTCAAGTAGTGCAGGAAGGCTGGGGCAGACCTAGAAGAGTGGCTGTGGAGCAAGGGGACCATCTCTACTCCCGTACCAGTACAAGGTCCTGTGTGACATCCACATTCAGGAAACAGGCTGACCTTGCTGCACTAGTGTATGAATTTATGGGCAGAGAATACAGCAAAACAAGTAAATGCCACAAGGCTTAAGTGGGAATTAGTTCTGCAGAGCAAAAGGCAACATGGTGATGACAACTCAGCTGACAGGTCTGAACTGTGAGTGGCAGCATCGTATCGCTTTGGGCTGAATGTGGCAGTTCCAGTTCAAAGCAGAAGTCAGTGGAGCTGTCAGCAGCTTTGGTGGAATAAAAAATGGTGCTCTGCAATTTTTATGCTCCATTAAATGAATACAAAGAAGCTCCTGGGCTATGGTAAATCAAGATAAGAGTGGTGTAAGAAACGGGCCTCTGTGACACAGAAAGGAGAGGATGCAAGGAGGCAGTTTGCAAATGTCTGAATTTCCACTGAACTGAAGTCACTTTTGGCTCCTCAGGTCCTTTCCATTTCTACAGTGGCAAAATTCAAGGACAGTTGAAAGGGACTGTATTAGTCAGAAATGGCTGGCTGGCTCAGAAAGAAGCTGCCTCTTCTCAGCAGCTTGCAGAGTCCCTGGCATTACTCAAAAGCCACAAAACCACGGCTCTGCCCCAGCGAGCGAGGTGTGATGCACCCCAGCCGTGCTCCCAGCAGCGCCGGGCAGTGCTGTGTGGCGCTCGGCTCATGGGGCTGGGGGCAGCTTTCAGAAGCAAACTAGAGCTGCTGGTTGGAACACGCTCTTCCCTGCCTCTCCAGGGATGGAAAAGGGCAGTGGAAGGTGCCCAGGAGTTGAATTTCTTCACTGCAGTGCCTCATCCTGCGAGTCACTGCCACCCTTCAACTCTCACTGGCTTTAGTGAGCATGACAAAAAGCCGCTTACACGGACATGGGGCAACGCAAGGGCAAAAGTGTTTCCCAGGCTCTACAGATCCCAGAACACGTGATTCCCAATGGGATGGCCTTGCCTAGAGCTTGCCAATAGTGGTGCAACGGGGTTGGGATGCAGATCCTGGCACCTGCAAGCCTGGGAGCTTGCCCGAGTGCGACACCCCGTGCTCTTGTAAAGAAGAGGAGACATGGTTTCTGAGAAGGGTGGGCCACTAGCTCTGTGGGGTTTGCAGGACATAACAAGTACCCGCAATAATATAAAAAAATTAAGAGTTGCTTGGTGTGCTCCCTGGGTTAGCGGGAGGTGTGGGGGGAAGCTAGAGCTGGCACAGGGGAGGCATGTCTCATCCAACGTGGAGGCAGAACATCACATAGCAACTGCACGCCCCAACGTAACAAGGAATGAGGCGGGTTAAGGCTTTCCACAGGTCAATTTGTCAGCGCTCAAAGAGGTTTTTGCCATGCTCGTGTTGGACATGGACACAGATGCAATGCTTCACTGCTCTCCATTTCTGTGCTGTCCCATTGCTCCTCAAATAGCAACCAGAGATATCTGGGACATAGCAGAGATCTCGGACATACGGGAAATAACGTATGGACCATGGTTTTCTGTAGAACTACAGGAGCTTATATGTAAGCTCGAGCAAGCGTAGTCTGACCTCTTAGGAGACAGGAGAGCCACTGTGCCGACTCTTAGGAGGTTGCGAGTGCCTTCCATTGCTGTTCTGAGCCATTTGAGCTCATGGAAGGCGTTCACCCAGTGCTGAATGCTATTAACCTGGGTTGTTTCCTTGCTGTGCTCTCATTTCCAGAACATCAAAAGCTCAATCAAGTCCTGCGGTGCGGGTTGCATTCATTGGCTCTTCAGATGAGTTTGCAAAAGCCCAGCAGCTCCCCAAGTTGCCCTGAGCGATGAATGCCAAGAGGGCTAGTCATGCAGAACAGACAGGGAGGACGTGCGATCTGCAAGGAGCCAGCGGTGCCCAAGGCGATTTGGGGCTCCAAAAGCGCACACAAGAAAAATGCAGGAATATTTAATCACAGCTCCATAAGGTGCTGCCAGCCACCAAAGAACAGAAGCAGCCGTAATGAGGGTGCCACCCATCAGGGATTAGAGAGCTGGAAATGGCTTTTAGACTGTGACTGCCAGACCCCATGTGTGAGCTCGAACGGTCCAAAGCAGAGATATTAAAGCCCTGTGGTCCCACAAGCACCTTCCACTCGGTGAGCTCCCACGAGGCTGGTTTCAGCTGAACCCCTATTGCAGTGGGCATGCACCATGCTGCTCCTCCTGCCCCCAGACTCAGAGCAACTCTTGGTCTATATTATGTAGAGGACACAGAAGGCACCTGGCACTGAGAAAATTAAGACCAAAATCTCCAGCTATGAATAAGAAGTGTGAAAATTTGAAAAACAGCCGGTCTGGAGCAGGTGTAAAGCGGCATCAGCAAACCTGAGGCAGCAGCACTGTAATACTTTACACCGCTGAGGATCTGGCCCCGGGGGGGTTGTTCTCTGAATGTGCAGGGTGGGGAGGTTTGCACAGGGCTGATAAATAGCACTAACAAGAAGGAAATGTAGTTAATGTTTGGGTTCTCAGAACTCAAAAACCAGTGCTTTTATTTTTAACATTCTTGATAAAGAATGGTCCATGGTGATTTCCTCTGCTGACATTCAGCCTCTGCTGCCATGTTACCCTTCCTGCCCCCGTACTGAATACTTAGAGCCCAAGGCCTGTTGTGAAATGAGCACGAATGAGGGCTGCAGGGACAAAACCAGGATGCTCACAGCACTCGGCTCTCATCAGGGGAAACCGGGCTGGGGAAAGGAGGCCAAGATATGCAAGTGTGGGGAAGGAAAGGATGAGAACTGGAGTAATAAAGGGTGAGGATGAGGATGTAGAAGCCCTTAGACAAGTGTGGTATGGGGCAGAGAGGCATCTCTCCTTGGACTGTTTTTCATATCACTAACCCCAAGTATCCAGACTTACAGGTCTCTTTCTGTTCTGTCCTTCCTTCTTTCTTCTTGCAAGAAAGGACTTTTTCAGAGGCATTGGGGCCTCACTTCATGTCTGACTTTTAGCATTTGCATGCTTTGAATTTTTAAGCTTTGCAAATGCCTAGAACCTTATTTTTCCCAAAGAAAGCTGAGGTCCTGATGCAACTTTTCTATTGCTGTAACTGAGGCCATAATCTCTAAACAGCAAGGAAATCACAGACAGGTAACTTGGCATATGCCTTCTCAGCTAGAAAGCGTGGCTGGGAATGGCTGTGCCTCTGCAGCTGCTGTAGTTGATAGCTGTTGCCTGCGTGTTGTCACTGCCCTGCTGGTGGCTTACACCCTCGCAGGGGCCTCGAAAGGAGCAGATGAGCACCCCATCCTCTCTGCAGGGCTAAACCAGCCTCCCAGGCTGGTTTAAATCAGCCCTGCATGGCAGCACCTAAGCAGCACCCGCACAGCCCATTCTGCAGGCTCTGTGGAGCGGCACGTGCAACACAGCCAGCCGCTGCTGCAATCGGTGGTGCTTTGAAGAGGGTAACATGCCGGCAAAGCCAATCTGGATTTAAGCCTAAATCCAACACCTTTGGCTGCCCTGCAGGTCTGCTCCTCCACTCAACTGCAAGGGACGACTTCATCAGCGGACAAGAGAGAAAAGGCAAAGTGAAGCAACCTCAACCTATTGTTAGACAGTATCAGATGTAGCTCGTGGTGATTGATCACCCTGATGAGTACTGTTCATGCAGATCTGGAGGCATTTTGGACATTATTACTGCCATAATCCCCTTCTTGCTGGAGTTTTGGATTACAGATCCGGTTGAGATGCCTGCTCTGAAACTCCCGTTACGTGTGGCTGATTTAACTGCAGCAGTTGGGCAGTCGGGTGAGCAGCCTGCGAGTTGCTGGGGGCCTTGTAAGCACTGTCCAAGCACAACAGCAAGGGCTTGGAAAATTTTGGGAACCTTTGCGGGGCTGAAGGCCGGATTAAATGGTCTTTCCAGTGCAGACCGAAGGAGAAAGCACCGGACGGGAAGCACGGCCACCGCCACCCGCCTAAGGCCCAGCGGCCGCCTGTTCTGCGACGTGGATCATCCTGATTGGCCCGGGCGCCCGGGACCCCTTTAAAGGAGAAGCGGGTACGTGACCAGCTCGCCCAAAGCTAATGGCGGGCTGCCCCACAAGATGGCGCCCGGGGGTGGGGAGTAGGGGCAGCGGTGATACTGGAGGCTGGCTGATCAGCGTATCTCCCCCCGTGCAGCCCGCGCTGGGGCCCGGGGGGGATGGCAGAGAGGGGCAGTTAGCTGCAGCGTTAGGAAGCAGAGGCGTGCCTTGAACCCCAGGTGGCCGGTTGCCTAGGGACAGCGAGCTCCCATGTGGTGCACTATGTCTGAGTGTGTGAGGGAGGTCTGTAAGACATCGCTGAGAGGGTTTCAGAGGGCCCACGAAGAGATGAATTGCAGAAGTGGGGTTTTTTTGAGATGACCTTTTCCAAGACCTCTGTTTTTTCTGAAGCCCTTCCTCAACATTTTGACCCTCAGATACTTGGCTTTCGTTCAGGCTACACCTCTTGTACAGGTCTCCAGGTGTGCAGGCCTCCCAGCATTTTGGTGTTACAAATGCTTTTAAGGAGAGTAGTTTGGAAGTGGGACGCCCACCGTTGTGCTGTTCATTCCTGGAGGATTCTGGAAGACTATTCTGACTCCTTCAGGGCTCTTGTGATTGCAGAGGTCCCCTTCACCTGGCAGACTTGCTGTTTGTGGGAAGAAGATCAAATTTAGGACAAAGAGATTTATACAATTATGTGTCTAATCAGTGGGGCAGAAGCTGAAGGATAAGCTGCATACTCACCTTGGAGCGCTCTGCCAAGTACATTATACATCAGAATAATTTCTGAGTCTTCGTATGCTCTGGGTTAGCTTCACAGCTTGCTCTCTTTCTTGTTCCCAGTCCCTAACTTTGCCTGCCAAAGATTTCTCTTGTACCTCAAAACTCAGCTTCACTTTCCCCATTGGTAAAGCAAGAGGACCTCTTGTGAATCCTGGGAAGGGCAGACCACAGCCTAGTGTTTTTCGGAATCCCTTGGACTCTCTTGCCCACACGTACCCCAGCAGCTACAGCTTCCTTTGCGGGCTGGAGCCAGCTTTGCATGCGCGTTCCTCACGCATTCGCAGCATTTTTGCTCTTCCTCACCCAGTGCCTTGTGGCCAAGGTTATTTTACTCAGTAAGAGCAAGTGGTTTTCTTCACCCTTCTCAGCCCCAGAGGCATGAGGAGAGTAAGGAAGCATTTTGTCATGAGGAAGACCTCTTTATGGGAAACCCAGCAGTAGGCTGGGCCCTGCACACTCTGCTGTGGTGCAACTATTGCACCTTGCCTGGCTGCAGCCTTGAAAGTGCTTCTGCATTGACCTGGGGCTGAGGCACGATGTGCCACACATGCAGCCTAGTCATGCCAGCCCTTTGGAAACCTCCGCCCTGAAGTCCCGTGTCCCATCTAGGACCAGATGACCTCCAGCTTTCAGCTCTCAGCCCCAGGGAATGGATTAAAGCGGAGTCCTTGCAGATGTGATGTCCTGGGCACCTACTCACTGGAGACAGCCCTGGGCGAGGAGTGGCCTGTGCTGCAGTCTGGATTTGCTCTCCCCCTGTTTGGGCTTTCATGTGCTTGCCAAGCTGCAGCTAGGAATGTGGGCCAAAGCTGAGCTCCTTGGGAGCTGTGTATCAGAGCCTCTTTTACAAGGATCTCTGGAGATGATCTCATCTCATATATGTTGTCCCTGCTACCTAGCAGGCCTGATGGAAAACAAGACGGTTAAAGTAGCTTTGACACAAGCAAGGCAAAAATACCATGCCAGAGCCTTTTCCTTCAGCCGCCTGAGAGTACTGGCTGCTAGGAAACTATAAGCCTTGGGCCAAGCTTGCAGTCTGTCTGTCCCCCTTGAATGGCTCTGGTGAAAAAGAAATAACTAAATCCTGATCTAAACCCCAGCTGAGTGTCATCCTTTGTGTGTGAGAGGCATTAG
Source organism: Calonectris borealis (assembly GCF_964195595.1). Lineage (NCBI taxonomy): Eukaryota > Metazoa > Chordata > Aves > Procellariiformes > Procellariidae > Calonectris > Calonectris borealis. The sequence goes on from NC_134326.1 coordinate 16,444,809, forward strand.
AAGGACTGGTCTAAACAGCAGAACGTAGCCAGGGTCACTCAAGCGAGAGGGGAAAAACACGGGTGAGTAAGAAAAAGGTTACTATGCGAGGAGGGCTCCAGAAATAGGAAATGTGAGCCTTTCTACCCATGCAGCGGTGTGCCAAGAGGCTCTGCCCCTTGGAGGGAGGCAAACTGCCTGATAAAGCTGCCCAGCAAAGCCCTTTCTCAGCGTAAATGTAAACTCAGTCTCACATTTCCTTAATAACTGAAAAGTTTGTCAGTGTCTTCAGTGTCTTACTGGCTCCAGACAATGAGAAGTGGTTGTGCTGTTTGATATAGCTGAGCTGCTGATAGCAGCACATGATGAAATTCAGCATCTTCATAGAAAGGGTTGTTCCCCAGGAATAACGCTGTGTCCTGGGTTCAGAAGGAGAGATCACAAAGGTGAAGAGATAGGGGAGGAGCTCCCAAAAGTCCAAGTGCAGAAGACAGGGTGTTGGCAGGCACTATAGCACCTTGTAACATTCAGTCTCATGGGGAAGTGGGAGGCAAGAAGGAAAAAAGCAAATTAAAAAAACAGTGAAAAGCTGGCAAGTCAAAGTCAAATAAGCATCACTCAAAACATGAAAATCTCGCCCAAGCACAGCCACCTCTAAGGAAATCACATTGGCAAGTCAAATATAAGACAAAAATGAGATTGTTTACTTGGCATCAAATTGTACCTTTCAGGGTATTCTTTTCAAGTAATAAAGATGAAGAAATTGTCTAAAATTGTAGCGACCAAAGAAAGGAATGCTATTAACAGTTCATGTCTTGGTTCAGCAAAGGACTCCAACCAATGTGAGAGCTTCCATGGACTGGACAAGCTGGATTACCCTTAAGAGCAGAGGCTGTTTCCCCAGATGTTCATGGAGTGTTACATCGGCTCACAATTTTACAGATTTTAAAGCCAGAAGAAACCGCTGATTATCATTTGGTTTTCAGTGTAAGGCTTGAAGTTTCACATGACGCTTTCCAGTTTTGTTCCCTTATGCTCTGGTTACACTGCAGAAGAAGTTTTCAGGCTGAGGGCTGCAGATAACTGGAGCCCACAAAAGGTTACTAAGGAAGGCAGCTTCACACATTCTTCACAGCTAACCACATATGTGAAATTGATAAAAAAGTCCCTATCTTCACTGGGAAATTTTTAGCTGTCCCTAAATGAAAACAGTCAAAAAGCACTTGGAAAGACATCAAAGTTTAAGCTAAAGGCTAAAAATGGATAGTTTTCTTTGTAGCTATAAAAGGTGAAGTAGCCAAGGCACAGACAAGGAAAGGCTGTCACTAAACTATCTCAGAAGACCACATGGTGGCAAAGCGCCTGTCTTTGGCCCTACAAGTTGCCTGCGATGAAGCTGGAGATTAGGCCTATGAATGTTTTTTGGTGTTATGAAGTTATATGTGTTGGTTTTATGAAGTTATATATTTTTATATATTTTTGGTTTTATGAAGTTATAAAACCCCAAATAGATACGGCACAAGAAGGAAAAACAATTTTGATTTCTATAAAGGAAGTTCATGCGCTTCTAATCTACCATAATTATTTGACTATGATGATAAAAGTATAGATATTGGAGAAAAAGAAATCATTTGGATTTCAAAAATTAATTTAAATTAGTCAGGCCAGGAAAGATACTGATAAATTTCTAGAGGATGTCAGACTCTCAGATGAATAAGCAGCACAATGTCATATCTTATGCCAAATACTAGGTCACATTGGAAGGAATGGATTGAACACATCGTTAGAGCATTGCTGAACTCCAAATTAACGGTATCCATAAAGGGAATGGATCTGGGCATATGCACACAGCTAAATAAAGAGCAAGGCTCCCTGTGCAGGACTAGTCTGAAGAGTAAACAAAATGTTAGCATGCCTGAAGGTTGGGGTAGGAAATATTGTGCTGCTACTGTATAACTTGATGGAGCCCTGACCTCTCTAACCTTGCTTAGCTCTGATTATCCTTTCCCAGAAAGGCACACGCCGGGAGGAAGCACATCTGAAAACGTTCAGAGGCTGACGAACCCTCCTTGTGAAAACAAACTGAGGAGACTGGGACTGTTTGTGAGGGCCCTGAGTGCACTAATAGGCCTTGGAATACAATAGAGATATACTGGGAAGCAAGTTAATTTATCTTTTTTATAAATACAAGGCAAGAGAGGAATCAACAGAATCAGAGCAGTGTATTTTAAATTGATAATAGGCTTTTTATATGATGATTCACAGTTAATCTGTGGAACTCACTGTTGCACTATATCATAGGGGCCAAGAAGGATGAAAAATCAGGTCTCTTCAAAACTTCCATACTGTATTAAAACCCTGATGGTGTGACCTGGGGAATTATTTTACAACTGTCCTAATTCTGACAGGCATGTGATGATCTTGAAAGTACTGAAACTCTGATCCCAAACATGCAATGGCATTTGCAGTGCAATTCAGTGTAATTTGTAGTGTAATTCAAGCCATGGATACTCAAGGCTTGGAGCACAGATCAGAAGGAAAGGCACCATTTGGGTCTCTTCTCACGTGAGACACTTTTGCCGTGAATCCGCAAGGAGCTCTGCGAGCCAGCCTCCCTCTGATTAGGATTAACTAGACCTTTGCTGTTTGCCAGACAATTTAACTTCCTGGTTAACTTCCTAGCCCTAGGAGCCAGTGGCACGCCAAGGAAATGCCAGCTCTTGCACCAGGAGCTCCCCACCAGCATAAACTGAAAGGCCAAGCATCAGTCAGCTGTTCATCCACTATCTCTTGTGACATCCTTCTGCAGAGAGAGCAGTAAAAGTAGCGACTGTTTATACATTTGGAATGTGCTACTGTCTATAACATCTACATGCAGCCTTGGAATTGCGTATCTCCACTTTGTTTATCTGTTTTCCCTATAAACATCATGCATAAAGCCCCCTCAAACTGGAAACTTTTCTGAACAGCTTCCAGCCTGACCAAGATCTTTATGTAACATGTCCGAGGATGAGTGCTGGGGCAGCTTAAGAGCAAAGCACCGTTTAGGGACAGGACAAAGCCAGCTCTGTGGCTGTAAAGGGCTTGTTGTGAACACGCTACAAGCATGAAATCTGAGAAGAGATTTATGGTGTACTGGTATATGGTATATGGATCTGGTGTTTAAGGGAGCTGTTGCATTAGCATCCCTGGGTCTCTGCGGGATGTACCTGAATTCTGAAGCCATCTCCTGGGTTTGGAGCAATTTTTCAGGTGTCCTTGGGGGAAATTCAGGGAAGAGATGGTAAATGGAGTCAATCCTGAAGAAGAGCAAGAGTGTTGTGAAAGCTTGGAGAGAGGATGGGAATTGCTGAAGCGCTGGAGTTAATTCACAGCACACTGCTCACAGTTTCACTTCAATCCACCCTTCTCCAGATGTTTGTCTATAAAATGTTCATTCAAGCTTCATTTCTTAGCTAAAAAGGTTGATAGCAAAGATCCTTATCCTCTGGTTGGCTACTATTCTGATGACCAAAACAGACAAGCACTGCCGGAGAAGAGCCTGTTCTCTGTGCTATATTTGTAGCTGTGAGAACACAAAAAGATATGCCTTTGGAATATAATTGCCTGATTTCTCAGATGTCCTTCTGGATCCTGGCCTGGCAGCTAATTTTCCTATCTCCAGTTTTAATCTCCAGATTCTTCCAGTTGGGTACCCTGAGTTTTTGAATACAGGCACTGACACTACAAGTTCTTACTGCTCTGAAGAAATATATCCTCAGTATTATTAATCACTGAAGTTACTATCTGGCAAATGGGGGAAGGGACGGAGGAGGCTGAATGGCTTCTTGTACCTGGTGCAGAACCTGAGTAATCAGGGGAGCCTGGACTGAGCTCACCTCTTTAAAGCGGAGATAGGGCTTGCTTTAAGGCACCATAGAGGCAAAGTTCTTAAAAGTGTGCAGCTGAAATCCTGCACAGAGGCTCTGTGGCCTGAGGAGCATGGATGAGACGTACCCATGGCACACTGTCCTGTCTCCAACCACTGCTTTTTGGAGGGAGATGGACGTGTAGCCCTGTTTAGAAAAGAACAGGAGTGACTACATTTGAGGGCCAGCACATGCTGGGTATGCTGTCTCTCTTCCTACCCTGTTGTATTGTAATTCCCCAACAGCCAACCTAGCCCTCATTTCCCCATCAGGCAACCAGCACCCACAGATCTGGGCAATCCTCAAAACAGCTCCTCCTTTCTATCAGCTTGAACGTTTTGTACCAAAGCCCCAGACTGGCAGCCCAAGAGAGAACCTTCTTGGTTTGTTTTTTTTTCTTGCCTCAGCAGAATACAAGGCTTTCTGCCCTCTTTCTTCCACTTCTTATTGTGAGAAAAACAACAACCGAAGGAAACCAAAGAAATCAAGCTGATGACACAGATGTAGCAATGGGGATGGAGCAGCATGCCGGGGCTGTGCACATGAAGAGCTGAGGCAGCACTTTCCCAAGCCCAGAGCACTGAAAAGGGGCCAGAGTAAATGAAACCTACGGGCTGAAAAATGATGCTGAGAAGACTAGTTAGCTGTCTGCATTACATGGTGCTGGGTAACAGGGGGTGATCACACGCTGGGCAGGCGGTGAGGAAACCTCCCCCTCCTGCAAACAGATTAGATGTCTGCTCCTGATCCAGTGTTTTTCCACTTTGCATGTACCTGGCTCCCAGCTGTAAGCGTGAGGGAGTGGATGGCTACTGCTGGCCCCAGCCAGAGGTAAGCAGACAGGGACAGCCAGGGAACCTCTGTCCATGGGGAGTGGTTCGGAACACTGAACTCAAGCCACTGTGTTCACTCGCACTCTGCAGCAACCTGCTAGGAGAGCAGCCAGGAAGAACTTGTTCTCCCGAGATGAGCCAGGAGTGAAGATACAGGGAAGAGAGGTGCAGTGATGACAGAAGAAGAGACATGAAATACTGGCAGCCTGCAGGAATGGGCCAGAAAGCCCAGCAATGCAGGAACCTGCAGAGGGAAAGCAGCTGGATGAGAGGGGCCCCAAGGTGGACATCTCAGGAAGATCTGGAAGAGCACTGCCTGGAGTGTGTCCCTCCTTCTGCACAGAGTGAGATGATGTGTGCCCATCACCGGGGGATGGTCCCAGAGCAAGTACCAGAAGATGGTACTCCTGGATGTGCAACCACACTGGAGATGCACTGGACTGACATGCTGGGGATGTGCTCCAGACTGGTCATACAGGGGATGTGCACCATGAATCCCATTGAGACTGCCATCAAATGTAACTCCTGCCCAGTCCCTGGGGAATACATAGCCTTGGGGCTATGTGGGGTCTGGTCCTGAGGCAGTGGAAGCCGTGGTGGCAAAAGCATAGCCATGCTTCTCCTAACTGTGCCTAATTCTGACACATCCGCCCCAGGAGTGGGGCTGTATCTTGGCACTGTCCATGACTCTTCCCTCTGCTGTAGAGTTTAACGCAGGGCATGAGACTCTTCGCCATCCTGAGTTGTCTTTCAGGCCTAGAGAGTTGAAGGAGCATTGAAGGCTCTGAGCCTCCCGTGAGTTGCTGGCTCCCAGAGCATTGCCAGGGCTCGCTTGGTGGGAACTGACATTTGAGGCTTTGAGGTTTAAGCCTGGTGGCTCAGACTCACCACGCCACTCCACACAGGACAAGAAAAGAGGGAGCAAAACGGGGAAAATGCAAATGAACAATAAGATGTCAGCAGAGGAAGAAAGAGGAAAAAATCTCCAGTGAATATAGGGCAAAGTGAAAAACAGATCCAAAGAAAATCTGAAAAATGGAGCAGAGAGTGAGTTCTCTTGAAAACTGTTTTGTATACAGGGCAAACTGTAGGCAGGCTACATTTGGGCCACATAACATAGGCTTTCTTCTAGCAAGAAAAACGATTGCAAACCAAATACTGAATCACTCTTGGAAAAACAAAATCCACAAAACTTTCATTTACAGGAGTGGAAGGTCTCTGAGCTTTGGTGAGATCTGCAGATGTCAGAAAAATACCTCGCGAGGTTCAAGTGAAGCTTGTCCCGGCGTGGCCAGGTCCGGGCTTGGCAGGAGTGGGAACCGGGCTCGGGAAGGAGGAGGAGGAGGGTTTGCAAAAGCCCAGGCAGGCAAAGTGAGAGCGCAGCAGCCTCAGGAAGGCGATGCGCCTCTCCCCTCTAGGGGTCATGGTGACTTCACTAAACGAGCCTCGCTGGGCCAAGCCTTGGTGTCGAGCCGCCTGTCCCTGAGCGTCAGTTTGCAAAGCTCTTGGGACAAAAGAGAGGTGGATAGGCCCTCTCTGGGGACATGCTCAAAGAGGAAATGTCATTCTGTGGCTTCCCAGCATCTTTAGCTCAGCAAACAGCACAGCAAGGAGCTGTCGGGCTTTGCTGCACCAGTCAGAAACGTGCACTGCTTCGCTTTGCTTTGCCCGAGCAGTGAGGTGGTGCCGAGCTGCTGGCAGCCATACCCAGTGAGGATCCTGCAGGTTCATCTAAAGAGGTGCTTTGAAACAAAAGAGGGGCCCGAGCTCTCGTTTCAGCCTGACAGACCCAGGCACACATGACAATGAGGACACAAAGGCAGGTGGTACGGAAATAAATAACCTCTGCCAGCAGCCAAATTTGGGCAGTGACAGGGAAAATCTGTTTTGGAAGAGCGAGATGAGTTTTAATCAACACACCATCCTTGCTGGGAACGCCAGACTGAGGAGCAGCAGAAATCCCTTGTGTTTGATCCCAGCATAGTGAGACCTCTCAAAGCCTGCGGACTTGCTGCCAGTATTTTCAGGGTCACAAGTGCCCCCCTTTGCGGGTGACAGCTGCTCTTGCTGGCCAGCAGAGAGTGGCTGGAGGAAGCTATTAATTTGTTTTTCCATTGAAGTTTAAAAAAAAAAGTTTTTTGCAACCATGACCAAGAAAGGAGGCAACAGCACAAGGCAAATAAACAGTCATTAATGTGCCTCAGAGATATGTTTATGCTTCGTTCCTGAAAAACACAGCTTCTTGGTAGTGCAATGCTCTGGGCTAGAATTGGGGAAAGGGTGAGAGCTGGGGAAAATAGCCCAGATGGAGCAAGAGAGGTCCCTGTCACTGCCTGCCCATGCAAGGGGACAGCCACCGTGAGCAAGCGTGGAGTCACATTCAGCTGGGGAGAGATGTCGTGCAAAAGGGCGATGGTCAGATGTGGGGTTGCACTTCTGTTTTCCCTTCGGTTTGATGGTGGGGCTTAACACAGGGCTCGCATGCATCCCCAGCATCCCCTGCCAGGGAGTATTTTGCCCTGAATAGCCATCCTCAGGAGAGGAATGTGTCATCTTTAGTAGGAGTGAAGTCCAAGCTTGGAAGGGCCTACAACGTTTCGTCAACATTTTATCTTACTTCCCGCTTCCACTCAGAGCCTGGATGCCTCTGGCCTCTATCACAGCGGCAGAGAGCTCGCCCCGCAGGGAGGACATGTGCAGTTCCAGCTTGGTGATCTGAGAGCAGGTGTGAAATGGCCAAGCCACAACCCAGCATGTCACTCTCCATGTCCCCAAGCAGTGAATGCACCAGGGAAAGAGAGTGAGTGCTGAGCCCAGGCTGGGCTGAGAGGGAGGGACGAGGGCCAGGGCCACATGCATGACCTGAGCAGGGAGGTTTCTGGAGCGAGTCCTGTTTGCAGTGAAGTGCTCCCTTATTCTGTGTGCTGGGACCCAGTCAGACAATATTTATCCCATTGGAGATTAAGTGATAAATGGTGACATCTGTAGCTGTGGTCTATGTAACCTGCGTCGTATAAAACCCACCCCAAAAAGCTGGGCTGAGATTCCTTCCTGGGCTTTGTTTGTTTGCAGCTCTTGCCTGGTTCTAGCGGCTGCCTGGAGCACAGCACAGGCAGGTGCTGGGCATCTCTGCGCAGGGTCGGGGCTCTCCTGGCTGGCTTCGAGTTTCTCTTCCGTGGCCTGGGTGCAGAGTATACATGAAGAAGATCATTTCGCGGAACTATGGGAGAATCAGTGACTGCACTAGACCATTTCTGAGCGACAAGGTTCCCAACGACTCTGGTTCTAACCCCCAAGGGCAATTTACAGAGAGATTTGGCAGTGCTGGATCATTTTGGAAGAGCTGTGATGTTTGTCAGAGAGACAAAAATCATGGTCCTAACCAGCAGCACTCATCAAACAGCCCTGCATTTCTCATAAGAGACACTGGGCCCCAGCCTGCTTGAATTCCCATTAGGTCAAATATGTTCTTCTTCCCCCAAACTGTGATGTCCACTCTTTGGATATGAAACCTCCCACTTCCTGACTTGAACTTTCAAAGCACTCTTTCCATACCCTGCTCCTTCTCACTTACAAAGTTGTTGTGTTTCAGTGATGAGTAAAGTAATCCCCGCTCATAAATTATGTTTATAGCATGCTTTTGGATCTTATGGTCAGTTATTATTTTTCTCATCAGTTCAGAGTTCAATCCCCTTTAGGAAACTCTTCTCCATAATTAGGAAAATGTCACGGTAACTGTTTATCTTAGTCAGCGAGTCTAGAACTGTGAATGCTGTGAACACTGCAAGCTCCCCCACAGACAGGCTGAGCTTGTCTGAGATCCCTGATGAGATTTAGCAGTGATCAGGGGACCGAGGGAGGGTTGTGTAGCACAGCAACTGAGTCCTCAGCTCACCTGCTGTTTGTGGAAGAAGGCAAAGGCAGATGGAGCTGCTTTGATGCCACTGGTCTTGCAAGGATAGTGCTTTGCCAGTCCCAAGGGTAAAAGTCCAGCTCAGCACTATGGCTCCTTGTCCCTGATAAGAAGCCAAACTCAAGAGTTTTGTTGGCGTAGTGGACATGTTTGTTTAGGTCACACATTCAGGAAAGCGACTGAGAACAAAGTAAAAAATAATGTGCTGTATAGATGTGGGGGGTGCTGCGTGCAGCCTTGGGCACCCCACCTCCATCGCAGACCAAAGGTGCAAGTGGGTTCAACAGGGACATAGAGAATATCACGAAGAAGCTCAACTACTGGTTATTAAACATGAAGGTTTGAAGTTCACCTCTTTCAGCTCAGGAAAATCCTGAACTGCTGGTTGCCAAAGGCTGGATGGGATATTAGGGGAATGACCCATGTGTTGCATAGCCAGTTTCTTGCTCTCTCTCCCTCTTTCTGCTTGCTGGCTGTTAGAGAAGCAGGCAGATGTGCAGCACACCTTTGGAGAGCCATTCTCCTGCTTTTAAACAGTCAGTGAAGGACGTAGCACGGCTGAGGTCCAAAATAGGCTCCAGTGCTGGAACTTGCACAACCAAGAACTGTCCCCGTGGCAGCTGCAGTCGCCTGTTTTCTGCGGTGTGCTGTTGGTGGCTGAGTGGGTGTTTGGGGTCATTTCCGCTGGTCATTGCAGTGAATTTTTCAGGGGGGAGCTGGTTCCCTTGCACACAGGGACAGAGGTGCAGTGAGCCCAAGCCTTGATGGGCCTAGGGGTGTCCCACAGCCATGCCCACTGCTGTCCAAACACTCAGTTTTGGGTCACCTCTGTGCTCCCTGTTGATTATATAGAAACAGGACAGCCACACAGGGTAAGGGCAGAGATGCAGGTAGCACAGTAAGTCTGTAGTAGTTGATAAAACATAAAGAAAATGCATCAGGGTAGCAAAGGGACCACTAGAGGCCACGGTTACTGTTTGAGTGTCATTTTAGTTGAGGAATGTGCCAGACTTGTTATTTGTATTCCCTGTAACTGTAATTTTGGTTTTTGGGAGCTTTCATCAAAGCAATTAAGGGCCAATTGCTGCACCACTTCGGCGTCTTCAACCCTTCCTTGCCCCTGCAGAGCACAAGTCACCCTCACGGACATCACTGAACAGTGACAGGAGGTGGCTGAAGAAAGATGGAAGTATCCCAAGCAGATGGGATCGTGCTTGCTTTTTTTTTTTTCCTGGCATCACAAATGGATCCTGGAAGCAAAAGGTGGAAAAACAAGCCTGCAGAGCACAAACAGGAAAAGCAAACACGGGGATGCTTGGTTTCTAGCGATGGGAGGCTGGTGCTGCCGATGGGCTGAGTCATTGCCCCGGCCAGCAAGGGACACATGGTGGGACAGGCGGAGGTGGGGAGGTGGCAGATGGCCTCTCCAGACCAGCTGGCAAGTGGCCTGGTGGGGAAGGTGAGGCCTTTCCGAGTCAAGTTAGTGTGAAAAGGCTCTGGCCCTCAGGATGTAGCTCAGGGAATGGCGTGACCGTGGCCACCTCAGGGACTCAGCGATGCTTGTGTCATGCCAGGCACCAAGCCCAGTGCCTCTGTGAGCTGGTTCCATGTGCTACAACACCCCAGTGGCTCCTATTTAAAGCTATCCTGTGCCTCTATGCCAGCTTCGTGCTCCAGGATTGCTCTTTGGAGAGCCGTTCCAAGGAGCAATCCCACCTCAGGGATGCATGAGTCCTTGCTTGGCTGATGCAGATGTATTCAAACATGTTTTTGGCCCTTTTATTTTATTGCTATTTGTCAGACCAGGATAACCACCTCATTAAATCCAACCCTGCCTTGACAAAGCATTGGCAGGAAGACTGCAGAGATCAGCTTTGTCCCTGGGACAACTTAATCTGCCTTCAGGCTGTAGCTGTTATGGAATAACAAAGCTCCCCTGCTCGGATGTGCTCTACAAAAGGTCACATCCTTTCCCAACACCCTCTACAGTAGCCCTGGGCTGTTGTGGGAGGGTAAGGGAGTTCCTCTCCCCACTAAGAGATGTGCTTCCAGTCCCCTGCTCCCATTTCAGCATGTTCCCCCTGCCCTGCCCTGCAAGCTTTCAGACTGATACAATTTTGGACGGGCTCCACTGCTGGATGAGTGTCGGCCCAGTCTGAACACCCACAGCGTCGCTGAGGCTGGATGGTTCTTGCTGGCCATTTTGTATGTGTTCCTCAGGTCGTGCTTCTCCCCATCATGTGCATCCATGCACTCTCTGGAAGATGCTGCTGCGAGGGCTGGTGAACGGTGCTGCTGTGGGCATAGCAGAGCCTGTAATGGATAGCAGTGTCTGAGGTGTGGAAGGGCACTGCTCTCCTGGGTGCGCTTGTGTGGCTGTGTATGAGCTTTGGTAAAACTGGTCATGAAATGGTATTCGCTCCTGCATATAATGTTGATGAAAGAAAAGAAAACAAGGCATGATCTTGCTGAAGTTTGCTGTGGAAAACATCATCATTTCATTCTCCAAACTGAAAGTTACTAATCAAAAATGCTAATATGTTTTTTTTCCCCAATCTTCCTGTAAATATTTCCAATACATAAGAATTCACCTTTCCTTTTGGAAAACTGACAACATTTATTTTGGCCAAATACCCATTTTTTCAATGGAAAATAATTTCAGTGAGTGCATGAACTTTTCATTGCACATTGAAATTTCATGCACTTGTTGAAGTATTTCCCCTTGTGATAGCCAATTGCTGATCTGACAAAAAAATGGACTCCAGAGGAACTACAAGCTATAGTACAATTGTTGCAATGAAGCTGCTGCTGCTATGACCCAGATCCACTTGCTTTTTCTCTGTTTTTGATAATCAACTTCTAAGAGCTGGGCTGACTTTCACTCTGCTCTTCATATGGCCTTGATTTGTTTCTCAGCTCTGCAACACATCTATCTCCTTTGCAATGCTACTACTTCTGCTTTGATCTGCCTTTGCAAAGTTTAATTGCCCAGAGAATAATTAATTTGAGCTTCTCTCCCCATTGCGTAACAGAAAGGCTTGTAAGACCAGCCTGAGCTCTGGCACTGGGTTTCGTTACAATCCCATCCCTATACTACACACCTGACTGCAGTGGTGTTGCAGCTCAGGGTTCCTGGCACTGGTCCCTTCTTCCCAAAGGAGATCTTTTGCTCCTCACTCTAGGGCAGGAATGATGGCAAAACTGCAGCTGCAGAAAGACACTTCCACACCCTGATGGTCAATACTGAATTTGAGAGGGGAAAGACCTTCTTCTAACCCTGTTTCTGAGAAATGTGGCCTGGACCACCTTGAGGTGGATCACCATCCCTTGCTGGTGAGGTCCTTTCTTTGTAAACTATCAAAAACCTCTGTGTCAACCTGCAGTTGGGGAGGGGACTGTTCGCTGGTCACAGCCTTTGAGGTGACTTGCACTTCAGACTACAGCGGCATGATGCAGCAGATGAAATTTTTTAAAAGTAGGAGGCAGCAGACCTGCATCAGGATCCTCCTACAGCTCTATGCCAGGGAAGTATTTTGTTTGCCGTTCAACTTACTTCTCCCTTTCTTTTCTTCAACTTTGTCAAGGCTCAGAGAGGGATCTGGAAGCTGTCCTGGGCTCCTCCTGACAGCCGGCACTACATAGCCGTTAATTATCAGGGACGACTGTGCTGGGAACTTCACCTGGCGTGGTACAAAAACACTGCTTGTTGGCTGTGCGGCTGGCTGAGGGTAAAGCCTGAATGGGTAAACAATATCCCCAGTAATGAGAAGTCCACATAGCTGAAACCTGGCCAACCCAGTGAGAAAAACACTGACAGACTGGCTTGGACATGAAGGGCCTGACACCTTGGGCCACAGAGACCAAACTCTGATGCTGCTGATCAGATGGGTATTACTGCAGGAATTAGGACTGTGGTTTGAAGCAAAGCTGTGGAAGGGAATGCTTCAAAAACCCTGCAACGCTGAATTTCCAGCTTGCTTGGATCTGACAGGAAATGTCATACGTCCCCCATATGTCTTCCATACGTGTCCTGAGCTAACTGTTCCAGACCTCAAGACAATACCTGCCCCTCAAGGCGTTTGCTACATACCCCAAAGCTGCCTGGCCCATCTGAGAGTCCAGACCCATGTGCTGCACCGTGCAATGACTTTGTGATGGGAGGAGGTGGCACTGAGGGCTAAGCTGTCCCCTGTATTCACCTCAGAGCCTCTTGGTCTCTGAAACATCATAGTTGGCTTGAAAGGGACATTGGACACAGCTTCTACTTAGTCACAGCTTAGGCCACAAGGGTGGATGTGTTTGGTCTTCTCGATGGAGGAGGTGGTTAGACCAAGACTTTTCCTTCAATGTAATGCATAGTAAGTTTTATTTGGGAACCCTTAAATTCTGCACCATATTTAAGGCACTTGCTCCCAAGGACCCATTGTGTCAGCAAGAAATGAAGGCTGTAGAAAGGCAATCACCATTTTTCAGCTTTGAAATACTGTCCCTGGCTTTTTGATGGATTTCTGATAATATCTGTGACTTAGGTACTCTGAGTGCCATCCTTCCAGAAAATGGTTAGGGTGGTTACTGTGAAAGCATGAAGATTTGGGGGACACAAGATTTGGGTTTGAGAGAAATAGGACATCAGAGGTTCTTTCTTCAGCCTCAGTGAAGAACATGAGCTAGCTAACAAAGATACTTCTGGAGAACTGAGTCATCTATTTTATAAGGTTTCTTGGAGGGCGGTAGGGCACTTCTGCTTTAAAACATTATTTCATTGTGAAAAACCCTGCCTTTTCTCTGCAAAGTTGGTATTTCCATGAATATTTAATGTGAGCCAGAAGAAGTAGCAATGTACAGTCAGCTTGTGATTTCATCCACAGGAAATGTGATCATATTAGAAAACACATGTAACATGTCGCTTCTTATTAATTATGTAGTACCTAATAAATTGCTAGATACAGACTGAGCTCAATAGTTTCATTTTTCCCATGCACAACAGAGTGGAACTAAGCTCTGCCAGGTTGGGGTTTCTTATGTTTTAATTCCTCTGGGGGGAGTTTTTGAAGATTTCTTATCAGAAACTTAGAAGCAGAGTGAGAAATAACCCTCCACGCTTATCACTGACTCCTGGACCCTAATCAAAGGATATTCGCTGTGGCATAAAGTTCAGTAATGCCTGACTTAGAAGGAAACTCGTTTCCTGCCATGAGTTCTTCCATGCCTTGTTCTTGAATGCACTTGGATCTCCATGTCTTTATATCAAGGATTTTCTCCTTTGTTCAGGTTTATCCCTTACTCCCGGGTAGTGCTGCAAAGGAGACTTAACTGTGAAATTGGGTATTTGTCCTCAGTGGATTGGAAATTTTGGGAAGAATGCAGTTCATGGGAGAAGGAAATTATTTGCACATTTTGGGTCAAGTTTTCTGAAAAATCCCCCCCTCCAAGATTTCCCTTCCCCCAAAGGTGCTGAAGTTCTTCATTTTGACATTTTGAATGAAGCCTTTCGGCCTGATTTTTCAGATTTTTTCTTTTGAAACATGACCCATTTTTTGAGAAAAAGAGTGAAAAAGAAGAATCAATGCTTCCCAACAAAACAAGTCTCTTGTTTTGGGTCTAGTTCATCTTCTTCGTCATTGTTGTTTTGCAAAACAACTGGGGGAAAAATGCAGTTCTGCTGGAACTGGGCTAATTAATTTTTCTGATTTCTTTGTTCACCAACCAAACTGAAAAATCGGCTGTTCCTACAGCTCTATTTGCAAATGAGCTGGAAAAGCTCCTTATTCAAACAGTAAGACTGTAAGAAATATCCAAGGGATCTCAGGAGGAATAGCACCAGGGGACAGCATTTTGTTTAGCAGCATTTCTCTTATTCTTCAGTGTAAAATTCCACCTTTTGCGAAAGAGAAACACAATGCCTGTGATTTAGAAATGGCAAAGACTGCTTTTTAAGAAGCAGGCTTTGAGCAGGGCAATATAAACCATCTGATGCGCCAAAGATGGTTCCTGTGGTCCTGGTAATATCATCATGCTCGTGGGTGCAAAAGAAGTAATGGACTGTGCAGGCAGGGCGGAAGGGAGGGACCTTGGGATGGCTCGGGCTGATCAAGAAACAGCCCGAACAACTGAGGGACTCCATGACAGGGCTTTGGCTCTGTTTTTCCAGAGTTATTTTTACTCCTAATGAACCCTTGGTCCTGGTGGAAATGAGCTCAGTAGAACAATGCTTCCTGTGGTTACCTGCCAAGCCAGAGGCGCCTGTCCCATCCCACCCAGCCCCGCTAACCCTGGGGTGCTGCAGGACCCTGCCTAGGGATGGCAGCCACCACAAGACCCACCACACTTCCCCGCTGGTACCTGTGGCAGAGTGTGTCCGCGGGCTGGGCAGGGGGACATGATGCAGATGGAGGGCAGGCGGAGGGGACAGTCTCCCCCCATCTAGCTCGGAGGACCAGTGCCAGAAGGCAGGCTCCGCACCGCAGCCCAACACGGTGGCTGCTGCCCCATCTCCCGAGTCACAGCCGGTGTCCGGCTCTAGGACAGAACTGCATGTCTCTTCCCGCACTGCCGGTACTGCCCAGGGCTCTGCCAGCCTCCCCAAAAACACAGTAAGCATGTCTGTGCATCCTCCCAGAGGACATTCACACTCCCAAGGGAACACTTTTCTTTTTCCTAAATTGCTGAGTGGATTTGAGAGCAATTTCACAGAAAGCCTGGAATAACTGAAGCCTTTCCACTGGTATTTGGACTACATTCAACTGTCGGGACATTGAACTCGTGGGAGGTTTCAGCTATTTGCAGCTGGTGATGCATCAGAGGACCTTGGTAAATGGAGATGGCTTAGCAAGCCATGCCCTACCTTCCCTGTGGATAACATGCAGGTAGATATTGCAAGTGGATGTGCTACTGGCAATAGACCAGCAAAGGTGGAGAACAGATCCCTCTCACCTATGCGGTGTCCTCCTCTTCCTTCCCACCAGCTCATAGTTTCAGCTCCCACCCTTGGGAACATGCCCAGTAGGTCTCTCCAGGAACAAGATGAATGCAGCGTCCTATCACTGGCCTGAGGATTTCTGCCTATTTCTGTCTAGGGATGGGAAAATGAGGAGCAGTTCATTATCTTAATCTTTCCCAATGAACCTGTAAAGTGCTGGGTGTGGGAGGGCAGAGGAATCAGGTCAGTGCTTTTGGGCCGCAGCAAAATTCCTCTGTAATTCCCATGGTCCCAGGAACATTGCAGCCCTTATCCTGGAGCACCATTTCCAGCAGGGACAGTATAAACAAGTCAGCCTTAATCTCATTAGCTCAATGATGCTCTTTATTAGCCTAAATCAGCCTGGCATCCTTTTGATGTCTGTCCAAGATGGATTGTATCTCTCTCTCATTGGAAAGGCCATCAAGAACTCTATTCCTGGGCTGTAAATAGAAAGAAAAAAAATTCCTTATTGATGAACTGTTTTACTGGCAAGCCAGCAGCTAGCACAAGGGAAGCTGCTGAGAAAGCACAATGATCAGAGGTCAAACTTTCTGCTAACGGAGGCTGACTTTTGGGAGGGCAAAGCCCCTGCACCAGTGATGAAACCCCATTACCTCTGCCAAACCTCCAGTCCTGGGTGAGCCTGGTGTTATGGGCTGGGAACGGCTGAGAGACCTGACTGCTGTGACCTCTGTTTTGTATCTGCCCATGGGTGACTTTCTTGCCAGCCACTTCGGAGCAGAAGAGGATGCAAGGCAAGGAGAAAGGAGCAGAAGAATCAACAGAGGAGGGGGACAAAGGAATTAAGGCAAGGCAGGAAGGGACTGGATGTGGGGTATCATTATCCTGGGTTTGGCTACTGGTCCATCCCATCCACTGTCCTCATTATCCTGGCAAGATGCATTATAGGAAACATTGTTAGGGATGGCACCCCTTAGCAGGAGTTTCTTCACCCCCAACACTGCATGTCCTGTTGAATGCAGTTTTGTGCGTGTGTGTGGTTACTTAGAATAATGAAGGAGCTAGTGCCATTGGCATGTCCTACATGGTGGAAGACTTCCCAGGCATCTCCTTCCCTCTTCTCTCCCAGTACAATCCCAGCTGCATCTAAGCCTGGCCAGGAGACTTAGCTCACAAAAATGCACGTCAGAATGGTTCTACAAATGCCTTTTTTTTTTCATGTGCAAGAAGGATGGAGAAGAAAATTAATGTGTATTAATATATTAATGACAGGCCTATTGTTTTTGTACTGGCTGTCTCAGTGGTAAAGAAGCTGATGTTCACAGGAGTCCATACCTTCAGCCTGAGACATCCGTGATGATAGGTAGCAGCTTTTCTCTTTCTTCTGCCAAAAAGAGTTGAATAAAAGACCTGCATTATTCCAGGGTGTGGTGGGTGACACCACGCATGATATCACCGCCTCGGCAGTGCCAGCACCTTGGTCTCATGGCATAGCCCAGTGTCTTTCCAGGTGTGGCAGCAGGAGATGGTATCTCCCCTGCCTTGCCGTGTCCTGCCTGAACATCACAACATGACACTGACTCTTTGCCCAGACCTCGGTTATTATGGGGAGAGGAGCTAGTCTTGGCTTCAGCTCCGCATTTCAGACTGATGTCGGCAGTGCCGTTGTATAAGTCTTTTTTATTTTTTTAAAGACACTGATTTGATATGGTTATTTTGATCAGCCTTTTCCCTGTTATATTTGCTGTCTCCACAAAGCTTGAGCCAAAAAGGGAGATGGACCAGAAAGCAGGGGGAACCTGCTCAGGTCACAGTACTAAAAGTAAGAGAGAGAGGAAACAGGGGAAGGTGAATGAGATTTTCAGAAGTCTTTCCATGTCATGAGCACTGCTATCAATGGACACTGATAAAGGAAATATTTTTTTTTTCAATAATCAGGATTTCTATCTTGAGCACTCCCTTTAAGGCTCATTTTGCTTCACCAATGCAAGACACATCCTTTGGCTGAGAAAACCCCTTTGTAAGAGGCACTCAGTTCCTGTGGGGTTACATCTGGCTTCCCAGCCCTAAACACAGGTGTTGAGGCTGTGCAGAGGGTTGGGTCTGCTGGGTCCAGGTTTCCACCCAGGAGAGTTGAAGGCTGTGGGTGAGGAGAGGAGCCTTGCAGGAAACGAAAAATAGGCAGGGCAATCCAGGCCGTATTCTTGCACATATGGTGGCTGACAGCTGATAGAAACTCCAGATGACATAAGCCAGCTCCCTCTCCCGGGATGCAGCCAGACATAGCATTTACTATATAGGCTGGGTAAGAAGAGCTAAGCCCAGCCTGTAGCATGCCTGGTGGATCGCACGTGCATTGGCTTCCTGGGCTTGCTGGGTAGCCAGCAGCTATCGCCTTTCTGTGCACCTCAGTTTCCCCATCTGCAAAATGGGGATAATGAAACTAATCTTCTTTGGAAAGTGGGTTGAGATTTACCTGTACAAAACGCTGGGTGAGACCCCCCGGCACTTCTGGGGAAAGCTGCAATGCTCGCATGAAGTGTGAGCTTTGAGACGAGTGCGGTGAGATGTAACTCTGACAGTCTCTTCCATAGTCACAGGGAAGATACCGTGCAACGGCCTTAAATTAGAACTTAACGGGATCGTTTTAGTACATAGAAATGAGTTGCTTCCAAGGAGCCAAGATTTCTCATGTGCCATTGCTGAAAAGGTTGAGTCCCTTTGTTGCATCCTGCTGCAGCCTGGGAAAAGGCAGCGTGGAAGAGGCAGAAACCACTTCTTGCTTACGCTGCCGCACATCCAGAGTAGGTGAGGGGCTTGTCCTGGGTTTTACCCCAGAGCCGGTGGGTAGGGTATAATTTGGCTTTGTTTGCAAGGGGAATAAATTTCCAGGAATTCTAGGCTTTAGGGCAAGATTATAATTTTCTTGGTTTTCTACAGACTAGTATCTCTGAGCGTCCTCAAAAAGTTTCGGTGCTGTGAATGCTGCCTGCGGGCCTCTGTCTCAGAGCTGTGCCTCTCTTTTTGTTGTAATTAACTCAGACAGCAAGATGGTTAATGACGACACATCACTGCCTCGGCGCCTGGAGAGCAGTTGGCAGTGGGCTGTCCACGAGGGAAAAGGGAGATGCTGGCACAGACCGTCCCACGGTACCAGGTCCTTTTGCTATCGATTGTCAGCTTTACTGGGGCACTGATTTGCCGTAAATTCAGGAGCCTGCTGGGCTCCGGAGTGGGGAAGGTTCCCTGGCACCACGGAAGCTTTATCCCTCAAGTGTGAAATTACTGCATGGGGGAAATGAAGAAGGAACATTAATTCATGCAATAGCTTTGCTGTGGAAAGATAATTCATATTTCCCCTATGCAAAATGCTCCAGGCATACTAATGGTCCTCAAGCGTAGGTACTGCTGTTAGATTTATGTTTTGTTGTTCGAATGAAAACGATGGACAGAACTTATCCTGGACACAAGCCAGTGGCCAGCAATGAGACTACCAGGAGCAGGTTATTTCAAGAAAAATATTCTGAATCTGACATTTGTCACATTATAGTAAAAATTTAAAAATTTCTAATACATGAAGATGCTCACTTGCATACCAGGTATCATCTCTCAAGCACTTTTGACAGAAAAGGAAAAATAAGCTGGTGCCGAGGCACCTTTTTTTTATAATTTTCTTTCATTGCATTAGATACAGACTAAATGGGGAGCTAGTTCTTCCTCTGCTTCCACTGTTCTGTCTCATTAAATCCCAGGAAAGTGAAAAATGCCACCACATTAAGAGTGTTTTCCATCAGTTAACGAGCAATCGCAATCAAAGCAGGAACAGGGGTGTCAGCAAAGAAGAAACACTTCACTGGAGGCAGCAAAGTCTCAGTCCCCTTTGGGGCTTTTAGGAGAATGGAGAGAAAAGCCAGCTCACTGCCTTATCTGATCTGTAATGCTGTGTGATGTTGGAATTATAAGGAATTAATGCAATAAATAAGTCTTTTGCACAAAATAATTACCTGAATTCTAGTTTGCTGCTCTCACTGCTCTGGGTTGGTTAGAAAGATGAAGTAACTTGGGTTTGAAGGGACTTCTGGAGGTTGTCTTGTCCAACCCCACACTCAAGACAAAGAACTGAAGGTCTTTTACTACCCTGCAAGACAAGTCAGTGGTTACAGTTTGATTTGGAATGGTTTGAGTGAAAATGCCTTCAGTGAGAGCATTATCGCTCCTCCGTCCAGTTGCAATTCATCCCTATCTCCTCTGCCCACGAAGCTGGTTGAGCCTGAGCTGACCCAGCCAGACCAAGCCAGGCATGAAGGTCAGAGGAAGAGGCAGAAAGTGCTGCCTTTGCCCACACAGCCCCGCGGCAGGAGGTAGCTGGATGTGACACAGTGAAGATCCAGCTCCCACGAGAAGTAAGTGTTTTCAGATCTGCTCACCTCATCAGAAAAGTTGGCCTCGTGATATCAGGCTGAGCTGACAGCAGTTCTCCTAAGCAGGAGGACATCAGCCACTTTACCAGTGTGGTTTTACTGCGGATCCATTTTGGGTGATTAACCAGCTTCTCTGAGGAACTTCTCTGAACCTCAAGCCTATTTCACAGGGACTGGTACATCTCAGAAACTGCTGTCCACCCTGGTGATCCAGGACTTCAGCATATAAAGTGCAGATCAGGTTTCAGTCTGAAACAGGAGCAAAACATCTCACTCTGGGTTCCTGCAGCCAACAGCCTATGCAAATAATAATTTATTGCCTGATAAAGGAATAAATGCCCAGTTTCTTGCTTGGCTCATGATGCTCTTCACTGAAAACTGACTACTCACAGTAATTGATATTCAGGTCAGATTGGACTCACATTTCTGTGTCCAGCAGCAGACATCTGTCTCCCACTCCTGCCACTGCGACTCAGTACCCCTTTCCACTCTTCGTAGCAGGGAGATCGTTCTGCATTTCCAGTCTCCTTCAGAGGTGCCTAAAGTTTTGCCAAGAAAATGCCCTTTCACTGAGCCATCGCTCAGCAAACTGGCTGACCTGAGAATCAAAGAATGCCATTTAGCACTGCACTGGGGAATTGCTAACGACTTCTGCACATTCAGTTATTGACACACAGAAGCGCAGCTGGACTGTTGATCCAGTGTGGGAAGTGAGTGGTACTAGTGCAGGTATCACAACTCCTGCACACCTGTGCATGAAAACCTTTATCATCACTCCGTAAGAAAAAATTATCCAGCAGCCAGGACCAATCTGAACAGTTAAACATCTGTAATATCCACTAATCTCTTTTCTGCAGGCAAGAGAAGTTTTATGAGCTTACCATCTACTAAGCAGAGGTCATAGGAGTCTTATAAATAGAATGATGGAAAACTGATAGGGGAATTTTCTATGCTATAAAAAATGACATAGTAATCTTAAGTGGAACATATGGAAATCTTCTAACAATCTAAAGTTTCAACTCACTTAGCAGAGAATAGCCTAGGGAACCTTCGGAGCACTGTGTAAAAAGGATCAGGACTTAACTTATAAGAAGTTTGCTCTGAAGTTTAACTTGAAGTCCTGGAGCTGAGATAGGGAATTGTATCAAATACAGGATTTTTTTTTTTTCTTAAGGAAAAGAATGCTTGCAGGTTCATGCTACACTGGAGACATGCATGTTTGTCCTAACAGCTGTTAGATGTTTACTAAAGATAAACTCAAAGTTTGGAAAGAACAATCTTTTCAAAGCAAACTCCGTACTAGCAGGTCTGGTAGAAAGACAAAAAAATTCAGGAACTTGAAAAATGGTTGAGTAACATTGTTAAATTAGCAGATAGTGATATTTTGATGTGAACAGTGGGTAGAATATATATATATATGTATGGTCCAAGTTATTTAAGGTCTTAGAGTATCCATGAATTGTTTGATATTTTATATATAGCACATGGTATTAAAAAAAAAAATCAATATCTGCCAGTAGAGCCCACACAATTGTATCTGGAAATAGCCCAGTTATTTTCCAGTGTATATATAAAGAGCACCTGGATGGTGATGGTCAGCAAATGTTGCCTTATTGATGGCAACTGTTGTCAACATTAACAAAAGTAGATGGAATAATGAAACATTTATGCTGACATTATCAGATACAAAATGTGCAGCCTCCATTTGACCACCCCTTGGCTGACAAATTAAGTTGGCTACAGCCTGAACAAATTTTTTAGGGAAAAATTAGCTGGTGAAAACATGCCAAAATTCACATTATTCTCTGCATTACTGCACTATTATGTTATTGTACATGTTACTGGCAGAAGATCCTTTTTTAACGTTGTCATGTTAATATTATATTTAATGATATTATTTTTTGTTCTAAGAAATAACAATAGATGAAAAAAAGCAATAGGGGCCAATATCTCTTCTTTCACTGTAAATTTTCGAAGTCATAAAGAAGTTCCAAGAGATCCATCATAAATATATGACATAAAAAAGATCTAATTACTGGTCCAACTGAACTGAGACCCAAAACCCTATGTACATGGGAGAATGAGCCTCTTCCCTGAACAATTTATACAAGTGTTGCAGTTATGTACACTGTGGCTGGAGGGGAAAGGAAACAGGGAATAAATTCTTTTTTTTTCCAACTATTTTATTCAACCAATCTTTCTCCCACGGTATTATTCTCAGAGGTGGTTGATTTGCGCTGGGTGAAATATGCCAAAATGCCATGGTTTCTCCCTTTATACACCATGGGAATTTGGTTCCTGTTGACAAGTTGCAAGTCATTAGCATAGACACTCCGCTTAGGAAATAAAAACATCCTGACCCCAGATAATTGTTCTGTAAGCTCTTGGTGTTCTGGGGAAAAAAAAAAAAAAAAAAAAAAGCCATTACAATAATTGGGCTCCTAATTTGCTTGATCAGAAGCAGCAACATGTATTTTATTCCCTAGGACAAAGTGTCCTACTTTGGAGAGGAGGGGACACTCATAGTCCCCATCCAGCGCAAGCTCCAGAGGAGCAGAATGGGTCAGTTTGGCTCAGGATGAACAACACGTCCTGCCCGTGAAGGTGCTGGTTATTTGTCCATAACCAAGGCTCAAGGAACTGATTGCTAAAGCCAACAGCCAAGCTGATGGAAATGCATCTTCCTGGCCTCAGGTATTTGTAAGGCAAAAAAAGCAGGTGCTTTTGTTACAGCTTTTGGGCAACGAGAGTTGCTGGTCCTTCAGAGTGTTTTTTTCTCCGCAGACAAGACCGGGTGCTCACAGTTACCCTGCCGGCCTCACAAGCTGGAATGTTGGCTTTTATATCAAGTAACCAGTCTCCAGCCAGAAACACTGTTTTCTACAGTTCAGAAACACTCTGCAATTAGGAGAAAGGAGCAAAATTAAAAACAGGAACTTCCAGATCTTAGATAGCTAAAAGAAATTAGCAACCTTCACAGTTTTGCTAACGGCAATCTCCAGGTCTCCTTAATTGACTATGATGTTGCTGCAATAGGAGCTCTGCTGGCAGCAGGCTTGCCTTTCTTAGCAACTCTGTGGAAGTACCTAAACCCTTCAGTCACCTGAATGCCAAGTTTGGAAAACCGAGCTATACAGTGCATAAAAAACCCCAAAAGCAACAAGGAAAAAAAAAACCCCAACATGATGAGATGCTGTCTGTACAACTGCCCAGCCTGGCTGGGGCTTGCAGAGCCCAGCCTGCCTTCTGCAAACCCAGCGGGTCTGGCTGCTTTCCTTGGATCCCACCTCACACCAGCTCCCCGAGCTGCCTCTCAACCACGGCAGGAATCGATGGCTCTTTGCAGGGGCTGTACCTAGGCATTTATTAGAACTTTAGGGTCCCCATCAGAAGCACACCATGTTTGAAGAGGGAAGAATATTTCACTATGTGCTGTTACAAGGTTCTGCTCTGATTCTTTTCCAGGGATGAGCTGCAGGGCTGCCTGGACAGCAGCAGCCCGTCCCTTGGGAAGCAGCTGGCCGCTGAGGCCCCGGAACGGCGCAGCTCTAAGCCCACCACCGTTGCCCATGCTGCTTTTACATCAGGAGCTTCAAATCCCAGGTTCCCAACTCAGCTCTCCTTTTCTGGAGGTTTGTTGCCCAGGCTCGGTAAGCCTTGCTGCAGGGTAGGATACACGCAATAAACAGCTTTTTAAGGTTGATTTAATGCCTCACCATCACTCCAGTTATTAATCTATTCACGGTGGAGGTTTATGGCTGTGTATACCACAAACCGATAAGATTATCGCGGAATTAATTCACAACTAGTGTGTTGTTAGGCTTGAAGCCAAATGCTCTGTGTTATCAGTGTGAATAAATACTCCAGAGTAATTTCTCAATGAGTCTATCTTAAATGGACTTCTAAAGCAAAACCTTTCGAAATAAACTATCATCTTGAAAGTAAAAAGAACAAACGCCACCATGTTCAGTGTGGCAAAACTTCTTGCATGACATTGTATGTATCTGACATGTTTGTTATAGGGGTCAGGGTGTCTGTTACCCAGTAATATTGCCCAGTTTCTCTAGACTGTGGCAGAGCTTCTTCCCTGGCCCCATCATCTGTGTCCTCTTTTAAGAAGGTGCATGCAGGGAGTGTGCATCCTTCCTGGTTCTTGAACATTGACCTTCAAGGACATTTCTGTTTCCCCACTTTCTGTCTTGTACTTTCTCAGCAGAGCATCGAGACTTCTCTTGCACTTTCAGTTTCTAACTATGGGCAGTGAAATGCTCTCCCTCGCTGCTGACTGTTTTGAAGGAGCAGACGGTTAAAAGCGATACTAAAGCTATAGGGGCTGGTGATGAGAATACAGTTCAAAAGAAGCCAGAAATATTTGGGCATTGGCCAGAATCATTTTATGTTTGTGCAAATGACAGAAAGTTTCCATCATCCATTGAAAATGATGCTAAAAATAACCTTCCCCAGAGTGCTGCATATCCAGAGACCTGAGCAGATGACATGGATGTTGGCAGCTTGGAGGCCTTCACCTGTGAGAGAAAGGGAGAGAGATTAAAAAATAGGGAAGGGCCAGGACCTTTTTGATACTTCAGTGTTGTCAGCTGGGTGATATTTAAGGCATATTTCATCTGAGAACAGGCAAGACAAACACATCTCACAGTGTTAGGGCTGTATTCTTGCTGTCCAGCTCCGTACTATAAGGTTTGGTATAGCATAGTCTTACATTGGAGGGGAAGAAATTTGCACCTTCTTTTAGTATGGGATATGCATGAGTGTATCTAACCCCTTTCCTTCCAGGAGTCACTCCCCTGGCACTACAGGGAGGTACCCCAGGAGACTGGAAGCAAACTTCCATGTGATATATAGCACAGGAGCATTTTGGAGACTTGGCAGCACCTCCAGCTTCTGTTTTAGCTAAAGGCTCTTTCATTTAAGATGCTGGAGCACCAGGGAGTGGGTGCTATCATTGTGCCTGCCTGGGTGCAACAGGGGATCCTCAGTGAGCAGCTGTAGGTTCATGGAGTGGTGGTTGCTTCAAGGCGCAGGGGTGCTGCTGGGTGTGAAGGTGCTGGGAGAGAGAAGTGTGTCCCTGGGCTAATGTTTTTTTTGCAGCAGTGCTTCACAAACAGTCTTACAAGTCAGCCGATGATTTATTAGGGGAAGGGAACTTGGCCTGCTTGCCTAGCTGGGTCCAGTCCCACTGTGGAACTGGCTTCTATATCTTAAACAAACCAGTTAAAGAAAAGCAACATGTCTCATCTTTGCATTGGAAGACATCCCAGCGCAAGGTCTGTTTGCCTTACTTTGGAAACTGTGGCTGAAAAGGAATTTGTGAAGGGGAGCAGCAAAAAAATAAATGTTTTGGAGCAGGATGGATCCAGCAGATACCTCCATCTGCCTGGCGGGTCAGGCCATGCTGACATGGGCCACTCTTGGCCAGGCCACCAGCTCCTGCTTCAGGGCGAGCACTCGTGCGCAGGGTAAAAGCAGTGCCCGGAGCTCCCTGTCCCCGCACAGGACATTAAGGGATGATGGAGGCACAGAGAGACAGATGAGATGTGGGATGTGGCATTCAAATCCTGGCACTGGCAGAGAGAGGAACTTATATTTGACCGATGAGGTTGTCCTGGTGTCCTCAGCATTTCGAGAGGGCAAGTGTCGATCTACCTACTTACTTTTAGGGGACAGCGTTAACTTGTACAACCGTACGCTTGGTAAATTTGGGCCCCTGAGGGAAAACTAAAGGCTGCTTTGTAAGGTACCACCTTGGAAACAGCCAGCAGGGAGTGGGGCAGGAATGAGGCTAAGAGATTTCAGAGCTGTCTCCTCCAACCTTTTCTTTGGAAGAGTAGCGTTATCCTTCTTAAAAAAAAAAACACCTCCTCATTTGGTACCATTTTTAGTTTGGATTCAAGAGGATAAGTTCCCTTCTGTGGGCTGAGCGTGGCTGGAAGATGTATTGCAGACTGATTGCTGAGGATGGCATAGCATGCTTTTTGGGACAGCAAGAAGTCATTTACTGTGGCTTGAGCCAGTAATGTGGCACCTCCATTGTGCCAATAATAACATGTCAAATAGGATCACTTCTAACTCCTGAACACAGCAGCAGGCTCACACGCTTGTATTAGAGATGGCAGCCTGAGTTCAAGTGGATTACTATGTTTGCAATTGTATTAGCCGTAAAAACATATTCATAGTCCTTTATGGAGCTGGACAGGGCAGCATTCGAGTTCGTTGACTTTCCTCACCTCTCCCAGTAGGAATGCCAGGACAGCACAGTGGCATCGCCAGCTCTGTCTCCCATTCCTGCCTAAGGGTATCCAGCATAGGCAAAACCAGAACAGCAACACATCTGCGTCATTTAGAAATCAACATTTGCCCTGGCTGGATCCCTGCTGGATCCTTGCTGGATCCATTCTCCCACTATTTCTTCTGCTCCCCAAGAAGACTTTGTGCTCCCTAAACTGTGTTTGAATTGAACGTGGTTGCCGGACAAGGGGATGGGCCTGAAGCCCGGCGGAGCGCGTGGCTCGGTCAGCCCTGCCTGCCTCTTTTCTGCACTGGATCACTCGTAACTGCTTGCATCTCCTGGGGGAATCGTGCTTGCTCTCACCTCTAGAGGAGACAGGATTCTGGTACCGGTTCCAGAGGCCCCCTGATCTAGCTGTAGGGCTTTGGAAGCAATGAGTAATTTATTTCTCATCAGGGCTTCCCACCTTTTTTAATTTCTCCAGCTCCTCCCATTTCTCTTAAGTACTCTTTGAAAAAGAGCAAACATTGGGCTGGAGAATCCAGTTCCTAACTTGGGCCAATTTGCTGTTCAGCACCACTTCCAGTCAGATGTTGTTCATACACTTCTTGATCACCCTCTGGCAAACGCTCCCTCCTCCAGTAAAGGTTAACAGCTGCAGGAGCAATGACTAATTTGAAGACCTGTATGGTTCCTTACATCCTCCAGCCATCAGAATAGATACACGGAACGCTTGCACAAGCAGGCTCGATACTCAGCAGGGATGAGAAAATGCGGGGAAAAGGTAAACGATGAAAGGTATCATTTGAAACATGGATGTCCAAAGCTGGCTGTTTGAATAAATGTTTGTGGAGCTGGGAGAGAAATGGTTTGTGGCTGTGGAGGATGAGGAAGAGCTATGAGCCAGGAAAAGATCAAGTCTCTGGAGGGAAAAGCGTTTTGGGAACTTTTTTTTCTCTGCATAGACTCAGTCTTGGTAAATCTCACCAGGCTGCTGCATGGAGGGGGAGTGTGAAGCACCCTCTGAAGCAGCCCTGCTTGGAGCAAGCTGGGTTTATCCGCCATTCGGTGAGGATGGAGGTGATAAACTGAAAGTAGTAAGTGCATTTCTTACATTGTAAATCAGTGGTGTTACACTTGGCTGGTTTGTAGAATCTGGAGAAAGCAGAAAGAAACAAGGGCAAAGCGTGAGGAAAGAGGGAGCGGGAGATGGAATGGATGGTCTTCTGTAAATCAAAATTTGGGGAGCGCATCCCCAAGCGGTAGTGTCATTGGTGCTTCAGAACAGGCTGTGGGAAACCCCAGTCTGGGTTCACCTAGATCTCCCTCCACCAAGACTCCCATTGCAGCTGGTTTAAAAGAGAGGCTGAAGTTGTGGCATGACCATGATCTACTGTTAACTGTAAGAGAAAAATTACACAGCAAGGACTGCTCAGTTAAGTAGAAAAAGACATTAAAAAATACTGCTGGCATTCCTAATGTAACCAAAGCAAGTAAAATATAAAACTGAGGAAGGAGCACTGCGCTGCAGGCTCTTCCCTGTGCGGATCCTGCTGATATATATCACATGAGGCAGTCTATAGCGTAGTCTTAACCGGGGTTTCTTGCCAAGACTATCTTTCTTCTTCACCCAGAAAATTATGTTTTAAAAAAGAACATCCGTAGTCCATGACTGCCGCAGAGGGTGGGGAGGCTGCAAAGCGTCCACAACTTGTTCCTCCTGCTGCCGGCTGAAATGACCTTGGAAACCCTCGCAGCCTCTCATCTCCCACACCAGCGAGGAGCAGCGCTAGTCAGAGAACTTCATTGCATGTTTCAGGCAGCAATAAAATATTATACACCTGAATGTTGGATTCAATGATCTTAAAGATCTTTTCCAACCTAAATGATTCTATGATTCTATATCTGACTGATGGAGAAACCTGGCAAAGCCACTGGTTAAGCCTTTAATTATGGCTATTTTGGGGAACTACTTAATGCTCTACAAAAACTTGCATAAGGCTCAGTTGCATCCTATGGGTGTGTTACCTTAAGCAGCAAAATTATTAATGATACCAGTATTCCCTTACTGTCTTAAGGTTTGCTAAGAGCACGTTAGCTCTTTGCAGAGGCACCCAGAAACGAAAGGGCAGTGGCCAGTCGGCTTAACAGTTTTTGCCAAGAAAGGACACCCCATGAAGAGAGGCAGGGTTGGTTGCAAGTCCTGCCCACATCTCCTGACGTAGCACAGGAGGTGGCTTTCACCGGCGGCTGCAGCTACGCTGCGGTGCTAACGGAGCGGTGGCCGGGCTCCAGCAAGCCAGGCTTTCTCCCCATCCTTTTGTTCCGATTCCCAGGCGTGTGGCAATCAGGTTGTCCCCGGGAGAAACAGGGCGTAAATCATTAATTAATGCCTCCCGTCTGAACGCAATTCAAGCCCATTTGTGCTTGATGGAGATATGCAGCACAGGCTCCCCAGAGAGATATTCTATAATCCGCTACTAATCACTGAGGCTTCAAAACCATTTAAAAGGATGTGCCTGGGACTTGTCCCCACGCAAACATCAATTATATTCTGTCTGATGCTATGGCCTGAAAGACTGCAGCACAGGGGAGGCTTTTGAACACTGGTCCCCCAGCCCTGACATCCAGCTTGTTTGATTGTAGGTGGTGTTATTTAAGGCGGCTGTGGTATTCCCTGCGGTTTGAAGGATCGTTGAGGGAATTTCATGAGAAGACACAAAGAGAGTATGGCACGGTAAGAGACAGAAAGCATTACAATTTTCCAGGGCATCATGTAAACAAGGAGTTTGTAGTAGTAAGTCAAGGTTTAATGCTGCGCACACACAGTTATGTGTGTAAAAAGGTTCGGGAGATCCTGGCCAGAACTGGGACCCAGTGTCTTAAGCATCAATCAGATATAGAGGAGGCGACAATAAAGAACTCGCCTAAGAATTTTTTAAGCCAACAACCTGATGACCAAATAAACCCAAGCCCCTCCCTGGTCAGTTCTGGGGTGTTAGAGCAGTCTTTAGGCATTTAAAAACTTTAATGCTTTAGCTAACATAAAGTGTTTACTATAAGCACTTTTTGGGACTGAGGCAGCCAGCAAATCTCATACACTTCTGGCTTTAGCTCAACTTGGTGAGACATTCACATGGCAAGAAACATGTCCCAGCAAGTATAATCTGGGACATTGGAGGAAATCAGATTTTTAATTACTCTTGGCATTTCAGTGCCGCTGGTTGCCAGCGGCCAGCCTGCTGGAAAATGACATCACCAGTGATCACAGCAGAATGCTGTCTGTAAAACCAGTTTGCCAGCCTGTTTTCCTGTCACCGGGAGGAGTTTTCTATCTGTACATTTATCTACCTTTTCAACTTCGGAATTTGAAATTTATGGACACCATTAATCTTCTTACAAAAAATAAATAGGCTCTAATTTTATGCCTGAAATCAACTATGGGCATAAATTTTCCCCAGCAGCATTTAGCTGTAGCATTAGCATATACAGATAATTTTCCATACATCCAGTATTTTCCCTAGTAATTGAGAATTAGAGTTTCGTCACCAACAGTGTTTTTATGAAGGCAGCCTGACTGATTTCTTTAATTAGTTGGCAATCATGCAACATTGTATTGAAAAATGTACAAATATCAAAGATTTGAGGATTCATACTGAGACGGTGGCATCTTTGTGTATTTCGAATGTGGAAGTTTCTTTCGCTCACAGGTGAACTGGAATTTCAGCTTGGTCCTTATGGACCAAGTCTAACCCCTATACAGCACAACAAGAAAATCTGCTGCAGTGAGTGCTGGAAGGGACCTGAGCAGGGCTGGGCACATCTCGGCTATCTCCTGGCCATTGCACCTCGCTTCCATGTTGTGGAGAATTGCCGGGGCTGGGCAGCACGGAGGAGGTGGGCTGGAGAGCCTGAACGTAATCATGAGTATCTCGAGCCAGGGCTAACACTCCCTCTGTTTCATGAGAACCAAAGCAAATATTTTGAAAGTTAGTTATTCTTCCCAAGAGATTAATTGCCAGCCAAAAAATAGATTTTAAAACTGCTTCTACTGCAAATATGAAATGCTCTGTTTGTGCAGATATTGTGATGACACCTTAATAGCCTGTTGCTTATCTCTGTGATCTACGGGACTCAGTACACTCTGCTCTTCACATCACTGGCAATTTAGGAGAATCAGTCCTTAATCTGCCTCATTTTTCCTCACGAGTTGCGTAATTTTGGATGTGATCCTCTAAGGGATAGACATGGCTCTTTGGACTCAGCCTGAAATTCTTCAGGAGCTCTTGGAGTCCATCACTGCTTAGTGCTTCTCTGCCGGCTGTTCCTTGCGCAGGTTTGCTTTTCTTTCTTTCATTTCCCTTCATATACTCCTGAGAGAAGGGTCAGAGGTGGTATCTGCAGGCTTCTGCATTTTATCCTATGTTACTTTAAGACTCTTCAGGTTCAAAAGTGTGAAGGAAAGCCTTAGCAGAGAATCTGTTTGGTGATCTGTGTTGTAGCCTTTTTGTAAAATTCTCCCCTGAAGACAGTAAAGTAAAAAAACCTTTACTTTGATTAAGGTGCCTCTACTAAGGTCATTCCTGATGGTGCTTGTGAACAGAACATACAGCTGAACATTTTAACCAGAAGCCATGTGAGACTCAAAAAGCCAAGCTATAACCTTCTGAGCCTTTCATTAAAGTTGTGTAGCCACAGGCTGGACCACGGTGACGATTCAGCAAAAAGCCATGGGCTGCCATGGTCCTGCCAGGCACCCTGGCAGGATTGTTTGGGAACGACAGTTGAGTCTTGTTAAAGAAGGGAAAGAGTCCTTAACTTGCGTGCAGTAAAGATCACTGATTTGGTAAAGCTTCATAATCCTCAGGAACATTGTCTAGTGAAGATAAGACGTTTCAGGGAGGAGGCAGAGAGGGTGCAGTGTTTCTGGAGCCCTCTCCCAGCCCTTCCAGGGTGGCGAGTGTGAAGCACAGAGACCTGCAGAAGTGCTGAAATACCTATCATGAATAAATAAATGCCAAGAAGCTGATGGGGGGCAGAAGGTTTAGTCCGGGAGCCAGACAATGGATTTCTATAATCAACTCTAAGGGTAAATTCTAAGTGAAAACACACTGAAAAAAAGGATCAGAGGGTAAAACCACTCAGAGAGGGATAAGCAGCAGTTGAGGATCTCAAAAGCTGTTTCTGTCAGCTGCTGGGATAGGTGAATATTCTTTATGCTCTGCAACTAATAATACAAGTGCAGATCTGTCCATGAGAAGCAATCCTCAGTGGTGGGCCAAGCCTCAGAGAACTGGAAATGCAATTCAGAGAAAAATAACCAGAATCTGTTTCCCTCCCTCTCTCTGGCTCTTCCTCACCCATTAGCTCATTCCTCAGTTTTCTCTTCGCTCACCTGCACGACCACCTCTGCCATGCTGTCTTCTCCCTATCCCCCTAACAGCGCAATAAGTCCTTTCTCTGGCAGACCTTCTCTGAATTCTCTTAGAGCAGAAGGAAAAGGAGAGAAAAGTCATTGCACAATGTGTAATCAAGTATAGGGACTATTTAATCACGAACGAGTGTCTATCAGGATGCCTATCCCCTCCCTACCCAATTCCTTCCCCTCTCCCTGCTGGCTCACCCTGTGCCGGGCTGCTCCAGGGCTCCAGCTGAGTCAGACTGAGATTTGCTTTGGGAAATAACCCCAAAACAGGGCTTTGCTGTCCCACTCCCTGCATCTCCCCTGTCTGAAACCCAAATTGCTTCAGTTACAAGATGGGTGAGATCTAACATGAGCAGATGTCCCAGCAGAGAGAGACAGATCTGTCACAGAGTGGTATGTCAGCAAGAGGAAGAGGAATTTAGGAAGATAGCAGGTTTTCCTTCACCCTGGTCCAAACATTATAAAAATGGGTCATGGCTGGGCCTGGGCACATGCAGAGTCCCAGCCCCTGAAACCCAAAGCCTGGACTGCAAGCCCTGAGAGCTGTAAGCAAACCACCCATGCAGCTTTATTGCTTGGGCCTGACCCTGCTTTATTGTCCGCAGTCAGGTTTGCCCAGCTAACTTCATAGAAATCATTGCTAAAGACTGAGTATTGGGTGAGGGAGAAAACAGTATGTGTTCCTCTAACAGGGGATTGCCTGAAAATGCACTGTGCACGGGGCGAGTAAACCGCAGAGGAGCTTAGCTCAGCACCAGTGTCCTCTGGGAGCGTTTGCAAGTCTGGCCAAAGGCACAGCAGAGGGGGCAGAGACCTTGTTCAGCAGCTTCCTAGGAGGGGAAAAGAGCCCTGGCTGCTGCTCTGCCTACAGCAGGGCCCTGGAAAGCCAAACTGGCTGCTGCTGCTCGCAACAGCAGCATGGGGATATGTGCAGATAGCACAGTAACCCTTCCCTCCAGCAACAGCTATTTCTTCTCTCTCCCATCCCAGGGGTGGCAGTGGGAACAGCCAGCCCATCTCCTCCAGATCCCTGCCCAGCTCTGTTCCTTCCCTTCCCCTTTCTTGGGAAGGAATGGCCTAATCCTGACCGACCCTCAACTCATCATCCTTGGGCAGCTAATACCCAGTTCTGTCTATGCTGCAGAGAAGCTGTAAGCTTGGCTCTTGTGTTATGTGTGTGTGGGAGGGTGTGTTGGTGTTGAAACTATTTCTATTCCTTCATCAGTATTCAATTTATTTAAAAAGATAAATAGAAAGTCCTATGAGCCATAATGTATTGTTTAATCAGCAGAGAGCTAGTTAACAAATGAAAATGTGTGGCTGAGTCAGTTGCAAAATTCTTGGAAATAATTCAGTGATTGCATTGGAAGGAAAATACCCCAGGGCAGATCTTCCCAGAGGGGGAATGCAATTCTGATTCTGCTCAGTCCGCTTTGAATAAATGAGGACTATCTAAATGGGTACCTTCAAAGAATAGCCAGAGAGGAGCTATATATAAAGGTATCGAGCTACCTTTTACATTGGAAGCTGGTTTCACTTGGAAGCATTTTAAATTATAAGCTACTCTGCAGTGAACCTCAGAGATAAAGGCTCTGTGTGTGTCAGGGTCTTGCTGTTAGAGAATAACTTTCACTTACTCCAGCCCGTTACATCACTGACACTTAATGCTTTCATCTATTAGCTGTGTTTATAGTCCATGATAACAAAACCCAGGAGGATTTGGAGGCACGTTTTCAAGCACAAGTGCTAGAAGGAAGGAGTCCAGCTCCAGATCTCCAGTGCATCCGTGACAGCTGCTCTCCAGATGAGGCTCCCCTTGTATACAGAGATCGTGTCTGCAGGCACAGCTTCTGCACCGCTGGGCCCCATGCTTGGGAGTTTGTTTGGCTTCAGGTAGTCTTGGAGACAGCCCAGCTCAGGGATGAGCATGGAGAACCTCTTGCTGACATTGAAGGCCACCCTCACCATGTAGTCCAGACACTAGTGCTGGTATCAGGAGAGTCTGCTGGTGTTTGAGACCTCTGGAAATTCAGGAAGCTGTTGCCAAATTGACTTTTGTGCCTGTTTATCATCATCCCCTTCACAAGCTTTGTCCTGGTGACTGCTGAAAGCTGCAGCCTGTGAAAAGAACAGCGTAAGTGTCCCGAGACCCCGTCAAAAGTGGCTGCCCGGTCCCTTACCTCCAGCCAGCCCAAAAGCCTTGAGCAGCTGATGTGCAGAAAGACAGCAGAGAGGTAAAGCTAAGACCCGGCTGTTCTCGCTGATTCCCAGCATGGCCAGAAGCCAAAGCGACACGACACATACTGGAGCCGATGCCCTGTCAGGAGGGTGCAGCTGGCTGCAGGACGCAGGGTGCTCGCACTGTAACGGCTGGTTGTGTGTTGACCCAGCAGGTATGAAGGGGTTGCAGGGTACTGGTGGGCTGTGTCCATACCCCAGCCCTTCACCATGGGGCAAGAGGGGAGAGTCTGAACATTGCGTTGTGTCAGCCCAAGCCCTTCTGTCAGCCCGAGTCCCCTCTGGGCTCTGAAGTCACTGGGCAACTTAGCAGAGTGCCAGGTTGAGAGAGGTCCATGAGGAGCAGAGTATCAGCGGGGTCTGAAAAGCACGGGCAGAGGTGATAGTCTGGGGGCAGGAGGCCAGGGATGGGCTGGTTTGGCAAAGCTCTGCAGCAGTATTTTGCACAGGACCTGCACGTTCTCCACCCCAGCCAGATTTAGGCTTATTCGGCTCTCTCCAACATCTCTGGTATTTTGCAAGAGCAAAGAACTAGATGGCAAGCTCATGGTGGCTCCTGCGGTCGCTCAGAGAGGGTCAAGGGAAAGCAACGACTCACAAAATTTCTTCATGAGGATCTTTTTTCCTAGGCTCAGAGTGGAAAGCAGGAGCTGTTTTGCCAGGTGTATTGTCCGATGGGGCTGCCAGAACTGGCTGCTTCACCATCTCTGTTTTCCCAGCTCTGCTGCTGGAAGAAGGGGCAGCTGCTAATTTATTTGTTTCTGCACCATGAATAGGATCAGGGGAAAAGCCTGGAAACAGAGATACAAACTGACCCTGTACGTAGTGATATATGTAGAGACAGACAGTTTATGTCTGAAGCAGTGGAGCAGTTCCAAACATTTTTTCATATTCTGTATCCTGCCTTTCATGTCTTCAGCAGTAGGAAAAATGTTTTCTTTACATTTCTGCCTGGAAAAACAATTATGAATGTTAATTGTGTTGACCAGGAGGTGGAACAGGAGTTGGCCAGGAAGGGCTTTTCTTTACTCGTAAACAGGAAGACTCAACCTTTCCCGCCATTCTCCATGTTTTGGAGATGAAGGTGTTCTGAGGATTTCAAGGAGCTGAAAAATGGGACTTCAGTGGGAAAACCAGTATAATGAAGAAATGAAAAAAAGAGAACAACAGAGCAAAAGCCCCGGTGCTATCACTCTCCAGGAGCAAACTGTGCTCCCTTCCTGCTGGGGGTAAAAGCCATGTGAAGGGTGCAGCCACCCCATTGACCCTTTGGAAGTTCTCCAGGATTTTCCTGTAACCTAATGGCCTCCGTTGAGAGGTGTGGAAACACCCGACACCCTTTCCCCTCCCTAAATTGCAGAGATCACATAGGCAGAAGTCTGAGTTATATGCAGAGCTCTGCGCCTCGCTCAGCTCCACCATTACAGACTGATGGGGGTTCCATGAAAAGGGATGTCCAGGGAGGACACCCTTCTTCTTTGCACAGGTACATCAAATTACTACTCTGAAGCCCAGTGTTTCTCCTCAGGTCTTGGCATGCGGGGTCTGGCTTGTTAAATGTTGAGCATTTTTTTTAGAAACATGGCTTTTATGGTAAAAAAAAGTGACTTAGGTTTTCCTGATTGCAAGTCTTGACCTTCATCCCTCTGCTGGGTGCACCACCATGCAAGACTCTCTGAGAATGTGAACTCTGCCACTGCATTCTCTGAGTTGGGTCTGTTTAATAATTTTCACCTTTTTTATACTGCAAAATACTGTGCATTTATGTAACCTGCCACACAATTTTCCCTGCCAACAATTTCAAGTCAATTTTGCCTGAAACCACTGAGCACCTTAAATGTCCCCTCAAAATTATTTCAATTAAAAATTGTTCTTTTTTTTCCTTTTTTGCTATGACAACTAGCTTCATTCCAATCTGAGGGCTATTTTGTCTTTCTGGTTTTCTCAGCACAAAATCACTCCCAGAGCTGCTGTCTGTTCAGGGAGCAGAGGGCCAGGGCCACCTCACCGCACTGGGAGTGCAGTGGCAGATGGCTGTGTCCGCTGGGCACGTGGCAGTCACCCATCAAAGGTGTCCTCATGGTATCATCTGAGTACAAGAACATGGTGCAGGCTAGACTTTCAACCACTTCAGATGCCTGTGCAATGGGTGGAAATACACATATCAAATATAAGGTCTGGTTACTTGTGTGCAAAAAACAAGGCAAAGTTGCAGGTTTGAGTCTCCTTTTATGTTGCATGTCAGGGCACTTATCCCCAGCTCTTCCCAGGACCCAGGGAGTTAGGAGAGGGCTCTTTGATAACACCAAGCAAGTCATTTCCCCTCACTTTGCTTCACTATTCTCATCTGGAAAAGGGGAAACATTAGCTTCTTCTTGAGGGTATTGTGAAAATGAGCTGGCTGCTGGCTGCAGAAAGCTGCAGGATCCTGAGCTGGCAGTGCCTAGATAGACCATGTGTTATTATTTCGCATTGGATAAACAAAGTAATTTCCCAAGGGTCTTTAAGATAACATTGCCTTTTAGTGAGTCTTAATTGACTTTTCTTTAAGGCACCTAATTTGTCCCTGTGTCCCTTAATTAAAACCATAGCTGTATGGCCCAAATGTTCTCAGGACAAGGCAAATATTTTTAAAATGAAGTTTCCATTACATTCTTTTTGCCAGAAGTGGCGTGTTGTCCTTTGTGCAGTGATTCACCGTGTCCATTCCCCTTCCTCCCGCAGTGAAGTGGCAGTGCCAGCCGGCGGCTGAGCGGCCCCGCTGACGTCCGGGATGTTCTCAGAAACAGCTCCATCCTCCAGCCTCTGCAAAACAGGAATTGATGTCGTGGTGTCCCGGGTGGGACATGTAGGGACCTACATCTCGTCCAGTAACTAGGCACTTCAGCAGGGGAGGGATAGAGGATGCTGTACCCTAACAGCAGCTTAAAAACGGAATCTAGAGGCGATGGGAGCCTGGAGAGGCAGATGGTGCTGCAGGGCCCAGGGGAACAGGGTGGCACCTACCTCCACTAGTTTCCAGAGCCCACAGCCACCACTTTAAGTCATGGCCAGATTACGATGGAAACAGATTTCCAGGAGATGAGGATATTTGGCCATTTCTATCCTCCACCTCCCTGCTTCTAGTAGCCCAAAGCTTTTGGAGGATGTTCTGGAGCACACAACACAGAAAGAGTATCCAACTGCAGGAGAAGTCTCATGGCAAAGGGCTGTTTATGCAGCCAGTAGCTAAGGACATTCCCTCATTTGTATCTTTTGAGCAAGTGCAGATGGCTGCAAGTCCTGGGACTCCAACCAGCACTTTCTGAATAGGCAACAGAAGTATCCTGGCACCGACGAGAGCTGCCCGCCTGCAACTGGAAAGGAAGATCACTACTGAGCAACTGAGACTCATTGTGTGCTTCTTGGGACCCCCCGTCAGAGACCGTTTTCATTTTATGGGGCTTTTTCTTCCCTTCCTGGCATTTCTTCCCGTCCTTTCTTTCCTTGGGAAGCTCTGCGAAGAGCCTGGTGCCAGCAATGCCTTCCACCGGCTTTAAATAGGGCTCAGCTGCTCCCCGGGATTGCTGTGGGAAAGAAGTGCAAAATCCCTGCCTGCAGAGTGGGTTTTCCTTGGCTCAGACTGTACCTTGACTAAGACCCTCTCCTGCCCCAGAGTTCAGCACCAGCAATAACTGGGGAGCAGCTGCCCTGTGCTCGCCCAAAATCTCTACTCTTGTTTATATTCCTTTTTATTAAGGCACAGCAAATTAGTCAGCCTTTTACTTTACCCCTTCATCCTCCAGAATTTCCTGTTGACTTCAGTGTCTGAGCAGCCTGAGGAATACCCTGGAGAGCACAAAACATGCTCCGTAAGACAACTCGGGCAGCTCTGGGGCCATACAGCACTCTGTCAATAAAAGTCTCCTTTGACTGAGGTATTAGTCAAATGTTGTGCATTTCTGGAGCAACAACTACAATGAATACACAGTTTTTGTAAGGTGGTCAAATGGATGGACCCACTACACCCATCTTCACCCCAAAGCCAAGGCAAGAATTGGCCTCAGGACAATTTGCTTCGGACACAGGACTGTTCCTCACAGCCAAAAATTTGCTCCATGCATGTCTTGGCAAGGTTGCTTTTCCCATATGGTTATTGCTACAACTTTCCTCAGCTTTCTCACATGGCTGGTCTTTGACAAAACACTCCTCAAATGTGATAAAAATAGTGAAAACTGAAAGAGTTTTAAGCTTGCCTGGGGTCCATTTCATTCACCTCCCTTGTCCACGGCTAACAGCAGAACATCCTCCTCTCCCAGGCCTCCATCCCTGGGAGCGCTGATCTCTCCAGAGCTCTCAGATTTTCTCCCATTGTTTGTTTTCTCAACTATTTAGATTGCAAAATCTTTGGACAAGGACCGTCTCTCGGAATGTGTAACACCTAT
Source organism: Calonectris borealis (assembly GCF_964195595.1). Classification (NCBI taxonomy): domain Eukaryota; kingdom Metazoa; phylum Chordata; class Aves; order Procellariiformes; family Procellariidae; genus Calonectris; species Calonectris borealis. The sequence goes on from NC_134326.1 coordinate 16,483,119, forward strand.
CACAAGCAAGATCCTGATCCTGTCTAGGGCCTCTGGGCATTACTGTAGCACAAATAGAAAATAATAACAATAGCTCTTAGATACGCAAGGAGAGAAGTCTCATGAGTCACTCTGCAGCCGCAAGCTGCACAGAGGTGCTGGGGGTATGGGCCACAACCCATGCCAGCTTTCTAGCAAACACCTGCAGTGGGTCCTATAAAGGGAAGAATAAGCTCATGTTACTGCTTGTGGAAGAGCGTGTGAAAATGTTCTGCAATATTTTGTGTGCTGTGCTTGCTTCTCTTTTCCCACCATCCTGTATCAGTCTGGGTCCTGGAGATGTTGGTGGCTCTTTGGGACTGAGTGGGGAATTGCAGCCATGAGAGGTGAGGCAAAACCAATGATTTTAATATTAAACCAGGACCTTCTTTTCCTTCTTCCCACCTCTTCTTCAGTCCCTTCAGAGAAAATATGTGGGGGAAAAAAGACGATTTGGGGAAGAAAATCAGGAGAGAGAGAAGTTAGCACACAGAGCAGCCCCTTTAGCACTCATGAACATGACTAAACATGTCTTTGGCTTTGTGGCCTGGAGACATTTGCTCCTCTGCAGAGCTGACCGATACAGCCCCGTTGCCCAGCCACATTTCACTACTGACCCCCAAGCCTCCAGTAAGGGATTTAGATCCACTTGAGTGTTGAGGTCTCTTTTTTGGAGCCATGGAGTTAAACAAGACAAGCTATGATTTCTAGGCTCTATCTCCATGTTGAGGGAGCCTTGGACTCACCTTGAGACAGGAGCTGGTGGAGGGACAACCTCCAGGATGCTGCAAGAGGCCAGGGCAGAGGCCAGGAGGAACTGAGCCACATCTCCATTTGCCTGGGAAAGCAGAAGCAAGAAATTGCTTCTACACTGATAGAAAGGATTTTTTCTTCTGAAGGATGGAGAGCTGCAGGAAGACATATGGGTGTGTGGAATATGTTATTTTGAGAAGACAAATGCAGAGCAGCCAGACATACACCAAGACGCAGCCTTTCTGGGATGCTAGCATGGAGCACACTCTGCCCCAAACACACTTGGTCATTTGGGGCTAAGTCCTCAATTAGGATGTGATGCAAAGTGACATTGTTTGAGATGCCAACAGTGTAGAAATCCAGGCCACGGGATGAAAAAATCTTTCCACCTGGCTTTGGTGCTAGCTCAATAACCGGCAAAAAGAAAACCTTTTGATTTTAAAGTTGTCATTTTCTGGATTATTTAATGGCAGGTATGTTTTTCAACCATTTGTGGTTAAAATTTAGTATTGATAAAAATACCCAACCTGCCAGCCTCGAGGCTGTGTTTCTTTTTCACCTAACAAGTGCAGCGTAAGCTAAGTCTTGCCTGTCTGGAGGATCAACATCCAGAGTTTAGTCTTCCAAGTCTTCTTTTCAAAACACGGGTTCTTTCAGTCCCTGGGCCCTGCATGGATGGATTTGTGAGCTGACATTGCCATCTGGGACCTGGCCCAAAACCCCCATGTGCCATTACGTAGCCAACAGAGAGACCATCAGACACGGATGATTTCTGACTGCTACTTCCCCCACTGCAGCCAAACCGTGCAAGGCTCTGGCTTTCCTTAAGAACTCTCCGAACCATCGGAGCCTGCCAGACCATTAATGAAACCAGCTAGGAATCGGTTCACAGCCTCAGCTGCTGTCCAGCAAACATCTCGCTTGTTTGCAGAAAATTCCACAAAAGCATCAGGTTAGTTTGTGACTGCCATGCACTTAGTGTATATATAGGTTCAAATTATTCATGCCAATCCAAAAGCCCACTCAAATCCATGTGATTATTCATGGACTATTCAGGGAACAAATGCATTTACACCAAATCCACGTGCCCAAGCTCAGAAGTCAAATAAATTGGTCTTGCGTGATTAGAAATGAGATTATTATCTGAACACATCGTTTCTGTGACATCTGTGATAGGAATATAGGAGTCACTAAGGACTTGACTCTTCAGGAAGTTTCTGAAACTAGCAGTCCGCTTCCAAGGATTTTGCTAAATTCTTGACAGTTTTGAAGGAAGTTAATTCATTGTTCCTGCTAAAACTTTGAGGAGAGACTCATGAGGCCATAAAGTGCACGACTGAGTAGTTTAACTGGAGCTTACAGTTAATGCATGGTTCATCAGTAGCCGGTGGAAGAACAAGGGATTTCAGATTGGAAATATTGTGTGGGTATTTGGAGGCTCAGTGTCAAGCTATTTCAGAAGGCTGATTCACTTACTGCTCCTTCCTGGGCTCGTTTTTAGATACAGGGGTTCATACTGTAGGCTAATCTTCAGCCGTCAGTTTTTTCTGTCCCTGAAAAACAAAGGTACGTGATTTAAGAGTGTGAGAGACTGTACTTAAAAGGACTTGAGCTTGCCTGCAGAGTCAGACACATATGCAAAACTTTAAGGATTCACTGTGAAATCCCTTCTAATAAGGCCTCCTATGTCTATCAAAAACAGCAGGAGCTTTTGCATTGACTCTAATGGGCTTTGGAAGATGCAGGGAGCCCTTATCTACCGAAATATGGTCTCCTAAAGCAAACACGATGCTCTTTCTTGGAGATTAGATATGTGAGCAATCTAGGTGGCCCTTGGTGGCCCTTAATTCATGGCGCTCACTGTTTCCCTACTCCACTGGGAGAGCAGACAGGTTCTGCTGGGAAGGGGCTGCTCGGGGGGTCAGGTTAGGTTAGGTTGCTTAGATAAGAGGCTGATGCCACCTGGGAAAAGAGATGCTTGCTGGAAAATGGCCAGGGGAAGGAAGCTGCCTGATGTCTTCCTACTTATCACTGCCACTTTATTTTGATGAAATCCATTAGCTATGCAAGGACAAGGTCAAGGCATTTTATGCCAGGCTGATGTGCATTTGGGAAATGGTGAGAACTGGAAAGAGCTGGTGACGCCCCATGTAGGGCTGCAGGTTCAGTGCCAGGGCCAGGTGGAATAGCAACAGGCTGATATCGGGGCTGGGGGGCACTGACAAAGGGTGGGGAGGTCTGTGCATGCCCTGGACTGGGTTGTGGCAGACTGGGTTGGTTTGTATTGCTGTAGCTATGATTCAGTCCTCTTCCACTTGCTAATGTCAAAGCATCATTTCCACCAGCATTAAAGAACATGAACAGCTTATGAAACACCCCTCCTTCCTATTTCCCCAGGAATAAACATCAACAGTCACATAACTTCTGTTGTTCTTTTGTACCTTCTCGTGGCTGAGCTAATTTAAGAGGTCAAGTTGAACACAGTAACTGTATACACCTTCCCTGAGATATGGACGTCACTCTAGGAACCAGACATTCAAGGCTATTTATAGACCCTGCCCAGGGAGACGAGAGGGCAAGAGGCTTGTTTTAAAGGAAAACAGGCAGGGGCAATCAGAAGTGTTTGGTGAGAGCTCAGCTTCCTGCGAATTCCAACCAACACCAGCATAATTTTTTTCACTGGAGCACCAGAAAGGGGTTATCAAAGAGGAGGGCTCCTTTTTAAGGCCTCTATCCCAAAAACTGTGGGGAGGTGAAGCAGGGGGAAATACATCCTGATAATTTGTTTGCAAAGTACCTTAGATTGACATAAACTTCTCCCTGGAACCTAATGTTCCCAGAGCTTGTACAGCTGCCTGGCTATAAAATAATAGGGAGATGTAAAGAGGAGCATTTTGGCTCCTGGCATGAGAACAGATGGCACTGTTTAGCATCCCACTTCATATGAGAATGAGAGGCCCAATCTGTATGAACAGAGAGAAAACGGGGCTCTCAGAAACCCTAATAAAATAGAGGAATTCCCACTTTAGGAGACTTCCCTTGCTGTCAGGCCCACGTAAAATGCTTATATAGACTGTGCTCCATAATGCTGCCAGGACTTTTAACCTTCCTAACTAGCACTGCAAACGCACGTGGTGCTTTTCCAGCCGGTATGGCACCCCAGCACCATGGCTACATCCCAAGGAGCCCAGGCTGATGCGAACCCCGGGGGTGAAGGCAGGACCCTGCAAATTGCTAGCAGAGGCAGTGACTGATGGAGGACAGTCTGGATGGGAAGCTGCGCAGGAAGGATTTGAAAGAGCAGAGGGGAGGTGCTTGGCATGGGCTCGTTACAACTGGAGGGAGAGGGCTTGAGAGGGAACATGGTAGTGAGCAGGAGAGAGGATCGGTCAGGAAAAAGGTCTGTAAAGAACAATGGGGAAGAAGGGAAGGAGCAGATGAATGTGCTCAATGGAAGGGTGGAAGAGCAAGAGCCAAAGAGGGGATAGCCTGGGAGAACACAGGGGGAAAAACAAGGCATCTGACCCTGAGTCCCCTTAGACACTGCTATAACCAACAAGGATGTGACTAGGAATGGCAGCAGCCTGCAGATGTATAATGCCAGACTGCGTTTGAGTGAGCTGGCTGTGGTAAAGAGCAGCCCTGGGATCCACCATATTCATAGGGAGTGAAGGGAGGGAGTGCAGCCTGCTGTCCAGACCTGCGGGGTGAAGGGCATTCCACTGCCTTGCAGGAAGATGCCAAGCAACCCACTAACAGCACAAAAGGAAAAGCACCTTTTGCAAGAACAAAGAGGGAGAGCTCCCCTTGCTATGTCTCCGTTATTGGGATTCTGGACTTCAAAGCTCCATGCAACACCCAGTGCTGTTTGTTGCTGTATTCATGGTGGCTGGGAGCCAGGTCCAAGAATTAAGAGGGGAAAAACTGCATTATCTTGTTCTGCTGAAAACCTATGTCAGTGCTGCAAAGAGAGCACCTGAAAAGCTGGAGTCTGTAGAGAGGGGAAAGACTCAAAGGTGAGTTTTCAAATGCATCAACATCTCTTAGGGGGCTGAGTCCACTTTCAAAGCTGACCTACCTGAAACTTTGTTTTCCACATCACTTTTCAGAAAGTAATCGAGTCACCTAGATGTGAGCACTTAGTGCAGCAGCCCCCAAATACATTAAAATTCTGGGCTGCTAGCTCCCAGACTGCTGATACATCTCAGAAAATGGTACCTCAAAGCCATTCTGCCATTTCACTGGAGCTGAACAGAGAGAAAGATAGTTTGGAGGATAACAGTTGAAAAGGTGCACTTACAGAATGGATTTGTTGGGAGAGAAATTAGGAGTCCAGAATTGGTTGAATATTAAAAGAAAAAGTCTGACTCATGTTCACAAATGAATAAAATTAAACTGCTGCCATTCTTAGGCTGACACTATTCCCAGGGGTCTCAATGGTAGCCACATGGAAACGTGCACTGATCTCAAAGGTTTATTAATGGTAGCATAAATTATTCATTTTCTCAAAATGCGTGCCTGCAGATTGGCATTGAGGAATTGCTGCCTGCAGTGTTTAAATCAACCAGCAAAGCAACAAAGCATGGCTTTCACAGAGGCTGAAGCCAACGCTTTTTGCCATGGCCATGCAATTTGCTACGTGTGCTTTCACACCGGGTTACCACGGCCCAACTGATGCGCAGCAACTTGTTGAGCTGCAGTGACTTGCCCACGCGCCGGAGGGTTTTCGAATCATCAGTTTGGGCTGTGCATGTGGGAGCAATGAAAGATGTAACTGTTCCCAGCTATCTGTCCACCCCTGTTTGGTCTGGGGCTGCAGAAGGGATGGCGAGCCTCCTCTTCCAGCTGTGATTCATCACCTGGGCATTAACTGCAGCTCGATGTTCTGTCTGCCGGTGCAGGGAGCGCGGCAGCTCGGGCAGCATGGGGGCCGGCTCTGCCTCCCCGCTGCTGGGCTCTCACCCCTGGTCACACCTCTGCTTTCTGTGGTGGGGATTGCCAGAACCTGTGAAGGTTCTCACCTCCTGAGAGCCCAGAGCCTTCAAACCTTGCTTGGGTTTCAGCTTAAATTGTTCTTAACCGATTTAAGCCAGTGTAAGCCAGGCTAATAGGAAGCTAGATGGATGTTTGCAGAGGGTCTGGCTGGCTGCACTCTCAGACGCGTGCTCATGCGAGCGGGGTCAATGAGCAAGCAGGTACCACTGAGCACAGTGCCTCCTCCGGCGCTGCCAGCACAGGTGCCCGCAGCAAGGATCTCCGTCCCAGCTGTGGCAACCGGCCGGGGAAGCCACAGAAACACCTGGGCAGCGAGCTCAGCCCGCGTGCCAGGTCGCATTGGCTCTGCATTATCTCACATCTCATGTTCAGTGTGTTACTGTTAGCACAGGGGTGGCCATCACCCGACTGCACGCTCCTGGCCAAAGCCGTGCCTGGGAGGGGAAAGGCAGAGCTTGCAGGCAGCCAGCCAGGGAGCCGCAGGCTCTGCGCTGAGCCCATCCACACACATAGCTAAAAAAAGTCAGGTTCATGGGAGTGCGGCGAGTCCCCTTTGGCCTTGCCGGGACTGACTGCAGGAGAAACTCCTTAGTGGAATAAGTGAAGGTTGCACAGTCCGATTCTGGTTACTGTCTGGTTCATCCTCATTTGGCCCCGGGAAGGCAGGACCTGCTGGCTGCAGGCTGGTACAAACTGTGTTAGTACGACAACTCCAGATTGTTTTTTCTTCCTGTTTTGACCCTTCTGATAGCCAAGGAGGTGCTAAGCTCCTTTTTGTCTCTGAAATACCATCCCTTGTCCAAAGAGCCTTACATGGGAATTGCACGCCAGCTATTCCTTATTATTTATTTCTGGGCACTGCTCTCTCCTCCTGTAAATTAAAAAATGATCGGTCTGAAAATTGTGCTTGTGGTAATTTAAATAAGCACATGAAAAAGAAAAGGTTAAACACTAAAACCAAAATATCTTTCAATGCCGCAGCTCCTTGAACGGCAGCATGGGATTGGCACAGCCCCATGGAGGGTCTGTGCTTGCCCCGCTCTGTGCACCATCCATCATCTCTCCAGCCATTGCCACTCGACACCCCCTGAGATAGCTGAGCTGGGGAAGCCCAAACGGCCCAGCCTTGAATGCAGCCAAGGCTGGCAGCCTCCTCGGACCAGCCCCTGGCCAACATATCACCCCGGAGCGGCGGGACATGTAAGTGGGGTTCAGGGAAGGTGCAGCTGGGGGCTCACAGCTCTGCCAGTTTTAGCTGAGGAGGTCTAAACGTCACCACGAGGTGTTCACGCCTGCAGGTTCTCCAGGGGAGGTGGTAACCGCTTAAATCAGCACAGTTAATGCTTCGAGAGCTCATGAGTCAGAGGTGTGAGTAAATGTGAAAACACACTGTGAGCAGAGCTCCTCTAATGGAAACGCTCCCTCTTTCACACACTTAGGAGATGATTTTTTTTTTTAATAAAATCCAAATAGAATACAGAATGAGCAACAGCCAAGGAATTTATTGGCCCATGTGCTTGCTACCTCTCTTTCACACCTCTATTCTTCTGCAGCTTTGCCCATGGTAGAGATCTGAGTGGAATGAATATAGATAATGTTAGTAATGGGAATATGTGCTTTTTTGCATGGTGTGGCTGCATTTGCACACCTTGCTTAGCAAGCAAGGGAGGAAGGAAGAGCCCTGGGGGGACTTGCAAGAAGAAAAGCAGGTGAACAGTTCTGAAGTAATAATGGCACCATCTTCTTCAGAGGAAAAGGCCGTATAGATCTGAGCTGAATATTCAGACTTCTGTGTCCAAACTTGTTTACCTTTCCCCCAGTTCTTAGCTCTCCTCATGGAGAGGGAAGAAGACTTGATGCTCAGAGCAGCAAGCTGTGCTGTCTCTGCAATTAGTCTGCCGCTGGCAGTGGCCCGACTGCATTGGTCACCGCAGCATGCCAGGCTTCTCATTGCCTCCGGTCCTGGGTGGAGGGGGCTATTTATTTGCACCCTGGGAAAATGTGACAAAGACACATCTTTAAATGGTACTTTAGATTATTATGGGATCAAGGGAAAACATTGTGCATAACAGATGTGGAGTGGGTGCAAGAGGCGATGCAGAGAGCGTCGGAAACAACCCTCCCTGGAAAAATGCTGGCAGTGGCAGTGCTGCGTCTCTAAAACAAGGGGTCTTGCCTGTGTGACAAGCCTCCCTCCCCCATGGGCTGTGCTGAGCCCTGGCACCTCATCAGCCACAGGCTCAGGAACATCCCAGGGTTAAAAGCCAGATCCAGAAGCTTGTTTGGGCTCCTAATGTCCCCCCAAGAGAGGCTCTATGTGTCTGGTGCCCAGGCTGGGCTTGAATTCATATTTACGCACCAATGCAAATCCCCACAGGAGTGACGAGAGCTCTTGGCCAGCTGCCAGAGCGAAGTTGCTCGTGTTATGAAGTCCTCACTCGTGAAACTTCTCAAAAGCAAGAACAAGGTGTCTCCAAGCTAAATCCAGCCTTGCAGAAACCAGTCAGCGGTGCAAGCACATGGCAAAATACTGTGCATCGGTATCTGGGTGTAGCTGGATTTAGGGATTAGCTGAGATCAGCTCCAGCGGCTGACTCCCGGGCGTCGGGGAGCCATTTCTGTGAATGGTACCTGTGAGAACCGTCTGGGAGCGACTCAGCCAGACAGCTTCACCATCCCTTCAGAAGCAACGACACCTCGTTTCCCTGCCCAGCCGTCATGCTGCGCTAGTTGCTGAAAGCAAAATTGTCCAGCCGAGGTGAATTGCATTGCCAGCCCCCAGCCACTTGGGACCGTCCCTAGTTTGCATCAACTAGACCAATTGCTCTCATTTTTTACCCAAAGTAGGGCATGGAAATGGTCTTGGGACCTACCTGTGCTGTCTTTATCTGAGGTTGTGGGAGAGCACTGCAGGGTGGGAAGTGCCACTTCTGGGTGTGACTGAGCCTGTGTTGACCGTGGGATAAGAGACAGACCGGTGCTGAGGGTGCTGAAGCAGTAATTTATCTTGCTGCTGTGGAAGTCTTCCTTCAGGCCCTTTGTGGGTGTATGCCCAACATCTCCTTTCACCAGCCGCTGTCCAAAGAACCAGCATGAACAGGAGAATTGCTTTTTTCAGCTGGGCTATTTAAAGAAAGACTAGAGGGGTGAGAAGTCTGCTGTCCGTTTTTCTTATGCCAATGAGCTGAGGCTGCAGTGGTGATTTATGAGATGCTTTATTTTTTCCTCCACCCATGTGGTCTTTCTGTCCTCGTTTGTTTGCTCCTGGATATGTCGTGCTCACTGAGCTTTGGATCTTTTTCAGTTTGGTTAAAGGTGTGTCTCACCTATCCAGGAGGGGTTTTCATTGTTTCAATGTGGCCATTGCCTTTCACTACCCGGGGAACAACAGCACCCGGTGAGTGTGCACTGCAGGCAGCATCAGGCTTTGGTCTCCCTTTCAGCCTTAACTTTTTTCCCCCATAGTCATGATCAAACAGATGAAAGTCCTGCATCCAATGGGTCCTTTACAGGCTACGGCCTGGGGACTTTAAGGTAGTGTGCTCTATCTTTCAGGATTGCTTTCGAAGTGTCAAATACTGGGGGTAATGACATGCAGGAGGCAAACTTTTTAGGTCCCTGTGGACAGAACACTTGCAGTCAGAACTACAAGGCTTCCTGCAAATGTACCAAGTGCCTGAGGATGTCAAACCATGGATGTCCTTCATGGTTGATGAAGTGCAATCGCTGCTGGGCTGGTCACTAGCGTCTCTTTATCACCCATGTCCAGCATTACCCTGGCTCAGAGGGGACTCCCTAGGAGATAATTTGCAATTTCTGGGTAAATTGAGCTGCGTGAGGCCTCAAGAGGATTTATGATCCACTTCCAACCTTACTGCAGGATCACCTCTATGTGTGTCGCTGCTGATAGTCATTACTTTAAGATCACAGAGCCCTCACAACCTCCCCACCCTGTCATCACCCAAGTTAAAGCTGGTCTTGTGCAGCAGAACGAACGGCATGAGATGAGGGCACCGTCAGGCCTTATCTTGAGGGCAAGTACTCAAGCAGGCCTCAGTTTTTACATTGCAAGTGCAAACCACCCCCTCCTGCCCTGGTGCAGCCCCTCAGTGTCTTTGCAGAGCATCCCTTGGTGGCTGGGGACGCTGCTTTGCTTTGCGACGTCCTGTTCTGGGGCCACAGAGCCCAAGGGAAAGCTGATGATGACCCAAGTCATCTGACCACGTTAAAACTTTGGAGCTTTTGTCCCTTTACCCTCAAGTATTTAATGAGCAAATAACATCCCCAGCTTTGCTGAAAGGGAGATGGCAGTGTGTCTTATGTCCCTTGCCAGCATGGAGAGCAGCATCACAAGTGAAACAATGTGAAAACTATCAGCTGACGTGAGATGGAGAGTCTCCTTAAGCTCAGACCAGAGATGTTAGTGCTTTTTGCTCAAAAGCTGTCTTTTGAGGCGGTGTAACTGATCTGTGCTGGGGAGCGTGCCTGCTTTCTCCAGTGAGAAGAAAGCCAGAGAAACACAATAAATGGAAAGCCTCAAGCTGTTGACATATGAAGGAAAATGGAAGCGGTACAAATTAACCAGTGACTAATAGGGCACTGTAACCGTCTGCAAACACAAGAAGGGTGTACACACCAACAAGAAAAGGAAAGCAATTAGGAGAACATTAGGGGTATAGTTAAGAGAAATAGAATGACTAATTGAAGGAAAGTGTAAGCTGAATGTCAGGAAATAATTCCTAACTGTGAGCTGCACAGGGCTGTGGAACAAGCTCATAAGAAGAATGGAAATACAATTTCCTGAGCTGTTCAAAGCTGGATCAAACACTCGAGGTCCGAACCTGCCATTGACCTGGCAAGAGACCAGCTCCTGAGCCAGTTCCACCTAAGCCTCTGGTCTTGTCACCGTTGTTTTAAAAGCAAAAATCATGTTAATGTCTATAAAACACAGCTAAATTTCCACTCAGCCTTTGCCACAGAAATCCGTAGTTTCTTGAAACCCGTGGTCAGACACAGACCTTTGGTTCCATAAAACAGCAACTGAAAGATCTCAAACACTGATTGAGTGCATTTGCCTTGAACACTTCCTTCTCTTGAAGTTGAGCAAAAAGTTAAACAACTTCAAATCATTATTTTATCTTTATTGTCCAGCCTGGAAGGCGCATTCATTTTCTGATTCATTTACTGCTGTGATCAGTGCCATCTTGATCTCTTAAATTGCCTCTATAGGAAGCTACTGCCTGTCTGGGAGGGATGGGTTGGTGTTTTCCAGCTCTGACGGTGCCCTTTGGAGCTGACCTCCGCTTGCCATTCCTTTCTCAATGTCCCCTGTGGTGCTGGCAGTACTGCCTAGCCCCGGCGAGCAAAGTGTGCCATAGGAACAGGAAAAGAGATGGCCTCTTTACAAAACTTGCTATTGTGAAATTCTAAACTCCAGGGGAAGACAGTAACATAATTGGTAATAAAAAAAGGCAGCCCAGCACGCGGAGTTTCTGTTGACCTTGGATTTTCTCCAGCCTCTTGAGAAGGCCTGAACTTTAGCAGAAAAGAGGGCTACAGCTCTCAGGAAAACAGTTTGAGGAGAGTGGTCATCCCTGCCTGGCTCCGTGCGGTGCCACTGTTAGGTGAAGGGATGGTGTGGAGAAGCACTGGGAGCTGGTTGTTAAAGGAGAACGTTCATCACACAGTTTCCTCCACGTATGCGTCAAAAGGGCCGAAATCAGGAAAAAAAACAGAGGAAACGTAATGATGCTTGTGGTACCTGAATGCTTGATATCAAGAGGTAAAAAACACCTGTTAGATCTTCCCTTCCATCCCCTAACAAACACAGGACTACTCTGCAAGTCTTAGCTGGTTTCTAAAGATTGCCAGTAGTTTCCACTGGTATCCTTTTGGGAGACTGCTCCTCAGTCTAGCAGACCACACTGGCAAGAAACTTCTCCAAAAATTCAGCCCATCCTGGTCCTTGCTCTCCTTGCTGTACAGCCAATGTGTCACACATCACAGTTTCTGAAAGATTTCTTGTATTATTTTGGACTCTTGGTGCGGGAAGGAGAAGATGGACTGTTTCCCTGAATGGAAATTCCCTCCCAGCCCGCTGAATACAGCTGTCTATGGGATGTTTAAATTCCTATGGTGGCTTCGGAGCAGTGGTAAAGGTTGACTGATAAATGTCTGAGAGGCACATACAGAGGTGTCACTGTTTGTAGGACTGGTTTACAAACCACCGTGAATTTCCCAATGCTGCCAAAGTGGAGATACAAATCAGCGGTGACAAGAGAGCCTCTCTTGGGGAGGTGTATGTGAGCACAGGCACACACAGGGTGCTTTGACAATTAGCCGGGGATAATTCCCACCACGCTCTGGTGAACTTTGCTCTGTTCACCACATATCATAGAAAGAGGCAATTAATGTTACTTAACATTTGGCTGTTTTTCCCAGATTAGATGTTGTTGACTCATTTGGTAGCTGCATAACGTCTTTGGAAAGGTTAAAGGTTTCCAATCAGCTGGGGCAGAAACAAAAAAAGATCACTAATCCAATGGTGGACGTGGACCCTCTTCTGACCTTCAACTGTAGTTCCTGCCAGGTCCTTCAAACTGCTTTTCTGTTATTATTCACATTTTTAATGCAGAGTAACTTCCTTATAACCTCAGAGTTTAAATTTGTTGTTTCTGATGTCACTGATTTATGGCATAACATTGTAAAATTTAAATCGAGTTTTCAATAGAAAAGGCATAACTTGGGGATATAAATGAGTCACAAATCTCCTAAGTTACAAATGAGAAATGTTACACTGATGAAGCAAGAGACCTTGACTGAGACTGGGGGGATGTGACAATGACATCTCTTTTTGCACGCTACTAACTCAGTACCACAGGTAAGACAGCTACAAAGACTTCAGGTGAAAGTAATTTACATTGGTAGACAACAGAGCATTTAGAAAAAAAGGGAAAACGGCCTTTCTACAGACCCTTTGTACTTCTAAATCCCAAGTTATTTCAGAATGCGCTGTGTTGAGACCAGCCATGCGGAGACCGCGCGGGGCTATATTAGATACCTCTCACTCAGCAACAGCAACCGCACAACGCTGCACACCACTGCCACCCGCTTCGCTGAGAAAGGTTTCTGTGTTTCTTGGATCACCCATTCAAAAATGAGCCTCTGCCTGTGGCAAATTGCTAGTGAATGGCACGAGACAGATGTCTGTTCAACATCTTGTGCCCTGGATGCTAAAAATATTCTTGACACTCAACGCCAGCGCTCAGCACTTGACCCACCTCTGCCCGTGTCTCTGTGCCACGTCACCCCCCGGTCTGGGCAAGGTTTTTCACTCCAGTGGATGAGGGCTACGCTGAGCTCACCAAAGAGGTGATTCCTTAGTAAATGACAGGTTGTTATGCTTAGGTGGCCTTGAACTTTCTGTCCTTTTGAAATCTGTAGTGTGTCCCGTCTTGATAGCCAAGAATAAACGTAAAGCCCTTCACAAACACACTTAGAGCAGAGCAAACAGCCCTTCAGCAGGAAGTAGGTTATCTGCCCAACTGATCTCTCAACAGGCTCTTCTGCCTAAACCAGTCAATTCTTCGGGCTTCCCTTTGGGCGCAGCGGCAGTGATTTGGCCAAGGATAGTCCACCTCTACTATCACAGAAACGGTGCTTCCAACCAGGGCTCCCAGGTGATGAATCGTGGCCTGCTCCTTCCTCTTGTCCTAAATTCAGCTATATGGAGGTATAATTGCATCCGTTGGTTCATTAGCGTAAGGGAATCTGGAGACAAGAGCGGCATTCCCTGCAGCAGTCCTCTGGAGGATGAAGACCTCCCTGACCATGGCCAAGGCTGCGGGACAGTGCCGGCTTGCCCCTCTCTGTCCTTCGTACACCATTGACATGGGACTCGTGTGAAGCTGTTGCTTCAGTTACCACCTTGACTGGAGCTTGGTGTGGACACTTCATTTGCGGCGAGAGAAGCTGTTCAGCAGAGGGACAGCCCAAGATTGCTGCAGGTGCTGGCACTCGTGTCTCCCTGCACAGAGCTGGTCTCTGCAAGGACCCGTCTTTGGCGTTGCCTCCGAAATCCTCCTATCTCTGAAACACCACAGTTATTTCAGTTCCTTCTCCCCTCCTTTCTCCCCCAGCCGCAACCTTCCTGGTATTGTATCTGTGACTGGAAGCACTGTTCCTGGAAAGGTCTCGCTGGAGTCATTGAGGGACTGATTTTCAGGTCTCATGTGGGCACCAGTACCAGAGAAACTGCTGGCTGGACTATCTGTCCAGCTGCTCTCTTACCATAATTGTATGTATCTGTTCAAAAATCACATGACCCTATCTGCTGGCACTCAGTCATGAAAAGAAAAATAAATGCTAAATCTGCGGTCTACTATTTTTGCCTTCAAATGCTTTTACGTTTTATTCAATCTCTGTGTCCCGCGTCCCCAGCAAGATGACAGTTCTTCACTTTCACAGCTGAGACTCAGTGCCATGTGTGCATGATCCTCAGGAAAGCACGGAGAGGGATCCCTAGGAGCCTTGCCCAGGGCAGCCCATGGTTGTGCGGTCGTTAGCCACCAGCTCGGCGCGATGCCGAGCTTGGAGCAGGACCAGGCTGCGTCCGAGCATGCTGCTGCTGAGCTACCCAGAGCGCAAGACACGGTGTTCGTGCCAGCTGAGGGAGGACGGATGATTACTGATAGAGCAGAGAGTTTACCAGGATAAACGTGCCCCCATTTCTCAGTGTTGAGAACAAACTCAGCTTGGCAGCATGAATCTGTGCCGGTTCAGGGATCTACAGCGTGAGGCTGTAGGGTCTCAAACCTGATCGAGCACCCTACAACTGCATTTAGCTCTTGAATCTGTGGTCTCATGTTAGCACAGCTTAGCCATATCTAAAAGTTACCTTTGGGCTCTCACTGATCTCTCTGACAGTGTCTTGCGAAGCAGTCAGTCACGATGTCTCAGCTAAGCCGTGATTGCATGAACAGCGGCAGCAAGAACAGCTTAGGGTATCCCTGTTCCTGCCTCTACGGCTCGCAGAGACAAGGGTCAAAGTACCGGATGGGCTGGAGGTGGCCTCTGAACTCCTGAGTGTTTCAGCCTCCCCAACCTTGCAGTGAAGTTTAGCTTAAGATTGCAGCCTATGTTGAGCTACGGTCTATTCCTCAGTTTTCATCTGGTTTCTCTCAGGAAAAGATAAAAGTGGTGGTAGCAGCACCCCCGCTATAGTTTTCTGAGCTCCAGCAGTCCAGCCTGGGAACTACATGAATCTTTAGCTGCTTTGCCTCTGTTCGTTCCTCGAAAAATGAATTAAAGTCACAGTGATGAACCTACTTTACCAGTGCTGGACTCTGGCCGGAGCTTGAATATGTGGCTGCTCAGTTATTTTTGGCTTGGAATCCCCTATCATCTTCTATCATGGTTCCCCGGCCAAAACACTGCATTTCAACAGCAAGATAAACACAAACATGAACTGGAAAAGGTCTACCTAATCTTGTCATCATCTGTTAACTGTGCGATGTGAATGGCTTGACATATGATACTTCTGCGCAATATTTTATCCAAAGTGTGGATTCCTGTGCTTCCAGATGCTGTTTATCAACTTCCTCGAGGAGTCCCTTGTGAGTACAGGGACACACTCTGCTTGAGCCACACCAGGATATGTCTGAAATACTTCAGTTGTCTGTAGTAGCATAACCGGATTTTTATCAATGTAACTGAGACGAGATTCTGTCCAAGATGTTCTAATAAAAACAAGAGTCTGCCCTGGGAACAAAGTGCATGTGATAGGTTTTTTCCAGCTCACTCAGCACTGAAGAGCTGAAAACAAGATGGTGCTGCTTACAGACTCATGGAGGTGCTGACATTCCTCATGCCTTTCACATTACAGCTACAGGGCTGCATGAGGCTCCCGATGTCTTCAGGGATGGAGGTTTTGCATGGAGTTGAACTTTGGTACTGATGGACTCTGTAACCGCCTGATGAAATACGCAGCAGGGCAGGAGGTCAGTGAATAGAAGGGAAACGTGGGTTTGTTGTATGTACTGACACTCGCGGCGCTGCAATAACTAAGTGCCTGCACAGTCACATGCTGCAACTTCTAGCCTGTTCTAGTCTTGGCAATGCCAGTTATATTTCCTTTTATGCCCCTGGGTCAAGAGTGGGCTAGTTATGCAAAGGGGGTATATCAGCTATACTGTGCTTTATGGCTGATGGTGAATACATCACTTGTTAGCTATTCATGTTCTGATAAAGTCCTCTGTCATGGCTTCCCAATTTTTTGTAATCACATGAGCAGCAATAACCAGTTGAGCAAAAATGAATCTTCATTAAATACACATATAGAAAACATGTGGCAGGAGCATGGTCAGTTTTTTTCTACCAGCAGCAGACCTGAACGATGCAAAACCAAAGTCAGTTGAAATGCAGAGCAAAACACACAAAGGCATGGAGCTCATGACACAGGTTATCAAGCAAGCATCTCCCTGATCCCCAGCACATATGGGGAGAGACCAAATGGCAGGGATCTGATTCCCCCTCTGATGGGCTGTCCAGAGAGGTCTGTCTTTGTTTCCTTTGAGAACAGCTAATTCTTCTCTGCAATGATCCTACGTTATAAATGAAGTTTGGGGATCTTATTATTTCTGTTGTGTCCTCTCTGCTCATGTCTGTGATTCGGATGCAACCTCTGGCTCAGGAAGACCTTCAGCTGCTGATTGCCAGAACTGGGAGTGCCTCTCAGGGAAGGGTTCGTGCAAGTTTTGTTCTGCTTTTTATCTCTCCCTGATCATCCCCAGTTGGTCACAGCTGGAGGCAGAATACTGGTCAAGCTGGACTTTTGCTCTGAGCAGTTCAGCTTTTCTTGTGTTTTCCTAAGAGTTGTTTAATTTCCCACAGGAAAAAAAATGTGTTTTAGTAAGAACATGCGGAGACTATTTGACAAGGCAGAGCCTCAGTTTTTTTCTTTTGGGATAGGCAATGTGTTGATGACAAGGGGAGACCGTGCAGCTGGGGGGTGAGGAAGCAGAGGGGATCTCAAGGGTGAAAGGTCCATTCCTGAAAGGTGTAAGGAACTTCTCAAAGGTCTGATGGCTTGCCCAACTATAGCTGTTTTATCAGCTAATGCTGAGCTTCAGCAAAGTTTGTCTCTTGAATTCCTGCTCTCAGAACTGGCAAGTTTCGCCTTAGGGATAGAGGAGGATCAAGAAGAGCATGAAGAGGGTGAAGAAGCAACAGCTTGTTTGCAGAGGGCCTGTGAGCCAGCCACCTCCCACTGCTGGGTGCCCACAGGGCAGGGCGGACAAAAACCTCTGGGATTTGCCATCCAGTGTGTCAACGATCAAGGATTCACTTCTGCTGGTGTCAAACCTGCTCAGTGGGAATTATGTCCCCATATTATGGTGGCTTCCATGACAACCTCTCTCACTTAGCATGTTGTCTTTAGCCTGCCATTTGCCGTGTCGGCAAGTGTCCGGTTAGGAATGAGGTGGGAGGCACACTGAGAGCCCGCCTGTACAAATCCCTTGGGAGGCCTCCAGATAAAGGGAAGCCAACTGAGCTCAGAGGGAAGCAAAAAATAATCCATTGCAATTACTGAGCTCCAGGCATGACCTCTATCCTGCTTTACATATCTGTGGGAAGTTGGTGGTCTGCCCTTGGTATCTTCTGCTGTGGGAAGACTATGGGGTCACAGCTGAATGGGACATCCCAAGGGGCAATTTAGTGAAAGCTTGCTCCACAGCCTGAAATGGCCTACCCGTCCTTGTCCTCTGTGACTGCCCTGCCACTGCCCACTGTTCCTCTTCTTCTTGGAAAGCAAACACCTCGTTGTGGGAGCAGGGCAGGGGAGATGACAGCTTTATTGCTTGAGACTCTTAAGTACTGCATCCTGCTTCACGTAGTAAAAACTGGTTTGCCCTTTTCCAGAGCTGCTTCATACGCTTTTGGGTTCACAGCAGTTCAGCCTCATCAGGTCAAAGGCGGCTGAGTGCTTACGTGCAAAATTGTTTCATAGTGGGAACACAAGCAGAAATTCAAGGGGATGGACTGACAGCCAGTCGAGATCAATATGAACTGTGCTGCCAGAGTGGGGAAAAATGCAAGGAGGGAATTAACATCACATGGGAGGTGATGGATGGAGAGGCTGGAAGGCTCATGAGCTGGGAGAAATGGTGTTACAGTGGGGGGGAAGAGAGTAGCGGGACCACTTGTACTCCAGACCTCCAGTTTACAGGTGTGTTGCAATACTGGTGATGCTGATCTTGTGGATAGTGGCTGACGTGGGAAAACACCCAGCAAATTATCAGAACTTGCAGGCTTGGGCTGAACTGGGGTGAGAATACAGATGTTTCTGGTGTGGATATCCATGTGATATGGTCATGAATAAGGAACCTGAGTGCGTGTGGCATACACATGCTGACATTGCCTTGGTATCATTTAATGCCAACACACAGATGTGTCATATTCGGATTCTAATTAGTGAGTTCTAATTCAGATCTAAACCCAAAAACCCTGCCAAGCCAGATTTTATTTGCATGGTCTTTCTGCTCATTCTCCTTTTAATGCCAAAAACCACTGGATACTGCCCAACCCATTTGAAATAAAAAAATACAAAGATTTTTCTGTTTCATCACTGCATTATTGGGTCTCCAGGATCTACACAAGCTTCCGCTTTTAAGACGTGAAAGAATGTCTTCCTGACATTTCCAGAGTACATTATTCACTGTTGCACCAAACATACAAGTGGTAACGTGGCAATGAAGCGTTCTGGTTCTGTTCCTGACTCAAGCAATCCACTCAAAACTATTCTCCTGATCCAGTTCTCCCACCTGGACAGTGTGTTGATAAGCCAGGGGACTGTGATGATGAATTGACTCTCTTCGGAGGTTCCCCTGTGGAACCGAATCATTGCATGACAGATTCCTGAGGTCAGGAGGCTGTGAAAAAGCTTGTAATCTCATAAATCATGGCCAATGTCTCTGACAAATGGCCAGATCCTGCTGTCCTGCTCTGACAGCAGGAAGTGAAAACAAATGCAAAGGCAAATGCCTGGAAGAGCGTGTTACCCTGGGTATGGTGGAGTGCTCTTCCTCTTTTCCTGCTGGGACTGGAACGGTGCTGAGCTGACAGGACTTCGCTGCCTGGTTCAGCAGCTTCGAAGCCTGCTGGCATTTCCTTTGAGTCATCTTGGTGAAGAAGCTGATAAGGCTGGGCCAAGACTCAGTGCAATGCTGGTGCCTCTCTGCATCTGCCTGGGAGTGCCGACCTCTCCAGGGCACTGCCGCTAGGAGCCCATCTGGGCACGAGTCAGGGCTGGAGCTTCGGCTCTCGTTCCTGCTCTGCACAAACATGCTTCTATGCGTATTGGCTCTTTTTGGGAAAAGCTCTGTAGAAAAGGTCATGCCAACAGGAACCAGTCAAAGAACAGACCTCATACAGTGGATGGGGGTGAGGATGTTCCAAGCCCCATATCCCAAAGCTTTCCAAACTTCCTCAAATCCCTCCATGATGTTTCATGCTTCAAGACCAGATCTGATGCACATTTCTGATCCTCTGAAACTGTGGGAGCCCAAGCATGCTCTGAGCATGCCCCCGGGGGTCCTGTCAGAGGAACCCTGAGTGCCACACATGCAGCTTTTCCAGGAGCACAGGCACCAGGAGCACAGGCACCCTGCAGCAATCCAGCAGCAGTGGATCATGGCGCCAGGACCTCTACCAACCAAAGAGCAAGCTGCAGTCATATAGGTGTACGTGAATGGAAGCTTTCTTTCAGGGATGGGCAAAATTTGGAAGTACATCCTAGTCTTGGAGTCAGTCTTGGATTTTTAACCCAAACTCCAGGGAAACACTCAGAGCCAGGACAACCTTCTGCGATTGTTTTGGTGCCTGGTTTGGGAGATGAATTTCTCATTCCCAGTCCTGGGCCTGCCTGTGGCATGGTGTCCTCACCGACAGACACATTTGAGCTGAACTTATCGAGCGTTCAGGAGCAGCTAAAATGGGATTTATTGGGTTTTTCTCAGAGAACAGACCAGACCAAGAAGCAGCCTGACCCATCACTGCCTCCTCTCAGCTGCTTACAAAAGTGCTGTTTCCAAAGGCCAAGGTGCCCACGGGCTCTGACTGACCACCTGCGCAATAAAAAGTCAGAATAACCTTGGCTGGGCTCTGCAGTGCACTGCAATTCCTTGCCAATGCAAAGAAACTCTTTGAAAATTAAGAGATTGTAATTTGCTCTCTTTTTCCTTTTTTTTAACTCTCAAAATTAATCATCCTTGCCAAGCTTTAGCTATAAACCAGTTTTATTTCAAACCTGCCCAGCAGCTCTCAAATCCTGAGTATTGCAGCCGACTCTCTTGCTGAGCTGTTGGTGCGTGGCACTGCTGGAGTTTGCAAAGCTGCCATCCCCTGGGGGGGTGCTGGGACCATCGCAGGGTGGGGAAGACTGCTAAACACTGATTCCTCAGTAGTCTTGGCTTTGCCACTGGCTTCAGCGCCAGCAGTGTAAGACCAAAGCTGCTTGGAAAATCCCACTCCCAAAGTGAAAAGTGGTAAGCAGCATGTGAAGGTCTGCTACCCGGCTGATTCACCTTTAAGGACTTTTTAAGACAATTTAGGGGTCCCTGTCTGAACAAGCCAATGTACGTGTGCAAAACACCCTGGTAAAGCTTTTGAGTTGTATGCCTGTGCCTAAATCGTGCCCTGATTTTCGTGGAATTTCATCGTTTTTACAGCAAGAAACATGATTTGTGCTGTGATAAATGTAGCAGGGCTGGAGCTATGACTTTGCTTTTTAGCAAAGGGTTGGTTAAAAGAGATACAGGGAAGCTGGAAGAGCGACAGCTTCCAGGGGGCTCATGTAAAAAGCTGGATGGGGTCATTTCCACCAGTCACTTCCAACTTTTCCTGTGATTCCCTGAAGTTCTTCCAAGACAAACAAAACCCTGTTTGCCGAGGCTTTCCCAATCCTCCCTCTGACACGATAACTCTCTTTAGTGGAGACAAATTCCCCAAAGCTGTTTGCAGCAACTGCTGCCTAATAACTATCATGCTGCCGGTTCCTTACAGATTACTTCAAGATGCTGAGAGATCCTGCCTGTCTAATCCAATTGGCTTCACTTTGGATGCCTACAAGAGATGAAGCTGAACAAAATAAATGTAAACCAAAGCAAATGTCTGATGCACGCTGCTTGTCATGTAAAGGTCAACTGCTGTCAGACCGCTGCTGAATTATAGCGTTTTCTTTCTTCTCCAGTCTGGGAAACAAATTGAAACAACAGGGCAGACCTGCAGTTTGAAGAGATGCAGATTCGATGGGTGCCCTGGGCCATGTGGCTGGGGCAGCCCACCACCGCCTCGGCAGTGGGAGAAAACCTTCTTTAAGGGCACACACAAAGCATCTGGGAAACGGGAGTTGGAGGCTCTGCTCTGCTCCTCATTTCCTGCGTGTCCCTGAGCCACTCACTTAACCTTTCCATATTTCATCTTCTCTTGGATTAAAAAAAGAATATTGATACTGTTTCTCTGCTTCTGCGGGGAGCAGTGAGGACAAGGACCTTAAGAGGTGGCTCGTATGCCCGCAGAGCCTTTTAAGTCCTGTAGATAGACATCAATTCAAATTCACATGTCAAACATTTTACACGGTGCCAAGCAAAGAGATAGAGCTTTGCGTTTGCTATGGAGAGGTCACCACAAAACTATGTATCGTTCTGAATTGTGCCAGAAATTCTCTTTAGCTTTAGTTCCACAGTGAGGGGCTCTGTTTACGTCAGCATGTACAAACTTTAAAGAATCTTCAGACTTTCTGCACCAGGCTGGGAAGCTTGCAACAAAATCCTGGGATGAGGCTAATATTGTCCAGTGTCCTGGCCAAATGTACTGTACAAACCCCAGAGTTTTCTGCACGTTCAAACCATATCCAGCCTAGTTTAAAATGTTCAAAATGTAGGAGACATGGAAACAGACACTATACTAGGGATGATCTCCTACAACATCAGTGGAACATCCATTCTGCACGAGGAGGAGTTCATCACGTATTCCCAGATGTCACCACCAAATAACAGAGGAGAAAACCTGCAGAAGCTCCTTGTTTGTCTCTGGGGTTTCAGTCTTAATAACCGTCTTGCAGCTGCTGTCACAACCACTGATCACTGTTCTCGCTTTTCCTTAGTCTGGAAGAGGAAAAGCAGAACTATGATATATAAAGGTCCTTGACACTGAACTGACACTTTAATTTATTTCCTTAAAATCTGAATAGTTACAAAGTCTTATCTTGTGATTCTTCTAATTTGTCTTCAGTTGAAAAAAAAAAAAAAAAAGAAAAATCCAGAAGGCACCTCTCAGCAGAAAGAATATTCTCTGGAGGCACTTGAAGAAGGATGTCAAGGAGGCATTCATAGAGCTGAACAAACCTTTACCTCCACAGACAGTATGAAAACTTATTTCATGTGCACTGCGTACCTGAAACAGGAGGAAACAATCTTGTTTCTGTGCTTTGTTCACAAAGTTGTTTTCATCTCCTTTAATATGGGCTTTGGATAGAGGACATCAGCACTAATAATCTTCATTTACATGTCAGTCAGATAGAGTCTTATCATAACCAGGCATCAGTAATGCCTTCTTAATCTTGCCTTTACATGGAAAACAAACCTATTCTTGCCATATAGAATAGACCTTATCTTAGTGCTCCAGTTTTAACCTTTCTCTGGTTTGTGCCTAAAGTAAGAAGTAGCTAATTTTTATGGATTTACCTTTCAGATTATGAGATATTTCTCCTGGCACTTAGAAACCGATTCAGTTTTGCTTTTCTTGCCGCAAATGAGAAGTGATATCATTCCCACCGTAACGGAGTTTTTTCTTTTATGTTAAGTGCTTTGTCTTCTTCAGGAATAGTAGGGATGTGTCTGAAAGGTCCTTTCCTCACATTTTGCAATACACAGCTGTCCTAATTACCTGAAACCACAGAGCCCAGTTAGCATTTCCACGTGTTACTCCAAGTTCTAAGAAATGTTCTAAGATTTAAAATGCAAGGAGCAATTTCTCAGTGCACTACACAGCCACAAGCTCATTTCAATGCTTGCAAATACAAAGTTTCACTGGATGCAGAATATAGATTTCACGTTGTTTTCTTATTAAAACAGTTTTGGACTGTGGACCTTAATACCGTATATGGTCAGATATGAAGACAATTCACTACTAGGAGCACTGCCAGCTAGTGTCTTAATAGTTTCTCTGCTGCAGTGTATTCTGTCCCTTGAAGATGGAGCACAGGATGGAAATCCAAAAGGATGAGTTGAATTTCAGTCCCTCTACCCTGAGGATCTCAGGAGTTTCAAATCCAGCTCTGAATTATACTGAGTGTAGAGCCAAGTTGAGCTCTGTTGTGATGTGGGATTTTATGAATATCCCTAGAAGACTAACTAGAAAGACATCTTTTCATACTGTATGACAAGAAGCTGTAACAGGATCCAACATGGATAAGCTTTACTGAGGCGGAGAGAACACAAGGTTCATCCGTATGAAATACCAAGAACATGAACTGTGGAACAGGCAAACAGAAGCTTGAATGGCTTATAAATTTAGCCCAGTGTTGGCTGGGCGCTAACAAATTAATTTAATTATTAGACAACCCTGGCTTGTCAACATTGCAAAAATTCCCTCTAATTGCACATTGCTTCTTTCTTCTCATTCCACCTTTTCCTCTGCCTGCATTTGCTTTGGCTTCAAGCACTGAAGAAGAATCAGATAAGCTGAGGTGAGGGCACCAGCAAAGGGACCTGATTGTTCCCAGCACGGAGGTCCTGCTGCCGCTACAACTGCCCACTGCAACTTGGACATGCCCAAATACGTGGGACTGCAGTTTGCATCATTTATGTGGTAGCTCTGCACCAAGCAGCCTCTTCCAGAGAAGTTTATGTCAGTCACAGAGCATTAGGGAGAGAAGCCGTAGGCAAACAAACATCGTTTTTAAAACAAGTCATCAAGCACAACTATATTTTTCACACTGTGGCATCCAGATTATGCACAGGCACGTGCACACCCCTCCAGCATGTCCAGAGCCTGCCTGGTAAACACCAGTGTGTGATTTGTGAGCTCCCAAAGTTTTGGCTTGCATCCATGCTGTGCTATATGTATCCTCCATGGCGACATGTGTCTTCCGTACACTGGGTCCCTGCTCTGGCTCGTGTACATTTAGAGATGGAGACAAATGATGGAGCCTGTGACAGTGTGGAGGAAAATAAATGAACCTTCAATCTGAGAGGAAGAAACTCCCCCCCAAAAAATAAAGAAAGAGGTGCTCCTATCTTGGAATTAGGTGAAAACATTTCTTCAGCAGCTATTTAGTTTCTTTCCTTTCTTTGTCTACTCCACTAGCATGTTTTAAAGTTAATTACAATATTCAATAGCCTGTTGACAGCATGTCAGCAAGACTCTAAAAGGGACTCAGTAGAGGGTCTCTAGTCCATACTAAGGCCAATTTTACAAGCACTTCCCTTCTCTCCAGAGATAAAAAAGATCTTTCCGCCCTATGCTGCTCCTAGAGACAGTGCATTACAATTTTGCTTCACATCAGCAGTTCTGAGTCATCTCCATGCACAGAGGCTTTCCTTGTTGAATAGAGGAGGTTCATTAGCGTACACAGCAGCTACTCCAGAGCAGCCACCCAGGCTGTGGTGCTTAACACCCTCAATCATTTGATTTGCCCATTCAGATCAAATTACTGGAACTCTACATTAATAAAACTAGTACTCACCCTTGGGTGGATTCCTCATTTTCCTAAATCTTGTCTCTTTACATTCCAGATCCTGGCTGCTCTGGAAGCCATTACTTCCAATAAAGGCCCTTTAGGGCAACTGACTGCTTTATTTAGTTTCTCCTCTGCCATCCTGAACAATATGAGCAAAAGGGGGTTTAATCAATATCTCCCAGCTATGCTAAACATGGTGTAAAAACAGGTGCAGGGAGCAGCAACCAGACACTAAGGTGCTGCATGTTAATTTGGGTGCAGGCAGATAAGTATTTGCTTACATTAAGGCATTGAGACATGAAGAAGTGGTGGATGAGTGAACTGGGCGAGAGCCCCAGTTGTTGGCCTGGGGCTTTCTCCCTTCCTGCCGCCCTTTCTTTTTTATCAGGGTTTTTCCTTCGTGATCTGACAGTGAAACCTGTCTGTGTGAGTGAGTGAACAGCACCCCCACCACACGTCCCTTGCGGGGTGGTAGACAAGCAGCAGATGGAGGGAGCACAAAAGAAAACATTTCTTCCTGGGGAAAAATGCTGGGGAACAAGAATTCAGGAAATCCCTCCAGCAGTTTCATAGTAACCTTCACCAAAAACATCTGTGTTCATCTCTTCCTGGTCCAGGCAAACCCCATGCTGAAGAGACTTCTGCACAAGAACAAAACACCCATCACATTGGCATGCCTTTGCCCTTTGTCTCTGTCCTTTCCCTGCTGTACCAGACCTTAGTCCCAGCTCATGACAGCCTATTTATGAAGGACACTGACCTACTCAATTGAACCCTTGAAAAACCTACGATGCTGTTGTGCCAAACCGCAACTAAAAGCAATCTTTGAAAAACAGATTAAAAAAAACCCTCCCTAATCCTTCTGTCTTGGCAGAACTTAAAAACATGCTGTAATGCATGAGGAAGTCCTTAGACATCTCCACGCATCCTATTTTTCTCCTAGCCACCAGCATGACGTTTAGAAACGGTGCAGCGTGAGGAGCCAGCTCTGAGACCTGGGACTGTGCTTTGCCATGGCCTGCCAGGAGCCTGGGGACGGTCCCTGGGTGTCACTCCCTGCAGAGACGGTACCTTGCACAGTTGTCATCTCCGCTCTTTGGGCCATGAGCCAACAAGCACTGATCACCGTGACACTAAAAGGGCTTTAACTCCTCCCCTGGCTTTACAAACTGCTGTGCCAGGTGAAAGTGAGCTTGAGAGAGGTATCCAAAGCCGAGGTTTCCTTGGGTGTTATCAGATCTTCTGCTGTGCAGAGATAAAGGACGCTGCCAGTGTGCCCTTCTCCCTGTGACTGGTCTTAGTGTCTTAGTGTCTCCTCTCTGTGTGTCAGATGAGTCTCGCTGAAACTAAAGACCACCCCGTCATGTGAAAGCAGTCTTTGAGAGAAACAAATCAGGCTTGTTACCTTCCACTGTCAGCCGGCAGCAATGGGCTGAGCTATTGATGATTCAGCTCTGCAGCTGCCGCTAGATCCTTTTCTTCGCTTGTTTTCCCAGGAGAGCCCCCCAGACGGAGCAGAACAAGCAATCACCCTTTGTTGAACAACTGCACAAATGGGAGCTGTCAGCAACATCTCAGACCATTGAGGAACCCTGCCTGCCAATAGCCCTTTAAGAAACCCATGATTTATAATTTGCAACAGGAGCTATGCACTCATTTTTTCCCCCTTGGGTGAAGGATCCAAAGCTAACAATGCTGTGTCCTTATCAGCAGCAACATTTGGTGGGGAGTGGTCCAAAAGTGACTGACGCAAGGCTCCATTCTCTGAAGTGCTTTGTCCTATTCCCAGATGAGGTGCGTTTGCATCCAGTTAAATCCTTTGAGCTTTATCAATGGGTGTATATATAGATGTGAGTAAGAAAACAGTGATGGACACAGTAATAAAAAAAAAAACCCTAAGGCTCCTGCATTCCTTATTCCAAATCAGTATGTTACATGGCAGATAGCTAGCCATATTTGAGCTGTGCTATTAACTATAATAACCATATAAAGCATCCACTTCCCTAGCCACCATCCTAGAAGCAGGAGTGGATACCTACTATCAATTATCCAGTAACAGCAGAGATAGGAGGCTCCAGAGATGAACAGACCCTGTATAGATGAAGAACAGATCATTTGGCTCGACTGACAACCCAGATGAGAAATCCAGTAGTGCTTCCACCAGTAGGATGGAGGGAACTATAGCAGATGCATTAAATATGTGCCATTTCTTTCCAGTATTGGGTGTGTGGGTTTCTAAGCAAGATCACAGATCCCAGTGCACCGTTGATCATGGCAGATGGCTACCAGGTATTACAGCTGCTCAGAGCAATAAGGAGTTTGGATTATTGAGCTTCTGCCTCAATCACCTGCAATGGCACCATCATCACTGAAGTCAGAGGCGTTTTTATTTTAAATGGTTGCGTGTGGCTTGTTGAGCCCGTTGCTCCTCAGACTTGCTCAGCTGCATTGCTGGCAGGCAGACACAGCCATTCGCATCCTCGCACCCTGCAGCTTGAGTCCCAGGGAGTTTTGTGACATGGCCAAATGGGACGTAGGTGGGAAGGTGCAAGATCACGGCTGCTGCTGTGGTGCGGGGCTGATAATGTGTCCCCAGGGCTGAGGGGCTGGTGCTCCCTTGCTTGATACCACTGCCAGGCATAGGCATCCTGGTCTCCAAGGCTATCCTGGGAGAAGGTGAAGATGCTCTTTCCTTCTCCAGCTTTGCTGAAAATCAGTTCAGCAGGAGTTCAGAGAAAGTCCAGAACATGCAGGGAACCCCCCGCCTAGACGGCAACTTTCGAGACTACCAGGATTTTCCCTATTCTTCTGCTGCATAACCGATGGCAGTGGTGCCTTTCAGTCCTTTTTTCTGCCCCTGCGCTCTCTCGGCACCCTGGCTGTGTGTTAGGCTGTGCACTGATACCGGCTTTGAAGTCACAGTCGGTGGCAGAGGAGCAGGAAGCTGGGGATTAACAGGAACATTTCTTGTGAAGAGGATAATCACGCTCACATCGCACAGATCGGATAGCCCTCCTGCAAGCCAGAGCTACTAATGAGGTGTTTCCCCTGTGGTTATTGAAGGGCTCATAACAAAGTTCCTGTCCTATTCCATTTCCCAGCACTGGTTAAGACGGCTGTCTGACAGAGGTCTTCTGTCAGAAATATTTTGTTTCTTGCCCTCCCCTGTGGCTGCCCTTCTTCGTCCTGGGCACAGGCGGTGTGTTGAGTCCCCTACCTCCAAGCCCTGCGTGGTTTCTGGGTTTAGCACGCAGGATCTGCTCTGCGGCACAGCCCCTCCTGACCCTGCTCCAGTGCTGGGTCCCAGCACATCCACACAGACCCATCCCAGCCCTCCTGCTCCCCTGGCCAGGGCTCACCCGGACACACTGCGTGGCCACCCTTGCTGCTCGGTTACCTTTTTTTCTTAAAGGGTTGGACTATTTAATTTTAATTAGCATTTACATGATGAATAGCTAAGCAACGAGCTTGTTTTTCATTTAGGAACAAGGCCAGTGCTAAACAGCTATCATGTCCTTTTTATTTTGCTGAGTAATTATGTCAGTGGAAACTAGGTGAGTAAAATGAAGATTTTGCCATTACAGGATACAAAAGAAACTGTGCATGGAGTGAAAATTGTTTGAAGGTGTTTTGGAGGTCATGTGGTAGCATTATATTCTTGGGTCTAATATAAGGGCATCAGTGGAAAATGCTATTTGAAACAATACTCCAGGAAAAGGTCTGCATTTGAAGAAACCCAGACCTCCGTAGGACTCCACTGTAGTCCTGATAATGGACTTGAACGTGCAGGGGAGAGGCCTGAGAAGTGGCTATGAATGAGATGATGCAGCCATGGAAAGGACACGGCGGAGGGGTTTCATACTCTGTGCTCAGCTGCACTTTTGCCTCCTGTTTTGCCTTTTGGGGCATCCGCTTCCTAACGTGGGCTTCCCTTTGAAGGATTTTAGCCTCAGAGAAGCAGCAGCCAGGCATGAAAGAGCCAAGAGCTGGGTCTCACGGGGCTGGGCCAGACGCCTTCGTTCCTCCCCTCCCAGCGAAGCTCCTGTGAACCGGGGTCTCCCACCTCTCCCACAAAAGCTGCTGACTTCACTCATAATGATAATAATAACACAGACTGTGAGGTCTGTTTAGTTAGTGAGCTTCAAATTCTTGGGGGAAAATAAAGGTTCAGTGACTTGGCTGGCGAAGTGAGTGATGGAGCCAGACCCCACGACATCCTGGTCCCACACTCGGTCTGAAGGAGAAGGTTGTTACTCTTGGCACCAGAGACCAGCGAAAAGCAGCCGCGCTGTATGCTCTGGACTGCTTTACCTGCTTCAATAAACCATCCACATCCACCCTGGCTGGGAAATACAACTGCTGAAGTCAAGTTGCTAGCAGGTGAAGGATAGGGGTGCTGTTTATTTTAGTTTAGTTTATTTAAAGCCTTATAATTACTTTTCACATGGCTATATTCATTATTATTTATTTTGGACTTCAAGCAGGATTTTCCCTTTCAAAACTGCACCCACTTGGACTCGGCAGCTGCCTTAACTCATGCAATAGGAATGAACTGAGATTTAGAAGGAAAGGGAATGCATACCTTCCTATAAAATGTTTCTGTCTTATCAGGGTCTATCAACCACAGTCACCCTAGAACTCTAAATCTGGAAAGGAACAAGGCTTTTTTCCAGATGAAAAGTCTGGGATACGCTGCACGGGACAGTTATAGCTGGTGCAGCGGACATCAGACTCGGGGAACCACCAGGTCTCCTCCACACCTCTGCTTTGCCTCCAAAATCACCTGTGGTCTTTTAACTTTAGACAGTCTCTTTGGAAGCTATTTAAGTTGTTATGGAAACTGTTTAAAGGAGTGAGTTACTCTCAAAAGGAAGGTTTCACATCAATCATCTATTGTGTTTTTAGGGGAGAGAGCCCCGTGCTACAGGTGGTGACGACAGCTCCTGGCCCACCTTAGTCTGCAGCTGAGTGTCAAAGCCATCCCCAAAAACTGTGCCCCCAGTCCTAATGGGGACATTGTGCTTGGGTTGCTGTGATCTCCTCAGTCTGTTTCTTTCAGCTGTGCAAGAGTAGTTTAGGAGATGAAACTAAGGATCTGTTGCAAATATCTGGTGAGAAACAAGGGTTTTGTAAACAGGTGATGGGCAAAAGTTCCTGTTTCTGGACCAACGTACCTGCACCCCGATGTGCACAGCCCTGTGTTGTCAGCTCTGGGATGTGAACGCTGCTCCTCTACCACAGTTCAGTCTTGAGAAGCAAAAGCAGCTGCTGTGCCGGTAAAGGGACAGCCACCTTCCCCGTGTGCCCTAAGCAGGCAGAGCCCACGCACCGACAGGGAGCCGGGAAGTCCACGCAAGTCCTGCCCCACCACCCTTCTGGCTAATCCTGCGCAGAGGGAGCCGCTGGTGCCGGCACGGATGCACGCAGGTCTCTCCCTGTGTTTTACCCCCAGTGCACCCACATTCAGCTGGTTGCCTGTGCTTACATTACAAATGAAACAGTGATGACTAATGAATTCATCAATGACAGGGACAACAGGGAGAGTGGGGAGCTGTGGTGACTCAGAGAGATTAAAAACTGGAATAAAAGCCCCTTGTGCTCCTGCTGGGAAACACACGGGCTTATCCCAAACACAGGAGGTGGGACAATAACACCACAGCACACCGGCTCTCTGCTGGCATTGGGGTACGCTGGAGGAAGGCGCACAGGCCCTTCTAGCTGCCGGATCCCCAAGACTGTTTTATTTTAAGGATGAAGTCAATTCACTTGACTGCATCTGCATTTATAGCATCCCCAAAAAAATGTACAACTCCACAAGCTTCATGCATGCTGCTCCTGTTTGGCTGTGCAGCAGAGCTGCCAGGGACAGGCATGACCTTTTGGCAAGAGCCTTCAAACCCTGACTCAGAGGGACCTGGCAGCAGCGGGGAGAAGAGCTCTGTATGATTTTCAGGGTAATGAGCATCTCAGCAGAGGAGCCAGGTGGGCTGCTAGAAACCCCACGGATGAAACCGCAGTGGCCTGGAAGGAGGACGTCTGCCCAACGAGAGGGCAATGGCATTTCTGCCTTCTCCCCTCCCTAATCCTCCACCTGGATCTACGTTTGCATCTAGCTCTGCATTTTGGAAATGCAGGATCTCCCTCGTTGCGCCACCTGCTCCTCCAGGTCTTTGGGACACCTCTCCCTGCTTTCCACTTCCATCAGAGGGTTACACAAGTGATTATGAAACCAAATGGCTTTGACCTTTGAAGTGGGAAATCAATGGCTGGGCAGGGCTCAATTCACTGCAGAAATCTTTACAGGCACATCAGGAACATTGTATTAATTTCTTTCATTCTGGGAAGAAGCCAGCTCATGTTATGCTCAATTCATACATTAGATGTTCATTATGATTCTTGGTTTACCTTCCCTGGCCTTCTGCCGTGCCCTGGGGAGCAGCTCAGCTGCGGTGCCGAAGTCAGAGACATTTTTGGGGAAAAACGTTTCCAGAACTGGAAACATAAGTGCAGAAGACTCCTCCCGGGGGCGTTTAGTGGCATGGAGGTCCCCATGGACGCAAAGAGCTGGACACAGGTGACTGCGTGATAGGAGTGCGGGCACAGAGGTTGGCTTCCTGGAGAGCTACCCTGCTTTCTGTGCTGACTGCCAGGGCTGGACCATTGCTGCAGCAGCATCTCCAGGGATGCAGTCAAAAAAGTCCTCAGGCATCATGCACAACCTTTTTTTGATGCAAAAAGCTGAGCCTTTGATACTTTCCTGGTGAAGTGAGGGAGAGCATGCCTGTTCTCTGGGGAATGGGGAGGAATTCTGGAGGATATAGGGTTCTCAAAAAGTTGAGTCTGTGCCTCCATCGAAGAGGTTAATAACCTGAATAGGAGAGAAAACCTAGGCTTGCAGGTTCTCTATCTATTTAGCTGGGCGGTCTTGCAACCATTTTTTATCCCAAGTGTTCTGCCGTGAGCTGGCGGAAGGGGTGAATTTGAGTTTGCCAAGGCTAATTTTAGTAAGAGACAGCCTTACACCATTCCCCTCAGGGCTAGTTACGTTCAAAAAAAAATCAACCACAGATTAAAATCACCCAATTACCATACTCCAGCAAATAAAAACACTAGCCAGAGATGTAATCTCACGTGCTATTAAAATGCACTAACACACAAAACACCATTCACAGATACCATCTCCTAGATGAATGCCACACACAATAGCCCATCTAAAAGCGATTACTTACATTGTTTAAGGAGTTACACACGGTGTTTGTTCTGACATTCCAGACTGGGCTGGGACGGGTAAAGAGTCTGGGTGGTCATGAGACATGGTGCCTTGTACTTTCATGTGCTGCTCTGAATTTAGCCCGATTTCATTAATGAGCAGAAAAAATGAGGAGTCCTTGATGTATAGTAGGTGGGATATGTGATATGAGCTGCAAATGTGCTGCAAACTTCTCCCAGAGCTAGGGGATACGTTAAACAGGGTTCACATCACATGCCAGGACCAGGCTGAGAAGGGGCAAGTGATGTGCGAGGTATGGAGACTGAATTCTGCCTACCTTGTTCTGTTGTACCCATCACCTTGGTACCTTAGCGCTTACCACCCGACTTGCTGCTAGACACGGTCCCCAATTAGCCAGATTTGTTGATGATAACTAGCAAAATAAGTATCTTTGCATGTTCTGGAGATGTTTGTGTCCACGACTCTCAGTGTGATCGTTTTCCTCAAATGCATTCACTTCTAAAGGGCCCCCCAAATCTTGCATAACACAACTACTGCTTTCTTTCATGGATTCACTTCCACGTCAGGAGTAAGATCTCCATGACAATTCCCACTGCAAATGTCCAGCCGCTGTATAAAACAGGAAGAATGATGACTGCAGTCAGACTGAGGCATTACAAAGAAATGGGACAAGCCTGGGCTTATCCTAAGCCACTTCTGAATTGTGATTTCCTTTTTCCAGCAAGGTATTTTAGGAAAAGGATGGGACCGTATATGTTGTAATCACAGAGAAAAACAACCTCTTTAGCACTGCCTTGTGAAGTCTGCTCCAAAACACCTGAAAGACATTAGTGGATGTCTTCTTCAGATGCCAAGAGGAATAAGGATTAATTAATTCTGCCTCACTGAGGGAAAACAGAAAATTAAGGGCACAATGGCTGAAAAGGTGTATGTGATCTAGGAACCAAATGCCAAGGACTGTAGTCTTTTCTCCTTGTGTGTATTGACACTCCAGGTCTGGAGCCACCTGTGCAAATGCAAAGCACTTGCCCAAGGGCTCAGAAGACATTGTAGCTCCGCAGGGATTGCATAGCTTTTAAAAGATGCCCACAGGTTGGCCAGATATCTGCTGGCAGTGTGGGCATGGCAGACTTGACCTACCCATACTCTAGCTAGCCAGGGCACCATAATCTCCAGCATGGACTGTTCAAATCTGTCCCAAGATCTTGGCATTGCTGAAGCCCTTCCTCCTGCACCCTTACTGCTGCTGTCAGTCCTCCTGGCCACACAGGGAGGACCATACACGGCAGAGCTATGGTTAGAGCTCAGCCCCATCTCCACCTGACCATCTTCTCCTTATGCACATCTCAGCTCCCCAGCTGGCTCTGTCCTGCCAGGCGCAGGGCATCCAGGCACCAGCTGTTGGCTTGGCCCCAGCACATCTCGGTGTACCTGCTTTCAGACAATGCCAAGGGCCTTGCCCACAGTGGAAAAAAAACTAAATTAAAATCCCTCGGGTTTGCACCAGATGAAGAGCGTGCACACAGCAGCCACCGTGGTCATGCCACCCTGCAGCAGTGTGTTAGCACGTTTGAGTCACAAATCCTCTAGCTCTTGAACCATTCTTCAGAGCTGAGGGAAAGCTTGGTTTGACCAGCAGCTACACAAGCTATTTTGGGTTTGATATGCAGCAGATTTGATAAGAAAGCTTTCAGGAAAAAACAAATTTCCTCTTGGACTCAGTAGAACTGGGCACATATTCCGGCACACAGAGTTCCCTTTCCTATAAGCTCGTGAAGTAGCCTTCTAAAATTAGGAATGAGAGGTGAAGCCCTGGCTCCACTGCAAGTAGGGACCTCTATCCCCAGGACCAGGATTCACCTTAGGGGTTCAGCAGATGCCCATCAATGGTGGAGAGGGGAAGAGGGCCCTGTTCTTTCTGTGTTGCTTCCCTTGTGTGCCTCCTGAATACATGCCCATTATTTATGTGAGTCAGGGGTTTACACTGGGTCAGGTGCCATGCAATTTGCCTCCTGCCTAATCACCCTGAGGATTATCTGAGGAGCTCAGACCGCCTTGCAAGGGCAAGGGTACGAAAGAGGCTGAAAGTGGGAAGCAAGGCACCTCAGTACGGCCACAACTCGGTGCATTTGTGTTTGAATCAGACTGGTCTGCCTCACGCTCTGAGTGTGCAATTCAGCATGGCTCCAGCCCACACTCCCATGAAATTGTGGCTACACTTATGTAGCTTCATCTGCTCTGTGGCCTCACTGCACCTGACTGGTGTCTCCTCTGGTCTGCTGGGTGGGGGTAATGGAGCAGAAGCCACCTTGGTGCTGATGGTGCCTGGAAGATGGGGTGCATTTTGCTTTCAAAAAACCTCCACTCTGTGGCAGACTCCCCTGCCGCAGCCTCACACCACAGCTTTGCACCATGTGGGGAAACAAGATACTGGGGAGTGGACAAGAAAAGACTGCTGGCAGCATGGCCTCAGAGGTCATTGCCAGGGACAAGTCGAGGGGGAGGTGTGGGTTAGAGGCAGTGATCTCCTCTGCTTATGAAGATGATGTTCAATTATGGGAAAAACAGTAATGAGAAGGAAAAAAGTCTTGGTAACAATCTTTTATCTCTAACTATTATTCTGATGCTCTCTTCCGTTTCCTCTGCTGCCCTTGTGTTGTGTCATTTTGTAACCTGTAGTCACCATCAGTATTGATTTACAGGCGAGCAGTTCAGTATTTGGCCCAGAGACAATGAATCTCTGGTGTTCAGCTGTTCCAGCCGGTGTCATGTTCCATATAAAGCGCTTCAGTTTTCACTGGGGTCATTGCTCATGTTCAGCAGTTTCCTTTTTCCTTGGTCTAGTCTAAAAAAAAAAAAAAAAAATAAAGGACAATAACTGCTTCCCTACAAATGCCAGCACTTCAGAGGTTAATAGCCGTGATCTCCCACACCCAGCAGATGCCCTGGAGATACACAGAGAGGACCAGAGGATCTTCCCCGCCTTGGTGCAAGACGAATGATACCTTCAGACTTTCGGTTTCCCTTCACACCTCCACGGAACCCTCACAGCAAAGGATGTGGGGACGGGCACTCGTTAACAGTGGTGGCACCTGTGAAGGCGTTAGGGATGCTCCCACGTCAGACCGGTGCTGTCTCAGGCACTTCATGCCATCCTGCAGCCCCCGGAGTGGAGGAGAGCCCCTCGGCCGCCCTGTCCCCCTGTGCAGCACGGGGTGGGCATGGTCCTCCGGGGTGCTGGGGACAGCTGCCCGAGGGTGGAAGTGGCAGCATCTCTCCCGTGGAAAAGAAGCAGGGGTGTTTCTGTCCCTTCTGGTGTCCTCCCTGCTGCAGGCTGGTGCCAAAGGGAGCCCTGGGCTTCTCCTTACTGCTGCGGGCTCGTGGAGCCAGGAGACACCTCAGAGCTCCCACCAGCCCATGCAGGGAGCTCCAAGAGAGAAACAAGCAAACAAAAAAACTCTCTTTATCACTCAAACCCTAATTTCTAATTGCACTGTGATTCCAAACAAGCACAAACGAGAGATTAACGGGGAGCTGTGAGTCATGGGTGGCTCCCCCTCATGGTTTATAAAGCAAGAGAGGAAGAGGAATCGAGGCTGCACTGCTGCTACCACAGCTAACCTGCCGAAAGCTCCCTGAGCCCTACCAAGCTGCTTTGAAGCAGGAGAATGAGGAAGCCAAAAGCCCCCAGAGGAAAGCAGAGGTGGCCCACAGAAACTGTCCCTGTCCTCTTCCCGCGGTGAAGGCTGGTGAGCTGCCCCAGCACAGCACTCCGCGGCAGCACTGCCGGCAAAGCCAGGCACACGCAAACGAATGCAGCAGAAAAAAGGGGGAAAAGTAGAATGAAGCCACTCCGAGCAGGTGCTGCCAGGTTGTCCGAAGGGTGCCTGGCGTGGCTCAGGCCAGGGTGGGCTGCTCACCTGCAGCAGGGGCTGGTGCTACTCAGCAGCCACAGGAAGAAGAATGCTTCGTGCTATCTGCATGCTGCTTCTGCAGCTCTGCAGCCCTCCCTGCAGTGCCATACCAGACAAACACTGTTACTTACCAGTTCTCTGCAAGAAGAGAATTTTACAAATGCCTCTCCCGCCAAACACTGTGTTGAAGACTGTCACTTCCCAGCGCTTGCCAAGGGCCTGATCTGGCCAGCTGCTTAGTATCAGAGTGCTTTGTGCTTTCCAGCTTGTGATAAGCATCTGGGCGGGCAGAGTTAAGGCCAGCATCCCAGCTAGTCACAGTCCTGAGGAAGGTCTCGCATGCCCGAAAGCCTGGCTGTTTTTTCCAATTATGTCAGTTGGGCTAATAAAAGTGATTACCTCTTTCTACCAACCCTGCCTTTCTCATTGATCCCACAGGCTGTTCTCCAAATGTCACCCAGCAAGGAGGGAGCACACATCCAATTATAAAAAGAGAAAAGATTAGTGTGATGACAAAGCAGCGGGGTCAGTCGTGCAGATGTGCTGCACGAAACAAATGAGATGTGCCTGGTTTTGACAACCTCCAAGCCCAAAAAACCCAGGAGGAGGCATTTTGGGGTGGGTGAGGGCTCTCCCCAGCACTTTAGGCAGCATAAGAAGTGCAAACTTAACTGTCTTCCTAACCTCTCCTCTGAGGTTTGGTATTGCATTTGTTTAAATAAGAAGCCTTGAACATACTGGAAAGCTAATAACCACTCGAAAGCACAGATAAAGGCATGCAAACCTCAAAAGCAACTCAGACTTTGGGTGACGAAATTTATTTTTATGTGGGGCAAATTCCTGCCTTTATTTTGAACCTGTGGTCACTAGTTCCACTTGGTGTGGGTCATGGCTGCATAGCGAAGGGCAGAAATCAGCTCAAGCCATGGGCCCACCCTGACACGCCTCACATAGATGAACAAAGATTGCCAACACAAGCAAGAGCTGCAGAATCAAGGAAGAAAAATCAGCCTTTCTCTGCTTCCTCCACCACACCCTGTTAACCAAAGCAAAGATTCAGGCTTCTTTGAATATACTACATGTCAGCTGGGCTGGCCGATTTCTGCACCCTGGGCCACAGAGACTTCCAGAGTCCTGAAGCAGGCTCTGGAGAGGGATGTAGGACTGTTACCAGGGACATACAGATGCCTTTGATAAAGCATTTGTTATGAAGCAGAGAACTTTGAGTCTGCCAGAGCTCGTGTTTCCCACCAAGTCCCCAAACCTGCTCTCCGCCTTTCAAGACGCGGTGCTTCATGCAAGGATGAACATTTGTATGTCTATTAGGATAGAGGACCTAATGCTTTTTGAACGCTTTGATTTGGTGTCAGAGTATTCCCAGATGTTAGCCTAACCCACAGGAAACAGCACAGCAAACTCGCCAGGTTATTACCAGAAACTTACTTTGATCACTTTCTAGACCTTTCTGATCTAAAAAAGAAGGGGGAACAGGGAGTTGG
The DNA here is from genome assembly GCF_964195595.1 of Calonectris borealis. Taxonomy (NCBI): domain Eukaryota; kingdom Metazoa; phylum Chordata; class Aves; order Procellariiformes; family Procellariidae; genus Calonectris; species Calonectris borealis. The sequence goes on from NC_134326.1 coordinate 16,520,268, forward strand.
GACAATGTGTTGTTTCCACACCTCCTGCTTTCCCTTCCCTGTTCTGCTCTGCTCTCCCACTATTCCATCTCATCTGTACCTCTGCTTTTCCAGCAGTTTCTTGGCATGCTTCCCCTGCAAGGTGCATGCTGCTGGCCCCCCGGGCAGAGAGGGTGTGTGGGGGCCTGTGTGCATGGGAGCTGGGGGACGGCTATTGCATGCAGCAAGTGCTAACTGAGCCTGCGTCTGCGTATGGACCAGATCTGCAGCTGGTGTGAAGTCTGTGAAAGCCAACGGAGTGCTACAGACTCACACCGGCTGGTTACAGTTGTACCTGTTGGTACCCGTGTGAAACGTACGGCCCCATTTATCTCAACGGTGGGCAGTGGAAACTCCGGGTAATTAGCTAAGGTCATTAGCATTGCACACGTGGCTCCTCCAAATGCCCCTGCTTTCCAAAGGCTGTGCATGTCTGCAGTGGGAAGGGGTGCCCTGCGGATCTTCTGTCCACGTCTCTTCATTTTTAAAACCTCTGAACTGTGCAGATGCAAAAGTGGAGTGTGGAAACAGTGCGGGGAAGCCACTAGTTAAGGAAGATCCCTTCCTAGACAGAAACCTCATACCTCTGAAACTACCTTTCATCTTATTTCCTGATTCCAGCACCTCATTTGCCCCTCTGTTTTAAACCACAAAGCTTCCTCTCCGTACACCCGGCTCGACTCTATAAATAGCTCGGGCGCAGCCGGGGTGCGACATGGACACCTAGCGGGCTGCGGCACGGGGCCAGGGGGCGAAGGCTGCTCCCCACCGCAGCCCAGCCGCGACAGCCGGTGCCCGGCCCTCGGCACTGTGGCACAGCTTTGCCACCCGAAAAAAAAGAGGCAGAATCGTGAAGCCCCGTCAGACTCCGGTGGCTGATGTGTTTCAAACAAGATTTAACATTAGTAACTGTTTAATTGCTAACGAAGGCAGGAGTTCTCCACTGCCTCTGCTGCAGGAGGGCCATGGTGTAGCATCCAACAAGACACTGGGCAAAAGCAACCCTTTCTGTTCTCCCTTTCTGTGGCATAAGACAATTTTAGAACCACAGCCTTCAGGCTTCACTGTCACCTCCGCAAGCCCCCCGGCAGGCAGCGTGACGTATGTCTGCGGGAGAGCAGCACGAGGCTGGACAATGTCAGTACAGAGCAACGGGCAGAAATGAAACTCCAGCAGCAACGTTATCTCCCATTGGGTTAAAAGGAAGTTGCAGGATTCCTTAGTCTTTAGTTAGCAAATTTGTTTGCTTTGGAGGGAAATACTTGTGATAGTGTCCGGGGCTGACCACATGCCTGGCTGCAGCATGGCCGCGCGCAGCAGTCGCGCAGCCTCCCCGCCTGGCCAGTGCTCCTGGGACGGTTGGGGGGTGTCTGTGCCCCTGACCAGCTCCAGGGTTTCTGGGGCTGGGCTGCGGGGCCAGCACTCGGATGCACCCCACCACCCTGGCTGCCTGGGCGCTCACCAGGGTGAGGGGGTGAAGCCACAGCAACGGTGCTGGGCTGAGAGGGACAGAGACCTGGGGTGACATCCTGGCACAAAGTGTCACCGATGAGGATGGGGGCTCTCAGGAAAGCCAAACCCCAGTTTCCAGCCAGGGACAAAGTCTTTCTGAGCACCAGCGTCCTCAGGATTTTCCTGGTGCCGTGGGTCCTGGGGACACCCTGGGGCAGGAATCACATAGGGTGCGTGGGTGGAGTGGGAGGTGTGGGGACCCCCCGGGGCTGGGAGCGCCCGTGGGGTGTGGGGATACATGTGGGGCAGGGGGTGCAGGGACACCCTTGGGGCAGGGAGTGCATGTGTGGCACTCGTAGGTGGAAGGCATGGGGACATTGCAGGGCAGGCAGCGCGTGGGGGCGCGTGTAGGGTGGAAAGCACAGGGACACCCAGGCGCACGGTGTGGGCGGCGGGGGGCGTGGGCACACCGCGGGGGGGAGCACGCGTGGAGTGGGGGGAGACCACGGGGTGGGGAGCACGCGTGGGGCGGGGGGGACACCGCGGGGTTGTAGCACGCGTGGCCGGGGGGAGCGCTCGGGGCGAGGACACGCGTGGGGCAGGCGGGCGGGGCGGGGGGGGGCGGGGGGGGGCGAGGTGCGCGCGGGGCGCGGCGCGGGCTGCCATTGGCTGTGGCGGGCTGATGTCACGGCGGGTGTTGGTATAAGTTCCGCGGCGCCTAACGGGCTAGGGTAGTCGGGCGGGCGCGCGGCCGCCGCGCGCGGGTGCGGTGCGGTGCGGTGCGGTGCGGTGCGGTGCGGTGCGGTGCGGTGCGGTACACGCACAGCGGGAGCGCCCCCGCGCCCAGCCCGCCCCGCACCTGCCGTCCCGTATGCGCGGCGCCCGGTGCAGCAGTGCCGCGGAGGAGCCCTAGGCAAAGCCAAGCCCCCGCCGCCTGCCCGGGGGGCTGCTGGGGGGGCCATGGGGGTGGCAGGCACCGAGCTGCCCGGCGGAAACGTCAGCGCCAACCAGAGCGCCGCCGACCCGACGCTGTCGCGGGACGTGTGGATGGTGGGCATGGGAATCCTCATGTCGGTGATCGTGCTGGCCATCGTCTTCGGTAACGTGCTGGTGATCACTGCCATCGCCCGGTTCCAGCGCCTGCAGACTGTCACCAACTACTTCATCACCTCGCTGGCCTGCGCTGACCTGGTGATGGGGCTGGCCGTGGTGCCCTTCGGCGCCAGCCACATCATCATGGAGATGTGGAAGTTTGGGAACTTCTGGTGTGAGTTCTGGACCTCCCTGGACGTGCTCTGCGTCACGGCCAGCATCGAGACCCTCTGCGTCATTGCCGTGGACCGGTACTTCGCCATCACCTCCCCTTTCAAGTACCAGAGCCTGCTGACCAAGAGCAAGGCACGCGTGGTCATCCTCGTGGTGTGGGTGGTCTCAGCCCTCACCTCCTTTTTGCCCATCCAAATGCACTGGTACCGGGCAGACCGTGACGAGGCCATCCTGTGCTATGAGAAGGACACGTGTTGCGACTTCTTCACCAACCAAGCCTATGCCATTGCCTCCTCCATCATCTCCTTCTACCTGCCGCTGGTGGTCATGGTATTCGTGTACGCCAGGGTCTTCCAGGTGGCCAAGAAGCAGTTGCAGAAGATAGACAGGAGCGAGGGGAGGTTTCATACCCAGATCAAGGAGCAGGAGCAGAAAGGGGGAGCTGGGCACCGCCGTTCCTCCAAGTTCTTCCTGAAGGAGCACAAGGCCCTCAAGACCCTGGGCATCATCATGGGCACCTTCACGCTGTGCTGGCTGCCCTTCTTCATCGTCAACATCGTGCACGTCATCCAGGACGACATCATACCCAAGTACGTGTACATCCTCTTGAACTGGCTGGGCTATGTCAATTCTGCCTTCAACCCTTTGATCTACTGCCGGAGCCCGGACTTCAGGTATGCCTTCCAGGAGCTCCTGTGCCTCCGCAGGTCCGCCCTGAAGATGTATGCCAACGGCTACTCAAACAGCAACGGCAAGAGCGACTACAACGAGGAGGACAACGGCTACCCCCTGGCATCGGATAAAACCTGCGAGTTGCTCTGCGAAGAGGGCTCCTTCCCTCACCCCGAGGACTTTTTGCACTGCAAAGGTACTGTGCCTAGCGGGTAGCTTCGAGACGCGATGGGCTCGGGCGTGACACACATCGGTTATAAAGACGAGCCTTTCTCTCTAAGGAAAAATAACCCCCCTCACTAATAATAATAACGATCCTCTTCTAGAGCGCACCTAAAATCTTACGGCTGCAAGAAACCCAAACCTCAGCAAACCTTCTGCAAACAGGTGGGGGGTTCCCCCGGGCAGGGTCGGGCGGGCTGCTTGCCGTCTGCCTGTTTAGGGGCACGACCGTGGGTGCCTTGAGCAGGGGTGGGGGGCGGAATTTAAGGCTGTGCAGAAAGCTCTTCCCCGGAGGAACTTCCTGGCCGCGGCCGGTGTTGAACTACCTCATGACCTCACTGTTAGCAGCCGGCGGCTGCGGCGGGAGCGGGGCTGCAGCCGCCCGCCCCGGCGGCAGCACCGCCTGCGGAGCCGGGCGCCCCGCGGGAGTCTTCCCGGTTCCCTTCTCGTAAGCGAGCCGGTGGCCGTGAGACCCCTCCCCGGCCGGGAGGGCAGCCTCGGGCGGCGGTGCCAGTGTTGTCCAGCACAGGGGACTGTGCGGAGATGGCACCCTGCGACAAAATCCCCGGGGAGGGGATGCTAGGAGCGGGGCTGAGCGCGGCTCGGCAGGGCTGTGTCGGATCCGCGGCTATTGCCGTCAGTGGGACAGTTTAAACAACGCCCAGAAACAACGAATGCTTTTTTTGCCAAGTGCTATAGGACTTTCTGCTGAAATAATAATAATAGAAATAAATGGACTGTTTGCCCAGAATGTGAGACTGTGACTTTGGGACTCGGGAATGTGGTATTGGGAAGTTGGGTGAAAGGCTGCTACAACCACAGACCATCCTTTTGTTGAGGCTCCAACAAAAGCATTTAAACTGCCCGGCTTGTTTAACTTCAAGTCTCAAATGACAGTGAGCCCGAGGAGGTGGGAAGGGAGGAGGTGTTTTATTTTCTGTGGCAGACTGGAACCACAGCTCTGGCCGCGGGACGGCTGTAGGTTGGTTTGTTTGTTTGAGGGTTTGGTTTTTTTTCCCCTTGCGGCAGGCTTTGCATTTTGTTCCCGGGTTGCAAGAGTTGGCGGCGGGCGCGCAGGGCTGTCAGGGGGCGGAAGACACGGGAGGGCAGGTGTGGGCTGCGGGACGCCCCGGGACGGGGACGGGGACGAGGGTGGCACTGCTGCCGAGGGCTTGCTCTCTGGAAGTCCCTGGCTGGAGGGAAGAGGCGATCGGGGTGGGAAATGGAGCTCCCTCCCATTGCCTTCACCTGCGGCTGCTGTGGGAAAGGGTGGACCCGAGAGCCGGGAGGATGTGCAAGTGCGGGGTCTTTTCAGAAACACTCGGGAGAGGTGGGGGGAAAGGGTGCTCACGGGACCTATCGGCGCTCCGTGGGGCCGTAGTGTCCTGCGGGGGGATGCTCGGGCACCGCGTGTGTGCGGGCTCTTCTCCCCACCACGCAGTTCCACGCACCTGCCCTGCACCTCGGGGGTTTTGCTTGCGCTGCTGCTGGGGACATGTCGTGGTCAGTTTGGGGATCGGGGGGGTCCCCGGTAGAGCTGGCTTTACAGGTCAGTGGGGTGACCAGCTACCCAGGGTGACCCGGAGCCGAGTCCCCTAGGGCTGGTACCACCCGCTGCAGGCGGCAAAGGGGGTTTGGGGTAGCGCTGCAAGGAAGTTGGGGAGGTCGGAGGCTGGGAGGGGGAATGGAGCAGCGTTTCTGGCTGCCAACACCTCTTTGCAGTCCCAGTGTGGCCCTGGCTCTCTTGGCTGCTCTGAGAAGGACTTGACCCAAGCGCTGGTACCGAAAGGGGCAGCCCCAGGGAGCGCTGGAGGGGAATCCCCCCTGCAACGGCAGTGCGGGCGGGGATTGCTGCTGGTCTCTGCTGCGGCTCCTGCAAGGTGCAGGGCAGCGACCAACTCTTCCTCGAGCTCTCGCACCCCTCATGGTAAAGCCCCACCTGGCTTTTGTGGGGCTGGGGTATGGAAACTCCTAGTGCTCCCTTCTTTCTTTTCCAAAGCGGTCCTGATCCTGCTTGGAAAAGGTGCTGGGAAGGAGGAACAGCTGTAAGAGCCCTCTCCTCCTCTAGCCCTCTGATGGGTGCTGGCTCAGCTCCACTTGCCACCTTTCCAGCTCAGCACTACAGCAGGAGCAGGGAATGTGCCTGAGAGCCCTTCCCTCCTGCCTCTCACTGTCTGCTTTGATGCCTGTGCCTGTCAGTGCCTTGGTGGGGTTGTCAGCAGTGCCCGAAGTCCTTTGAGCATGAGCCACTTGAGCAAAGGAGGGGTGTGATGGCATGGTGTGGTGTGTGAGGCCCCAGGTCAGCAAAAACATTTGCTCCTCAGATAAACATTAACAGGTTGTCCGAGCAGGGCGAGACCCAGCGTGGGACCGGGACCGGCAGTCAGGTGCTGTTTGCTTCATACTGTACAAGAATTGAAATGCGAGAGGCCGGTGTGCTGTGGAATGGGTGCAGGTACACACGCTCAGGCACTTTAGCTCGGTGAGGGCCATGATTATTATGTAGCATTCAGGGGGAAGTGAAAACCTCTTGATTGTAGCAATCGATACCTCCTGTGTTGTTATATCTCCTGTGTTTTTAATCTTGCCAGTCACTTGCCGTATTTTGCAACGCCCAGGGGCGGCGTAGGTTAGCAGGTAGCAAGGGCACAGAGGGAGGAGATGTCCCACAGTGACAGCCAGCTCCTGACTGGGGGTCAGGCCAGCCTCCAGCAGGCTCAGCAGCCAAACTCCCACCGGCTTTGGGGCAGGAGCCTCCAGCCCAAAGAAATCCAGTGTCTGTATTTCAGTTGCTGTCTGTATTTTTACTATTATTAATTATTTGCATTTCAGTAGCACATGTTGTGGACCAGGATTTTGTTGTCCAAATAATTGCTCTATTTGTTTGGCTGGCTATGTTCATACTTCAGATGTTGCGGCTGTATGTAGCCAAAGCTGAGAGATGAGCAAGTGGCTAATTGCAGAACGACTACAGCATCCAGAGTACATGGATGTGGGAGGGACAGGGGACGTTGGGCTGTTTGCACTGGGCAGTTGACCTCTGTACTCCAGTGCTCAGCTACGATGTTAGGAAACCTCAGGCTTGCAATGAAGTCTGGGTGTTGAAGAACTGATTTCTTTCCTCTAAGACAACATTAGTAAAACTGGTGAAATACAAACTGCACGGTCCTGAGGCCAGCTGGAATCGAAAGAGAGAAATATTGGAGGAAAAAATATAATGGCACTATCAAAGCCAAACCTGACAAACCTTTCCTGTTCCATGGTTGAAAAAGAAAAGCTGTGTAAAAGAATCCTTTGACCTGTTAAAATATTTTATAATAAAAAGGTAGTTTTATAGATACATGCTAAGCATTAAAAAATGGAGCATTGAAGTCGGAACAGTAGCTGCTTAAATTTATTTTAGGGTACTTAGGATTTTACACTAGCAGAGAGTTGGCTCAGGTTAAATACATCTGATAAAACACGCAGCGGTGAATTCATTTGAGGAAAATCACTGTGACAAAATACCAAATTCTTACTGCAAACAGAGCAGGCTGCCTTCTGTGCTGCTGGTTTGTACCTTATGCCACTGCCACAAAGGTGGATAGAGCACAGGTAGGATACTGTCCACCCCCGGGTGTCAGTGCTTACAGCTAACTGGAACTTTGCGGTACACTCACGGCTTTTAGCCACTTTGGCCAGATTGTTACCGTTTTTAAAGTCTTGGTCAAGATAAGCATAACAAAGGCAGCTTTTGTGTTCTTACAAAATACTGTCCTCCCTGTAGGCTTGTGATTTGGGCAGCTGTGTTTTCCACATCAGGGGCTGTCTTTGCTTTGTCCTCCAAAACAGGCAGAGTATCGAGAGCTGCTGAGTTATGTCAGTCCTTTGCCTCTTGGGAGCGTTCCTGGAGAGCTTTTGCTTTCTGGGAAGCCCAGGCCTTGAAATATAACCTGCTGCTTGCTCCGGCACGGGAGAGATGTGGAAGTGCAAGGGGAGCTGGCGGTGGGGACAGGGTCTCGGTGCAGATCCCCACTGGGAGCTCGACTTGAACATCTCTTGAGGACTGGCCGTTCCCAAAGCGCCTCATATCCCGGACTGTTCAGCAATTCCTAATGCGCGGCATTGCCCATCAGTGCGTATCGCGTCGCCATGGGGTGTCGGGGTGGGCACGCGGAGCTTGGCCTCACCTGTGGAGCGGATCCACACCTGGTGGCCTCCTCTGTGGTTCAGGTGAAGGTGGGACCCCAGCCAAGGACACTGCCAAGGCAGGGGGTACGGCAGAGAGGGAGGGAAGAGACTTAAGTTACCAAATGCACCCAAATGTTTGAAAACAGGCCAGGGCTTAGTAGTGTAGAAAGGAGAGCCCAGCTTCCCCGCAGAGGGAGCGGATGTGTGAGCGGGCACACAACGTGCTCTTCAGCTCTCCCACGTCACAGCCGCTGGGCTTTTCAAAGGGCTTATTTATGTATTTATTTACGATAAGGGACATGTTTTTACCGTAGAGAGGAAGGTATTGACAGGGCTGCCTAGGAGTAAACAGCAGGCTGTGATCTATCTCCTAGCATCTCTTGCCCTTCTGGTATTACAGTGCTCCTGCTGCCAGGAGTCTCAAACACCTGCACTGGCTAAGGGAAGGGCTTTTGTCCCCCTCCCTTTGCCAGTCCTCCGTCTCTGTTTGTTTTCACTGGTATGATGAATCCATTTCCCAAGGAGATGGATTTATGAGCATGTTCGTTCCTCTGGCAGGATGGGGAGGATGTCCTGTCTTGCATGTTGCCTTCTCTGCTCTCTGTCAGCAGGTAGAAAGTGCCATCCTTCTAAAAGCAGCAGGGAGGCAAAGGTTTCCTGACCGACCGTGGCAGTGCCCGGCTGTGTCCCTGGACAGTGAGGATGGAAAGGGGGAGCAGGGGAAAGTGCCTGCTGGTCTGCTCACCAGCATCACCCCAGTCTTCCCCCTCCCCAGCTGCCTCTGCAGAAGCATCCAGCCCTGGTGAAGCACCTCGTCCCTCGGCTGACCCACATCTTTTGCTAACTTATAAGACAGTATCTGTGCCTGCACTTCAGGTTTGCAGTGTGCGCGGTACCCAGGGTGGTTCTTCACGTTCAGATGAGCAAGGGCTGTTTTGAAAAGCCACCCAGGCCTTGGATGTTGTTCTCAGCAGACAGCGGTGTGACCCCAGGCTCCCTGAGACTAGTGTTTTGCAAGGATTAAGGTTCCTTTCATCGCTGTTTTTACACTTGTTCTTAGTTTCTCAGGTCCACGAGTAGGACTGCAGCCATTCTTTGGCATCTCCTCCCTGTGCAACAAAGTCTCTTTCAGTGTGAAAGCTTAGCTCTTTCTGAGACTTGAACCCAGCAGCCCGAGCATTTCTTCCCCTTGTTATTCTGTTATTTGAGCTGTTTTGAAAGTGAGCATTGGTCCTAACCTTTCTTCCTAGGGGCAAAGAGAACATTTTGCAATGAAGACACATCCCAGGCTGTGCGGACACCATCATCTGGCAGCTGGGGTAACTACACCCTCTTATCAGAGACATTCCTGTGGGGTGACCAGCTGCACGGGGCAGCCATGGGGAGCTGTAGGTGCTTTTTGTCATATTACAGAGAAGGGCAGCAACATTTCACCCAGCGCTGCCTCTTGGGAGATGCACTACAGCTGTTCCTCAAGGGCCCAAGCTGCAGCTGGTGGCACGGGCAGGCCCTGTGGCACAGCCGCTCCCTCTTGCACCCTTGGCAGAAGGACTGAGGCTCGCGTTTGCCTGCCGTAGAACAAAGTACGGCCAGCTCGGTCGGGAGCACAGATGCTCCCCCGGGTTTTAGTGATACAGCCTGGGTCTAGACAGAGCAGTGCACGCTCAAAACTGGAGTTTACACAGAACTTGGAAGGAGGTTATCTCTCCTGGTAAGTGTTGTAAGAGCAGGACGCAATCCTGGTTCACCTGGATTCGGCAGTGGGTATCTGCTGGAATTGCTGTGTGTAAAGGTGATGAATCAAGCAGAGTATTTCGGGGAGCATCGAGCCTCTACAAATGTTCTTCATTATGAAAAAAGTGGATTTGCTGCTTCTCCATTGCATGCAATTTCAGTTTTTCTCCTGTTTTCTCACCCTCCCAATGGCAGGAGCGTACAACTGAATTTCGGTCAAATATTGCCGGTGCCAGCGAGAGTGGATTGGAAAATATTTACTTGTTTACTGTCCTTGGTAAGGTCATTTTTGCACAAGTGCATATATATTTAGATATATGTGTATGTATATGTGTGTATATATCATTTCCATTATCTATATACAGTGATATATAGATCTGTATATAAACAAGAAATGTAAAGATGTTTTGTTGTGTTAGGTAGATACATAGATGAAGATCTGTATGTTCAAAAGTTGGAGTATTTATTGCAGGTCCTATTGATTGACATTGTGTTTAAATAAAGAGAATTTATGGTACGCTTGTAGTCAAGTGTCCTTGCTTAAAGCTGTTTTGCTGGCTGTATTTTCCCCATACTCTCCAAGACTCTTCGAGTGAATCCTTCAGGGCTCATTAAAAAAACCCAACACCTGAATAGCCTGGTGCTGGCGGGGAGGCACACACAGCCTCCTCGAGTGGACGAGAATTTCATTAGTTTATGCAGCGCTTTGAGCCCTTTGAGTGAGGAAGTTGCATCTTGCTGTAAAAGGGCTTCTCTGGTTTTCACCTCTTCTGTCAGGGTTTGCAGGCAAAGTGGTTTTTAAAAATCCACCTGCTCTTCTGCTTGTTTGGACTTGAAACAGTGGCAGTCTTGAATGGCTACTGTGCTCCTGTGGCAGAGCAGGGCTGCCACAAAAGCACGGACCAGTACAGCTGGGGGCTTTAATCCTCTGTTGCTGGTTACCAGTGCCAGCGTTCCCTGGGACTGGGAGGAAACGCAGACATCCAGTGCAGATGTTGGGACAGGAAAGGTGAAACGCTGCAAAATGTATGCAGGGCTTGTTCGTAAAGCCGGGTGCTGTCTCTGCTCTGCCCAGAAGCGAGCCCCCAGGCTGGCATTGCCGCAGGACTGGATAACGACTCTGCTCCCTCTCAGCTGTCTGAGTGAGGTCTTACCTCACCGGGGATGAGCACCACACACCTCAGCAGGGCTCCTTAGTCCTGGCTCAGCACAGTGCAAACACCGTGCTGCAGCTTCTCCAGCCGCGCTGGTTTGGAGCTTGGGCTGGGAGCAGGAGTAAGGGGTTGAATTGCCCTGCAGGAACGGGGGTGAAGGAGCACAGTGTGGTAGGTCACTTCTGTCTTTATCTTCTAATTAGGATTGGAAAAGCTTCGGGGGGGATCTTTGGAAAAGTATCCTAGTCTCCTGGCCTGTTCTGTTACCTGTTGCCCAGCCCTGTTGTCCTGGTGCTCTTACTGCTTCAGGTGGGGGTGAAGAAAGAGCATAGCTCATGTCAAGCAGGATCCCAGCCCAGCATGTTGCAATGACAAGTATTTTGCATTCTTTATGCCACTTAAGGCCATGATGAAAGTCTTGGCAGCAGAGGCCAGTGTGTGCCCTGCACGTTTTGAGGCTTCTCCTTTCCAGAAACAACAGCGGGGAGTCGTTGTGCAGCTTGGACAGGGAGGGATTACCCCAGGCACTTCCAAAACACGGCAGATGCCCAAATTATAGTAATTTATGGGTTTGTAACTTTGTGCTTGCAAGGGATAGAGAGCCCCAGCTAGAAATGCAAGCTATTGCTGACTGCCGACTCCCCTCCCTGAAGAGAGGATCAGAGTCAGACCTTGAGCATCTGGCGGGGGGGAGCCTCAGCTGCCATAAAGCTCCCCCCACCCCAGTTAAAACAGGACGTTCAGACCAGAGAATGTTTCATATCCCATCTTGTGGAAAGGTGCTTGATCCTAGGAGGTGCTTAGAGCCCAGTCCCTACTTCACAGCACCTTTGGTGATTGCCCTGAGGCTCCCAGCAGCCCCTCCTGGCTCTGGTCCTCCAGCCATGCCAAAGGAAAGGCATTAGGAAACCACAGCGGCCGCTGCCAGAGCTACCTGCAGTCTCGCAGACATGACTTCATTGCAGGCGTAGGCAACAGAGGCAATGGCGAGAGGATCTCTCACCAGCCCTAGAGACGGTCTGGATGCAGCTCCCCACTCACACCACCTCCTCGGTGGTTCGGGGGGGGTTCAGGCTGCTCCACCGCTGAGCTCTGCAGCCTCAGCCCAGTCCTGAGAAATGCATAAACAGCAAACAGCCTCTGGGAAGCCCCTGCCAAGTCCTTTCTCCCTCATGTAAATATTTTTTCCTCTTAAGTGTATGTGAGTGTGAAAAATCCTCCCTTAATCTTTTTTTCTCTCTGGCTGAAGGAAATGCTTATTTATCCCTGGGTGGGGACTGCCCTCTTCTTGATATTTTGAGCCATCAGCCTAAGCAAGAACCACATTGCCAAAAACATTTCTTACCCCCCCAAAGCTGTACTGCTCTTCCTGCCTCCCAAGCCCGCTGGAATCAGATCAAATGGTGCCTACCCCCATGGGTGCCTGTCAGGCTGTTACACTCCTTAGTGGCTGTTGGATGGAGGTCCCATAGGCTGCAGCATGTGGACAGCAAATTGGTTAGTCAGCCTTGAAGAAGCCTTCAAAAACAGTGCAAAATATCCATGGGGTTGCAGGGTCCCTGCTCCAAAGCCTGAAATTCCCATCCTGTTGTATTGGTCTCATGTCTGGAAATGAGTGGCAGTTTTTCCTGAGAAAAGCTGGAGCAGAAGCCTTAGACAAGTTTCTGTAGGCTTGGCCCTGGAAGCAGATGGCGCGGTGAGAGAGATGCTGATTTTCCAATACGCAGAAGAGAAAGGAAGCGTGTCTGCAGGGGGCAGAGGTAGTGGAAGCCCTGATGTATCTGTGCAGGGGAGCAGGCTGGAGGAGCTGCGTAGGTACCTGCTCACTGGAGAATCTCTTCTCACTCTTCAGGTGTTTTCTTACTCTCCACTCACCTCATCTGGCTGTCCTGCTGGGGAATGGGTGGGACCAGGCGTAGGCTGTCACCCCCCTCTTCCAGCCCTCTGCTTGGGACCTCGGCCAAGGTCTGTGTCTCACCAAAATAAGAAGACGTTGCTGTTGATGGTTTCAGGGAGGAAGCGTGTCAGCACGGTGGCCAGCCTTGCACAAGGGAACGATGCTGAGATAAATCTGTATCGGCCTTGACTGTAGATCTTTTGTGATACCTCATTGTAACCCAGACACTACTGTGATACTCTGCCTCGACACAAGTCTGGCTGAGCATGGGACCTTCTTTATCGAGACAAGTTAAGCTTAAAACCTGGAGTGCAGAGCTGCTGTGTGTGAAGGGCTGTACAAACAGCTTTGTAGCGAAAGCAGAGGAGAAAGAAACAGTTCCCTCGTGCTCAGATGAGAAACACCCTCGTAGCAGCCCAGCAATTCGATATGGAGAGATGTTGACATTCTAGGCTGGGTTTTAGGATGGTCTCCCAGGGGGATTTGCTGTGCTGGGCCCTGCGATGCCTTTCCTGCCCCTGCGCCTTCCCAGGAGCCTTGCTAGGCTCTGTGTAAGTTAGCCCAGTTCAAGCAGGACCTCTTTCCACCCAGCTTGACGTATATGAAAGACGTCTGTGCTGTAAACCATCAGGTCACAGATTTTCTGTTGCGATGTGTGTGACTCTGTTCCTGTGCTCTTGTTGAGCTGGACTGCAGTGCCAGATGCACTGGTGTAAGCTGGAAGATAACTCATGAAATTGGTTGTGACAGGGACTCAGTCAACGCTCTACACGATCTTGAAAGCCTGCTTGTAGCAGGGTCAGTGTCTGATTACAGAGGTCTTTGGTGTGGAAGGTGGGAGGGGAAGAGAGATGCTTTTGTGGTTGGGCTGGAGGAGTAGGTGTTACTCAGCATGACAATTTTTTCTAGCACAGACATCAGAGCAGTGTCTTACCCTGGGTGGCATTTTGCTTTGGGTTGCGATGGGTGCTGGGACCTGCCTTTCACCAGGACCAGCCCTTTGAAGTGCTGTGGCTCAGAGACATCCCTCCCCTTGTCTTCTCCTGGTAAGCACAGGTTGTCCTCTTCTTCTTTTCAGCTTCATGAGAGTGGAGTCATTTGTGAACTTGCCAGGGTTTTGCACAACTGAGATGTTAGCCCACTCCCTGCCGTGGGAGATGGGGCCCTGAGCAACGTCAGTAGTGGTGGTGGTGGTGGAGAGGCAAGGCAAGTCCCACCTAAACCTGGAAGTCCTGCTGCCTCCAGCTGAGATACAAATACAGAGGTACAGGGAACAAGTATATACAGTTATAGATACGGAAGCGGGGAAGGCACTAAGCTGGGGGTACAATCCACAGCTATAGCAATTAATTCATATCACTTCAGCACAGCAGCGGAGACAAAGGGGAGCTGTAGGGGGGAGACACATGGGAGTAAAAAAGGGGGAGCAGAACCACAGAAAGACATTTTGTGACTCGGAACAAGGCGGCGATTCCTCAGTAACTGCATAGCATGATTTGTTCAGCTCATTTAAAAGCTGGCTGTGTGGTTCCCCGTCCCTCCAGGGCTCCCTGCTGCAGAGAAAGACCCTTCTTTAAAGGGGATCCTCAGGGCACCTATTTATAGCGTGGAAACCCCTCCAGGAGAGGTTTCCAGCCCCGAATGAACATCTCCCCATCCCCGGCAGCACAGCGACGTACAGGCTGTTCCTCCTGCCATCCCAGCCCCTCCTTCGCAGGCCCCCAGCTGACATGTGCTAGCAGACCGTACGGGGCAGTTGCGGGCATCTCTCCCCAGCGCAGGAGGTGATGACACACCGGCTGCCGCCACGCCGGGCTGGCAGCGGCAGGAGGAGGCAGGGAGAGGGGCAGGGTGCCGGGCTGCTCCGGCTGGGCTGCCTCTCGCTTGGCAGTGGGTGAGAGTCAAGTGAAGGGAGGCGAGGGGTGTGTGCTGTTCCCAGAAAGGAAAGGTCAGGGCGCAGAGCCGTGGCGTGATCAGCTTCCGAGCCAGAGCCGGTGGCAGCAGGGCTGGGGGCCGGGGGGGCTGTGATTTCTAGGCGTGACTTGTGGATGTTGGCCAGGAGAGAAATAAATTAATTCGAGAGGGGAGAAAGGATTTTTGGTCTGGAGTGAAGCGTGGGGCTCTGCAGAAGTGCTGGCTAGGGGCACAACCAGGTCTCCCTACCAGTGTCCCCCCGGACCTTAGAGGGACCCCAAGAGAGGGTGCTGGCATTGCATCTGCGCAGGTTTGGTCTCAGGCTGGGCTGGCTCCAACCCTCCGTGCCAGGGGCAAGCTGTGTGAGTTGGTGTGGGTGTGTGTGATAGAGAGGGAGGAAGATGACTATATAAGCCAAATAAATAGCTGCAGATGCATTCAGGACTTCACTGTCATTTTAACTGCAGTGGATTTCGTGGGAATCACTGCAGTGAGTACGCTGTCACAGCTCACAAACAGCACAAAATTCTGTGGTTTGGTTTTAAACAAACAAGCAAACGAAGAAAGTTGACATGAAATCATCCCGTGCAGGCTTTGCCTTGCCTTCTGTCTCCTTGGGAGTGGTGGCTGTGTCTCTGCACTCCAGCTCTGCCCTGCAGCCCGCAGGATTTCCCAGCTCCAGACCTAAGCCACGATGCTGGTGCCCAGCACTGTCCCTGAGCCCCCGGCTGCTCCCAGCTGCTTTCTTCTGTTTGTGCTTTGGTGCCTGTATCTGTATCTTACCCTCCTATTGCACAGGACTTGCACCTCTGGCATCCCTGTCTGTGACCCCTCCAATGTGCCCACGAGCCCTTCCCTTCCTGCCACCGCAGCTCGGAAAGGGGAAACCTTTCATCCCCTCCTCTCCTCCATCCTGAGCTGCCTCTGGCCTCTGCCAAGACTTTCCTCCATCTCCTTGGGGCAGTGGGAGACCCTCAAGGACCCGTGCTGGCAGAACTGCCCCGACTGGGAGCAGAGGGCTGCACATCACACTCACTCCACTGGGATCGGCACTGGAGCTCATGCGGAGCTGGAGGTGGGGAGCCAGGAGCTGGCAGCTGCTGGTCCAAACAGTGGCTGCAGAGGGAAGTCTTGGCATAGGTGCTGTGTTTTGCCAACACGATGCCTATGTGGGAGCCTGTGTGGCTGGCGGACCAGAAAACGTTACCTTTACTTGGGCTGGCGATGAGCTTTGCCCACTGCATCCAAGTGTAAAACCCCTGAGACAGAAGCAGTCTTTGCTGTGGGTGAAATGCCACTCCAAACTCTCCTGACATGTCAGGAGGGTGTTTCTTCGATCCAAGCAGGTGCTCTGATGGTGGAAAGGGGACAGACCCAGTTTCAGCCATGTAGCCAAAGCAAAAAGCCATCTCCTGCAGCCTGCTGCAGCTCTTTAGCTCTGCTCAGGGCTTCAGGGACAAAAAAGCTCTGGAGGTTTCAGAGTCAGGCACCCCCGTCAGGCACCACGGCACCCACACAACCCTGTATGCTGTGTAGGAATGAAGCGAAGCTCACAGGGCTTAATTCGGCACCCAGGAGCCCAGGGCTGAGTTATTTCATGGTGAAATAGGAGTTTCCCAGCAGACTTCTGCTGGAGTCAAGTGAAAAATGTGGCAATCTCTCCTTGCATTTTTTTTAAGAGTGAGCTCCTATGGGTGGGATGAAATGCTTGGGATGAAATCCCTCAAAGGGCCACAAATCAAATGGCCAAGAAGAGTCCCTGCCAAATGCATTGCATTTTAAATAAAAGCCATAGCTGTGGAGAGCAGCATCTTGATTTGGAAACTGGGGCAGACATGCTTAGGTAGCACCTGCTAGTTCTCTGGCTGGCATCAGCTGGGGTTTTTAACTTCTGATGTCCATGAGTGCCGAAAGATTAGGAGATGGCTTTAAAAAAGCATTTTAAAATGTGTTTTCTATTAGGAGCCTCCACCTGTAGATAGAGGTGCCCAGAGAAATCCAGTGCTGGACAACGGATGAAGACAGCCTGATGTCCATACCTTGATACACCATCTTTATTTCCCTTATTTTCCATCCCTCCCTTTCTGGAGCTGGGGCACTTGAGTCCTGCAACCAGGTTCTCTCCTGAAGCATCTTTTTCCTCCTTTTCCTTGTAGAAGATACCAAGACAAGCCTGTGCATTTGGAAAGTTCCCTCCCAATCCTTGGCACAAGGCAGGATTATACAAAGCAATAATTCACAATTTCCTCTCGGCCCCTAGGTTCCTTCCCGAGTTGTTGAAGCTTTGTGTAGAGCGATGATTTCCTCTAAAATGAACAGCAAGCTTGCTTCCTTCTCGGAGGCCGCTCTGCTGCCTGCCAAGGTGCGATTAGGGAGGGTGGGGAACAGGCGTTTCTGTCATTCTGCAAGCACGCGTGCCTTTGCAGTGAGCGTGTCTGACAGGTACGGAGACAAATCAGGACAGCCGTCTCCCTGCCCCGGCGTGGCAGCAGCCTTGGCGATAAGCGGGAGATGCAGCTGCGAGGTGCGAGTGGGGAGATGAGGTCTTCCCGGGAGGAGAGCTGCGGGAAGGGGTTGGGTACCTGGGTGGCACCAGGGATGCTGCTTGGGCTTTGGCATCAGCGTTGCTCCCAGAAGTTTTCCTGCTCTTAGTTTGCTTTTTATTTATTATCTTGGGGTGTCTCCACAATTCAAGACGTGCCAGCCAGCAGCTGTGGTTTGGAAGGGACAGGTCAGCGTAGCTCGCCTCTCCTGGTATGTCCGTCGTGCACGCTTGTCAGCACGGCGAACGGGTCTGCGTTGCTGTGGCCGTGCTATTTCCAGAGCCTGCGGTAACACGAGCACGTGCCGCATGGCTAGCGTCAACGCCGCTTTGCTGAGATGATTTTGCCATGAGCAGCTCCGGGGGACGTGCGGAGGGGCCCGCAGCTGCACCGTGCCCCAGGGACAGTCAGACCTCCTGCGGGGAGGTGGGAGCCCAGCGGGACCGGGACCTGGGCAGGACCCTGCCCGTGTTAGGGGTGTAAACCTGTCCATGGTCCAGATCCGGGCTGGCGCCTTGGAGTGACATGGAGATGCCCCCAGCCTCCAGTGTCCGTAGCTGTCCCTGAAAAGCAGTCTGGGTTATATTGCCACTGGGTAGAGATTGTGCTGTTACTGAAGCACATGCGACTCGGTAGTGCCGAAACGTTTGTTCAGACTTTGTACGTAATTCCTCAAGACCTCAATCCTCTCTGAAGCACAAAGGCTTTTATGTAAGGTGCTTGTTGAGTCGCAGGAAGAAATACAGCATGAAAATATCACCCTGTTCCTCAGTGACAAACATCTACGATGCAGGACCCAGATTAGAAACGGAGAGCGCCGAGGTCTGCGCTCCGCTGCGGTGACTCATCTCACATCTCGGTGCCGCGCCGCGCTTGCCTGCAAAATGGAGCCTGCCAGGCGCGCGGTGCCTGGAAGGGCAGTGTCTCTGCAGCGGTGTCCGGGAGTTTGGAGAGAAGATGTTTCACAACTGCCAGATATTGTCATTTCTTGGCTTCCACAGCAGGAATCTGAACCTCAGCATGATCCAGTTTCACTTAACGATTAAACCCTTTTGTTACTTTGCCAGAGCTTACCTAGAGTGCTGTGAGGGTGTCTGTAAGACAACTGCTACTAGGTCATTACGTCTCACCACCGAGAGGGTGAGAGAACGGGGCTAGATTCCCGAAGGATAAGATGCAACCCTTTGCACCAAGAGGGCAACCCTTGCCTAGTAGCAGTAGAAAGCCATTTTGTGTTATATTTGTCAGTCAGTCTTGAGTCATCCTGCCTGATCTAAAAGTGACCACATCCCCCACAAAAGCTTCCCATTTTCATTAACCCTAAGTACGCGTTAAATTTCCTTCTTTCAGCTGATGACAAAAAAGGTTGTGTTTGCAGAGAACTTTCTTCCTTCCCCCCTGCTTCTTGCATGATTCATCCAGGGGTGCCACATTCTTCTGTCTGTGATACAAGAAGCAAGAAGCCAGTGCTAAGGAGGCAATTGCATCACGAACATCAATGCAAATTGGGCCAGAGAAGTCCGCAGATGCTAATGGGTACTTTTCTGTACACATGCTAATTTTAGCATCAGCAAAGCCAGGTCCAAGCTATGGCTTTGCCTGAGGAAATCCCCAGTGATTTTAGCCAGGAGTTCCAATTACTGTTTGTTACAAGTAAATGACTAATAGAAACTAGCCCTGTTAGGTCATCTTGTGCATTTCTGGATGATTCCTCCGCTATAGTGTAAACACAGGGATGGGTATATTGTGCTCAGAAGTCACCCGAAACTTTTTCATGCTGTGTTTACCCTGTATGGGATGATGGAGTGCCCAGCTCTTCCCTGGACAGAAGAGTCTGGGACACCCCAGACGTAGATGGTTTCCTGTGCCTGTGTCCCCTCTGTTTTACCCCTTTGCTCACAGTTATTCTGTTTCGATCCTTCCTCCTGAGCATCTCTGTTCAAGGAGGGCGGCAGAGGCATGCCAGGGCCCTGCCCACACTGCTCATCCCGTGCCTGTGCCGTGCCGTGCCTCTCGCCGCAGGCATCCTCATCCCCATCCACAGCTCCTACAAAGGACGGCGATGCAAATAACAAGCACTTTAATAGAGACAATTTAGAGATGAGCTGCTGAGTGATTAAAGGGCTGGCTGGACTGGTTTTTGAGGTGAGAATAATAGAGCTGAATATATGTGTGCATCTCACCCGCTCCACCTTTTATCTTCCTTACATGGAAGGTGTTAATGTTTGACTTCCAGTAATATATGAAAATCTCAGTTACAATTTCCACACAGATTCCCTCTGGATGGACCTCCGTGCCATGGAAACCACTCTTCCATTGCACATCACGGGTTCTTTATTGGCCATTTTGGCACACAGTTGGAAACTCCTGCGATCCTGAGCCCTGTTCTGTCCTCTCACCATCGCAGTGAGCCCTTGGATCGCAGGGTCAAATGTGGAGGAATCGGACAACGTTACACAACTGCTGGTCACTCATTATATAAGAAGTTGGAAGCCTTCAGATTTCAATGCTGTCATAACTATGCAACTGATTTAAAATATAATAAACCTGAGAGCCCTTCCATATCAGACCATCAGAGGGCTGTAGAAGAGCTGCTTGAACCCCTCGTAAATACCAGGGCTGCATTCCTGCAGACGGACCATCCATTTTTAAATGGGGTTTCAAGTTACAGCGGGGCTTCACAGCACAGCCTGCGATTGCTGCAGGGTCATGATGCTGTGAGTTAAGATTTGGCCCTTCCTAAAGAGCAGGGAAATTACAGTAAATAAATCACTGAAATGAGAACCCGGTGTCCCTTTAACATTCTGTCCCTGCCATTTCTGCATGTTCCTGGAGAGGTTTTGCTGGGCTTTTCCTTTCCTTTGGTTAACTTCTGCAAGGGTTGTCTCACTTGCAGCCCCCTTTCTGGGGCCAGGAGGACAGGTCTTGCTGTTGTGTTGTGTGCAACTGAGATTTGCAGGGTTGCAGGTTGAAAGGACGGGTTACGCGATCCCAGCCTCCCTGGCTGAAAACTGAGCTGAAGACAGAAGTAGCTGCTGATGAAGGAGGGCAAGGGCAGGGGCTCTGGAGGAAGGGGTGCATCCATCAAGTGCAGCAGGTCACCGTGACTGAAACCATGAGATCATCAACAAGCCGAGCTCCACCTCGCAGAGAAGTCTTTTTATATCTCCATGGCAGATGCCAACCATTTGCTCACTCACTGGAGAAGGTGCTTGCCAGAGAGCAAAGCAGAAAAGCCCCTGAGGGCTGCTGTGGTGCAATTACCAGCTCGAAGCCGGGCCCTGGGAAAACAGACCTTCTTGCTGCAGTTGTATTTACCCAGGTGCGATGCTCGCTCCACCCATGGATTCCTGGCCATTGCCTTCATGCTGTTTGTGCTGCAGAACTGGGTCGCTGCCCGCTGCAGGGCTGTGTTGTGTCTGCCTGCGATACCATCAGCCGTGTGCAGCATCTCGGCGTGCCAGCCGCTGCTCGGGCGGCTGTCGCTTTGCTTTGATGAAGGAAACCAAAGCGTAGTGTGAACTCAGCTGTGGTGAGGCTGAGCGTTTTCCGCACAGGTTTAGCCCTGTAAACCCTGGGAGTATTTGTCAGCCCTGGCGCAAACCTCAGTGCTCCACCCTTTGATGTGGGTGAGCAGGATAAGAGAGAAAGAATCGGACTTGCTCTCATCAAGTAACATCCACTCATCTACGAGGGAACGATTACCCGAGGCAATTTTGAAAATGGGACTTAAACTCCAGAGCTGCTTTTGAGAAAGTTACTGGAGAATTGTTGCACGAGGTAGAAATAAAGGGTAGCCAGGGCTCCATCTCTCTCCCTGCCCACACAGTTATGTATTTCTAATATGGTTGTCACCGATTTGATGGGATGATAGGGTCGCGGGACTTCCCCAGGAGCAGTGTCCTCCAAACACCAATGATGTAACCATGATTGCAGATAATTGCCACTTAGACTCTCCTTCAAGTTGTTTGTATGACTCCAGCATACACTGGGTGAAATGAATGTGTTTGCTTTTAGGTTACTCTTGTGTGAGGTGAAAAATAGGTTCGTTCTTATTAGATTAAGTACCGTGAGGAGGGGACGGGAAGGAGTGCTGATAGATGCTGTACACTGAAACCATGCATGTGGGCAGGTCAGAAATGGTCTACGGGGAGAATGTCCGAGGGGCATAACGCTGCTTAGTCTTCAAAATAAGACTTTCCTGCTTGTTCTTAGGTGGGAGACAGCGTCACGCGGAAACCCATTAGCCTCAGGTCTGGTTTCAGTGCTGTGCTCTGCAGTTCTGCATGGCTCTGCCACATTCACATCCTTTTCTGATGCCTCATTGCTCTCTGGCTGGACGAGAGCAGCCACTTAGATTGCTGTTCAGGAGTCTCCAGCTTTTCTTTAATCTTAGGAGACAGAGATGAGAAACTGCTACTGTGGAGAAAACAGGCTGAGAGCCCCCAGCATGGGGGAGAGCTGCCTTACGCTGTGCCCTGTGTGGGTTAGGGATGTGCACGGGGAGGATGCCAGTTAAGAGGGGGTTAATGCCACCTCCACCTTCCCCAGAGCCGCCTGTGTCCTGCGGGACCGTCACTGTGCGGCATGGCTATGGAGAAGGGGCTGTGATGGGGATGGCCGTGCTGTTTATACTGCTGTTGCGTTACTTAGGCACTCTGTCAGTCAGCGTCGCCGCTGCCACTGGAGGGGAAGGACTCACAGAGTCCTGAATCACTGACACTTGTGTAACTGCCTTTCCCCAAGTGCTAGCAAACTGTACGGGCCCGCAAAGTCTGCCTTAAGAAAACCTCAAAAACCTGTGGCTTTTCTTTCTTCTCCCTCTTTTGTTTGCTTTCCCTTGTTCTCTTTGCCTGCTCCCTTCTGAGCCATTAACGTTCGTGCCAGCATCAAGTTTTCAAGCTGCCATCGACTATCCCAAGGGGCACCAGCATATCTCTTACTTCCCAGTGGCAGCGGCAATACCTTGCCAGGTCAAATGTCAAAATTTAAGGCTCTAAAAAAGAAACCCTGATCTTTACGAGCCCTGTAACCACTCCCGAGAAGAGAGGGCGCTTCCTGCCCCGCTGCAGCGTTAACATTTCACCAGTTTATCTTTCTACTTTGATTCCCATTCATCAGAGAAGCTTCCCTTTCGCCCTGTGCACCTGCCTCAGTCTGGCTAAAAGGCAGCTTGAGCCCCTGAACAAACCCGATCTGTCCTGGGCAGCCCCTGAAATACTTCCACATCCCTGGGTGCAGTCCCTCTCCAGCAGGAGGACGGGAGCAGAACAGAAACTGGTGACTGCTTCCTCCTTCCTTCCCAAGCCGTGATGCTTAAAAATAACTCACCAAAGTCAGATTTAGGAACAGCTGCTTTTGAGCTGTTCCATGGCCTGGATCCTCTCGCCAAATACTGAATTTGTGTGAACACGACGGAGTGATTTGAAATTGCAAGAACCGACTTTCTCCCGTAATCACCTCTCGCGGGCAGCTGCTGCCCTGTCCCTTGTCCTCTTTGCCACGTCCCAATCCCAAGAAGTCATGCAGGTGGATAATACACAGTTTTGGAGAATAAGTTCTTCTAAGGGAAAGGGAGGGATTTATTTGAATAAAGAATTTTATTTTTGGGTGAAATGGCATCCGCTATGTCTCTGAGTCTAAACTAGTATCTACATTACCTCGTTAGTCATGTTTTACGCTGGGTAAAAATCTGGCTGGACGGCCGGGCCCAGAAAGTTGTGGTCAACGGAGTTAAATCCAGCTGGCGGCCGGTCACGAGCGCTGTTCCCCAGGGCTCAGTACTGGGGCTGGTCCTGTTCAATGTCTTTATCAACGATCTGGACGAGGGGATCGAGTGCTCCCTCAGTAAGTTTGCAGACGACACCAAGTTGGGCGGGAGTGTTGATCTGCTGGAGGGTAGGAAGGCTCTGCAGAGGGACCTGGACAGGCTGGATCGATGGGCCGAGGCCAATTGTATGAGGTTCAACAAGGCCAAGTGCCGGGTCCTGCACTTCGGCCACAACAACCCCAGGCAACGCTACAGGCTTGGGGAAGAGTGGCTGGAAAGCTGCCCGGAGGAAAAGGACCTGGGGGTGCTGGTCGACAGCCGGCTGAACATGAGCCGCCAGTGTGCTCAGGTGGCCAAGAAGGCCAACGGCATCCTGGCCTGTATCAGAACTGGTGTGGCCAGCAGGAGCAGGGAGGTGATCGTGCCCCTGTACTCGGCACTGATGAGGCCACGCCTCGAATCCTGTGTTCAGTTTTGGGCCCCTCACTACAAGAAGGACATGGAGGTGCTGGAGCGTGTCCAGAGGAGGGCAACGAAGCTGGTGAAGGGCCTGGAGCACAAGTCTGATGGGGAGTGGCTGAGGGAACTGGGGGTGTTTAGCCTGGAGAAGAGGAGGCTGAGGGGAGACCTCATCGCGCTCTACAACTCCCTGAAAGGAGGTTGTAGCGAGGTGGGGGTTGGTCTCTTCTGCCAAGTAACAGCGATAGGACGAGAGGAAATGGCCTCAAGTTGCACCAAGGGAGGTTTAGATTGGACGTTAGGAGAAATTTCTTTACTGAAAGAGTGGTCAGGCCTTGGAACAGGCTGCCCAGGGAAGTGGTGGAGTCACCATCCCTGGAAGT
This sequence comes from Calonectris borealis, assembly GCF_964195595.1. NCBI lineage: Eukaryota > Metazoa > Chordata > Aves > Procellariiformes > Procellariidae > Calonectris > Calonectris borealis. The sequence goes on from NC_134326.1 coordinate 16,543,922, forward strand.
ATTGAAAAGACATGTAGATGAGGCCCTTAGGGACATGGTTTAGTGGACATGGTGTGTTGGGTTGACGGTTGGACACGATGATCTTAGAGGTCTTTTCCAACCTTAATGATTCTATGATTCTATGATTCTAGTCATAGACGAGCCTTAGTGTTAGCTCACACATTCGTCAGGGGATGTCAGAGCTGCACAGAGAGTTGGCTGAAGATTGGAGATTTGGAAACCAGACTTATGTCACTAGTGCCTCGGGCTTGCGAAGTGACCTTGGTCAGATCCTAACCCCTTATCTGCTGGGTGGGAGAGATAACACTTTTTTCCCAGCTGCTTCGAGATCAGCAGATGAAATGCACCATTTTGAAAATGAGGGAAATACTTTTGTGTCGACATAAACAGGCAAATGCCTTCCCTTCCTCCTTCCTCCTGGCTGCCGATGGGACCACGCTCCAACACCAGCCACCGGCCGCACACTGCAGTGCGGGGGGCTGCAGGCAGGAGCACCTAGCACCTCCTTCCTTCTCAGGGAGGGTCACAGGAGCCATTTCCTCTGTCTGGCCTCTCTTCAGACCCTTTCTGGCATCACGTGGGGTCAGCGCCCAACACACGTCACGCTCTGGCTTTAATCGAGGAAGGAGAAGAGCGGCGCGGAGGCGGGCTGGGCGGCAGGAGCATTGGAGGTGGACGGACACAAACCACCCGTGTCCTTCCCCGGCGAGGCTGTGCCAGGCTCCGCTCCTCCCCGGCAGGAAAGGAAACCCCAGCTCCCGGCGTATGGAGCGGGCTGCGGCGGCTCAGCCGGGCACAGCAATTCATAAGTGTGGTGGAAGGTCTCGTTCAGCCTCCCAGCACTCTGCCTAGCCCCTGGGGCTAGCATGGGGTTCGTAGGCTGCCTGAGGATAAGGGACTTGGTTGTAAACCATTTCCCACATCCGAGGCCGTTCCACTCGTGCCCTTGGGATCAGAGATCATCCGCACTGGAGCCTTGCATGGGAACAGCGCCTGCGAGAGAGACAGCCGCAGAGTTGCACGTGAGAGACGGAGGGAGGACGTCCTCTGTGTCTCGCACTCTCTTGCTGCCTCTTCCCCCCAGGAAGAGTCTCGAGAGAACAACTGCAGCATCACAAAAGCTCACAGCAAAGCACAAATGGGGATGTTAAGTCTCCCTGTTTCCCAAGGGGAAGCTGGTAATGCCCAATTTCACCTGGCCTGAATTCCACCTGTATCCCTGTCCCTTGTTCAAGGCTGAAAACCATCCTGGAAATGCTCGGTTCAAGGAGGCAGAATTTAGGTTAGAACAATCTGGGTAGCTGTGACTGTCTGTTATGGGGGTATGTATGTAGGAAATGCACCAAATTCCTCTAAAAAGAGAGATTCTGTGCTCTGACCAACCACGGGACAGCTGGTTTGAATGTTTGCCAGTGAATCAGAAGTAGAGATCTGGACCTTCTTCCCCATTCCCTTATCTCCAGCTGGCTCGCTGGTTGTGGATTGGGTCTCTGAATCTGGCTCAGTCCCTCTTTACTAGCAATGATATGCTAGGCATAAGAAAAGCTCACTCTTCCCACTTTATTCAGTAAAAAGGAAGCCTTTTACAGGGAAAAGGAGCAGATTTGCTTCTGCTTGTTGCTTGCACAAATAGAGCATGGAGGTAGCCTTGAGGGACACCGTGATGGCTTCATGATGGCTTCTGTTAAGCCACCTGGCCTTGACAGCTTTACTCCTAATTCCCTGTATTTGCTCTTTCAAATCAGACCTTTAAGAACAATTTAGCACTGGAGTGTTGTGGTGGCTGCTGCCAACTCATGGAGTCCCTCAACAGAGCTGAGAGGGATCCTCTCATGTAAGTGTCTCCCCATGTCACAAGGCAGTATGGAGAGGATATTCCTGCTTTTTGTGGTAGAAAACAAAGCCTGGCTGAGCGCTCGGTGCGTTACCAGAGAGCTGCCCCGTGACACTACTGGACTTTCTAAAATAAAAATTCTTTTGCATTTTCCCCTGACACCAGGTTATTTTGCGTAAAACAATTAAACAGACCATCCAAAATCCGTTTACAAGGTTTCCCAGAAATCCTTGGAGCGTTTGAAGCAGTTGGAGGAAATCAGAGTTCAGACCTGAATTCCACAAGCGGTGACGCTAAGTCTGGAGAAGGATTTCCATTGCTTGAAGCCAAAAGGAAACCGGCGGAGCCTTGAGGAACAACTTGACCCTAAGTGGGGTCCCATCTCATCAAACCTGAGAAACAACCCTGCTGTGCTCTCTCAGAGTGTCACCTGCCTTCAGTTTAGTAGCTTCCATCAAATGCTGGTTCTTCTGATTATTAATTTGCAAGTAGCCTACACAGCAACAAATCCCAGTGTAGCAGGAAAACGGAGAACTTCTAAATTAATGGGGGAAAACCCAGTTGTAAAGAAGTCAGTGGTGAGTCTCTACTTGAGCTGGTAGTGCCCACATCGCCAACACCTTGCCACTCAAATGGCAGTGACACTAACTGAAGGGTCCTCGCTGTTGCAATTCACTGGGAGCCTCAAGAGCCCTTAGGGAAACTGCCACTGGGATGCCCCTTTGCGCCAGCCTGCCAGCTAATGTGTTTTGACAGCCCCGCAAGCCCAGCGTGCTGCCAAGAGAGCAGAAACCAGACATTTCACAGGAAAATTAGGAGGTAGTCTTTGCTACTTCACAGCTGGCTGGCAGTGAAGAAGAGATGGTGGTGTCTTCATGTATATCTTTTTTCATGTTGCATGACCTTCTGAGCCTGGCACGCAGCAGTGCTCCTACCTGCTGTATTTCACAGCATTGCAAAATAGTTGGGGCTGGCAGGGACCTCTGGAGATCACCCCATCCAAACCCCCTGCTCAAAGCAAGGTCATGAGAGCAGGTTTGCAGAGCTGTGTCCTTTGTGGCAGGAGGGGAGCTGAAATCCCATCCCAGCACCTTCCTTCGATAGGGTGGGGAGTACAGAGGCAGGTGGAGGAGTGAGGGTGCTGTTTGGGTGTTCTGTTGTTCCTACGGGGAGAAGGATGTTCTGCTCATTGTTAACTTGTTTGGTTTGGTTTAAGTCTGTAATAGTTGAAATAACTGCATAGGAAACTGGGTGTAAGCCCAGCTTAAGGACAGGTCTACTCTACATTGGCATCATACCGAGGAAAGGAAATTACAGTGTGCCACAAACCAAGACAAAAGCATTGCCTGCATTATCTGGCCTGCAGGGCTCCGGTTATAACACCACACTTATCTCTGTCATAATTTCAGGTTTGCAGAGCATTGAAAGGATGTAGTTTTTTGTGTAGTCATGAAATGATGTTTCTGTACCTCGAGAGCATAGTGAGATCCCACATAAAAGGTATTTTACACTTACATCATGTGTACATGCAGTAGCTCATGTTTCAGAGTAAACCTCTTCCATTAAGGCTTCAGAAAGTATCTTCCCTTTCTACAGTCCTCCCACTTGCCCTGATAGTCACAGTTGCAACACTTGAGTGAAGTCTATCATAAAGAGTTGCATGCACTATAGCAGCACATGCCCTAGCGCATTGCACTATTGTCAGGAAAACACAGAGAGGAAAATCATTATTTGCCAAAAAACATAAAACCCCAGAAAAGCATTACACAAGGCTCCCAACTCTCCAACAGTCAAGAGCTCCTGCTGGGGGATTTCAGGATTTTACAGTTTGATTTAATAGTTTCAAAGAGAATTGTTGCTCTGTTGGGAACCACCTTCAAGCTGTTCAATGATTAAAAAAAAGCAAAGCAAACAATGTCCTTCCCACTTCCCCAAAATTCAAAAAAAGAAACAAACAACCCCCTCAGAAAAGCTGGGGCAAGCAAACGAGAGAGAATAAGATAACACAGCTTTTAAAAGCCTGTTGCTTTGCAGCTGTTCACATTCTGGCTACTTTCCAGAGTTAACTTTGATGATCCTCTGCCAGGAAAAAAAGAAGTCCTTCAAACCTAGAATTTGATGAGGACATTATTTCTCAGCAAAGTAAATGAAGATCCAGGTTTGGGATTTCATGATGGGCCTGCCATCTGCATCAATTTAAGAGCCAGTGATCTTCACCAAGACCCTGGCAGAATTGAGTGATATCCTAGTGGTGGGAGACCTGCGTTCTTCAACTGGTGATAAAGGACAAAGAGGACCTAGGTCTTCAGAGAAGTTTGATACCACAACCAACAAGTGGAGTTGTGAAGTTAAATTGGTGCCTGGCTAGCGGGGAGCAAGCTGGACATGTGCTAAGAACTGACACTAACTGGGAAGTTGTGTCAAAGTTTGGCTTTGTTGCATTGGCTGCTGGATCCCTGTCCCATAGGAGAGCTCATGGGGAAGGAGTATAAAATAAGCACAAACTGGTGCAGGAGAGAATGACAGAGAAGAAATACTACCCCTGAGCTGATGGATGCATTATAAAGTGTTCAGAGGCACTGCCAGGCATTCCCGAGGCTGTGACTTGTACCTAGGACTCATGGATGAACTCTGTGCAGGAAAGATGCTGTGTCAGAGCCCTGCAACAAAACAAGTAGCATCACTATGTGTCACCCAGAACATCACCTCGTACAGCCAAGTACAGAGATGCCCTAAAGCACAAGTTTGGGTTACAGCAAACTAAAAGGGCTGAGATGTAATTTTTCCCTTTCTTAAATAAGTATGGTCATAACGTAGCCTACCTCTGGGATTGGAACACTCTGGGGTTCCTTGTGCCCTTATGTTACACCTCTGCTTTTTATCACGCATTAACTGGTGGTTCTTTTACCTTGATCTGTGAAGAAGCAAATGATGGTTCATTTCATGTTGTTGTACCCTAGGGTTCTTTTTACACCCTGCACTTTTAACATATGCTATTTAAAGGTTATAGGAAGAATTGTTGGCAAATGGTAGATGACAGGTTGCTGAAACATGATAAAATAGCAAGAGTTTCCAATGAGAGATTGAAGAGACAGGAAAGGAAAGAGGGGAGTATCTGTAGACAATCTGTGCCAATCTTTACTAGGTTGAAAGACCCCCGTTTAGATGCAGAGACTGTGCAATGCAAGGCTGACAGACTGTCTTGTTTGCCTGGAGTGCAGGAAGGCTATCGAGTGAAACCCTGTTTTGCTCTGCCCTCACTCCACCCTGAATCCGGTTGATGCTTAGGGGAAGAGCTGCTCAGCTGCCTTGCGGATAGCTACATTAGTCTCAGGACTGGGGCCCCGGAGCAGCCCATTTCTCTGGACGACTAGCTCAGATGAAGATTTCCACAGTGTAGACGATTTCCACATGTCTCAAATTAAGTGAAGTAAATCTTCTAAGATTTGAAAAACCACTTAGCAAACCACTAAGACAATCTACTGCCAATCTACAGCCTAGGGCCAGGGAGGGAATTTTTGCCCTCTTCATCCTTTCCTTAACCCCTTGGAAAATGTCTCTTAGGGGGCATTTCAAAGTCCCACTGTGACTATGTGGGCAATAGTCGATTCCCACTGATTGAGAAGGTCATTTTCACTTTCCCATCAGATCTTCACCCTGCAGAACGGCTGCCCTTGAGTCAGGGATGTATTATGACTAATGACCAAAAGTGATTTCATCATTAGTCTTCCACCTCTTCTAGGGCTGTCCTGAAACAAAACAAAGGAATGTAAATTAGTGATATCCAGCTGGCTACATAGTTAGCAAGGTGAATGCACGCAGCTTGTCTCCGCACATGCCTTGCTTTGTGGGATGCGGGTGGTCCATCCCTCTCGTTGTGTTTGTCTGGTGAGCAAATCCAAGCTTCCCACAGGTGAACAGACACCGGTCAAGAACAGAGGCTGCAAGGTTTCTTCAGCTGACTTCTGTTTTGAATATTATGTTCTGACTTGTGAACCCTGAGGAATTCAGATCTCAGGGCAGAGGAAATGTTGGAAGAGGTCAGGCGAGCTGTGCTCCCTCTGTGTTACTCGGAGCAGCAAACAGCATGCATTCCAGGGTAACATCTGATTTTCTGCTTTTACGAGGCAGATGTTTAGGATAAGTGATCTGCTGTTTATTTTAATTGCCATCTTCCAAACCTCCTTCCTACGTGCGTGCACATATTCGGAGACCATAAATAAGGATTCTTCAGATTATGCCGTTACTTGGGTAGCTAGCCCTGTCTTCCATCAGTGTCTGGACAGGGCTGTGTGCTGCAAACCCAGTTCCCCTTGCACATCGGTTTTACAGTGGTGTGAATCATTTAGGTCTAATTCCTTTCTCAATGACACTAGCATAAATTTGAAATCACTCCACTGACGTCAGCGCTGTAATGGCAGTGTAAAGGAAAGTTAGACTCCCTTGACTTCAGAATGTCGCTGCTGATTTACACCAGAACAAGAGCAAAAGTAGTTGGGCTCAGCATGTCCTAGCGCTGTGTTACTGAACAGCAGGCCAGGGTTTGCTCTGGGATACGGTGGTGACGATGGGGAGCAACTCCATGGATTTTGCTGGCATTAAGTTGATGGAAATGAGTTGTACCTTCACCACAGTTTGGGTGCCAAAGAGCTCTGTGTAATAGGTAATTAATGAAAAGAAAGGATAAACCAATGCTCCTGTGTAAAGTGATTAGTCCCGTTGCCTGTCACTATTGCAGGAGAGTCATAGAGGGATGAATTTGACCATTTGTCTTGTGTTGTGATGATGATGATGATGGAGAGCAAGGCAGCGGTACCCTCATATCTTGATGGACACCAGGGAGGTGTCCATGGAGGAACTGGTGGTCCTAGCTGAAGACAGAGGGGCACGTGGAGGAGCTGCCGTTGCAACTGGTGCTAAGAGCTAGTCTGGAGGGGTGGGAATGCTGGCTGCACTTTTCTCCTCCGAGAGGACACGAGCAGTTGTTGTAGGCATTCTGTGCTGGCAGCATTCAGGGTGCTAATCCTTGCTCACTTGTTTCTCTAGATTTTCCCACCTTGTCTCTAAAGGACTAGAAGTGAAAGCCTGGCTGTAAAAGGGGTGCTGGCCCCTCTCTCTGCTGCTGTGGCTTCAGCCTGCAGATTTAAGCAGAAGGAGACGAGAAGTGGATATTTCCTCTTGAAGCTGTAGGGCTTCCCAAACAGCCTTGCTGTTTAAAGAGACTTTGGTAAGGAGGGCCTGGATTTCTGGTGACTGTTCTTCGGGAAGTTAGAGAGCCCAGTGGTCACCACAGAGTTCTTGAGCCTTGCCCCATTAGAGCCAGTGGAGACAAGCTGATTTACACCCCTCTTCTGTTGGCATCTGGCCAACCTCTTAATTGTTCATAAGTGACTTTCTTTTTTAATAGTACACGTTTGCTCTGAGTGGCTTGGTTTGCACATAGTGAAATGCAGCCATGTGTGGCATAACTGCTTCAAAGCCAGCGAGTCAAAACGGGGTTCATGTGAACCACCATGGTGGTGCCACAGAGCAGGACGGGGCCATGGGTGTCCCAGGGAACTAAGCCCTCACCTTCTTTCTTTTTTTAAAAAAGCTGAGGCCATGCTTTGCCCATCTCTCAGCCTCCCCCATGCTGGCAGAGGTGGGAGGCAGCAGGAGAACCTCACAAACCAGAGAAGAACTGCAGTCCTTCCCTTTTCACTTCTTATCCAAGGGTCCAGCCACAGCTATCATTGACAAACAGGAGAAATAAAACCGTTCTCCACGCTCCCAGCCCCAAGGAACCCCAGTTGGCTGCACAAAATGGTTCCCACATCCATGCTGTACAGCCGTGGGGACGGATGGCTGCTCCGAGCTCCAGACGTGGCTTTCGGCAGCTGCTGAACCTGTGACCTGCGGCGGCTGGGAGGTTCCTCGCTCACACTCACCTCCTTGTCCGCACGCTCGGCTGGAAGGTGGCCCAGCAGAGGTGAAATGAGAGCTAAGGGAGCACAGCCCCAGTTTTCCCACCCGTTTTGTTCTCGCTAGCGGTGAGTAACTCAGCCGATGGGTTCGCTGGCGGGGAGCGCAGAGTTTACCAGTCGTGAAACAAAACTGTGATTATTGCCATAGAAACCGGAGCTTGAATGTGAAGCTCATCCAATGGGGCAGCAGGAAGAGGACGTTGGACTTCTGTCTCCTATCAAAACTCATGTGCGTGGCTTGGATTTGGAATACCAGAAAGTCACATTATTATAATAATCATGTCATAAAATATCCAGATATCAAGAAACATTGACTTCTTCTGGGTTCCTCGGAAGAACAAAGTCAAGACCTCGGGGACTGGCCTGTGTAGCCAGTTAGTAGCACCACTGCGAAGAGCAAAGCTCTTTCCAATTAGGAAAGGAGGCAATTAAATCACAGTGGCTGAGGGATGCAGAGTCAGAAACATAACCTTGCTCTGCTTCATGGCTGTCTTTCCAGAATGCAGATGTGCAATTTGTTTAGAGAATTCCCTCCTCCTCTACTGTATTTGAACTCTCTGCAACAGTGGCTTTGCCCTGGGAGCTTACAGCATGGTTCAAGTTTCCTTGTAAGCTTACAGGCTCCATCTATAGGATAGTCGAAGAAGAGCCCTTTGGCTTCAAGCTGATGAAAAAGGGCAGAGAAGCTTCACTCAGAGATTCCAGTTTTGTTCTGGAAAAACTCCAGCATGCTTAGCATACCGCACTGCAGAAAGTCACTGATTTCATCGTTGTTACTTCATATCTGGGTATAGCTTTCCTCCCTGGTTAAACTGTCAGTCCTCGGTCCCAGGCTGCATGACTGTGGGGATGTTGCCTGTGGAAGTTGCTGGAGTTGTGGAGCTGCTATTATTCCATATAGGAAATCTCAGGGATTTTTTAAAGAGCTCCTGATCTGCAAGATTTCTGGGCTACAGTTGTGATGTCTTTAGGTTCTGATAGCCCACAGTGCCCCATGTACAAAACTAAACAGTAGCAATTAACATGTCCAAATCATCTAAATCCAAATAATTTAGCAAATCGGTTTCTCCTTAGCTTGGTGTTTAATGATTACCAGCCCCAGCCCACACTTCACTGCACAGGCTGCACCAGCAGAAGTAATTGCCATCCACAGGGGTTTTTTAGGAGGAGGAAACACAAAAGGTGAAAGACTTTTCTTCCTTCTTTTGTGCAAAGTAGAATCCTTCTTGGCAATAATGTGAGGTACAGACTGGGGCCGTGTGTGTTTCCGAAGGAAGGAAGGAAGGAAGGAAAGAAGGAAGGAAGGAGAAGTGGAGGGACAGACACACTTTGCAGGGCAGATGGAGTCTGAGTAGTCTTTTTAAAGAGATGCTGGCAACTGACACTGTTGCAAATCATCTCCCTCATGTTGGAACTTCATCTTTGATTTGCACAAGAAATACAACTTCATTTTGTATACCCAGAATTCTTCTGAGAGAGGCATTGTGTTCCCAAAGAACAGATACAGCTTTTTTCCTTTCTGCAGATCCATTCTGGTTTTAAATGCTGCTTTCTCCCCACACACGCACAGACCATGATCTTTGACATGTACTTATTAAAATATCACTTTCAAATAGATAAAAGCACAGGCATATCCAGTACTTGTTCCTTTCTCTATCTCAAGATTAATTTCCCATTTTTCCATCTAACGTGTCTGTCATTCAGGTATCTCCACAATCAAGAAAAAGCTCTGTTTCTTCCCTTTTGTAGATTCACAGATATTAAAACCAGAAGGAAATGTGTTTTCATCTCCTGGGCAGCTGACCTGAGTGTATATGTAGAGATGCGTCTGTTTATTCCAATTATTTCATGCAAAGAAGCTTTGCTTTTTGGTAACTACTGCGCGAAGATCATCACTCGGGTACTAAAGCAGGGGGTGCAAACAGGGGGTGTCCAGGGGGTGCAACCCCTGCCGAATGCCTCGGTCGATCATCCCGCTCACACAGCTCCGGAATGCAATGGCGCTGTAGGAACATCACTGCAAAACGTGGGGGCAGAAGCTCACCCACCTCGAGGAGGTGCGGCACCGGCACGCGGTGGCATGTCTGGGCAGGGCACCACTGGGCATGGAGAGAGTGGGCTGCTCCTGGTGCTCGTTCAGCCACTGGCTCCTTCGGGGGGTGTTCAACAGCAGCTGGGGAGGGTGCCTGAAGGCTAAGATAGAGCCAGTGGACATGGCGTGCACCAGGCAGGGCCAGCGAGTCCTGGGCAAGTGTAATCTCTCTCCTGGCTTCAGCATCTGAATCCCTCCTCTACCCCAACCTCTACCACGCTAAACTGATACTTTTTTCCTTTCCTTCTTTCTCTGTCCCACAGAGATCCCTGGGTGTCCAGGAATGGTTGAGAGCTGAATGGGCTGACCTCTCTTCCTCACCATCCTGAGCTCATGAGGGCTCTGAAGAGATTGAGTGGGAGCATGGCCTTGCTTCTCTGAGCCTGGGGATGCTGTGGGAAGTGATTGGCAATGTGGCAAATGTCTTCATCCCAAACCATAGCCCATCGTGCATCACCTGAAGGAGAAGCTGAAGGATAACCAGAGGACCAGGAAAGGCTCTACTAGCCTCGGAGGACACAGATGGGGGACCGGCACTAAGAGAGGCACTTTGCAGGAGTCACTGCATATGAAACCGGCTCTGGAAAGAAGCTACAGGAGCCCTGTGAACCGAAGGAGGTGAATGTCCAAATCACCACAAAAGATGCAGAGGGCTTTCCCTGGCACAGCATCCTTGGAAAGCACTTTCAAAAGGGAAGGGGGTATCAGGACCACGTGGCCATCTCCGGTGGCTGGTTTGGAAGAGGCACAGCAAGGTCACTGCCTTACGGTCAGGCCAGGAGACCGGCGGGACGTGCTGACAGCTCCCTGTCCACGTGCTGGCTGGGGCTCCAGACGAAACAGGAATCTGACCAAGACTGAGCGTGGAAGATTGCTTTGACTTACTCTGTGCTCGTTTCTCCTTCTGGTGTCTTCTCTGTCTACCTCTTTTTCTCTCTAGGCCTACATGTACTGCATGTGGGGCCCAGACCCTCACAAACAAGCAGAAGTATTAGCACAGGGCAAATCCTGCCCAGTGCAGTGCTGTTGCTGGATGGGGCTGACATTGCACAGTGCAGACATAACGTGGCCTTCGTTTGCTCCTTATGCCGACGAATCTGCAACTGTAATGCCTGGACTTCAGACAGGAGAAAGGCTTGAACCTGGCAATCCTTTTACTTGCAAGCAGTCACATGCTAGCATGACCAGCCACGCTTGGGAGCCAAGTTTTAACACCCGAGCCCCAAAACATTATAGAGCATCTGTCCCTCTCCTGTAGCGGTGGCAATGAGCATGCCGGCAGGCTGCACACTCAGCTCCTGCATCTCAGATTGTAAAAAAAATTTAAAAAAATTAAGCAGAGAAAGAGACGGAGGGAGTGACAGGCTCAGGCAGAAAATAGTAGGAAAAACTGATTCAAAACCATAGGAAAATGTGCACTTCTTAATTGCAGGTGGTGTCCCAGCTGCAGACTGTCATGCCCAGCTGGGCGGCTGTTCACCGAGCTGCTCCCAGAGTCCTGGGCAAAATGTGCTGGTACCGAACTGTGCCGGGAGCCCCATCTCAGACCTTCTCTCTCGGGCTTCCAGCTGCAAACCCCTTCCCTCATGTGCAATCGTATTTATTTATTTATTTTCTTGCTGTTGATGCAAAGCTGCTAACAGAGCACCCTCCCCACAAGCATCCGCAGCCGAGAGAGGAGAGAGAGAGGGAGTGCGTGCTGCGTGTCTGTGCGAGGGGAGCGGGCAAAGGGGCAGGTGTGTGCCCTGAGCCGGCCGATCCAGGCACGCACACGGGGTGTGCGTATGAGGCAGGAGGAAAAGGCTGCAGTTAAACCCGAAATACTTCCCCTGGGGTGAGTGCGCGATTTTGATCTTTCAAGAATTAAGAACAAGCTGGGCAAACTTTTTATGGGAAGGACAGCAGGACAGCTGTGGGCTGCATAAGCTCTGCAGTGCCCCTCTAGCCAGATTTTCTCCGTGCGGCTGTGCTTGTGCAGGGTATGTGTCTCTGTGCAAGTTGCTTGCCCAGATCGTGTCCTCCCAGCGCTCCCAGCTGTAATGAAGCAAACTTACTATGTGTACATCCTGGCTTTGGACACTGGCAGGGGGCCGTATCCCAGCCAGGCAAGTTCCCACCAGTGTGCTCACAGAGGTTTAATACCTGGCAGCCTTTTCTGCTCTGTGCAATAGAGATATCCATGTACAGACCATTTAACACAGCCAGTTTGAGACCGGCAGACGCGAGCCTCTCTAGACAATGCTGTAGCTGTGCTGTAACGGTTCATGCTCAGCCTTGGCTGTTCCTACCCATTTTTCTAAAGAACTGGCACACCAGCAGCATCCGGTCGTGGTCAGGTATCCCATTTTATGGAAAGCCTGTGTGTCCCAGTGCAGAGGGGAACGGTTTCTCTGGGAGAGGGGGGCTCTCCCGTGCCCTGCTGCTCTCCCACAGCTCCCACGCTCAGGAGGGAGCCAGGGCGCCCAGGCATCCCTTGGCAGCGCTCCCGGCTGCTCCAGGGGAACCTGGCTTCTCCCATACCCTTCCCTCTGAGATGCTCCACCAAGGCTTTGTCCAAACCTGTGTGGCTGCTGAATGGAAATATTTCCCAACCAAAACCTGTTCCTCAGAAGATTCCTGGCTGGCTCTAGTCACTTATTATGTACTGGAAACACTGCCCTTGGGATTAGTTTTCAGGTTAGAGACACACATGGGATCGTTGTAGTTCTTTTTCTCACAAATCCTCTCATGTGCAAGAGCAGGTTGCAGTAAGTGAAATGGATACACTTGCTCTGATAATTTGCCAGCATGGCCCAAAAGCAGTGACCTGCTTATTGCCGATTGCTTCCTTGCAGAGTTGTAAGAGTTGGAGATAGAAGAGATGTATTACAAATCCATCTGCCTATGACCCTTCAGGCTTGTTCCATGTATTACATTTACCGGTGATGTGCTGGGTCTATTTTTAAATGCCCTGACACCAGGGTTATTGCGCTGTCCTTTGGGAGATTGCTCTGTAGTCCAAGTCAGGAGCTGCTATTAGTATTCCACCTGCATTTCCTCCTGAAAACTTCATTCCGATATTCCTAGTGATGCTCTTCAAATACTTGCTGCTCATTATGTTCCAGGCTCTACCACTTGACCTGTGCTCCTCTTTCCTCCTCCAAGAACCTTTCTGGCTCCCTGATCGCTGCTGCTCCCTGTCCTTCCCATAGTTCAGCACAGAATGAGCCTGTTTGTTAATTCAGCCGTGCAGAGTTTGTCAGGGATCCGTACCCAGCCGGGACCTCTGGCAATGCCCGGTCTCCCCAAGTGGCTGTGGAGCTGCTCTCTCCCTCATTGCAAAGCACGTGGGGTGCAGGAAAGGGGCAGACACAGAGATGTGTCCGAAAGCACTCATATCCTGCGGGGAGAGAACGCCTGCTAGGGACAGTACACAGCAAAGTCTCCATCACAGCAAAGCCCAAGCTGAGCAATGGAGGTGGGTGATGCTCCAGTATTGCCTGTGCAGCCGTACCAGGGATCGGTGGGGGGCAAAGGTCTGTGCTGTGGCAGGGACCTGTGGTCCGTCCTGCCTGGAAATCGTATCCGTGAGCTGGAACCGCAGCTCCGCATGGAGGGAGCCCCTCCATGCAGCAGGGGGGCTCAGCAGGCTCAGTGCACGTGGAGCGCTTGCTTGGGGAGTCTTTGTGTACAGCACTCGGCTGGAGCGCCATTGTGCTTGTTGTAAGAGCTCCGTTCTTCTCATCGAACAAATTGTTCCTACAAATAAAGAATGAAAAGTCCTCCTCTTCCCACTCTTCTTTTTTACGTTATTCGTCGAGCGGCACCAGAGGAAGGGACTGCACCTGGATGGTGGGAGCAGAAAGTCACTGTGCTCCTGCAGATGCCAGGGCAGCTCGTGGGGAGGTGCTGGGACTACCTGGGGGAGAGGTTGAATGCAGGCAGAATAGCCAGGGGAAGTCAAAACACAAACTGCACCAGAGTGGGTTGCAGGGCCTCTCCACGAAGCTTGCCAATGCTGGTGGGTAATGGGTTGCAATATCTGCAGACACTGTGGGGATGGGGCTGTGGGACAAGACTAGAGAGGAGCTGAGCACCAGCAAGGCAGTCCGTGTAGGTACCGGTCCTGCAGGTGCTGTGGAGCAGAGCAGGAGGAGGACAGGTCAAAGAAACCAAGGAGGAGGAAAAAAGACCGGTGAAAGAGGTGCTGAGTCTCCCAAGGGTTTCACAGTATGACAACAGAGGAATCTGGAGACTCCTACGTGGCAGTGTGTGGTCCCGAGGGCTGGTTTTTGCCCAGACTTCAGATGAGTGATAGAGCAGAAGGCTCCTTAACTGCCCCTCTCGATCCCCAGCTGTTCTCCCCGGTGACGTGGGGCAGGGCAGCAGGGACAACATTACAACTTTTCAGAAGCAATTGTCAGGGGAAGAATTTGGTCCCTAAACAACAAAAGAATCAAAATGACACATTTCCAACAGAATCCATGATTAGACAATTAATCATCTCAATTTAAAACATCGGAGGGCCTGGAGTGCCCTAATACATAAAGATGTTCAAGGCAGCGATTGTGCTCTATGCCTGTCAGCAGCCTGGTCTCTGGCTGCCACTGAGCACGGGGCTTTAGGCACCATGAGCACTGCAGGTCCACAGCCTGGGGACCGGTCCTCTGGTGGGACCTGCATGCAGAGCTGCCAGGGGAATTTGGTATGTCTTTTATCAAGGAATAGGGTCAGCCTCGAACTGCTGCATAACTGTATGCAGGTCTCCATGGTGCCATACCTCCACTTTTTAGTGTGACTGCCAACCACAAAAGCTCAGCATCTCATCCCTGCTTTCTAAGGACATTTCCGAAGTCACTTATGGCTTAGACGTTTATAAGCCAGCCACGTGCAGACCCAAGTAAAGAGGCTTGTCTAACCTCTTCAGGCCTCCAGCAAGCTAACGCGATGGATTTTTTCCACCTCCTAGACTTTGTATCTGGATTTGCTGAGCTCTGGGGTCAGCCCTGGGTTTTGGGACTGGATAAATTGTGAGCCTTATCTGCCAAGAGCACACACAACCCCACTGCCTCCAGACATCCCAGGATGTGTCCAAATAGCTTTCTAAAGTTCCTAAAGCTTTAAAGCAATCTGGAGAAAAGAGCTATGAGGAGATTATTGCAGTACATAACTGCAATAAACCTTTACTTCATCCTTTCATGGTTAGAGGTATGAACATGACTTATGGCAACTTAAACCTCTTGAGAGCAGCATATAAAATCACTTTCTCAAATGGCTGGTAAAAAACCTCGTTAAGCTAAGATGTCAGTGCTCGCAAATGCTGCTGTCTGAATGGGGCTATTTTACGAGTCAGTTTAATCCTTCCAGGAATCAAATGACCCCTTTCCACCCACACCGAGCAGCAGATTCACTCTTTGCTCCTTGTTTTCTGACCTGTTTGTTCATTCAAGGCTCTGGCACTGTCACCTCTTGCAGATGAGATGCCTCATAACTTGCAAATGTAAACAGGTTAATAAAAAACTCCACATCTGGCTAGCTTTCATGCTACCTGGCAAATAGCAGAGGCTAGAGAGAAGTCAGGGGCTTTTCATGTGCAGCCAGCAGCAAAACAGGAGGAAAGAAATGTTCGCTTGCTCCAGCTGCAACTTTTAGGGTCATTCTGTCAGCTGCCACGCAAGCAGGGCTCCCAGTCCCCAGAAACCCTTGTAGGACGCCTTCCCGCAGTGCCCTGTTGCTTCTGGGCACAGATTTTCCTGGAAGATAGAGGAGGATTAGGGGGACCATGCCCTCAAGGGTGGCTCAGTTCCCACACTGACGCGAGAGCCATGGTCTCTCCCATGAGCCACATCCC
Source organism: Calonectris borealis (assembly GCF_964195595.1). NCBI lineage: Eukaryota > Metazoa > Chordata > Aves > Procellariiformes > Procellariidae > Calonectris > Calonectris borealis. Next base: position 16,559,641 of record NC_134326.1, read on the forward strand.
CTCATTCAATGGTCCTCCAGCTCTTAGCATCCTTTTCAAAATCACACAGCTGGGCATAAGCAGCAGGTACTTTCCCTGCCTTATATGCCTTCTGGAGGATGTGTCCCTTTCCCCGGTCATGCTCCCCTGGCCTGACACCACCCCGAAGGGTGCTGCTGCCACGGCACCGATATTATTCCTGAACCTCTTCTGACAGCCCCAGCAGCCCCAGCCGGCCCCGCTCTGCCTTCCCGAGACAGAAGCTGATTTCTGGGTCTCCCAAACACATTTGCTTTCAATTCTATAGGCACAAATCCCAGTAAATGTTGGATTGGATAACTTTGTGCTGGTAAATTACCATAATTTTGATTATTATGGGAGAACGTTTAAATCCCAGATGCTTTGTTTTGGTCTCCATGGAAATTGATGGAAGGGGTCACCTTTCGATTGCAGAATCCTGATGCTGAGGGGAATGGTTTTGCCTCATCAGTTGGGGAAGTGATGGGGGCTGGCTTATTTGTCTGTTTTTCTTTTTGTACGTGTCTGTCAGTGAAATTCATACTGAAAATGTGAATCTGCACAGACCAAGCTGTCATCTGACAGCAGAAAACGAAAAACAGGAAGAAGGGGTGTTACAGAAATGGAAATTATGGTAATTAAAACACAAAAAATAACAGCAAAATGTATCCGGATATTACAAACACCAGGCTGGTTTATCGATGCTGCTTCTCTAAAGACTGTTGTGACTGGAAACTGAAAGAGTAGAGAAATATCTAATGCTGCTGTTAACCATTAACTATCTTGCTGCTAGTCTTGATTGCAGCCTGCATAGGGAGCCCGTGTTTTTAAGAATTAATCCTCATTCAAAGCCCACCCAAGCCAATGGAAAGGCTGTGCGGGTGTCCAGGGGTGCAGATGACTATTAACTGTGTTTGCAAGGGCAATAGCAACCAGGCAACCGAAGCAGGGAGCTCCACGGCTCTGGGTATCGCACCAGCCATGTGGGGAAGGGTCTGGTCCTGCAAAGCTCAAGATCTAAACAGGCAAGAGGGGATAAGTAGGGGAATAAAAGACCGGCAAAGGAGACATCCCAGGGGTAGCAAACAGGATCTAAGTGCACACCCTGTTTAAGCAGAGGTCAGCTAAACATCAGGAAATTATGACTATCCTATGCTAGGATAAGCTGCCTCTCTAGACGGGCTATTCTTCTACCAAGATTACAAAAGTGCTCGGCTGGAGACACCTGCATTTGGTCAGACAAATCCTGGCCACTCGCTCTGCTCTCCACAGCCTTTCCAATGGCCTGCATTGGTACGGTAACAGGGACCTGGCTCTAAGGCAGAGGTGTATTTTGCCCCTCATGCCAGCCTTCCCAGGGCAGGGAATGCAGCAGTGCCCTGCTTTGGGGAACTGCACATTCCCGTTTGCATCCCCGCACATGCCTGACTGCCGCGCAAGCCTGGCAGAAGCATCAGCTGCTGCTTTACTTGCAAGAAACGTGCAAAAATTGTTGAACCAGAAAGCAACAACGAGCACCAAGCTTGCAAAGGCATATTTTTGGGAAGGTTCTGGGTTTTTTTAAAGAGAATATTTGTCATCTCTGAAAAATCATTTCAGCTGTTTCTTTTTAAAAAAACGAATAAGTCACATCTCCATTGCCACATTCTTCCTCTTCCCGTTTCTAACGCTAAGTGGAATGCACTGACCCGCGGACTGTTCCACTTTCTCCTACACTTCTTCAGTTGGAGAAGTGATTTTTTTTTTTTTAAACAACAAAGGAGGGGGAGGGGAAAAATGAGACACCCTCGGTATCATCTTAGACAAGTGCATTCAGGGACAAAGCAAACAAAGAGGAAATTAAATTTTTCAGTTTTCTTTTATCATCAAAACCAAGGCAAAATGAATGCGTCAATCCAAAATGAAGTTTGCCGTGTTTCAGAGATCCCCCTATGAAAGTGTAATCAGAAATGATGTTTTTTTGAGAAAAAGATGGTTTTGATGGAATCTGACTCTTTGATCTCCAAATTGTGGCTAACCAGAGTTAAATGGCACTACCAGCTCTCCATCCTGTGGCTGTAGTTGAGTACTTCACGCTGGTCCTTGTACAAACTCTGGATGGTTTTGGTAAACAGCCTGAGAATCCCACTTGGCAATCGAGCCCTTGTGCCGCACAGACATCCCGCGTCCCGCGGGAAGCCTGGCACAGCGTGAGTTTTGGCAGGACAGGTGGAAGAGAGGGAGCCCTTCCTTGCCCTGCCAGGACCCCAGCCTCTGGTGCATCCCGGGTGCGCCTGGCAGCGAGCCACGGGATAACAGCACAAGAAATTACACCGCGTTTGCCAGCGGCTGGGGACTGGCAGGCTCCGAGCAGCCCGGGCGGCCGCGGCGGCTCCAGGACGGCACCTGTTGCTGTTGAGGCTGCGCTCGGCGAGGGCTCGGTGCTATTTTTGGAGCATGCTTGAGGGCAGGAAGGATTAGCATGCCCCAAAAGCAGAAGAGCCGGGCTTGTTATGAACAGAGAGGGCTCCGATTTGCTCAGCAACAGGGTCTGTCCCAGCTGGGGGCAGGTAGGGCTAACCTGGACCTCCTCGGGCATGGAGGGAGGTGCAGAGCAAGATGCTCCGAACTCACCACCGACAGCAATGGGGACGATAATGGCAAGTTTGCAGCAATCCTAGGATAGCTGAAAGGTGCCAGTCAGAGGCCAAAGCTTCTCTACCCACACGATGCTGAGCAAAGTGTCCTGCATCTACACCGGGCTGGGATACAGGAGAGAGACACAGCCCCTAGATGGGGGCTTGAAGGAGGGAAGCAGGAGGAAGAGACGCTTTTTCTAGGATCAGGAAGGTTGATTGAAAAGGGGCAGTCATTGAACAGATCAGAAAAACCAACAGAGAAACTTCACAGGAGAGGATTTTCTTGTCTATAGGAGCCAGATCATGTGGTGGCACCCATGATGCCAGAGGAGCTCCAAAGCTGACACCCTTAATAAAGATACACCGGCAGGGCAAGTCCCTGGAAAGCTTTCAAAGAGTGTTGTTTTCATCCTGCTGCAAACAAACATGCCAGTTCTTCTGCCACCTGGAGCCCTGACTCTGCCTGAAGCCTCTCCTCTATTTTTGGGTCATACAGGGAGAGGGGACCATTAGCCCACAAGATGCTTGTGCCAAGTCCTGAAGCCTCAGCAGAGCTTCTTTCCATGTGGCTAGGACAATCTCCACCTCTTGGCCCCCAGCAGCTGAGGTGTGTTTCTCCCAGCCAAAAGGATTCCTCAAAAAGGGATGGACAAAACAGGGCACCAGTGAGATGAACAAAGGCAGTGGGGTTGGGCAAAGGAGATAAAGCAGGCACAGGGAGGCTGAAAGCAAAGCAGCTCTCCTGAGGCAAATGCCCTGAAACCTCAGGGGAAGCCCATGGTTCTGGTTTTGCCCCCATTTTCTTCCTCTTTGTAATTGATTCATAAGACATACTTGTGTAACGGCTGCACACCCAGAAAAAATAGTGGCCAACACTCCTGCTACCCCTGAGCCCTGTAGCTCTGAAGCAATGCAGTGCTGGTGGGGTGATAGAAGCAGCCAGGTTTATCTGCAAGATGCCGCTGCAAATATGTCACGGGAAAGATTTCAGCAGATGCAGAGCTGGGGAGTCACAGCTGCCACGCTTCAACTTCAGCACATGGAGAAATCCAGGATACTTCTCAGGAACAAGAGAACAAGCCTGTCCCCAGAATAGAAGTAAACACCCATTTCATTAGCTAAGACTTCCCTGTGCTTATTTAAGCATTGATTCCTGTGGTGGTTGCGCGCTGTATAGCGCTGATTAACAATTACAGAATGTACCAGAGCAGCATCGCCACGGCACAGCTGGGGACTGCGGAGCCGACCGGGGCGATGCCGTGTCAACCTAGTGGCTGCATCTCCAAGGTTACTTTTAATAGGAAACCACTTGCTGGATAACTTTGAAGGAACCAAACATGTTTTTAAAGTCTGTTTTTTTCTTTGCTGTGAATTCCCCTTAGCTCAGCACTCTATAGCTGCCTGATGGAGCAACTGCCTGAGCGGTACCTCCCTTTCTAAGACTGTTTGTCTTCTTGCTTTTCTCCTTCTAGTGGAGATGTATTTCCTCAAAGCCCACCCACACCTCCATTTCTTTGCCACAGGCTGCAGAAGGAGCCTCTCAGCTCAGCGCTGATCCCTGCAGTCTTCTACATGGCTGGCGAGAAGAAACGGAGTCTCCATCTATCTGTGGGCACATCTTCCAGGACATTTCATGTTCCTTCCTGCCCATCCAACGACAGCTTAGGCACTCCTGGTCCCAAACTCCACACATTTGTCCTAAAAGCTGAAGAGGACTCATTTGGGGTTGATTTGTCCTGTCCATTGGGAGGTTGAGCTTCCAGATTCAGCCAGACGAGGGTATCAGAGAGCAATGCAAGGGGGGCTTTCCTCCACCAGCACAGCCTTTCGGCAGCCTTCCCACCTTCCCATGGCCAGGGAACCAGCCTGTTGTGTGCAACCTAATGGCTCCCCTGAATGAATTGGGATCCGCTTAAAATACAACGTGGCTCTCTGGGTTTGATTCCTGCTCTATTATTAACTTGGCTGAGGAACAGGAAAACCTTGTGCATTTGGCCAGGGCTTGCTTGCTTTGTGTATTCACCGTCTTCCTCTGGGATATCAGGTGCCGCTATCAGGGACAGGTTATTGGCCTCAATGCAAAGATAGTGTCAAGTCCTCCTCTCCTACAAGCCGTCCTTGTCCAGAGAGGAGCCTCCATGCAGTACCGCAGCAGCACTGGAGTGGTTTCCTACCTCCCATCGGGCAGGGATTTGGATGTAGGAGCCTATATCCACAGAGGTTTGGGTGCTTGGAGGTCCCAGCAGCTCACTGAGTCCTCCTGGCCTGCTTGCAACATTGCTGCTGGCTATGCTAATACTGCATGGGGAACGTCGGCATTTCCAGAAAGTCCAATGAAATAATGGCCTCATCACTATTCATTCCTTTGGTGCAGATTCCCTTGTGCCCACATGAATCCTAATGTGCTGATAGAGTATTAATGTGGGTGCCTGGGTGTCCCTGAGGAACTGGCACTGATGCAGAGTGTTAATAGCCCATCTTCATTTCCACTGAGAAGTTGTTACACGTAATGTGCGCTGACTTTAACCTGCTCTGAGCAAGCTCTTCTTCCAGGCTGCGGTTTCTTTCTGCTGACGGTAGAGGCTGGCTGCAGCGGGGCAGAGCACTGCAGCCCTGCGGGGAGCCTGGCATGGCGGGGACCATGGGCACGCTGACACTGCTCACTGCTGGAGCAGCAGATGCCTGATGGAGAGTCCTGAAGATGGGGTTTGTACAGCCCCCCGTACACATCCAACAACATTTCCCCATCTCTTCCAGCTTCCCCAGCGCTAATCCCCGTGCTTTGCTTATATCAACCCATGGTGCTGTTACCTGCAGTCAGGCAAAGATCTGCTACCCCACCTGCCCGGGCAGGCAGTGCTCTGCAGAGCAGTGCCAGGTACGGCCAACAATGCAGATCCCCTTCCCCAGGCAAGAGGAAGGGAGGTTCATCCCCTGGTTGCTCAGCTCATGCCCCGTTTATGGTCTGAAACCTGGGGTCTGGCTTTCTGCTACAGCCCCACATGCTGAGCTTCCTCCCTCTGATCTGGGCAGGCAGCTGCAATGTGAAAATGAGGTAGCTTTAATTAACCTCAAAAAAAAGACAAACTATCTCTGGGGAAGGAGAGAAAAAAGAGAATTTACACTCTTGGTTACAGAATTGCTCCGACCAGCTGAGGGATGTCTAGGACAGCGGGGAGATGGGAAAAAAGATTTGAGAAGAAAGACTTCCCGAGAGACCTGGACTTGGAGATGAAACATTGAATAGAGTATATTTTATACGTAAAACGCCTACCGCTACTGGAACCCAGGCTGTTAATTGAATTGACAATCCTTTTGATCTTAGATATATATCTCCTGCCTGATTCATGCTGAGACATCCTTCTGACCTTTTGAATATTCAGCTTTTTGGGGAGAAGGAAACGCAGAGCAGCTTTCTTTTAACAGACTGAGCAATAAAGCGGTCACTGTAGCAGTCCTCCTCATTTTCTTCAGCATGATGTGTCAATATCTGACTAATGAATGTAGTCAATAGCTGAGTAACTTAACCCGATGAGAGCGCGACCCTACCACCGAAAGACGGTCTCCCACAAACAGTGCCAAGCAGGCAAGCGAGCAGGACTAGGCCTGATGGGACAAGTGGCACCCGTTGGTCCAGATCTTCATCAAAGGCGACTCCATAAAGTGGGTGTTGAGATTAGCTCAACTCAAAGCTGGGGACCAGCCACAGCAGCAAGGTGAGTAGCAAGGTGAGTAACAAGGTGAGGACAAGGCAAACGCTCCAGCATCAGCCCAGACCCTCCTGTGGGTGCAGAGCACAGATGGAGCCCCAGGAGCGTGGCTGTCATCTCCAGCCCTCTTCCTCAGACAGGGAGGTGGGTGGCAAGCCCACGGCACCTCAAGGGAGAGGGTCTTATCTTCACTAGCAGCCCTGCTGTACAGGCCCTATGCAGATAGGTCTCAGTGGCACTGTCACGTTGTCCCCTGGCATGGCATTTACAGCACAAAGCATCCCTTCATGTCTCAGGGGGGGACCAGGGAGCTGGCAGACTTGCCAGTCCTCTTGGCGTGTGAGGTTTGTTTATCATGGGAGCTCCTAACGCGATTCGTTAATGTTCCCCTGGGAGAGACTGAGACTAAAGTCTTTGGGAGATAAATAGAGCTTCTGCCAAGCTGAAGGGATTTCTTTCTGCAACAGCAATTTATCTTTCACGGCTTTTTCCAGTATTTATTGCCTGGCTTGTCTTCTTCTGGAACAGAAAAACTCCGATGTGGGGACTTCTGCAGGAGCTCTGCGGGCTGGAAGAGTGCCCCTTTCAGGGATGCTGTACCCATATGTATACATGTGCCTGAAACTGCATCTAAACTGGATCTCACCTCTCATTTACACAGGTGTAAATCCAACATCACTCCAGTCCCCGCAGGGCTGAGACACAGCCAGGCCCTCCAGAGTTCCTAAAGCTCCGCTTTTTCCTGGAAACCTCCCCTGCTCAGGCTCCCCCACGACCTCACGTAACCCAGTCCCAGCTCCCGGGGACCCTTCTTGGGGGGGGGGGGGGGGGGGGTTTTAGAGGGGAGAAAAAGGAGCCTGACTCAGCAGGTCCTGCACCTATTTCTGAGTTTCCCTCCAGACTCGCTAGCCGGGAATGCAGGTTCATGTCAGGGCTGTTTTTCCATCCCCTTTTCGGGGTTAATCTCTCCAGGGCAGTGCCTGCTGGAGGAGGTTCCCTGACCCTGTCCCGCTGTGGGCAGATGTCTGTCTGATGACAGAAGTGCCCTTCACGCCTGCCTGTAACCTTCATCCGCTGCGACCTCGTCCCCCCTGCGCCTGGGGCAGGTAGCGGGGGATTCAGCCCGGAGAAGAACTCCAGCAGCACGGGCAGAGGTGCTCAGTCCTCCCCACCCACCCACCCACAGCTCGGGTGGTGACTGCGAAGGGACAGGAGACCCAGCAAAGAGCCCTGCTGCTTTCTGCCAGAAACAGATGGACAAAGCTCAAACTTCACCCATATGGATCGCCTGTTTTCTTCCATTTCCCTCCGCTCTCAACTGTTTCAAAGCCAAAGCAAGGAAAACCAACAGGAGTTCCGAGTGGGAAATTTCCTTCTAGCCCTGGATGCAGAGGGTTGAGATGTATCTGTATTCCCTGCTCAAGTGCAGGGATAAATTTCAGTGGAAGATATATTTCTGTCTTTTAGTGATTAGTGCACCCTTCAGCGACATAAAATGCTTCTGCTGATACAACACAATTTATAAGCAAGAGGATCATTTACTACATTAGGAACTGAACCACAGGTCTTTCAACCCTCCCCGTAACTAAATTAAATCAATGTAAGTGGTCATTCCCCCCATGACAGGGGCTCACTGAGGAGTCCTCCACAGCAGCTGGGATGGGGACAGACCTCTCCAAGCAGAAATCCCAGGAGGGACTCATTCCTGAAGCAACACCAGCCACAAAGATACCCTAATGATTAGGTTGGCATATGAAACCCAGAAGAAGGGTCACAGCAGAGCCAGTACCCCCTGCCTGGCTGTGTAATGCAGCTTGCAGAATAGAGCAAGCACCCTGGCCACAGGGCTCAGTCTTGCTCCTGCCTGCAGCCAGCTGGTGAGAGCAGCTCCCCGAGAGCACTAGCAGCACGAATGGGTCATCAGGAATGCCTAGCAGAGAGACAGACATGAGCAGCTCTGACAAGATAGAGAAGAACAAACTTCCTCAGGTACAACCCTACAGCTCAGATCATCTAGCAGCTCTCCAGCCAAGCATTTTAGAAACAAACCAAGGCTTTACACCTGGGCAGCCAGGGCTGCCTTCTCTCCATTCCTGCCAGCAGCCACTCATGCACAGATGAGTCTTTAAATTCTCCACAGCTGGCCTTAATCTACAGCTCTAAGGGTTGTGGGCATGCTGTGGAGGAAATAGGAGATGGTGCTCTGTTTTCTCTGCAGGTGTTTAAAAGAGAAGTGCTAATGGGGGAGCTCTTAAATCCAGCTCAGAGGCAAGGGCTTGAGGGAGGGCAATGCTGTAGGGGTAGGGAGAAGGTTGGCTGAGAAGTAAGGATTTGTCTTTGCTTCTTGCATGTCTGGAGTAGGGGATGTTATAGGAATGTGCCTACTGCTGGTGTTTGTGGAGCTCATGCTGGCTGTGATGGTTCTTCTGGCATTCCTCAGTCCTTCAGAGAAGGTGAGCTTGGAGAGGGAAAAGAAAGTAGGGTGGGAGAAACTGGGAGGATTTCACTGCTGCCAATAGGAGAGTTAATTGTTTGGAAGACAATTAGATTTTTTTTTTTTTTTTCCCCCTGGGTTTTCAGGGTGCTTTCATTGCTTGCTCATCACCAGATGCCTGTAAAGAGAGCTAAAAGCCAGGCTCAGCAGCACTATGCTCGGTAGCTGGAGCTGCACTTGCTGGTAGGCAGATCCTTCATCAAACAAGCCATCTCTGGGAGTAGCTTTGTTACTGAATCATCAGTGTGTGACTGGTTATGGTCTTGAGCTCCCTATCCAAAACCACTAGTGGCTTTGAAAAATCCCAATCCTTGGCATACAAAGCTCCCTGGAGCATCTTCCCTGTATCTAGTCTGAGAGAAGAAAAAAGCCTGAATTTGCAATTACAATGATAGAGGCTGAAAGCAAAAGGTGGATAATATATCCAAACCCACCCCATGGCATGGCTGTGGAAGTATTCAGGGTTAACTGAGCAGGTCAGGCATCACCACCTCACAGTGGTGACTTCCACTGTGCTGGGAAGCAGAATTTCTAAACAGAAAGTTTGAGTCTGATGAAGCCTTGGAGGAGATAATGGGACAAGAACAAAAAAGAGGCTCTGACATTAAATTGAATTAATTGCAACATAATCTTGAAAACTGTGCTCTTGGCTGCCTGATCCACTCATTTGATGAGAAATTTTACACCTGCTTTCCTTCACCGAGAGCTCATTTCACACCCAAATCACAGCAGGATCTTTCTTGAGCTGGAAGGATTCCTCCTGCTTTTGCATACAGAGCACTTAACGTGTTTGCCTTGTAGCCCCTGTTTTAAAACACACTCTGTCCCTCTGTTACGTGTTTTTCCCCACGTGAATCCTGGATCAAGCAAAGCACACTGCATCTGCAGTGCTCCCAACCACCGCTGGCTCTGTAGGGACAGGCTTTGCTGAATCCAAAGCCCAACTGCCCGTGTAGAGGTGCTTGAGGTCAGCTTAGCTGGTTCAAAACCAGGGGAACTGTAACCTATGGCAGTAACTGAGAAAAGGTGAGGTAGTTCCAGAAATAGTTCTCATAGAAGAGCAAACCCCGTCATTGCTGCCTTTATCCTGGCCTGGTGGGCCAGAGCCAGGCTAGACCCCCCAGGGCATGAAGGCTTAGGCGTTTCAGCCTCTTGGCAGGTTTGACATCAAGACCCACATCTGAAACTCTAAACATGGCACTTCAGCAGGTCAGAACCCAGCTGCTTTGGCCTGTTTGTGTATGACCATCACACAAGCTATTTCACTGCATTGAGAGAAGTCTCCATGTGTAGACACTGAACTCATTTCCCTTCTCACCCTGGCTGGCTCTTCCCATGGGGGAAGATAACAGCTCAGCTTTGCAAGGCAGCTCTCCAGGAGAAGCCCTAACACTCCTCCTGTCCCTGGGGATGGGCAAAGCTCAAGGTGTGCAGCTGGGTCCAAAACCTGCAGGTAGAAGTTGCACAAAGGATGCCAGAAATAAACCCACGTAGTCCAGGCTGGAGCTGTGTGTGACAAGGGGGCTCAGAAAGCCACTTTCTCATCCAGGCTTTCCACTAAAACCACAACTTTTTGTGTGCCCTGCTCCAGGAGACCTCATTTGACACAATGTGAGCTCAGTGCAGAGGGAAGGGAGGAGGCAGTGCAGGAGGCCTCTGTTTCCTAAAATAGCCCTGACAGGTGCCCTTAATATCCTGGCTCCAGTGTGACACTGCCGAGCGAGAGCCATAAGAGATCCCGAAATGGATTTCATCTCATTGAGTCTAACCAGATGTAACCCCAGACCTCTGGGTCACTTTTATTTGTCCATCTTCTATCAGGCGCAGAGACTTAAAGCAGAAACATGCCCGTGCCCACGCGTACACAGCAATCATCCTACTGCTAACGCACGTCGCCTTGGGCTGGGGCAAGCGCGTGGTGTGTCCCCGTCCCAACGCAGGCACGCCGCCAGTCCCTCCAGATCAGGAAATGCCGGTCTCCGCTGCTGCCTGCGATGGACCCATCTTGCTGAGTTGCAATCTGTTTTCCCTCTGCTGCTTCTCATTGGGTTTCTGTGCTTTGTCAGGGATTTTTTTTTTTTACTGAATCTTTGATTTCACATCTTCTTTTTAAACGGTCACTAACTAGTAGCAATTCAGCAGTTTCACTGTTATGTTCTCTCCTCGTTTTTCTTAACTCGTGTGGTCGAGCTTGTGAAGTCAAGCCCTCATGTGCTGTCTCACTTAAAGACAAGATGAGAAATAAATACAATGACAGCTCTCAGTAAAACTATGCCCTGGTTCACCTATAGCTATTGCCCCAAATACGAGCAGTGATTATATCCTGCTAGTCCTACATGGAAACATGTTCCTCCTTCAGAATTAAGTCTGGACATTTCCTACGGAGGCTGGGACCCTGTGATGGATGGGCAGTGTTTGGATGGATGGACTCCCGATGAACTATTGGAAGGCAAAACTGCACAGTGCATTGCACTGGAGTTTTGGGGATTTCTTCCCAGCACTGCCAAGAGGCTCTTGGCAACACCAACTAAATCACCTCATTCTGCATTTTGTCTTCTGACTTCTTCTGTAAAGGCATGAAGTTCTCTCCAGGACAAGCACCAGGTTTTGTAATTATTATTCTCCCTACTCGAGGGAGCCCGAGGGATGCCATCCAGATAGGTACTTTGCAATCATCTGCCTTCGCTGGGACCTTTCTGTCCCCTGTCCTCCAGCCTGTGGTTTCTGGGCACGGTTGGCTCATTCTGCTGGACCTGCAGGAGCTGCTCAGCTTGTGACGGCTGTGTGGGAGAGGGCCCCGGAGATGACGGTGGGGTGTGCAATATATCAGTTGTCTGATTAAGCAGGAGGATGTGAGTCCCTCAGAGATGGAAGTTTTTATTAAAAGGCAAGAGGGTAATTCTTCATTTGCAAAATGACACAATGTTCCACAAGGCAAAATAAAAAAAAAAAACCAGCAACGTAACTGAAAACAACCCACCCAACCTCAAAACGGTAAATCCAATCAAGCTTTCCTGTTAAATGCAGGCTTTGAAGAACATTGTATTTAATCATTAACAGTGCTGAATCAATATGAATAATCTGAAGCAACTCTGAGCAGCAGGGGCAGTTTATGTTTACAAAGAGATGAATATTGATGCAGCCATTGTGAGTGCAGCCCGAATGCTGCAAAGCCCACTCCCACCATAGCCCGTACGTGCTGACAGAGGACATGGGCCACTGGGGAAGGGTCCCCGCAGCCTGCCACCTGAATGCGGGGAGAAGTAGTGCACTGAAAATACGTAGGAGGCTGTCCTCTGCCTGAATGTAGACGCGGGCTGCGCCGTCGTGTAGGAGAGCCCAACAGACAGGTGGTTTTCCATTCCTCTTCCCGCTGCTACTTTAGCTGATAACAGGCATCACATTCACACTGCCATCCGGGACCAAATAACGCTCTCCCTATCCCTCTGCAGGCTCAGCTCCCAAGATCAGTTACCTCATCTAGACCTGCTGCCCACCCCACGGTGGCAAGGAGATAACTCAAGGCAGACTTTGACTTGCTGACTTGTCCTGGTGGGACTGTGCCATGAGCAAGGTGACAAGTTTACTCTCACGATTTAAGTGGCATTGGTAGGTTTAGAGTACCCCACCTGCCTTCAGCCCTATCCTTTCACTGACAAAAGGGAAGTCCCAGGGCATTAGGGTGATGCTATCTGCCTTGAATCGTCTGGTAGAGAGCGGTGGTGAGTGGGTGTTGGTGTGTGAATCACAGAACTCATAATTGCAGCCCCCGCTTAACAGGCAACTGCTTAAGTTTTTGTTTAGTTTGTTTGCTGTCCTATTTTTCCTTTTTGCCTGGCCATTTGAAGTTGGTTCTTCATTAGAGCAGTTTTTATTTGGACATTTTGAGAGACCTGTTGCCTTTGGCTCTGGGGTGCCAATAATTTTTTAATGAATTCTCATGAATTTCTCCCAGATGGAAATGAACAAAAGAGCCGGAGGAGAGGCTATGATTTCCAGTTTCTGGGAGTGCTTTACAAACAACTCGGATGATTAAAAAGGCGAGGGTTCTCTTTTAATAACAGGTTTTGTCAGGATTCAGCCAATTAATTTTGAAGAAAAATAAGCCATTTTGTTAGAGCAGCCACTTGAGCTTCCTTTTCTATTCAGCTTCTCTTTGGCTTCGCCGTGCCTTACGGCTTCGGCATCTAATTCGAAGGGTGTTAGTGGGGGGAGCAGAAGAGCCCTCCAATTCCCACGTGGGCTTTGCGGGGGAATGGCTGTTGTTACTGCCATGCCGCAGCCTGCCAGCTCCTCCTTCCCACGGGGCAGCTTTTGTGGACATTTTTTTGGCAATACATCTAAGTAGACAAAGAGATGCCTCGACGGAGGGCAGATGTGGGTGACCGCCGAGATCAAGAGCTCACTTCAGTGCTACTGGAAGGAAAGCGTGGCTCAGCCCGCTCCGGCGGCAGCCGCCCCCCCAGCCATGACCCCGCTGGCAGACCACGACAGGCATCATTGCCATCTCTCCCTGGGCTGAAGAAGCATCGCCTGCTGTCCACAGGGAGAACGTTCAGCTATGGGATAACCAAAGGGGAGATAAAAGGCACTGAAAATAGGTAGGAGGCTGTTCTCTGCCCAACCAGCAGCACTCCCTGCCTGCAGCCCACGGACGTGGGTATCGGCTGCCATAGCTGCGCCAGGTACCATGTTCTGATGTGTTCATCTGCTAATGACTTCCAAACGTTTTCTATCACAGTCCCCAGATTCCTTCCCTCTCTAATACGGTGCACGGCTACGGTCCTCGCAGTACACGGGGACCGGAGCCAACCATTTTCTGTCCCGACTTCTGTGATTTCTTTGATTTCCTTTTCTCTGCACAGTTCCTTCCCCTCAGCATTTCAGGCTTGGAGAAAAAAAAACACTAAGAGACATGTTGCCTGATGAAAAGAGTAAAATAATAAAAAAATCTTACTTGACATCATTAACTTGGGCAATTTCATTCTCCCCCACAGACATCTCCCAGCCCCCCACTGTCAGTGCCTGCAGTGGAGAGTGAACATGGATTTGTGCAAAAACACCTTCAGAAAACATGTTGGTTTATTTCTGAGGATTGAAATGGGCGCACTTTTTATACTGGTTTTCAAATTCTTTATCCATATTTTTCCAAATGCTTTACACCCCAAAATTAACCAATGTGTTACAATACAAGAAGTCAAGTTTGAATTTACCTAGCACTTCCCAGTGTTTCTGTTTTTGAAAAAAGGTACCAGAAATGAAAAAGAAAGTGTCTTTGGACAAATCATTAACATAAAAATGATTGGTGACTTGCAACTAGTGGTCTAATCATATATCTTTTGTGAAAATAGAATATTTTGATGGCTTTTCTCCAATCTGAAATAGTTAAGAACAGTATTGATCTGGGAGCACAAAAAAATAACAAAAGTCTAAATGACAATTGGCAGCCATTTGAAAGAAAACTTCCCTAGCTCTCTAATCTCACAATCTGCAATCATACGAGTAAGCTTCATTAACTGGGGGGAAAAAAGAAATAAAACATACAGCTTCAAAGAGAAAGTGAATCGAGTAATCAAAGTGTGTGCCTCTATGCTGGCTTATGGGTTATAAAATAAAGGAAGTGACAAAAGGAGAACATTTACAAAAACTGCATTTTGCTGATTGGCAAGGGAGATCTTAAAGGCTCACTTTACAGAAACGAAAGGACACAATTTAGCACACTAAAAAGCAGCTTATAGATTTGGTTTCCATTGCCTGTAGTTTGGTATTCTGCAACTTTTCCTTTCCTCTGCCTACTTTACTGCATGGATACAGCGTAGCCCCACGTATCAGGGCATTTCCCCACGTCCCCCCTTTCTTCACAGCTTTCAGCATGTTTTCTCCTAGTCCTCGGTGCTCTGGTTAGGATGCTGCCCTGCTTTTCCTGCAGTCGCTGCGCATGCAGGCTGTATGTTGCATCCCATATACCAAAGTCTTAGCAATGCAGTCAGCAAAACCTGATGCTCTCTTGCAAGTCTCTTTGCGTAGGCAGTGTAGAAGATAAATGCACGTGAATGATGTCATCTTCGGTGCTAAAAGGCTCCAGAATGGTTGTCCACTGCCTCCTGGTCTTTCCCAGGAGGGTGGTGGTGTGTTGGCACACCAGGATGGTCAGTCCCATACCCAAGTGTCCCCAGTTTTGCAGCCGCTGGTCCATGTTGCCCAGGGTTCCCAGCTCCCGAGGTGGGCACCGGCCGCCTGCCACCGGGCAGCGGTCTGGCCCAGGGATTCAGCCGGAGATCTATCTATTACACAGTGCTCTGCTCCATCCCTTTCTCCTGCCAGGACGCTGGGCAGGTACCCCAGCCGGTAGGCATGGCCCTTGCAGAGCCCCTCTCCTGGCTGAGAATGCCGCGTCTCTCTGTGTTCATCACCGTTTCACATGGTGCCCAGCATGAAAAAGGTTTCTGAGCCAATACTGCTAACAAGAGCCCTGTTGTGAATCACCCACCACCTAGAGCTATCAAATTAATTTAATTACTAGTTACTACAGGCTTTCAAGAGCCATTTGTGCACTGAACATGCTGCAGTGGCTGCACAGCCATCAACCTGCAGCCTCAACCTGCAGCCCGTCTCCCTGTGAGAAACGTGGGCAGGGGGAGAACGATGAACTCTCCATGCTGTGGCCTTGGCATCGTGCAGGATAACACAGAGGAAAAGTTGCTTGCAAAAAAGAAATTAAAATTAACCCTGCCTGTTTTCTCGTGCCACATTGGCAGTGGCACCTGAGGTCTCAATACACAGCTGGTGAGGCTGGGAAGAAATCAGGCACGAGAAGGGAATGGAGAGAATGAGCAGGGAGAATAGGGACACACGCGGTGGGGAGAAGGAGCAGGCAGCCGGGGTGACCTCCCAGAGATGAGGGACCAAGCCCACTCCCAGTTTTGGCTTGGTTTCCCCTGGTCTCTGATCAACCACCCACTCTCGCCCTCTCCAGCGTGTTGCACACCCGGAGAGGTGCCACGGCTGGGAAACAGCAGAGCATCTCGGGCAATGCGCCCCTGGGGAGCTGGGGGTACCAGGCTGGGGGGGGCCAGTGGTGCCCAAAAACCTCTTGCCTGCACACAGCAGACAGTGAATAAGCAGGATATTGCATTCAGTAGGTCCTGCCTGAGGATAAAACTGCTGGTTAGTTTGCACTGTTATCTGCACCTTGTTTAAAGGCTGTCAGCAGACTGCTGGTCCGACCGCCCCGTTCCTGCTGCCCTCCCCTTATTATACTTGTTGGTTAAATAAATGTCTATTTTTGTGCTCAGTTTCTGCTTGTTCACCACGTACTCGTAGGGAAATGAAGAGCTGTGTTTATACCAAATGGGTTTATTGAAGTATCAGAAAGCACAAATCAATTTACAAACTAAATTATATGGTACCCCAGGAATCAAAACTGACAAACACAGAGATTTGCTGTTAAATTAATAGCAAGCCAAGATAAAAGGCAATGCAGACCATAAAATTAGTCAGGTACGATATACTTCCTAAAATTTAGAGCTTACACGCACGCTGCTCAATTTCAGAACTAAATAACCAGCAGAGAGGTTTTAAAAATTAATATTGCAGACCACATGGCAAAGCAAATTCCAGAAAGCACTGTATGCATTTTGCAATGGAGGACTTACTCCTGCCTTCCCGTTTCCCCCGCGAGCCTGGGACAGTGCTGATGTACGCACTGCCCATGGCGTGGGCTGCAGAAGGAGAGAACTGGTAGAACTTCTACAGCAAGGTCTTGCACTTTTCAAATTGATTTGGGCAGAGGCATATTCAGCGCTGCCTGCTCTGCCTCTTGGGCAGAGGCTGAGGACCTCCTCATGTCCTCCTCCATTGCCAGTGGGGCCAAGAGTCGGTGCTGGTTGCAGTACGGGGCTGAGAGTGTGCATCGCTGCAGAGCTGGGGAAATGCCATTTGTTTGGTAAATAAATTAATAGAAGAGATCAGACTGGCAGAGAGGGCTCACGGCAAAACACGAGCAGAGCAGTCATCACCCACCGCATGACTAACAGGCATCTCGGCTTCCCCAGGGCAGCGTAACCCAGCTCCAATGCCATAAAAATGATGCAATGCTGCAAATCACCCTCAAAAGCTGGAGGGTAGCCCCCGGGCAGCCGGAGCGTACCAGCACGGGACACCCTCTGGAGATGCTCCCTTCGCCCTGCTCTGCAGTGAGTCCCTGCTGAAAGCGGGGCTGTGGCACGCTGCCCTCTGGACACAGTGCAGCAGCAAGGTGCTGCGCTAAGCACATTTTTTCATTAATAGAGCATTAATGGAACAAGCACCCGTGTTCATCCTGAATGACAGGAACAAGATGCCCAAAGTGTGGTTTTCACAAAGGGCAGCACCTTGGGCTTTGCTTTCTGAGCTCATTTGACATTTTCACACGTTTTGTAGGGCTTCTCCAATGTCTGCTGCTTGCTCTTCTGTCCTCTAATTAACTAACGAGATATATGATCATGTCCTCCTCCGGTGTCGGTGGGGCCAAGAGTCGATGCTTCCCTGGCTGGTTGTGGTACGAGGCTAAGTGTGCATCGCTGCAGAGCCATGACATGCACAAGAAAGGGCAGGGCCACTGAGCACTGCGGTGTGGCATCCGCCTCAGGCACCCTGTGCAGCAGCAGGCGTGGGGCAAGCTTTCCAAGATAATGTGCTAATATACATTGAAATGTGAGCCCTTTAAAAAGTGAGAATAACGCATGCCTCGATAGACTCAAGGCACTTGAACCCTGGGGTGCTCCTGCCTCCCCGAGCGCCCAGCACTGCAGACATTGGCAGGAGGGGTGGGAGAAGATCGCTGGCTTCTTTGGGAGTCTGCCTCTGCTCAAGGCAGTGGGACACAGACTTTGTTAAAGCCACCGCAGAGCTATCATGAGCGCTTGTATCTCAAGAACGTGGGCTAAAACTCTCTTGGAATGTTGCAGGCTTTGAGCTAATCAAGCTATTATACATAAATTAAGTTATAGGTATCTAATGTTAATCTCTTTGGTTTTCGTTGCCTTTTGTTTATGAAACTAAATACGATGATGCATAATAATAATTAAAGATTGGCTGACGAGCAGGAAATCAATCCATGTCTCCTGGGCAGTCACTGAATATCAGTCATTCTTTGAAATCTGTTGGTTTTTTATAAACATGCAATTATTGTCTTACTAAAACTGAATTAACAAATTCAGCTGATATATGCCTGTATGTAAAGCAGCTTTGAGGGTGGTGATGATTTCTACAGGCTCCAGCTTGGGCTTCTCTCTGGAAGAGGTCCAGGGCAACCCAGCACAGCCCTGCTTCGGAGCAGCCGGTGCTCCTTGCCGTGGTAACCCCTTTCTGCCTGGCCACGAGCAGCCTTTCCACCTGCCAACCCTGGCTCCTGTTCTTCTCAGGCAGCCTCCGAGTTTTAGATGCTGTCCCTCACAAACCCATCCTCTGGGCCAACCCACTGGGTGCAGACCCCAGCCTTCCCATGAAAGCCTGCCTGCACCCTAAAAAAATGCAGGAAATGCAGAATAGCTCTTCAGAGCGAAGCTTTCTGTATTGATCTGGTGGAAGAGAACAAATTAAGCCGGGGGTTATCCCAGGAGCTGCCTGTCTGAATGTTTCTTTTCATGATGAACCACGTAAGCCAATGCCCCGCTATCGCTCGTGCTGCTCCTGCAGCCCCGGTCCGGCACGGCGGGAGAGAGGCAGCTCCGGGTGGAGGTGGCTAGGGCTCCGGCAGGAGACGGACTGACTGAGGGGCTGTGGGAAACCTCCTCCCGCAGACTTGAACTTCCCAGGTTGGGTTTAAAATCTATTTCATTACTTCTTTGGCAGCCTCAAACCGCTGAGAGCTGATGAATCCGCAGGGGTGGGAAGTACAGTCATGGCCAGGCTTGTTCACAGGTCACTGAGCAATGAGAACAAGTTTGTGGCTACTCGTGGCACATCCCTGGGAGCTGCGATTGCGGCCCTACGAGCCTGGCACAGCCGATCTCTCACAGAACAAGAGCCAAGAAACTGGTGTACGGACTGTCCTTCGCCCTCCGAAACCTCCCCCGTGCACGGCCCCATCAGCCATTCTCCCTCCGTGTCCGGTTCCTCCTCCGCTGCCCCTGTACCCCCAGCCCGACATCCTCAGCCACCTCTTCCCAGCACGCTGAGGAACACTCCCAGCCACAGAGAGCAGCTGAAGGAGACACTGGCTGCCCGCCCCGAGAGAGACCCAGGCTGGCTCCCCACGCAGCCGCAGTTGCACGCTCAGATTTACCTGCACCCAGACTTGCGTTGCTCCTGTCTGAACGTGCCCGTGGTTGATGCTTCCCTCGTGTCAGCACTTATTTCCATTCTTCCAAAAACGTGAAGTGGCTTTAGCCATCTTTGTAAGCACGAAGCAGGCATTTGTACCCAGGCGTCCCTCTCGCCGCTTCCCCCGGTGCTTTTTCATCTGCCCGTGTAAATGGCTTCCCTTGTTGTACCTTGTCTTCCATGACATTGTAGAAGCTTCAGGACAGGGGCTGAGTTTTGCAGTATAAACACATCATCTTGCCTAACTAAAGGCAGCCAAAAAAGGGTCATGTTTATTAATCTGTGGAACTGAATATTAAACACATTTCTTAATATATGGGAGCAGTATCAAAACCCGCAAGCGCAATGCCAATCTGAACCACAGAATTCAGCCGGTTTTGGAGAGAAGTTCTCTCTCCTCTCCTTAAAAAGCTCCCTCGGCACATATATGACACTTAAAACTCATGCCGAGGTACACTCTATGTATAAGGGTCTGGCAACCTGGACTTGCGGTAACAGATTAAAGAAACTCAATCTATTTTCTCTGAAAACGAGAAGACAGACGGGTAACTTGATTACAGACTATAAATGCCAGCTCGGAAAAAGCTTTGTGATAAGAAGGTCTTCAACTGAGTAGCAGATCCAGAGCCTGGAAATTGAAATTAGACAAATTCAGAATAGGAAGCAGGGTAAGTAATTAAATAGCAGAACAGCATGCACAGGGATGGATTCACTATTACTTGTAGGCTTTGAATATCAGGTCTGGATGTCTTTCTAAAAGCCTAAACCAGGAGATCTAGGGCCAATAGGGGAACATGCGTTAGTGTCCTGGGGAACCCAGAATGATAACTTTCAGAATTAATATTGATAAAAACTTGAACAATGAGAAAAGATTTGGGATTTTAAAAGGTGCTATGAGGGAAATAGCTGAGGCTGTAATCCAGTGGTTGTTGGAGCACGACCTGCTTTCGAGTCCTTTGACAACTCCACCTTGCAGCAGGGAAACACTGCGGACCAGTCACAGTGTGATGCACAGTCTGCACGCGCCACGTCCGCAGCAGATCAGAGCCTGCCAGCCTGAAGAACATCTCCTGAAGCAGCTGTACCTTGGTTTGGGTTGCAGTTCAGTGTCTGCTGCTTTCAGATCCATAACAAAGCCTATCTCTATCGATATTAGCACACAAATATGCATAAATTACAGCACGCATCCCGGCACACGTTACAGTCCATCGAGGCTGGCCCCTGCTTGCTCACAGGGTGAGGCTCTGAGCTGCTTAAGACCTTGGAGGTGCCCCCGGCGGGAGGCCGGGCAGGACGCAGAGCCCCTCCAACAGCCTCCTGCCATCAGGAACTGCCGGCTGCTCACCGGGGGCAAGGACACAAGTGTCTGGGCTTGGTGGGAACAGAGGAGCTCCCCAAGGCTGGACAAGCCTTTTGAGGTCCAGAAGGGTAATTTAAGTGTTTACACGATCTCAGTGCCAGAATCTGATAATTATTATCATTTATTGCTGTCTAACTGTACGAGAAGCAATGCATAAACAGTTACCCTGGACATATCTCGACTCGAGGTGTCCCTTAGCCAAGTAAATCCAGTTTAATTAATGCTTCTTAGAAGAGAAAGGGATAAGGCTGGCTGCATGCCACGTTCCCAAGTGAGTTGAGTGTTAGCTCATCTCCGCATCTACAGCCACTGCGGGCTGAGATCAGCCGACTTGTCTCACTACAAGAAGCCCCTGGTGATGAGGTGGTCACCTACAGCTTTGTCCCCTGTCATTCACCATGCTGGCAGTGTGCTTGCCAGCTCATCCCTAGGCAGGGTCCCAACACCGAGACCCAGGGTGACACTGAGGGCAGCTACCTGCAGCCTTCTGGAAGTGGCTTGCGCTGCATCTTTTCTCCACCGAAGCACCACTGGAAAGCTGACCAAGGGATACTCCGTCCCAAAGGAGGGCTGCAAAGCATCTCCCCGCTAAAGATGTTCCATCTTGCTTGCACTTGATTTCAGGCCAGCACCTCTTTCCACGTACCATCCTTTCCTCCTCTTCTGCTGCTTGTGAGCAAGACGGGACAGAGCAGGAACATCATTATCTGCTTCACAGCCCAGTGCAAATGTGCTACCAGTGAGCCGAGCAGCTCAGCGTACACCTCCTGGGCAGTTCACCGCAATGACAGGTACAGATGGGATTTGCTCCCAGGCCTGGAGAGCAGGGTGTCCGGGAAGGGCTGCGGTAGCAGGTGGATGAACGCCAGAGCAATACTGCAAATCCCCACAGCTCCCAGGAGTGAAGAGTGACTCCAGTTCCCCTTCTCTGCTGCCTTCATCCTCTTCCTCTCACACAGATACCGGACAGCACTACTCTGCACATCAGCCCAGCTGTGAGCTTTTTGGAAAGTGACACCAAAACAAAGCAGGGAAGCCAGATGCAGGGAGAATATCCAGGCTGGCAGAGGCCAGAGGGGACCTCCAGGAAAGCCTAGTGCCTGGGGAGGGGAGGAAAGGCACTGTTTACAACAGCAGCTGGCCCAGCGACTCGCCTTTGTTCTGAACATGGTTCATGTTTATTTTTGCATCAGCCAAGGCCTCTCACCCTTGTTTGAAGGCAAGGGAAAGGAAAGGGCTCGTTTCCCTCAATCACACAGGAATGGCAGCTCTGGTTTGGCAGAGGATGGATTCAGGATGCCTGTGAGAACGGAGCTGTGTCTGTGAGGCTGCCCAGGGTAATGGCCTCTAGCCTGGAGAGCAGGAAATAATGAGCTGTTAATTATTCCTGAGCTTCTCTCTCTCTCACATACACCCCCTGCACACAAGCACCCACATGGGGATAGGCGAGGACGTGTTGGCAACATCTCAGCCATCCAAAAGCGTGCATTTCTCTTTGCTATTTTCTCTCTCCCCTATGGTCCAAATCTCCCAGACTCACCTCCCATCATTTCCCACGTGTTCACCTGCCATCTGAGCATCTTCATCTCCTTGTCCTCTGCAGACAAGCTACGAATGCTTCCCCTTCCGTGTAATTCAGGTGGTGCAATCCCCTTGTGTCCAGGGGATGGGTATTTACACAGTGTCCTTTGCTTTGGACACTTGTTCCAGAAGAGCAGAAGGCTGGTGAGGGATCAGAGCAGCGCTGCCTGGGCCAGGCAGTGCTTCACCCTGCTCTTGGCTGCTGGTGCCCAGCACCATAACCTCCAAGCCTCCTGCAGCCCTGGGAAAACCCAGATACTGGCCATTTCAGATTGCCAAATCAAGCAAATGCAGGCCCCCGCAGTAGCATACACATGGTAGATACGTGACTGGGGAATAGGAAACAGCACCTGCAGCTTCCTCGGTGCCTTGCCCTGGACCGTGCGCCGGCAGCTACCCCATGGCCCATTAGGATGCTCAAGCAATAAAGGCAATACCTGGGGCTGTAGAGACTGGCAGGGACTTGTACTTTCAGGCAGTACTGGAGGACCTGGAGCAGGAGGCAAGAAGGGAAGCATGGGTTTGTGCCATGTGCTGGGCCACTACAAGCTTGCTGTGGGAAGAACCAGGGAGACTGCCGTAGCTTGGTAGCCATAGACAAGCAAATGGCTTCTGCCTCTCAGCAGGGCTTAGCAAGTGTGTCCAGAGCCACATGCATGCATTCACATCATCCCAAGAGCAGAGCTGGCTAAAAGCACAGAGAGAAGCGCCCACAGCCGTGCCATGCCGCTTCCCTGCTTCTTTGGCTGAAGCACCAACGGGCGCGCAGAGACAAGCTGGCTCCTGCAGGCACAGGCAATCAGAGCCAAGAAATCCAGCAAGGCAAAGAGAAAACAAACAAACGGCACGCAGAAAACAACGTGCACAGCAGCACACCAACTTCCAAGCCCCAAGCCTGTCAACATGAGAAGGGAAGTGTTTAGCAATTGGGCATTCTTCAGAGTACAATGGGGAGACAGCCAAACTGCAGCAAGGCTGTCTGGGAGAGGGTCATGAAGCCAGAGCAGCAGCATTACAAGGAGAAACAGGCAAAAGCTACACGTGCATATGCTGCTAGCGGGTCTGGAAAACCTCTGCAGCATCGCACCTGCAGAAGTGACAGGTAGGCATAGGAAAGGCTTTGTGACTGCTAGAAATCAGCATTGGTGAGCATCATCTTATCCACAGTTGTGATCCATGAAAACAACACCCAGTTGTGAACCTGGAAAACAACAGATTTGTTTATGGCTGAAGTTCACAAAGCACCTGACCTGTAAGAAAATGCAGCCTTCTAGTGTTTGTGCACTACAGAATGGGAAGAGGGAGCTTGTCTGAGAAAGGGCACCTAGGGGCAGGCTTGCTGGGCAAGTGAAGCAGGCTCAGCAATACTCCACAGCCCAGCAAAGGAAGTAAGAGAGAAAACAGCAAAACACATCCAAGAGAATATGCAGAGATAAAAAGCAGAAGAGAAAGATAACTGCAAAGAAAGGTCTGTGGGTGGTGCGGAAAAAAACATGACAATGGAAAATGACATGCATATGGTTCCTGTCCAGTCACTCTGGCAAGAGAAATTGTTATCCTAAAGCCTGCAGAGCAGAAAAGCAAGGGAAAGAGCCACCCTGTCAAAGCCATGACTGAGGGTTTCAGATTATGCCCATGGGTGACACTGCAGGTAGTGCAAATTTCAGAGAAATGAGTGCCCAGACTAGCTCAGTCAAAGCAAGGCAGCTGCGTGCAGATCAACCTCAAACTCGGTGTCAAAATGGCACCAGGACATCAGGGGATTTGTGAATGAATAGAAATCTCTTCAGCGCTCTGGAAGTGGAGACAGCACAGCCCAAAGAGGCAAAGCCATGCTGAAGTGTCTGTGCTGGCACAACCACAGCACGAGCTGCAGGGTGGAAGTTCCCACAACACCATGGGAAGCAATGCAGTTGGAGACTTTGGTTAGTGGAGGCAATACCACCAGCTCACAAATCCAGTGCCACCAAACCTCAGAGAAAGTCTTTGTGCATTACAGGCAGAAAAAAACCACAAGGAAGTCCTTAATGGAAGTAATGATGTGTTGTGACATGCCTATACTAACACAGAGTAAAGTACCCAAGATGGATTTCCAGGAAGGGCAGTCTTACAGAAGGGGTACCAATAAAAAGAAAGCAATGGTTCATGCGGTGCAGGATCTGCCCAGGGAAGATCTACTGCGCTGGGACTAAAAATAAGGGAAGGAACAAAGTAAATTGGAAGAGCAGCCCCTCCACCAACAAGGCAGAGCCCGTCAGCCATTCTCAGTCCTTCATGTGACATTTTCCTTCTCCACCAGCCAGATGCAGACAGGCACAAACCTGAGTTAAAATGCAAGTGGAAGAACGGACTGCCAGCAGCATGCCAGGCTGGCAGGACAATGTCACAGCAGATGACATTCTGAGGTAAGGCACTGAAACATCACCCTTCACAGCCCTGGCTTAGGTCTTCGAGGAGAAGCAGGAGCAGGTTTCAGCTTGGACAAAAGCAAGATGAAATTTTCAGCAACTGTGGCACCATCGAAGGGACACCTGCTGAATGCCAAGGGCAACAGCCTTCCTGCTAAAAAGCAAATGCAAATCACCAGATGTCCTTTCAGAGACTATTATGATTTGTAAAGTATCCAAGTATCTCTTTATCCATTGTATCCTTCTGCATGAAAATACAACAGATGAACAAGATCAAGAGATTTCCAATCTGAGATGAATACTGGGAACACAGAGGGCATCAAAAGAGTAGTTATCTGCCAGTTTTCAAGGCAGGGTTGGAAAGAATCTGAGAACAAACCATACTAAACTAAGATCCGCAAGTACTTATGTCTACTAATTTATCAAGACAGCATCAAGGAGATTTAAGAGAAAAGATGTCAATCCTAGACAAAGGCACTTTAAGGAGGAGTTCAGCAGGACACAGAAGGAAAACAGAGATGATAAAGGACTGACAGAAGCCAGGACAGACTCACAAACCCTACTCTGCAGAAGCAGCCAGGTACAAAGCGGTTCTGTCATCCCCAAAGAATGAAGCCTTGCACCTCAGCAGTGTTCCAGCATGGTCTGCCCCAGGGGTAGCCACCACCAAAGCACACAGTTTATTATTCTGTCAGATCATGAGGTGGACAAGATGGGAAAGCCCAGCTGATAGGTTAGGGAAGTCTGGAAGAGACTTCAGAAGAACACAAGCCTGACACACTGGAGTCATATAGGAACTTCTGCAAATCCTTCCCAAAGCACTGGAGCAAGGGGTTTTTTTAACCTGATTAATATTGTACTAATACTTTGGGATTAAGCATGGCTTGAATCTTGGACGGCAGTAGGAAAAAGTCATGCTGCAATTTAAAAACCAGCTGCGGGGAACTGAAGGTGTCCCAGGCAGAATGAAACCTTAGAGTCAGGACGTAAATGCTGCAGCTGTTGCTCCCTACACACCGATGTATGTTTATGCATTCTTGTATGGCCCCAACGCCACTCTCAGAGCAGGTGCAAAAGAAACAAAAAAAACCACAAAACAAAACAGAAAAATAAGACAACCACCCCATAACCAAGGCACAAAGGGAATTTTGTTATGTAAGAATTTATTCTTCCTTTCTCAAAAACCGTCTGGTGCTCAGGGGCTCATTTCTTTATATTCATCTTCATTCCTGGACTGTATCCCAACAGCCTTCATGGCAGCCAAATACGGAGTCTTTTTTTTTTTTTTTTCCCTTCTCCTATAGCGTGACAGAAATTGTTGGCATTTGTGCTGTTTCCTACGCTTGTCTCCAGTGCTGGGTGAGGGGAGCCTCTTGCTGCCAGGTTTCCTGCCTGTGTTTCCCTCTCGGAGGAGCCGTAGCTGTTGGGACAGCATGCAGGAGCTGGGGAGCTATAAGCAGCTTAGCTGGGACCCTTAGTGCACCCTGGCACCATTGTGTTTGTCTGCAGAGCTGGGACAAGACAGGAACATGGAGCTCTTTGCCCATCAATTGGTACCCAGGAGAGACAGTTGCCCTTCCATGTGTGCCTGTCACTAGCACACATGGGCTCTACTGTTCGCTTGGAAGGGACAATGTTTTCTGCACCATGTTTACCAGTTCACTCTCTCTGCCCTCTCCAGTCCCAGGGAGATGTTTTCCTGCCTGGCACAGCATCCAGCGCTGGTCTCCCATCAGTCCTGCTGAATGCAAAGTGCCCATGAGAGCAGAAAGCAACTCTGGAGATCAGTGCTGCTAAGTCCTGGTGATACCTGTGTGCCCTGCGGCCGGTGACAGCAGGGATGACAG
Organism: Calonectris borealis; assembly: GCF_964195595.1. Taxonomy (NCBI): domain Eukaryota; kingdom Metazoa; phylum Chordata; class Aves; order Procellariiformes; family Procellariidae; genus Calonectris; species Calonectris borealis. Next base: position 16,585,961 of record NC_134326.1, read on the forward strand.
CTCCAGGGCTGACCCATGCCTGATGCCATCTCAGCACAAGAAGTATTTCATCTCAGCTGGGAATTTTTTTACATCTAGCCTCACTATCCCCTGTCCACAGTCACTGGCCACTTCCCAGATGCCCTGTCCTTCCTCTCTTTTTGGTTTTGCTTCTCCCCTCCCCCAGGGACATGGCAAGCTCCCAGGGCAGGGACACCAGCAGTGCAGAGGTAGGTCCCGTCTCAGCACACACAGACAGGCTGCATTGCGCTGCTGCCCGCCTTACCACGGTGCAGGGGAGGGAAGGGTTATTTAAGCACATGCAGTTACAGTTAGTGACTCCTGGCTGTTGCTCAGCCTCCCGGCATCAACCTCTGATATACCTCCTGGCATACATATTTATGATCCCAATTATCATTGAACAAAAACCCAGGGTGCTGTGAAAATAAATGATTTTTAATCTAAATTGCCCAGTTTACATACTTCACCCACCTCTGCTTAGCAGAACAGCTGGTGTTTACCAACTTCTCATTACTGTTCTAAGCAACACAGGAAGATGCTGGCTGGAGAGGACCAGCCATCTCTGAGATAAGATGAGCTCAGGTTTACCTCTGCCTCAGACTTTCTGCTCCTCCACATCACCGATGAGCCTCCAGCAGAAGCAGGCTGTGCTGGAGACCAGCTTCTGCCAAAGTCCAAGGCTGAGAGAGATGGATAAATGATGTGACATCCTAGGACACCAGCTACAAAACCTGGGCACTGAGCTCCAGGACATCTCTGCACAGCCACAGTGTGCTTTTAGCAGGGGTGGTGCAGCATCAGCATCAGCTGTGGTTGATTCCTCTGGTTAAGGGGAGGCCCAGGTGCGGGTCCTTGGGATGGGAGAGGCAACCCCCACCCACACCCTGGATCTGCGCAGCACACCACCAAAATTCAGACTTCCCTCCCAAGCGGGTGCGCTTTCCCTGCGCAACTGCCAGGCTTTTATAGTGCTCAGAGAGGATTCCTATACCTCGTTTAACCCATGGGATCTGAGGCATAGAGTGGAAAAAGGCTGGGTTGGAGCTGTATTGTACAGGTGGGAATAGGAAGGTCTCTCCATCCAGCCCAGTCTCTGTCCAGCACAGGCCCAGTGAAGATTTGCAGCACTGTACAGTGGAGGAATGATGAAAGACATCTGCTGATAATAATTATTATTGTTGGGTGCTGTATTTCTGCAGGAAAGAGTAGTTTCCGTGTAAACCCAAATAAAGCTAGCTATCTCTACGCTTCTGTCCATATCTGTATTTATAGTTATCAGCACTTCCTTTTTCCTAATGCCTCGGGAGGCTTACACCGGAGCTAAGATGACCCAAGAATTATTCTTGTCTTGGTATTTCCACTGTCCAAGAATGAGCATATGTTAAAGAAATCCAATCCCTCTTTATTCCAGGCCTTAAAAGGCCCCCTGAGGCATTAAACAAAAATGCTGTCAGAGTGCCAGCGTTGGCTCTTAGGTGGGCTTACATCAGGACTGGTAGCGCTGGTGCCCAGAGGGTTGCACTGGTGAAAGACCGGAGCAAAACGGGTTGGCACCACGTCCAAACATTGGCGTGCAGAAGCACTGAAGCCAAAGCAAGGAGGTTCCTACAGCACCCTTCACCCTTTGGAAGTGCTGGAAAGGAAGGTGCTGCTTTTAGCAGCCGTGTGAAGGCACATGCACGTGGTCCCCGTTGGTGCTATTTCCAGCTTGGCTGGCTGAGGACTGAAGGAAGGAAAACTCCTGGGACCGGGCATGAAGCAGACAGTCACATGCAGCTCAAAAATAAGTCACAAGCCACAGCAAGATAATGCCACCTGGCGTAAGAGGAGACTTGATCCATCCTTTCCCTTTCTCCTATTTCTTCCCCCATCTGTTTGGGCTGACATTAGTGCTGGTGAAGGAGGGCTGGACACTGGTGGCCAATGCCATCTCCATAGGATAAATACCTCCTGTGTTTCTACAGTCCTGCCCTTCCAACTTTCTCTTGGAGCAACATCACAGCTCTGGCCAGGCTCTGCACGCTGCAGCACCTCGGGGTGCACACCCTTACATGGTCCCTGTTCTCCCTCCCTACATACACACACAGGTGCTCCTTGCTGTGTCTAAAAGACAGACAGCTCCCCGTCACCCTGCCCTGGGAATGAGGGACAATATTCCCCCACCCAGGAAGTGGTGGAGGACTATAACCCCCAGCCTGGCTGCTCCAGGACCTGAGCCATCACCTGGTGACCTCCTCTGGCACAAAGTCCCCAAAGCGTGTTTCTCTGCACATGAAACTGTGCTGGCAGCTGGAGGGACGTGGTATCCTCACCCTCCCTCAGGCGCAGGCCCAGGAGCTGGTACACACAACTGACCGCCCCAAGTTTCACTCTATTTCCAAGTATTATTGTGGAGTTTGTTTAGCTCCGGCCACTCTGACCTCTCATCCCACTAGGAAAACAACCCAGCTTTGTCACAGCATGTGGGAGTGGGCAGGCAGACGAGGGAGAGGGGAAATGATGTTTTATGGGATGTTCCCAAGGAGCAAGTGCCTTTGTTTTTTTCCCCCAGGCACGACAAATTTGTTTGCTGTGATTTAAACAGGACACATTTGGTTAAAAACCATGGGCCAGATCCACAGTCCTTGCAAATCAGAACATCTCTATTTGACTTCATAGACCTTAGCTGATTTAGACCAGCTGAGACGCTGACCCTCTATGTTTAAACAAAGCCCATTTTTCCTCACTGGTGCTAGACGGAACAGCCTCGGGTTTTGGCTCTGGAAGGGATATTTTAGTGGGGATGCTCTCTGCCTGATTCATCCTCCACTGGGCTTATCTTTGACAAGAACCACAACAGCCACTGGCTACCAGTGTGGGTCTCGGGGCTCTGCCACAGATAGAGGCACAGCCACCCACATTCTGGCCCCTAAGTACAGAGCCTGGCCAGCAGCACAGCACCAGCCACTACAACCACTGGTAACAAAAGCTGGGATGCCTGGGCAGCAGCCTTGTGGTGGCCTTGGACCTCATCTCAGAGACCCAAAGGGCACTACTGAGGACCAGACCAGTGGGGTGCAGCAGGGCTGGGGAGCAGCAAGGCTGGGGAGCATCCCTAAGTGAGGTGCTGGGGGCAGGCAGGAAGAGAAATGGATGGAGATCTTGGTGCCAGGGCAGGGCACTTTGCACCACATGGACTCTCAGGTCTTCCAAGGCCATCAAAGCTTCCCTCTCCTCCGCCTCCCCCAATAGCTTGATGTCTGGTCATTGACCTGCCTTCTGGTACAAAGATGTGAGACTCTGCTTTTTCCCATGTAAAGAAAAAGGGGAACTGACCTGAAAAACTGCTGAAAAGATCCTGCCCTAGCACGGTGAGCACCACCTGAACTGAGAACAGGCAGCCCTGTAGAGTGAGGCAGGAAGGTTTTGGGGACCAGTTCTCCCCCGAGCTTGCTGTATTTCAAACGGGATGAAGATTTACCTCCTCTGAGTTCACGGCTGAGGCTCCCCTAATGGCATTACAGGAATGCTTGGTAAACAAGCAGTAAACTACTCATTGCCCCAATGATGGATGCCTTGCAGGGATTAGAAGGGGAAAATGAACTCAGCATTTGCAAAGAGCAACGAGGCAATAAATGTTCTGCATTTAGCATTTCCAAACAGTGGAGTGCATCAAGGAGGTGGAAGGAGTTGCAACAGGGTCTCCCTGTGAAGCCCCAGCTGGATGTGTGGCCACTGGTTGTCAGAGCAAAGAGATGAGCTGGAAAAACTGCTCGTAATTCACTCTGCACCAGTCCAGACTGAAAACCAACATTGGTATTAGCTGGGAAGTAGCAGTCGCCTGCATGAGGCTGCAAACATGGGCATTTATTGCTCTCTGGTGGTGAGACGGGCTGCGGAGGAAAACTGCATGCTGCTCCTGGTGCTGGGCAGCAGCTCTCAGGAGAAGCCTCCTCGGTGCCTCCTGTTCCCCCTGCTTGCTCCGCAGAGGAGTTTTTGCTTCTCCTCCAGCCATGTACCTCAGGGCACTTGAAGGCACCTTGCTGCCTGCCAGGCAGCCGGCTTCTCCTTGGGTTGCCAATGGCCCATGCAAAGGCAGTGCAGCTGCCTCTCCCCGCCAAAAGTTCCCCTGCGCCCCGTCAGCACCCCTGCCAGGGTCTGCCCGTGGCGGCCCTTGCCCTGGGGCAAGGGCACTTGTCCTGCTGCCGGTGCTTTCCCTGCTGCCAGCAGCACTTCCCCTCCTGGCGTCTCTGACACTACCACTGAACAGCCCCTCCCAGAAGGCTCCGATCATCTCCATAAAACACTTCTGAAATGACTGAACACCCATCCTGCCAATGGCTACTCGATCCGAGATGACTGTACAATCGTTGCCTAAATAGTCTAGGCATATCAACATATTAACTATAGGCTCTTATTGCTATTCCACCTACCCCTGACTCTACACCCCTGGGCAGGGCGGCTCCAAGCCAAACACACACAGACCGACACTACCCAGAACATTACAAACAACGCGCCTCAAAAATGAGAGAAAACTCTTAGCAAGAAGAATGACTCCTGGACCAGAGATTTTTGGGCAAGAAGACCTACAGGGCTGCAATGGTGAGGCGAGGAGGCTCTATGGCAACCCCAGAAGAGGCACGAATGTCATGGCCTGTTACAAGAAGTTACTGTCAGGACTGAGATGATGGATGTGCAAGAAGCCTGGCTTCAAGATCTAAGAACGTAATGATACAGGGAAGACGTCCCAGTCCATGAAAATGGACAGCTAGAGAGTAGAGCTGCTGACAGAGCCTGGAATGATGCTGCAGAAGAGGACCATCCAGAAACTTCCGAGACGCAAGACCAATCCATGCTTTAAGCTTGTAATGCAAGAAAAGAAGCACCCGATGGGCACTATGCCGATGAGTACAGGCGTTCGAGACCCTAGGATGGCACCCAAGGCACATGCCGCACTCCTTGAGTGCAAAGAGGACATCAAGACCCGAGGAAGGTCTAAGACACAGAAGACAGACTACACAACAACACAGACCTGCTCTGCCCAGCACACGCTAGTATTGTGCTGAAAAGTAATCCACTTCCTCTACCTGCCCAAAGGGGACTGTTCCTGGACAGCTCTCTCCCCTACACTAACTTTAAAACACCTCCCTGCAATTCCCAACCTTGTCCCCTCCTCCCAGCCCCTCCTCAGCCATCGTCCCTCAACCTAGCTTTCAGACGGCCAGGGGTCTGAAGCCATCCTTGACAAGAAAAACCCACATTGGCTAACTGGGACGTTCCTGCAGTCACCAGGTTCCTCTTCGTCATCTGCAAAAAAACCCAAAAACCACAAACAGTGCCAGCAGCAAGCATCACATCAGCCAACGCCAACCTCTTCGACAATACCTCTCTCCTCAGAAGCGCCATGGCATTCCACTCTACCTGCTCATTCCAGAGTTGGACGCTGCAGCCGTCATCACTTGTGGTACCCAAGATACCTAAGAGACACAAAATTCCCGTTGAGCTTGTCACCCTCCACCCCATGACTACAGTCAACTCACTTCACAGAGTGGTTGTACGGTCACCTCTTGCCTCTGTGCTATAAATACGAGGTAGTAATAGCATCATGTTGTTTACCGGAGGATTAAGCGATAAATACAAAATTTAAAAGGGTTAATTATAAGATAGTTCCACACAACCAGTAGCAAGATATTCTGTGCATTTTACAATGAGATGTACTGACCAGGCTAAAAACCAGATTTGAATATATAAAGAGACAATAATAACAATAGAAATTACCACAAGGGCAAACATTATTATCGCAGGATGTAGCATGGCAATCAATACACCTGTTGCCATTGGAGACCATCCTAATAAGATTTCCCACCAGTGGTGCTCCCTGTCCTTTTTCACTCTTTCCGGTATACAGTGTATTTCTTCTCCATCATGATGTGCAGTTATTAATGTGTTTTTGCTTTGTTATTGTACTTTTTGTAATAAGGCTTGTAAGTCTCCATGTTACAGTAGCTTGTGAAGCAGCATCAAGTTCATTCTAATAGAGGAAAGAAGAAGGTCTTGATACAGTGTATAATTCTCCTTTAACCATGCATATGAGGTCACTGGGCCTGTGTAATTAAGTCACATCCGTAATGTTTAAAAAGTTACAAACACATACATTTGATTGCTTGGATACATTATGGGTAAAATTTCCATCAATAATTAAGTTTTCACAAAACGTTCTTATACAGACACATCCATTCCCTATATAAACTAGCATAGAGTCAGTTGCTCTTTCAGGGTGGATTTCAAAATGACAGATACTTTGTTGTGTATCTAAGCAAATATCTTGGGCTTTTATGGTATTGCCTTAGACATGGAGAGTTCTACCCTTTTTAGGGACTGTGACGGGTTAAATATGACTTGTTGCTGCCCTGTACATTCAATACCATAAGGTCCAGTCGTGAAAATTTGTGGAAATAGCCACATAACCATTTCATTTGCGGTCTCAGAGGTAGTAAAATGCGTTGTGGGGACTAAGGTAGTACGGGAGATAGGTATTAGGATAAATGTCAAGGCTAGTCTCTGTTTACCACTACTGGTCCACCACAGACACACTACCTCTCTCGGCGATCGGGGTAAAGTTAGTTACACGTATTGGGCGCTGCCAACAGCACAGTTCTAATTTTTGTTTCTAGCTGATTCAGCATTTTAACAGTCAGAAGGGTGTTTCTGTTTGTGTAATTTAACACATCACATCTAATAGAGACGTCTCTACCTTGTGGGGTAATAAAGTGGTATCTTCTTTATCCCCCTTCAATTTTTTGCTCCTTACTGTATTGTTTGATAGTGATTGTTACTGTTAAATTTTTTGTCTGGTTTCCCACTATTCCTGTACTTCCACCAATTTTAAGCATGTATGATGCAGAATGTACTACAGTTACTGAATTGATTAGCACAAACAAAAGAAGTGAGGGCCTCCATCCCATGCATCGGGCTTGTCAAGGTGTAAACCAGATCTGGTTCATGTTGGTAATGATCACTCCCTCAAGAAGAACGAACATTCCTCCGATGATCAATACGATCTCCAAGTGTCCTGGGTGTTGTTCCTGAAAGAACAGATAATACAAGTCTCAGTGGGGGATTTCTGGACTGGTTACCTCTTTTAGTTAGTAGCTAGGATATATCCACCCAGCGCTAATGTGATGTTTAGCTCCACTGAGCTATAGTGGGTGAATGGCTATAGCCCTGAGGAAATCTATTAAAAGTAAATTGTATCCCATCCCAGGTAAAAGCAAATTTTCTTTTATCCTGCTCCTGCAGCAGCACCATAAAGTACGTATCTTTTACATCTAGTATTGCCATCCAGGGATAAGCGGCAGCCTGGAGGGTGGCGGTTAATGTAGCAATGTTCCGGATGGCGGCCATAAGAGAGGCGGTGTTTGCATTTAACTTTCTATAGCCTATGGTTAGGTGCCACCTCCCATCTGGTTGTTTTAACTGGCCACACTGGGGAATTATACGGGGAGTGCATTCGGGAGATAACGTGTCTTTTTTCTAGGTCAGCTATGACCTCTGCAATACCCATCTGGGCAGCAGCTGAGATAGGACACTGAGGAACGTTAGTTATTTTTGAGTCAGGCAGGGTGGGTGCCGCTCGCAGTAAGCGTCAGTTAACTGACGCCCAGGGGTGGCTGCTAATTTTAGCTCAGCTAACCAAGGGCACTCCGGGCAGCCAAAAGACCAAACACTACCGTCCAGCAATTTCCAGACTCGTCCTTGTAATACATCAAAGCCTAACACATTTTCTTTCCCTGAAACTACTGCTAATTGGTGTCTCGAGATCCTTTTCTCCCCTGGCAATAACAAGTTTACTTTAGCTACAGGGCATGTTTTACTTTTGACAGTAAATCCTGTTATTTTAACCCTTCGTCAGCTGGGCTTACCTTAAGTTCTTTGGGCATCCAAACTTGAGATTATTGAAATTTGAGCTCCTGTGTCAATTAAAAATTTTACTAGCTGTCTTCGGGGGCTGACAGGGACATAAACGTGAGGGCTGTCTGTGTTATCTCATTGATAAGCTTCAATCCTCCAGACGGGCAGCCCAAGTTGCCATCTGGGACTCACTCGCTTTTTGGTTTCAAGATTTGCAGTTCCTCCCTAAGAAGTCTAAAAGGATTATTCGCAGGGCCTTTGGGAGCAGACGGTTGTTTGGTTTGTTCTAGATTCCCTGAGGTGACGTGGGGGCAAACTGCAGGCTGCTTACCTCTGAGTAACCATCTTTCACTTTCCATCCACAGACAGCTGTAGTATCAGCTCAGCACACAACTTGAGGATACGTGCCCAGGCAGTCGTGATCCGCAACACCACGTGCACAGAACAGTTCTCAGGAAATTATGTGGATTTGTAACTTGAATATTGTCACTTGGGGACAACCATGCCTGGTTCCACCACAGGTAGGAAACAGCCCCTGTTCTGATCCGGGAAAAACTGAGGGTACTGTTATGAAAATTCCCATCTCTAACTATTTTATCAATCAGTCTTTGTAGTATGAAAGTGTATTAACTTTGTTAATGTATATATTAGTTCACATTATACACTGTCATGTAATGAGGTCGTGGAATTTTACTGCAGTCTTTGGCATTGTTCATGCTTAAGCAAAACGAATTGAAGGACAGCCCGGCCCTGGAAATAAGGACTTTGCTTCTTGGAAGCTTCAAGCTGTCCATGAAGGAGAAAGGATACCCCTGGACAACCAAGATAATGCCAGCATCCTAGCTCCAATAACACGTCTTTGAAACCCTCCTGGCGTTGTTTGGCATCATAGATAAGTAACTGTAGTAAGACTGACTCCAGGGACATCTGGATCAACAGACAAGCAGCAAGAATGCTGCAGTAATATAGTTGCTTTGCAAAGTTTTACTATGATTAGTAATCAGTAGCGTGAGTGTTAGTGATTAGTCAAATTGTGTTGTACCTGAACGTTCGAAATGTTAGGAAATTCTCATTCCCTAACTATTGTACCGATTAGTCTTTATAGTATGAAATTGTATGAACTTTCTTAAGATTATAGTTTACATTGTATACTGCATAGTCATAGTTAAATGAGCATGACTAAAGGACCCCAGCTCATTGCAAGGAGGAGGACAGCCGCCACCCTGAAGATAAGGACCTTTGTTGCTCTTAAATCTTAAAGCCGTCCACAGAGTAAAGGTTACCCCTGGCCTACCAAAGTAACGCCAGCATCCTAGTCCTTCTAACACCTCTGTGAAATCCTCCCTTTATCCGGCATCGTAGATAAGTAACTGTAGCAAGATTGACTCCAGGGACATCTAGGTAAAGAAAGAAGCGGATGGATAATGACACCATAGAATTATAGACGCTTTTCAAAATAGTGATATGTTTGTGTTAAGTAGTGATTGGTCAAATCATGTTGTACCTGAATGCTTGAAAGGCATTAGAACCACGTGTAAAACAGCATTCAGGATGCCCCAATATGAATGGGACAGCTCACGTGCATGAATAAAGAATTACCCTTGCAATTCTGCACTTTGTGTCCTAGCCTCTCTCCTTGGTCGGCACAGGCCAGCTGTGAAATTTTCGTGACAGAAGGGTAAAAGAACCCCATGTAAAACCACATTTTCGGTGCCCCAATTTGGCTGGGACACCTCATGCACATGAATAAATATCCTGTACTTTGTGTCCTTGCCTCTCTCCTGGGTTGGTACAGGTCAGTTGCGAATTTTCGTGACAACACCCCGCTGTCCCCGACAGTCAACAGCAACTCTTAGGTGAGTGACACATTTCCAGTAACGAAGGGACACGCCAGGCCCCTGCCGCGGGGCACCAGGAACCGCAGCTCCCAGTCTCCACAGAGCGCACCGCAGCCCACCTGAACTCTGCTAGCAGAAAGCTACACCTCCGCCACGCCAACACCGCCGCCCAGACCCGCGGTGCCTGAAGGCGACACCTCCCGCCATGCCCGGCAAAACAACATGGCTACCCAGCAGCCCAGCCACGGGAAACTACAACTCCCGGCAAGCCCGGCAAAGCGAGAGGGCCTTAATGGCGGCTCGGCGCCGGAAGACTACAGGTCCCGGCATGCCCCGCGGAAATGTCAGCCCGGAAGCCTTCCCCTCCCAGCAAGCGCTCTGAGAGTTTTAACCCTATGGGGACGCCGTCCTTTCCCCCCGCCCCGCCCCAGCGAGACCCGGAAGTCTCCGCCGAGCCCAGACCTCAGCCCCGGGAACCCCAACACCGGCCCGGGGCTTCCCCGCGATCGGCCCCGGTTCGGCTGCGACACGGCCCCAGCCGGCACGCAGGCTCACCCGTGTCCGGCACGGCCCCGGCCCCAGGCAGTCCCCACCGCCCCGCCACCTCGGGCTTCCTTTTCCTAGGGATCCCCCCGCGGCACGTCCACGCCCGGACTCGGGCTGCTCCGAGCACTACTGCGGCCCCCCGGCACCCTCCACCCCGACCCAGACCCCCCCCAGCCGGTCCCTACGCCCGCGCTGCCCCGGTACGCCGCCTTCCCCCTCCGCGGCCCCGAGCCACCCACCAGCCAGGTGCAGCTCCCCTCTGCTCCAGCAGCGTCCCGGTGGGATGCCCCTGCAGAGCCTGCAGCCCTGGGCACAGACCTCCCCCAGGCCCCGCTCACCTCCTCCGTGGTTCCAGCCACAGTCTCGGTCCCGGTCAGTGACGCTCGGCGGGGGAGGCCCCGTTGTCCCGGACTGCCTGCAGCACAGGCCCATCCGACAGGCCCTCCATGAGCGGCACTGCCTTCCACCCTCAGCCGCAACCCCTGCACCTGCCCCGTCGCCCACAGCTGTAGCCCACGGGGGTCACAGAGCCACTGCCGTTAGCCCCACCGGGGACAGCTGGGGCTACACAGGCAGCAGAGGCGTGCTCCAGCTCCTGAGAGCAGCTTGCTGAAAGCAAAAGGGAGAGCCCTTGGGTGCACAAAAAGGAATAAGAGGTAGCGTTAAAGGTGACGAGAACAAATGGAGAGCTCTGCTGAGCAGCAAAAGGAAAAAAAAAAAATAAAAACACCAGGGGATGACAGGGAAATGGAGGACTCTGGGGGCACGGAAAGGTAAAGGGGGTGGCCTGGGCACACTGAAAGGAAAACAATGACCCTAGAGCACACCAAAAAGCACCTGGAAAGCTCTTGGGACAGGGGAAGAAAGCTAAATGGAAAACTTTGTGGCATATTGCAAGACAAACCCATAGCCCAGGGGCATGCAGAAAGTAATGCAGAGGCCTTGGGGGCAACCCAAAATGCAAACTGAAGGCTACGGAGGGCTCTGGGGAACACCAAATGGGCCATAAGGGATCCTGCAGGGATCAATGCGGCTGATGGGAAGCTGAGCGCAGGCACACCCTGTCCCCGTGGAAGCCCCGACTCTCAGCACCACTGACACAGGCTCAGCCCCAGGCACACTGGGGACATCGCGGCTTGCCCCAGGCAAACTCAGGAGCAGCCTGCAGACCTCACGCAGGCCTGGAGGGGCCCTGGCTACCCCCACAGCAATGGGAAATGCCACCAGGAGCCCCGAGCGTTCATGGCAACGCAAAGGAAATCCCCCACAACTGTGTGAACGGCACTGGGGTTCTCTGGGAACGCCCTGGGACCTCAAAGAGGTCCAAGAGACCTAGGCACCAGCCGCCGCCCTGTCAGACCCAATGGATAACCTCCTTGTCTCGGAAACGGTCTTCTGGCACTCTCTATCAAGTCTAAAGGGACTGCAGGAACCACAACCAAGAGTGCAAAGAATAAAGCAATTGTTTATTATTTAATGCACATAAAAAAACACCTGGGAGTAAGTCTACCGGGGGGCTCAGCGCCAATACACCACCCTCTCTTCTCTTGCAACACCGTAAGACTCATTACCAGACCAGTGTTCATTAGTTCGGTGGGGAAGGGTCGACTCCCTTGAAGTAGCAAGTCACTGAGCAGCTGCCAGCTTCCCTCTGCTTTTTCCTTCAAGGATAGGATTCAGATCTTACGTTTGAGAGGAAAACCCTGCTCTCGCATGTCTGCGCTTCTGCCCACCCCTAAGGCCCTGCAAGAAACTTTCACAGCCCTTAGGCTGCCCGGCACCTCAGCAGTCTAACTGAAGAGGTCGCGCTTCCACCGTATCAAACCTCGGAACGCAAACGGTCACTGGGGAAGTTTGAAGTTTACGGATGAGGTTAGATTTTAAATCCTGTGCCCTGATCAGTAAATGAGTAAACTGCAAACCCTGGCTGGTAAATAATGAGCTCCACAAAAGAAAGTAATAAACCACGGCTCCTGAGTGAGAAACCCTCAAGAGCAAACTCCAAACAATAAACCGTAAATGAAAAATACTGAACTTTAAGTTTTTAACACAGTTTAAAGCACATATGAGTAGAATCCATTTACAGATCCGAAGCTACATCACTAATTCAGTACTGATGCACAGTCAACACCCGCTGCAAGGTCCTGGGCTCCCTTTCCCACCAGATCTGTCTGCATTCCTAATCCTTAACCGCACAGCAGTCTTATTCTCACCCTGATTTCCCTGGTAGCCTACGCAGTGCTCCGCTCCCTTACCTTGACTCACCTCCAGCACATACCCCTGCAAACATCTTCGTGTTCTGATTATGGCCAGCACTCGAGCTTGCCAACCTCCTGGACCTTCTCTCTCTCAAAGTCATTGATCCCTACGCTGGTCCCCTGCCCTGGTAAGCAAGGTCAGACTTTCTCCTTTTGCTCAGAAGAAATGACTGTCCAGTATTACGTGGCCAACTCATCTGTGAGAAAACACACACGCAGAGCACATCCCAAGACACGCTGCTGTACAAAAAGGACTGCTGAAATGTTGCACCTCAGTAAGAGCGTCACTGAAACTATTCTAATGAGGCAATGCTTTTATACAGATACTACATATAACACGTAAAACAAAAGCGACGGCCATCCCAACGGAGCACTCAGAACAAAAAGTGTCCTCATCATGCCAAATTGTGTCAGCATTAGAAGCTTACTGCCTCACCTTTCTCTGGACTCCTGTAGCAGCATTAGGTAGCTCGGTAGAAGGGATTTTTGCACACATGCGGCAGGACATTCAAAACCGCTGTATTTGTCAGGGTAGCTGTTAACTTACAGACACTGTTGGTGCACATACGCTGGATCACTAAGTACACAGAAAAAACTTCCACATGCTCTGAAAGCAGCAAGTTAGGGACAGACCTGCCGCCAGGCACCATAGGTTCATTTCGTGTTTTATTTGTTTGGAAAAGGTGCTCACAAGTGTTAATTCATTGTTTTGAACTTCTTCCTAAAAGGAAAGAAATTATTAAAAATTCATATGCTAATTATGCTTTGAAGAATGAAGCTGATGGAGAAATGCATAGAAGAATTCAACTTGGGAAGAATTAATACTTAGTCAATACAAAAATCATTACAAAAAGAACATCAGAAAATAATTTTTAAGTGTTCCTTTCCTTTTCTCCTCCCTGATTCAAAGCTTCTCATTACAACCACAAGGTTTAATACTCCTGAGTCTATTTGGGAGCATATTCCTAGAAGGTCCATAACTGGCTGGGGGGCAACATCAGGGTAAAAGAAAAGTTAGATGTTAAAATGTATACACTACTTTGAATTTTGAAGCAGCAGCATTTATATGTTGGTTAATCAAATTGACACAACACATGATGACAAAAACTGGATTAAAAAAGCTTACTTCCCTTTCGAATAAGGTGGAAGACAGAAAATTACCTTTGGGTTAAGGCAGTAATCGAGCTTTCTTTTCAAAAAAAAAAAAAAAAAAGACTAGCTGTTAATTCCTTTATCCCCAGCCTTAGCCCCTAGCCTTTATGACTCTCATCTATTACTATCAAGAGGTGTTTGGCTCTCCTAACTGCAATAATATGAATATTTGTAATTAGGAAAAAAAAATATATTTCATGTCTAAAATCTTGCCTACAGAAGCTCTTCATAATGAAACAAGGAACCCCCAGTATCAATACAGGCTGGGGGATGAGTGGACGGAGAGCAGCCCTGCCGAGAAGGACTTGGGGGTACTGGTGGAGGAAAAGCTGGACATGAGCCAGCAATGTGCGCTCGCAGCCCAGAAGGCCACCGTATCCTGGGCTGCAGCCAAAGCAGCGTGGCCAGCAGGGCGAGGGAGGTGGTTCTGCCCCTCTGCTCTGCTCCGGTGAGACCCCACCTGCAGTGCTGTGTCCAGCTCTGGAGCCCTCAGCACAGGACAGACATGGACCTGTTGGAGCGGGTCAGAGGAGGCCACGAAAATGATCAGGGGGATGGAACACCTCTGCTATGAGGAAAGGCTGAGAGAGTTGGGGTTGTTCAGCCTGGAGAAGAGAAGGCTTCGGGGAGACCTTACTGCAGCCTTTCAGTACTTAAAGGGGGCTTATAAGAAAGATGGGGACAAACTTTTTTAGTAGGCCCTGTAGCAATAGGACAAGGGGTAATGGTTTTAAACCAAAAGAGGGCAAATTCAGACTAGATATAAGGAAGGAATTTTCTATGATGAGGGTGGTGAAACACTGGAACAGGTTGCCCAGAGAGGTGGTAGATGCCCCATCCCTGGAAGTGTTCAAGGCCAGGTTGGACGGGGCTCTGAGCAACCTGATCTAGTTGAAAATGTCCCTGCTCACTGCAGGGGGGTTGGACTAGGTGACCTTTAAAGGTCCCTTCCAACCCAAACTATTCTATGATTCTATGATTGTAACTGACAGCAGACCAAACAGTCAAGAACCACCAAATGATGCTGATAATATCTTTTCAACAGGCATCACCCGAGTTCTTCAGCATTTGAAAAACAGAAATTGTTTTCGTCCTTCCCCAGCCATGCTACAGATTTGTCAGTGAAAACAGGAGGATGAAAATTTACTGGCTGTACCCAAACTTTTTTTTTTTAAAAATAATGTTTCCATACAATACCTTGTACAGTGGCGTTCTGTGTCACAGTTAGGGCTTCTATGGACCGTAGCACTACCAAAGCTTCTAAGCAACAGACCAGGACTCTATTCAGCGCTGTTATCTCTTCAAGAGCTGTCCCCTTCACAGACTACTATCTGCAAAATACAGTAAAACAGTTTGTTTTGAAGCCTCCACCCCCGCTCCCTTTCTCTTTAACTTTGCTGCACTGCTACTACAGGAGGACTTCTTGTAGCACCACTGTGAGCAATATTAGGTCCTCGGTTTGGAAGTCTTATGACAAGGCTCTAAAGCGCCATGGCTGGCTTGGAGAAGACAAACAGTAACACCAAATTTTGAGTTACTAGATCAATTTACTATAAATTGCTGAAAACTCAAACTTTAAAAACAAAAATATCATCTACGAATGTGAAAATAATCCAGAACTTCAAACTAGAATCTGATTTACCAAAAAAAAATCCTGGTCTTTTTACTAATTTTCACCTGGTAGCAAATCTTTGTCATTATATGCCGAGCTATGGTAATGTATATATGCAGTTCAACATGGAGAAAAGCTTCTATGAATGCCTCATGTTTTCTCCACTGCATGATAAGGACATACTTAACACACAGGCTACTAGATCTCGGTGCAAGATGAAGAAATTAAAGAAAAAAGCTGAAGTTTTGATTCCCTTCTTTTCCATTTTCCAGGATTAAAATTCATAGCTTTCAGCTAAAAATCAAGACACCGATTACAATTTTTTTTTCACAGAAACTGGACTTTAAATTATTTAGCACTCTCTGTGTATAGTAAGCACCGGCATATATAGTTCACCACACAGCAATTCTGCCTGAAACAGAACTAGTTATTAGTTTATCCAAATGTTTAAATCATCTTGCGGAAGAAATTCAGAGAAATCCAAGGTAAATTCTTACGTGCTATGGATGAAATTCATACCCTACAATGACAGCAGCACTATTTTCACTTCATAACAGTTTAGGTGGTGCATAAGCCTTATGCAGGCTTCTCCTCCTCTACCCCAGAATGGATTCCATCATTCAGGATAAGCTTTCATTACAGGGCATTTTCATTACAGGAAGCTGTAGCAAATGTGGTATGATCATACAGTGTTTCATATCAGGAGTAATTTAAAAGTGGGGGGAGGAAGGGGTGTCCCCCATTGCAGAGAGACCATCTGCAATCATAGTTTTGTTTAACTCACACACTCTTGTCTTCCAGTTTTGTCCTTCAAACTGCACTTAGAAGCCTAGCTAAGGCTTAGATATTCACCTTTCAGAAACCGAATGGGAATTCAGCAGCCAGTTTTCCACTATGGTAGTTAGCCAGGTCTGTTCACATATCCTCACTGCTGCCAGAAGGCAGACTCTTGTTTAAAGACAGCCTTTCTGATCCAAGTTTCTTCCACTGGACTTCTTTCAGGTGTTGAAAAGACCTATATAGGAGCCAAGTGGCACTGTACAATTCTGACTCTCTCAGATGCACCCAGGCGCTGCACAAATGTGCAGATGAAGGGAGAAAAAAAACACTTTTTGTCCCACCTAGCCCCACTGGAGATAGATGGGCATCCCAGACTCAATGTGCAGTGAAGGTTATTTAGTGTTGTTTTGTGCCTCTCCCAGATACTGGAAGCCGCTTGGCTAGTACTCCTTAAAACAAGAATCTCGAAGTGTGGAGTTCACACAGTGCCTCACAGAGCGTTCTTGGCTCTTCCGGCTGTTGCCAACTTACAGCAGGAATGAACCATGAAAAGCAGTGTCAGAAAATAGAAGTTATAAACGTCTAGATGTAAGTCATGCTCTTTATGTTATGCTCCAAAGATATGCATTCCAGCATTTGTCTCCAGGCACCCTGAAGTAGAAAACAAAACAGCTTTCTACCTCTTGCGAGTTCAGGTAGGAACTGGGAAGGAGGAAGAAAAACACACACACAAATGGGGAAAAAAAACCAAACAAACAAGAAAAACCACCAAATGAACCCAAAAAACAAGCAAGAGCCTTAGTCCCAGATTCCTAAAGGAAAGCAAAGGAACTCAAACTGCATAACTTGACGTGATTGTTTTCATACTCAAGACTAGACCTACTAGACCTTAAGATCACTTAAGCATTATTAACATAGGTATTTCCGCGTAAGAACGTCCAAGTTGTTTTTGTTTCTAGACATAAGGTGGCAGCATACGGACACCAGGATCTAAAGCCTATTAGAGCCATCTCCGAGAAAGCCGCACAGCTCGGTTACACGAGTATGACACAAGCTGCTCTCTCTAAAGTTGAGAAATTATCAGAAATCTCTAAAGCCTGCACAAAAAAACTTGGAGCATACTTCTTTCATCTACCACCACTTGGCCACGCCTGCCCTCAAAAGCAATCGGAAGCTACCACCATCCCAGAGGAAAAGTGCAAAATCCCTGCCACGTCCTGTCCTGCCAGTCACTGCGGTCAGGTAGCCAGCCAGTGAACATGGCACGCATTAGAGCCATTTTCCTTCTCCTCTCTTAGAATCGCAATAGCCCCTACTAGAAAAGGCATAAAAAGGTGCCCTAAAAAAAACTCTGGAAGACCTTTCTTTCTGTCCAGCATTCCTGCTTCAGAAAAGGAAGCATGTTCCCTGCTTCTGAGCATTTGTCTCCTTCAGAGAGAAGAGCTTATAAAACCCAACCTGCAAGAATGCTGTGTGGTTTGATATTTCTAATGGAACCTATATGCATTGTCCTGTCAAATTCTGTTTAAGCAAAAGAACATCCTCTGATAGATCAAGAAACATAATAGCAAAATAGCAAAATGTGTAGCTAGCTAATTGGAGAAGGCATTCAGTTTTGAGTACCTCTTCTAGTTTACTTTACTCCTTCTGGGTAAAGCCAGTTTTGTTCTCTTCTAGAGCCGATTTCTGCTTAAAAAACCCAGA
Organism: Calonectris borealis; assembly: GCF_964195595.1. NCBI lineage: Eukaryota > Metazoa > Chordata > Aves > Procellariiformes > Procellariidae > Calonectris > Calonectris borealis. Next base: position 16,603,741 of record NC_134326.1, read on the forward strand.
TTTTAAGATTATTTTTAATATATATTTTATAAACTCATCCACCACCTTTGATGGTTATGGGCAAAACCTTAGCTGTGCTGACAAACTTCTGTTACGATAGCTTGATCATCTAAATGACTTTGATGCAAGACAGACACCTGTGCAATGGGGAAATAAATGGTTATCATGACTCCCACTATCGCCTCCATCACATCACATCAATCGAATGGATTCCAAATCCATCCCACCAATGGTTGTTATATTACCAGCCCCAGGGGCACAGGACACAGGCAGTGCAGGATCCTCATGGAAAAAGTCTGGATCTTGAGGCCAAGAAACTCCAGGAGACTGTTCAATGACACCTTCGGTGACAGCAACGTAAGCTGGCAACACCTGTACTGTGAAAGAGGAAGAAAGTCCCGTGGTAAGAAAGTGCAAGTCTGATGACAGGGAACGATTCTGGGGCAGATCATCCTCAGGAGGCAAAGGCTGTGTCCCTGAGGATACCACCCGAGGGCAGGGATGCTATCCCAAGGGAGACAGAGGTAGGTTGTAGTGACATGCAATGTGATTATCAGTGATATGACTACCTAAGATTATGACTTGTCAGCCAAGTGCAGAAAATAGGAACTGGGGAGGAGTTTGGGCAGACTTTTTGGAAATGCTAGGGAAGCTATATTAGTCTTTATTTGTGTAGATACAAACGAGCGGGAAAAAAGGGGACAGTTTCTGGAAAGAAAGCTTAGTCTGTTTAAAAAAAAAAAAAACCACACACACAAAAAACCCCCCCACAAAAAACCTGTCAGGGAGGCCTTAGTCTTCAATTTCATATTTTGGCTAAGGTCTCCCTGGCAGTTTTTTGTTTGTTTGTTTGTTTTTTGTTTGTTTGGGGGTTTTTACGCTCTCGCTACCAAACAGAGGACCAGATATGCAGAGTGACCATGCATGGCTAGAAAAAATGGTGTATGGAAAAGGGATTCAGAATCACTAGGAACTACAAGAATCTTTAAAAATAGAAGGACCCTATACAGGAGGCATGCCCTTCATCACAAGCCACATGCAGTCAGGATGCTGACATTTACAGTAAAAAAAAGGCACAGGAGAGTTTAACCTAAGAATGACAGAAAAGCCAACAAGTGTTAAAAAGCACATGGTTTGGGGTGATACACACAACCTTCGTATTTTCCTAAGTAAAGCATAGAACAGCATTCATCAAAACACAAGAACAGTTCAACACCCTTGCAAGAGCAACGAAATCCAGGTATCTATTACAACAGGGCATAGTTTCAAACAGGGAGTTAACAAAATTCTTCATTTTTAAATAAAGTAGTGGTGCAGCTAGAAAAGTAAAAATACTTTCTAGTGACAGGAAAACTATTTAAAGACATCATATCAGCAAGCGTGCTTTATTTGTTAGGAAAGGCTAAGAACCAATCCAAAATAATTATTCTGACAAGGGGGAAGAACGACATCCCTCAAAAAGTGGAAGTTATGCCGAAATGCAGAAAATAGACGTGGCTGCACACTGTGACATTGAAACACAATATGGCAGGCCAGAAATACGGCTTGGGGAAAACAACTTGCAGTCAAGAAGAGAACCGATGACTCCTTCCTCAGCTGTATCAGGGACCGTGAGACTATCAGAGAGTTCATAAGGCCAACTGATGGCCAAAACATAAGGAGGGCACCAAAAGTGATTTTTGCAACCATTTTGTTTCAGACAAACTTGGAAAAATTCCTGTGTCAAAAATTTCCTTTACAGGAATTGCATTACAGAATATTTTAAACTGAAGTGTCTGTAGGATAGATTACAGAAGGGATTAAGCCATCAAAATGAGTAACAAGAAGTCATTTCACCATATGGTATCCCTTCAAATGCTCGACTTGAGGATGAAATAACAGGCATAATAGCTGTGGTGTTCTACCTCGGTACCAGGGGACTGGATGGTACCGTACATAACATGAATTTTTAGAAAGGTTTCAGAAAGCTTCAGGCTTATAAATCCTATGTCCATTCCAGGCATGCTAGTAAAAGCTAGCTAAAAGAATTAGTGGGTACATGAATAAGTAGCAAATGTAGATAAAACATCAGCACAGTTTTTGTAAAGGAAATTCATGCCTAACAAATCTTTTAGAATTATTTGGAATAATCAATGAGCATGTAGACATGAGAAATTCACCCGATGCACTGTATTTGGATTTCCAGAAACTGTTCAGTACAGACCCTCGCCGAAGGCTCTTAATCTGTGTTGCATGGGACAACAGGAACAATTCTCCGCCAGAGAAGCAACTCATTAAAAGGCTGAAAGAACTGGAATAAATGGTCAGTTCATAGTTGGGCAAAAATTGCCAGCAGACTCGTGCAGAGATCTCTGCTTAGCCCTAGGAAACCATACTTATGGAGGATTTGAAAAAGTCAGGTGAGTAGTGAGGCGACAGAGATTTCTAACAATGTCCTTCTGTGTAGTTAAAAAAATGCCCCTATAGAGTTGCTGCAGGGGCTAACAATATTGTGGGAACAGACAGGAAAGCTGCAGATGAATTTCAGTGTGGATAATGCAAAAAAACCCCAAACAGGCACAGGGGATGGGGGTTCAAAATTTGAACATTATACATTGGATGATGGTCTCTGAGAAAACTGTTATGACCCAAAAAAGACCTTGATAATTAATAGGTTTAAAAGCTCATTGCTCAAAAGCCAGATAGAAGGTTTGGAAATACTTGGAAAAGAAGAGAAAACATGGGAGGGAAAAAAAAATCTACATCACAATTAATCCACATCATTCCTCCATCTTGAATATGGTGTATGGTGCAGGCCTCTACCCCTCAGAAATGAGAGAGCAGCATGACAAAAGGTACATAAAAGGATGATATGAGATACAGATCACCTGCTGTACAAAGCAGACTCTGCTTCTTCAACCAGAAAGAGAGCAAACTGGGAAAGGAGTGACAGAGTTCTGTAGCTGTCGTGGAAGTGATACTATTCACCATCTTCTATAATAGAAGTCTTAAGAGGCATCAAATGAAGTAGCAACATACTCACCTATAACTTCGTAATGAAGTTATGAAGTAGCAACATACACACACACCTCTCTCTCTTCATGCAGCACCTGGATATGCTAAAATTCACTTTTCTGTCAGATACTGTGAATGCTAAAACTTTGTATAGCTTAATAAATCACTTGGCCAAAGTTAGATGAAATGTGCAAAGACACGGGCTCTAGCTCACGAAATTTATTGGCCACAGGTCACAATCACCAGAAGAATATTCCAGGGCTACCTCGGGCAATGGACCAGAGACTGAACTTCTTTTGATTGAGTATGACAGTTCCTTTAACAAGTGTCATCAATGTCTCCTTGCTTATTAACTACTGTAATTTTAATGTAGGCATGCTTTTTAAAAAACATCATGTGTTCACTTTATGACCCCAGAGATCTCTGGCATATTACAACCACAGTTACAACACCTCAGGTGGCCTGGTTTTGTCCACAAAAGGCCCTCCTCCCTGAGGAAAAACATAAGATGTATGGACAGCTTCTGCCTCAAATTCAGTGCCTCGCAGCTGCTTTCCAGTTCATTTGAATGCATCCGGCGTTTCTTATAATTCTCAAGCTTATTTACACAAACAGAAGTTAAGAATCATGGCAGAGACCTTTAATCACAAGCATTTTCAGATCAAAATGCTGCTGTTGTACATTTGCTTCAACTTTGAGTCAGATTTCCTACTATCTGTAAAGGTATTTCCAAGTCCAATTCTCCAGCTAATTAGGAAGAAACCTTTTAGACAGTATTCTAAGAATCACTGTTGAGATTTTGTTCCAGGAAATTTGTAATAAGATTTACTCATTGAGTCTGTTCCTTCATTTCCTTACGCTCCAGGTATTCCAAAGACAAACATAGTCAAAACCATTAAAAGTGGTAAAACTAAACTGATTCACTCCAGAGCGTTCGTTTTCCAGGACTTAATCACACTTCTCCGACTAATGTTTAGGTTTTACTAAGGTGTGTTTACAGTATTTTGAGGGTTCCCCAAGGCTGCCGTGGTTAGAATTGCTGTATATGCAGACAGAGTTCCAGTTCACACTCTCAGCCCACAGAATGCCACATGTCGGAATGCACCGGGCAGCTCAGTGACTTAGTACACAGCTGGGCACATTCGGGTAGATAACCTGAGGGCTACCCACCGCTGTGCAGTCAAAGAAGTGCAGCAATTAGGATAAACACATTTTAGATGGTCATTATGTAATATGTTTTCAAGAGCTTCTGAAGCCATCCCCAACTAAACTTGTCAGGTTGAAGACTAGCCACCGCCAGGTAACAAGTAATGCTCAGTCTGCTTGAAAGCTTTAACCGCATCTTCGCAAGAGGCTGAAGGCATTCACTGCCTTTTAAAGATCAAATCAAACTTCTATCTCCCTGTCCCTCCAACTCTGATGTTCGCAAGTCTATTTGTGATCAACAGTTTTATTGTTACAGGGGCAGCCCACTACCACAGTAGTCGGGATAACAGAAATCAGGTCATATTACTCAGGTCAACCTTACAGAGGACACTGGATAGCAGAACTTTTAGCTATTGACATGTTTACTGGTAGTGTCATTGTGTATCATCATTTGTGTTTGGAGATACAAAAAAGTAGTATGAAAAGCTCACAAGACAAAAAAATAAGCCTATATGCTATTAAAAAAAAAAAAAGTTCAAGAAGCATGCTTTAATAATGCTTTTTGTAGTTAAGGAAGTGAAATGTGCGTATTGAAAATACTTCTGCATAACCATCCATCATTTTCATTATGGCAGTGCCAACGAATGATCAGAAATTGAAGCCTGCAAAGTGCTAAACACGATGTATGAATATCAGCCTGTTATTTAAGAGGAGAGAGTTTCATTAATCAAGTCAAGACCATAAATCATTAAAGTCTATCAGTCAAGGCTGGATTTCTTAAAAACAAAGTCACTTTGATTATAGTGGAACAACTTAACTATTTAAAAAGTTCTTGTTTTTTTAGCTATAGTTCATAATTCATCCTAGAGTCTCAATGCACTTTAAAACGTGTAACCTTCCTTCTAGGTCTAACTAGTACTTATTAAAGCTACATTCAGATAATGTACACAGGGAAAAACATGGAATGTTTAGCTCAAGAACCACCCAGCCAAGCCCTCTTTATAAATATGTTATCTCCACTCATAACTCTTGAGAATTCTTGAGTCTACTGGGCCACAAATAGAAACATTTTGAAAGGAACATCCACTTATACCAAAAGGGTCAACAAATACCCTAGCCCTGGTTAACAGTTTGCTTTAGAAGGGGCCAAAGACATTCTTCATGAACCAGCCTTCAACCACTCCACCCAGCTTTAGTCAAACCCGACGATGGTGAGGGTGTGCTTGGGGGCAGCTCTTCTAAGGGCATTTGCTGCAGCTCAGGTCACCTCCAGTCCCCCAGAGTCTACAAAGTTCTTTTTCTTGGGGTTACATGAGGTCTTGCTCAGATGCACAAAATCAGTCCCTGTGGTCCAGACACGTACCAGTGAAAGCCCCAGAGGAGAGAAAGGCCCATGATCACATACCTCTCCACTCCGAAGTCTCTGCCTACAGCTCTCTATTCTCCTTAAGTCTCGTCTCTTCAGTCAGCCTATGACCTACTTGGTAAGAGCAACTCACTGTTGCAACAGAAATAGCTTTAACAATGGCACTTCACCAGTTTTATATGGATTCTCCAGTAGCATTTCCAGAACAGAACAGGGCACAATGCCACAGGCCACACAGCATATCACTGGGGATACTGGACTCTGTAAGTATGCTGGAGCTAATTTTTGTCTCCTTATTTCTAAAGCGAAAGAAAAATGAAGAATCGGTTTTTCTAGTGTAATTAAAGCACAAAACAGCCACCTAGGCACGGACTGCCCCCACCTCCCTACGTGAACGGCAGCTTACAGGGGAAAAGCCTGAAGGGCACCGGCCTCTTCAGCGCTCCCCAGGTTAAACTGCATCCCACCCACTTCGGGGCCGCGCACACAGAGCCACCCAGCCCCTGCTACAGCAACCGCAACCAGCAGCGCGGACCGCCGCAGGCCGGCCTGCCCCCCCACGCTCCTCGGCAGGCACTCGGGCGGCTGCGCCGCCGGCGGGCGGCCGGGCGTCCGACAGGCCCCGGGCCCGCCGCTCGGCCCCCGGCGGAGCAGAGGCTTCCCTCGCCGGGAGCCGCCAGCCGGGCCGGGCCGGGCCGGGCCGGGCCGCCCGTGGCCCGGGCCCAGCGAGGGGCCCGCCGAGGCAGCGCGGGGAGGGGGTCAGCGCCGCGGCGGGCTCCCGGCAGCGCCGCGGCGCAGCCCCGGGAACGCGTGAGCAGGAAACGCCTTTTTTGGGCCTCGGAAGTGCCATAAAAGGCGCGGAGGAAACGCCAAATATGGTCGGGCACGGTTCCGGCCGCCGCGGGAGCGGCGTTTCCGCTCGGCCTTGGCGGCCCCGCGGCCGCGTGACGGGGCCCCGCCCGCCGGCGCGCTCCCGGCGCGCTCCCGGCGCTGGCGCGGTGCCGCGCGGCCCTGCGGGCGCTCCGCGAGCAGCCGCGGCGTGTCCCCGCCGTGTCCCCGCCGTCCCCCCCCGAGAGCCGCTGGGCCGCCGCCAGCCGTGACGCACGGCCTCTCCTGCCGCCGCTGTCAGAGCTGAAGCCAGGCTGCAGCTCACGAACAGCTGAGGTTTAATTCAGGCGAGCGGATTTTCCGCCAGGGACGGGAAAAGCAAGAGGCCTCCGCTTCCTTCCCCGCCGCCGCGCTTCCTGCGCGGCTTCGGGCCTTCATCTGCACGGCGGGCGAGGGCTTTCCCCGGTGGCAACACGTGCTGTTTCCCTGGGGACAGCCTCCTTGAGACCGGCTTATCCTCCCGGTGAGACTGGGCGCGAAGTTTTTAATCAGAAATCCTGGCTTCTTCAGACCAACAGCAAACAAAAAGATCTTGCGGAAAATGTACGGTCAATGCTTTCTCAGCCCTGAAATCTGCTTTCATTTTATGGGACGAAGGCCTTGGAAAGAGGAGGAGCGAAAGACCCCATGCATGTTCTTTCCTTTACGTTATAACCAGGGATGGCAAATGCAAAGCACAAGTCGCTGCAATTCAGACCAAATCCCAAAGCTTAAATTATGAGCGCTTTCTAGGAAGTTACACCAAAGGGTATCTGCATGAAAGCGGCCCCGGTTGGCATATGTCAACGGCTTTTACAAATTTTTATTAGGTTTGGTTTTTTTTTCAAACCAGAGGCTCCGTGGTACTGGGGAGCTTCCTGCAACGAGATGCAATTCAGACAAGTGACCCCCCAGCTGGATGGGATCTGTCGGTCGCCAGCCCGCAGGCCATTACAGGCAGCGTTACGTGACACACAGGTACTGAGCCCTTCCCTCAGAACACTGCTGGCTTGCACGACTCCACTAAACTGCTTTTTGAGCCAGGGTTAACATGGGGCCAACGGTAACCCCACATACCTGGTTCAGTGCCTCCGAACATCCCTGCAGTCGGACACTGCTGCCTGTGCAGTGCCTGTGACCGGTGCCCACAGCGGTGGGAGGCCAGAACGCTTCCACGTAAAGGGAGACTGCAGCACCCTCAAGAGAAGGCCTAAGGAGGTGACCGGGGAGGGGTGGAGAGGGTTAGGGTGGATTTCTGGATGCCTCCACAAGTTGAAAGGATCTACCGTCACAAAGTGGAGAAAGCACGGGGCAAGTAGGACCAGTGTTTCTTTGAGCTAGAAAGGCCTTGCAGATCCCATCATCTCCCTTGCACTGCTGCCTTGGCACCCACAGGCCAGTCTTATGTGCCGAGGTGGCTAGCCAGGCGTCAGAGACGTGCCCGGCTGCTGGAAAGGGTGCTCTGGCCTTCATTCCTGTATAGCCCTGCAACACTGCCTGACTCGGTCCACTTTGCACCCAATGCACCAAAGAGCACCTATCTTCTTTGCTGCCTCTTTAGGCGTGACAATTACCATCACTGCTCATTTCTGTACAAGCGCTCTGGAGAACCCGGGGCACCCTCAGGCTCATCAGGCATTGCTTGAGAGCCCACTTGGTCCGTTTTTAGCACAGTCACAATCCCAGCAGGCTAGACCAGGAGTTAGCAGAGACTAGCTTGAAAAGACAGCAACATCTACAGCTTCCTGAGGAGGAGAAGTGGAGAGGAGGGGGTGCTGATCTCTTCGCCCTGGTATCCAGTGACAGGACAGGACACGTGGGAATGGTTCAAAGCTGCATCAGGGGAATGTTCAGACTTGACATTAGAAAGCATTTCTTTATCGAGAGGGTAGGCAAATAGAGCAGGCTTCCTAGAGAGGTGGTCGATGCCCCATGCCTCTCAGTGTTTAAGAGGCATTTGGACAATGCCTTTAGTAGGATGCTTTAACTTTTGATCAGCCCTGAAGTGGTCAGGCAGTTGGAGTAGGTGATCACTGTAGGCCTTAGGTCCCTTCCAATTGAACTATTCTGTTCTGTTCTGTTCTGTTCTATTCTATTGTATTCTATTGTATTCTATTCTATTCTATTCTATTCTATTCTATTCTATTCTATTCTATTCTATTCTATTCTATTCTAACTGTCTGAACAGAGCAGTGCCACAGATCAGAATGGGCTTGGGCTGACTCCAACTGTTTATTTTGCTGTTGACTTTGGGAACCGGAGGTGGGAAAAAATTTTGTGGTTAGCTTTACATAATGTTATTTGCTTCCTTCTTTGAAGCATCACATTTGAAGGCCCTTCTTCATTGTCTCATCTCCCATAAGTGGATTTCTGGGCTTCTGACATGGGTTACAAGCTCAGACAGTGTGAAGCCACATACTCAGCTTGCGCAGTCAATCTGCCTTGGCTGGAGGCCGAAGCCCCTTGGGTTGAAAAGAGCTGGTGCTTTTCTCTGAAAAGGCCCAGCAGGACCAGCTGCAAAGTCACTGTTAGCAGCTTGCAGACCGCACCCAGCACTGCAGGCGCAAACCAGCCCAGAGACAAAGCAGCACAGCTTGTCCCAACCCGCTGAGGACAGTCCTGCCTGAGAGACGACAGACTGGGATTTACCAACTGCTCAGCTCTTAGGTGTCTTCCAGAATTTCTGCCGTTTCCCAGGGGTGGGCTGCATCCCCAAGAAGAAGGACTAGCCCAGGGGCTTCAGCAGGTTGCCCTTCCTAGCCAGTGGGGTCGATTTTGGCAAGCAGTAGGGCATGCTGTGTCTGACAGAGACCGCGTGCCAGTTTACATTGTGCCAGGTGCATTCATCAAGGCCTATCTCTGCATCCCAGCTCCTCACAATCCTAAACATTAGTGATTCGTGGAGAGCCCACCTGAAAGGACACCAGAACCCTCCCCTGTACCTGCACCACCAGTTCTCATGAATGCAAACTCCTCTGAATTCGCTCTGCAGAGAGTTCACATACCCCCTGAAAGGTCTTTCAAACCACCATGTAAGGAAGTGGTTTCCTCCTATAAGTGCTGAAACATCTGTACTAAAGGCTGTCAGGCCCACATGCTTATATGCCCTCTGTTGTGTCAAGGAGGAGCTGAGCAGGGCTACCTCCCGTCAGCCAGCCCTTTGGACTGAGCTTATTGTATTTCCAGCCTAGAAACTGCTCTATTATCTTGCCATCCAGTAAGATTTCTGACTATCTATGAACACACAGCTGAGATTCTAATTTTCAAACCTCCTCTTCAGCACTGGGAGAATTTCTTTTCTTCCTAAGATTAGCTCACATGCTTCTGGAGAAGCCAGAGAACAGGAATCGTGGCTATTCAAAAGAGCAGGTGATGCAGCTAATGCAAGGACGCACGTGCTCCATCCATGCCTTTGCGAGCAACTGGACTCAGGAGTGATTGGTCTCCCCTCCTTTCTTTAAGTGGGTATTTCTCCAGGGGACAAGCAGCACTTGTTACTTCCCAGCCATGCAAGGAGTCAGGCTTGCTGCAGCACAGTCTTCCTACGTAGCAACTTAAAGGAAAACGTGGAAGTCCGCACGATTCGATATTTTATTTATTTTTTTCTGAAGGGTATTGTACACCAAATATCCCATTGGCAGGAAAGCGCATTCGATGTGTTTAGAAGCCAAACAGTCACTTTCATTTTAACAAACACAATTACAAAGTAAAAATAAACCACAAAATAATGAACCGCATGTTCATAACATACAAAAATCGCTGCCTACTCAGTAGGTAACTACAACATTCCAACTCCTGAATATATATATATATATATAAATTTACATTTTTGTAACAAAAATAGACTTTGAGAGGTGTGGGGTGTTTTTTTGCTTACATTCCGTCCCCCAGGGCTTTCTCGTGCTCCCCTCCCCACCCATTCCCTGCTCTCCTTTACATTCTCTGAGTAACATCCCTTTCACTTTAAGGCAAGATGCAAAGCATCCATTCACACAAATGCATGACGTCAGCAAGGCTTCACAAAAAGGCACCAAGACTTGTAACTTTAAAAACAAAACTTCTGCCACATGTGAGTGTCTCATCAGGTGATATTTACATAGCATCACTCTAACATGCTCAAATACAGTAAGTGCTGTTCCCAAAGAAGTTTGAAACGCATTACAGCATTGTCACTGAAATAGAATTAACATTTACAAAATATGGCCCTGCAAACTCCAAATAATACAATATGGATATGCAAAGATTTTTCACATCAATAGTACCTAAAGGAAAGCAAAACCATGGCACATGTACAATTTACATCAGCTACATACTTAATCAAAAGTCCTTTCTTCCTAATAAAAGACTATTGTTTACGGGGAAAATTATACTGAACTTATATCCACAGTCCATGCAAATTAAGTCATTCAACAGAGGTGGAAAACTTAAACGGCAGTTGTTTCAGGCAGCTGGAGTTTAAAGAAAAGTTAAATAGCCTTGCAACGTATGGTGTTGGGGGAGTAATTGGAGACTCCGTGTCTGATAGTACCAATGGAAAAGGTGAATTCTCCTGTTCCAGAAGGTAATCTCAGCAAATCTCAATTGTCCTTGGAGAAAAGGCTGACGTCATGTCTGAAAGTGCTGAGGTCACCTGTGAGCTGAAATTGTTGGTGACCCCTGGAGATGAGAAGGAGGTGGCCACTTGGGTCTGAAAAGTGGCAGTGCCAGAGGGGTAAGTGGTTGCTATAGAAGGAGATGGGAACGTGGTGTGCGCAGGGGAGGGGTAGGAAGAGGGGGCAGGGGAGGAATACACTGTGCGCACTGGCGAGGGGTAAGTGGTGGCGATGGAGGAAGGGTAGGACGTAGTCACAGAGGATGAGTAGGCAGGAACTGGGGAAGCAGTTGAGACCGGAGCTGCCTTTTCCACTTTCTTGTCCTTCTGCCTAAGGTGGATTTTAGTGTGTCTCTTCCTCTCATCGCTTCGGGCAAACTTTCTGCCACAAATGTCACAGGCAAATGGCTTCTCTCCTGTGTGTGTGCGGATGTGCGTAGTCAAGTGGTCGCTCCTGCTGAAGTTCCGCATGCAAATGCGGCACTGGAAAGGTTTCTGTCCCGTGTGGATGCGGATGTGCCGCGTTAGCTCGTCGGACCGTGAAAACCTCCGGTCACAGGACTCCACTGGGCAGGCATAGGGTCGCTCGTGAGGAGGGGTCTTGCTGGGACGGTTTGGGTATTTCCTCATCCTGCTGGGCTTGATCAGCTGGGACTGATAGTTAGTGTTGAGGGTCTTCAACTCTTGGGAGCCAGTCTGAGTAGCAAACGCCTTAATGGTGGACAGCGGCGTGAGGGAAGGCTGCTGTGCCCTGGTCTCAAGGGCTGGGAAGGGCTTCTGATCAGCTGGAACAAGACTGAGCTCACCCTGTTGCTGAGGGAACAGGTAATCCGGGATCATTGGCACCTGAAAGTTGGTCTTAGCAGTCGGGTAAGCTGGAGGTGGATACTGGATGGGGGCTCCAGAGGGGTTGGGAAAGGACTGGGTCTGCGGTTCAGGGAAAATGTCAGAGCTGGAATTGGGAAAAGTTGGTGCAGCCGAATAAATTGGACTGTTCTCGCTGGCTTGGACAGAACAGCTCAGAGGGGGGCTCTGCGAGGAGGAGGATGGTGATGATGAAGAAGGCGTAGAGGTGGGAGGTGCGTTAGCCATGCCCACCAGCCCACTGACGAGGCTGAAGAGGGGCTCTGGCCATAAGGTGTTGCTACTGTTGGGGGCCGGCTCTAGGGAGAAGCGCCCCGTGTAGGTTATCGGTGGCAGTCGCGTCGTTTGGTTGGGATAGCTGGTTTCTGGCAGGGTTTTCTCGTTGTTCAGGGAGATCTCGGGAAAAGTGTCTGGAAAGAGAGGAATAGCGATTACTTCCAGCAGCCGCTGCAGCTGCCGCCAGTGCTTCGCGAGCCATCCCCGCACGGCGCAGCCCCAGATCCTTGCTTCTGGTTAATTAATAATTGAGCGTAACGTATTGCAGCGCCGCTGGCAGGTCTCCAGCAGCCGCTAGCCCGGAGCCGCTGACGCACACAGGAGAATCCCCCCGCGCAGCCGCCGGGACAGGGCCGCCGCTGCAGCGCGGAGCCCCCGCAGGCGCCGCTGCCCCCCCGCGGCGGACCGGGACTCCCCGCCCGCCCGGGCGAGGCCAGCGCGCTTACCTGCCGCGAGGTGCTCGAAGTGCTGCTCCCCGGGCTCCCCGGCGGCGCCGAAGCCCGCGCTCTCGGGCGCCCCGGGGGGGGCAAGGAACTGCGGGCCCCCGCCGCCGAGCAGCATCATCTCCTCCAGCTTGGGGTAGTGAGTGTCCATGGCGGGGGGCGAGTGCGGGAAGGCGCCGAAGGGGTCGGAGACCTGCAGCGGGGGCAGGAGCTGCATCTCTGCCTTGGCCGCGGCCATGAGGGCGCCGGGCTGGGGCTCTGACGGGTGGTGGCGCCGCCGCCGCGGGCCCGGCGGACGGGCCGGCTGCGGCGAGGCGGCCGTCGCCTGCTGCGTGCCCCGCGCCGCGGTCGCCCCGGCGCTGCCCGCTGAAAGTGCTCGGCTCCCCGCCCGCCCGCCCGGGGCTCCCCCCGGCTCTGCCCGCTGGAAGCGCTCGGCTCCCCGCCCGCCCCGGAGCCGCCTCTATATATCGGGTCCCACCGGCCACAGCCCGCCCCGGCCCTGACGTACATGGCCATATATGGAAAGCAGGAAGCCCTTATATGGATGCGGGCCGGAGGACCCCGCCTGGCGTCAGCGCCTGGCACCGGGGAAAGCCGGGCCGTGGGGGCCCCGCCCGCCCCGGGCTGGGAGCCCCGCGCCCGTTGCGGGCCTGTCCCCCGCCGTGGGCAGCGCCGCCGCAGCGCTGCCGCAGCGCCGCCGGCCCCGGGGCGCGGGGTCCCCGGCCCCCGCCCGCCCCAGCCAGCCCGCCGGAAGCCCCCGCCGCACTTTCCATATTAGGAAACAACCTTATAAGTCTCGGTTCCGGCGGAGGCTTCCCGCTCCTTATATGGCGATTCCGGCCCCGGTGGGGGGGCGCGGGGAGCCCGGGCGCGGGAGCCAGGTTGCCGCCGGGCCGCGCGCCCGCCCCCGGGCCGCGGGAGCGCGCTGAGGCCCCGGGAGCGCGAGGCTGCCGCCCGGGCAGGCAGCGCGAGGGTCTCGGGGGGCGCCCGGCAGGCTCCAACGCAGCCGCGGTCTCGCGGGCAGAGCTCCCACTCGCCCCCACCCCGTTTGCCCGGTTCGCCTCCCCCCGTCTCCGCCGAGACGGTCCGCGGCGCCGCGCGCTCGGCGGCCTCGAGGCGGAGGAGTTTTCTGGGCGCTGGCGGCGCGCCCCGGGCGGGGGCTGCCCGCTCCCGGAAAAGGGGAATCTCCGGGACTCCGGAGGCCTGCCGGGAGCGCCCTGCTCCGCCCGCTCCCGCCGAGAGCGGAGGAGCTCTGCCCGCCGCGCCAGACCGGGGCAGACGCAGGCTCCGTGCGCCTCCCTCACGCAGCGGAGAACGGGGCACTGCTACAACCAGAGCCCCGGCACCGCGCGGCCGCGGCCGCCATTGACTTCGGCGCGAAGGACAGTGACAGCGCTCGGGACCCGGCTCTGGCGCCCTCAGGGCTGTCCCTTGACGCAGCCGCAGCTCCTTCCCGCCTGCGCGCCCCGCAGACGGGGGCTGCTCCCACCATCGGCTCCGCACGGAACCGACGGCTGCGCACGGAGGGGCCGGGAGCCCCGGCTCCCCGCCCGAGGCAGCGCGCACAGCGCGGAGCCGCGGGAGAGCGCTCCCCGGGCCAGGGGGAGCCTCCCGCGCTATAAATAGGCGCTCGACGCGGCCGCCGCCCCGCCCCGCCCGGGCGGCCCCGCTGCCGGCGCGGGGCTCCCCTGGCGCCGGGCCAGGCGGCACCGGCGACGCAGTGCGGCCGCAGTGCGCGTGCGCGGCCGCCGCGGCGGCGAGGGCTTCCCCGCAGTGCGCGGGGATCCGTGGGCGGTGCCAGCGGCTGCAGGCCCCGCGTGTCGCCCGGCTGCGCGACGCTGGCGGGGGTGCCCTGCGGCCCCGGGTTCCGGTTGAGCCGGGCCTGGAGCCCCGCGGCGCGGAGCTTGGCGGGGCTGCGGCTCGCCGCCGCCCGCGGCTCCGTGCTCGGCCGCGGACGGCGCGCCCTTCGCCGCAGAGATGGAGGGGGACGACAGGCGGCTCTGTTCCGGTTCACGGCGCGGTCTCCCGGCGGGTCCCGCTCCCAGGCGCTCGCTCAGGGCATCGCCCGCGACCGGGCAGGGGCCCGCAGCCTCCACGCCGGGCCGCCGGCTGCGGGGCTGGCCTTTCCCCGCGGAAATCCCGGCGCAAAGCTGGGCCACGCACCTCGGGTGCCAGGCAGTCCTCTTTTGCCGGGGGAAGGCGGTTGTATAAATCGCAGTACTCGGCTGTGCCGCCTTTGCGATTTATATTCAGGTTGCGAGCGATGGCAGGGCTCTGTCTGCCCCCTTCTAAACGTCTGTCATGGGTACTGTTTTAACTGAGTTGCTATATTTAGGGCCGTGTCTTGTCAGTAAGACTGTGCAGGGCCTCCCGCACTGATGCATTTCCACCCTAAAATCAGTTAGGGGGTGCAGCTGCACAATACCTCCACGAAAAATGTAGCAAGCTCCCACCTATCTGCAGCCTGTATTATTCAATGGCAGCTGATGCACATCTGTTCTGTGGTACTTGCTCTTTATGGAGAGAAATCATACTGATTTTCAGATGCCAGTGCTCTAGGCCAAAGCTCTATTTTGAAAATGTGATTCGGTGCTTTTCCTTTTTTAACAAATTCGAGTATCTGCTGCAGGTTTTGAGACGTCCCATACATAATGATTGCAGCTAGTCTCCGATTTCCACCAGCCTGTCACAGTTTGGAGCCCTGTTAGAAAGGGCAGAGTAGCAGAACTTGACTTTGGCTACAAACACTGTAGTTTGTTTTGGCTCCTGAGCATCTTACTGACATTGCAGAACCCACTGCATCCTCCTTTCCCTCTTTTCTTTTTTCCCTTCTCTTTCAAGACCAGAAGGAACTTTATTTCAACTAGTGCCTGATTCCCAGAGAATTTCACTCATACACCCTGGATATGTTAGGCCTGATATTTTTTTTTAACTGAAGTACATAATTCAGAAAAGCTTTTTTTTTTTTCCCCAAAATCTGAAATCACAAAGAGACAGAAAATCTACTGCTTTCTTTCTTTTCAGTTACCTTAATTTTTATCAACGTAATTTTAATTCAACAATTCATATAAGAGAAAGCAAGAGACCTGCTTCAGAGCTGCAGACAGAGCAGCCTAACTCGCTTGAGCTGCACGGAACTTATAGTAATAAAGACTGTTTTGCAACACGTCTTCCATCAATCCGGTGAGGCTTCCTGGCTTCAGTGACGTCCTGGAGAGGCAGCGATATACACGGATTACAACCTGGACACTGAGCTGGGAAATTGCCTGTTGTCATTCACGCACTGGGACAGACAATGCCTGCTAGTTTTCTGAACTCATGTTTTGTGTTCTGTTTTCTTTTTCCGAATACAACATTAGGTCTGTAAGAAAGAGTTAGATTTTTACTACTGAAAACCAAGATCTGTTTAGTTCATCCAGCCAGCCATTTGTTAGACTGAGGGATGTTGTGGTCAAACTGGAAGTTGTGAATGAACGCTTTTGTAATAAGTGGAGCCTCTAGCTATTAGAATAAGATAACATCTGTGTTTTGTTTTCCAAGTAGCATAATTTGAATGTCCAAAGAATTTGCTACTATAGATCAGTATTTTAAAAAGAATATATTTCCAAAATGGCAGTATTTTAATAAATTTGTAACACTTCACTTAATGCTCCTGGTGAAAGCACAGAAGTGTAAGACTTTACCACTGGATCAGTCACAATTTTATTTGAAAGTTTAATAATTTTGGTTGTGATTGTCTAATGAATAAACACATGCGATACTTTGGGTCTCCCTGAAGGTCCATCATCATCAAACGTACTTGTTGTCTCTCAATACATTTCAGTGAGAGCAATGCTATTCCAAGGACACAGAGCGAAGAACAGTATGGGGCGAGGGAGAGAAGAGAGATTGGGCCATTAAGCTCCATGAATAAACCACCCTCGCAAGTCACCGGAAAATGCCAGTCTCTGCTTCAAGTTTACAGAACAGTACAAAAAATCTACACTTGTAGATTTCTCCTTTTTTTTTTTTTTTAATTTGATGGTGTAATACTAGTGTTCTTTTCTGTTTTCTGATTCATAGATAATTCTTTCCAGCAGCATTTCTTTTCTGCACTTAAACAAGAAATTATTGATAATATAGTTCCATGAATACTGCTGTGGCAGTGGCATCACCCAATTTGTCAGAATAAAATTCCCTAGTTAATAACAAAATTTATTGAAAGGCTCGATTTTTTTTCTACCTATTTGTTCAAACACTTTTTCTCTGTTTTGCTCTAGAATGTATCATATCAGCATATGCATTAGCCAATTGTTTTAAGATTCTTGCATGCAAGTTACCTGTGACAGTTTGCTTCAAAATACCTATTCATAATAGATGTTTTCTATCATCTTTCCTACCTCCTAATAGTTTAGAAAGCAGTACATGCTTTGAGAAACAACTTCAACCTGCTTCTTCGCAAATTCACAGCAAACATATTCATTGGGCTTTTATGCCTTTTCTGCATTGTATTAATAATTTATTAGCTTCAGCTAGTGATGGACCCATACCATGACTAGGATGTCTTTTGCATTGGTGTATTTAAACATGTCTTCCTAAGTCACTTCGCAGCCACAGAGTTTGTTTGTCTAGTTGTAATTTTTTTCTTCTAACAGAAATGTGTTGGTAGGCTTTTAATTTTTTTTTCTTTTACTTCTTTTCTCTTTTTATTGTTATTGCATTTCATTTCTTAAGTGGGATGAGCTTTTAGCCGCAGTAGTCCTTTCATATCATTGATTACTTTTTGCTATCTGGTAACCATTTTTGAAAAAACTTTTCATTTTCATTCACTTTTCTTTGTCTAAACTTTGCCTTCCCCTTAAATTTTACAAACCATTTTCTTCAGTGCAAGGAAATTATTCCTGGTTTTTGAGGCTCCAGTAATATTGCTGAGTATATCTGATTTCTGCTTGCTCATACCAACTGTAATCAGGTCATGATCCCTAAGTAACCATGGGAGTCCAGCTCCTGCAGGTAAATGACTTGTCTCCCCCTGGCACAACAAGGCCATTCACCTATGGAGTACATTATCTTTTATCTTAAAACAAACAAACAAACAAAAAACAGTTCCACCTTTAAATTTTAGTAGTTTTAAAGTACTGGCAGCACAAGACCTCCTGAATTGGGCTCAATGATAATACCAGATGCGGATTTAACAGAGAGACCAAATGAGCTGGACCTTTCTGTCTACAAGCGCTACCTCAAGCAAAATGCCCATTGCAATATGATGCGCAGCACCTACATGACTGCACAGCCCCAGGTCCAGATCAGAGCTGTACCTGTCCATGATTACACAAATTCCCATTCGCTACAGGTATGAGATTAAAGAACAATTTATTCCTTTTTGTTTGTTTGACGTAGTTGACCTTGCATACTGTTGTTACCTTGCCCTAGTCTTTACCACGTAACACACTAAGCCATAGGCATTCCAGATCATTCACATCAGTTACCAGTCGTGCTACAACAAGTAACCGGTAGCATTTATTTTCTTTGATAGGCTGAACACTTTGGGATCCAGCTCTTTTATCTACATTGCTCCTCCTGAATGAGTTGTACTCTTAAGATACAGGAAGAACATTTCCATTAAAAGTGGTATACGGAACTGAAATTAGGAAGAAAATTGCAGTTCAGTAGATAGCTGTGCTTAGTCAGTTCTATTATTAAGGAATTTCAACATTGGTTCAGCTTGTGCCTGACTGAGGAAAAAAAAGAAAAAAAACCCTTGTTTATTTATTCTACTAGAAGGTGAACAGAAAGTGCGTGGGGGGGTCACATGGTCTGAGTTGATCTGGCTGAAAATGGGACATCCTGAGTAAGTCAGTATTTGAGGTTCTCACTATTCTCAATGGAGCAAGGCAGGACCTGCAGAAGCCAATTCATCCTACCTCATTTATATACCTGCCCTGAATGAGCTGCTTCCCTCTCTGTATACGTGTCTCACAGATGACTACAGAAAGATTCTGCATCTGTATGTAATCTTTTTGACGGTTAAAAATTAGCTGAGATGAATCCTGGGTTTTGTTTTGCTTGCTTTCTTAGTAGAAGCTGATACAAACTATTTTATATTCAGCTCCAATGTAACTTTCAACGTTTAATTTTTTTAACTGTTTTTCATTCAGACTAATTTTTTGTGTTATTGTGCTAGTAAAACATCATGGTGCCTTTACAAAATATGTTTCCACATAATTACAGCTTTGTCTCTCAGTTATTTTTCATAACTGCTGCTCTCATGACTGCAGCTAACTTCCAGGTCTTGCCAACCCGTACTGTGACTAAAAGTAAAGTGGTTGCTGTTACTGTTGGCACTGGATGTAACTGAGTTCAACTCTGAATGCAAGAAAAGTTAACCAACTTTCCTATCTTTGTAATTTGTCTAGTGTTCTAATACAAATTTTATTGTAATTAGATGCACTTTTCACTTTATCCACAAACATAGTTTCCATGTGTCTGGAATGCCCATTGACTTTTGGCAAAATTCAGTCTTTTTTTTTCCAGAGATGTTGGGTTTGCCTGGATATGTAATAATAACAGCAGCAATCATAATTTCTCTAGGTCTCTCACTAGTTGTTCAAATACACATGCCTTCGATTGTCTTTATCCCAAACCTCCAATTACATGATTCTGTTCCCTCCTCTATTTCCCCTGGGTACTGTTTTTAATATTCCTGACTGTAAAAAAAGTTTACATAGATATCCCTTTAAAAAGTTTTATTATTCTCTAATTTTATCATTCTCTATTTATTATGTTGTATTATTCTATAAGCCTGAAGTGTTAGAAACAAGAGGGGGGATCCCAGCTTTTTAAAGAAATGCTGTAGAGCTGTTTCTTCCCTCTCACTCCCCCAGAACCAAGCCATCTGATTTAAAAAGCTGTGACATTTTTATGTATTGTACTGCAGGACATTCTACAATATTTTAAACTTATTTATCATTAATTTTGCTTTCTGTGCAGTTACGTTCCTTACAATAAAAGTCTATGGCTTTTAGATGGGGGCACAGAGGGAACACATACAAATGTGCTCATAATTTAAAATGAAAAAATACTTAAATTTAAGGAGCCTTTTCAGTCCTATGAGGAACGAGAAACAGGTTTTTATCAGCACTTTTTGAACGCATGGCTTTGCTCTAATGACTGAGGTGGACGTCTCTGTGTTTGCTGCAAAATTCTTACCCCATTCCGGTACGTGACGCTCTTTGTTCTGCAAGCAGGCCTGCAACGCCTGGCACGCATGGTTTGTAGCGGGATTGTCTAACCACAGGAGGGAACTCTTCCCTGTGATCACTTCGGGAGCTGGGTGCGGTCTACAAAAATTAAATAGAGCATGGGTTGTGTAAGAATCAGGTTGCTTGTTTGGTTGGTTTTTTTTTTATCTCAGACATTATAGATGAGCAGAAAGGTGACGTCACCGATTTTCCTCAGAAATCTAAGGCAGCTGAGGGTCTTTGCCTCAAGATTTCATGCCCTGATGTAAAGAAATCCTTTAAAAATAGTTCATTTGGGATGCGTGACTTAATAGACCTCAAAAGCCTGTAAAGGTTGTGTCATTGTGAAAAAAGAGTTGCTATACACTACTTGAAGTATTCAAACATTTCCCCTGGTGCCTAAGAGTACCTCAGCTCTGGTGAACTCTCATCTCCAGTCTAGATAATTTGGCTGCAGTTGCTAAGAGACAATGCTTACCTTGGTTTACTGTTAGCCCTGCGACGAATGGTATTAGGTCTCCTATGGTATCAGGATGAGTAAGACGATTAACCATATATAAGGCTGTCCTGTGTTGTCCCTGCAGAATTATTATATGAGAAATATTAGAAAGGTAGAGGTAAGTAGTGGAAGAAAGGCAAAGCAGAAAACAATTGTGAGCATTCAATAGGTGTTATCAATGAACACAGACAACAGATGCCTCTACCAGCGCTGGGATCTCACTGCTACTGTGACACAAGCACTCATTTTCCTCCTTCGGCAGTAATAATTTTACGTGTTCACATTCTTCTTCAGGACAAAAACCACTGATGCCATCTACTGTACGTGTTTGTATCTCTAGAGATGAAGGGTTGCTTAAGATGCCAGGCAGACTCAGTGTACTAAAGCTAAGGAAGGCTTCTGACATTAGATTAACATTTCATTTGGGGGCGGGAGGGAAGGAAATATAAATTATAAGCAGATATTGTCTGGCCAAAGAAGACTGAGGCCTAGCAACACCATCAACATTTGTACCGTAGCACCCTGGATGAACATATATGTGGAATTGCTATTCACATGAAAGAAAAGACCACA
The DNA here is from genome assembly GCF_964195595.1 of Calonectris borealis. NCBI lineage: Eukaryota > Metazoa > Chordata > Aves > Procellariiformes > Procellariidae > Calonectris > Calonectris borealis. The sequence continues at coordinate 16,624,580 of NC_134326.1, forward strand.
GGGATTTTATTACTCAGTAGGACTATAAACAACTTACTTTCAGAGACATTACAGTTACTTTCTGAATGAATCCTGGCTCTGTAGTTTGACTTTGGGAGGAAAAACCAATAAAGCAAAAAGGAAAAAAAAAACCGCATTGATTTCAAAGCCAGACTGTTATGATTCTGTAATCAGACCGTGTGAGTACCAGTGGCCAGAGATCTTTATCCAGGACTTAAATAAGAAATGTAAACTTTATACATGGAGATGAGCTGCACTAGAAAGATTAACTGAATGCAATGTAAGGGACATAAAAAAACACTGGGCATATTCTTTGGAGGCAAGGGAACGAGAAAATAAGCAAGAGCATTGGTGCCTTTTCTTGAGATTTGTTGTCTGCATCAGGATATCAGCCAGGATAGCTAATATCAAGGCACGTGACACTTAAATGCCTCATAGCTTTAATGGCAGAGGAGACGGATTTTCAGGGAGACCAACAGACAAGAAGTCCTACTTGAATCTGCGCGATTCAAGATTAGCTCGAGTAGATGGAGTGTCTGGGTTACTGTACCCCGCACTTTGCCATTAACAACTACTGCCCAGATGAGACTGTAGCCTCTGATGCAGGCCTTGTGTTGTGTAGGGGAAGCTGGGCTGGTGCCAGTGACAGAAAGAAAAATGTTGTGAAATTGTATTTTCATTGTATGTTCATAGCACAGTACCAGAAAAGACCATGAAACTACATAGACTGACCTTTTTGTGTTGTGCACAACACAAAATTTTATTGTCTATTATGTCAAAAAACTTTTTTGGCAGAAACGTATTCAGCATCGTGGAGCTGCCACATACCTCTTTAGACACCCTGTTCCTCTGACCAAGAGGCTCCAAGCTATCAAGACAGCAGATACCTGCATGGCCAGGTCCCACCTTCTTTGCACCCAGGTGCTTAACATCACACAGCCCACTGCTTCCTTGGCAATGGATCTTTCACGTGATGCCCACGTACTTGGAACTGTGGCCTGATGTGTCTGGCAGAGCTCAGGCTGATATTTCCTTGGTTAACTCAAACCTGACGCGGCATCTCTGTCCATACGCGTCTTGTTTGCCTGTATGTGCCCCTATTGACAGGTCAGCACTGCATTATTAAGTTAAATTGCCCTTTTTTTTGTAAACTGAAAGATTTTTAAACTTGGGAAAGTCACTCTTTAGTTATAGTTTATTTACTTAAATCAAGTTCCAAATCCATAAAATATTAGAAGTTTTATGAAAAATCTTATTTTTCAGTGGTCATGGTAGAGGAACTGTAGATTTTGCAGTTAAGCAAGTAGAACTTGTGTTATGATTTGGATAAATGAAACACAACTATATGAGCTTTTATGAAACTTCAGGCACAAAGAACTTATTTTCTCTCAAGATGTTTTAAGTTACTGAAAATAAAAGCTAGGATATTTTCTCTGCAGACCTCTTAGTAGTATCACTAATACAGTGCCACAATGGTGACGAGGCACTGCTGGTAATTTCTTGGTTGTGTGTTTCTCAGAGCAGAAACCATCTTTCAGCACATGGTTGCTGTTACTGTTGTACTGATGAACAAGAACAAAATAAAGTGTTGGGTGGTAACAGTTTGTGATAAACATGTAGGGTAGGAATCTGGTCATGCTAAGAATCACTTTTATCATTTCCCTCTCAGCCCGGTTCCTTCACATTAATAGTTTCATTCAATAGCTGAATATCTTGTTTTAAGATATGCAGAAGGTCTTTTGTGTTCAATGGCTTCTAGATACTAGACTAGTACAAATAAATGAAAAAAGGAGATTATTTTTACAAATCCTTTTGAACAGTCGGCTTTTGGAGCAAGTGCAGTAGACTACAGCAGAATGCTTGAAGTGAATAATAAGTATTTTACATTTGCAACTTTGCCTCATGATGACTGTATTTCTTCCCCTCCCCTCCCTTGGAGATACCTAGGCAATGCAACTTAAAGGTCCTTTCCAGGAGTTATTTGTAAAAGGTGTTGCTTTCATCTGACTTAACATGAAGCTAACAAGTTCAATAAAGACCTGAAATGACTAAAAGCAAGCAGTAAGCTAAGGCCAACTTCCAAAAAGAGCTACAGTCAAACAGCTTTACAGATCTCTTTACTAGGTAGATGGGAAAAATGGTGGTCCTTCATATTAAGTCTGTCATCAAAACATAATAGTCTAACCACCTATTAAAAATGGGTTGGTGGGAAAAAATGGGCATGAGTATTTCACAAAACAATTAGACAAACAAGAAAGCGTGGCTGTACTTATTCATAAATTCAGCTGTTAACAGCAAAGGTGAAGATGTAATTATTTTGCCAGCTGGTTATGACTGAACTTTTAGCAACTTTATGAACAGCTGAGTAAGAAATAGTTTGATGTGCTGCTAGGTGCGGGCACCCCCTCTTGCCAGTGGGCTGAATTCCCCCAGTGACACCTGTCTGTCACTGTGAGCAAGGCCCTGATGAACAGTTCAGGTTATACGCCTAGATTGCATCTGTCCAAAGGTAGATGAGCTTAATCCCATCCTATCTACATTGTTACATAGCCAGGCACTGTTATAAGTCTACCTAATTAAGTGTTCTTTTCCAAAATCCTGCTTTGTGTTGCCACATTTGGAAAGTGGGATCCCAATATAGCAGAATCCTTGGATGTGTGTGATCTTAGGTATAGGATTAGTCATACTGTTTTTTTGCATTCTGACATCTTCAGGGCATTGGCTAATTATATATCAATTCACATACCTAAACTCAAGTATGTACTTGAGTGCTTTTCTAAATTACAACCTGTATGAAGCAAGTTTACAGCATTTATTTTTAAATAACGTAACGGTGTCGTGGTTAACCCCAGTCGGCAACGAAGCACCACACAGCTGCTTGCTCACCCTCCCCCCCTCGGTAGGATGGGGGAGAGAATTGGAAGAGCAAAAGTGAGAAAACTCGTGGGTTGAGATAAGAACAATTTAATACTTGAAATAAAATAAAATAATAATAAGAATAGTAGTAAATTGTAATGAAAAGTAAAACAACAAGAGAGCGAGAGAGAGAGGAACAAAACCCAGAGAAAAAAAACAAGTGATGCAACCACTCACCACCTGCCGACCGATGCCCAGCCAGTCCCCGAGCAGGGATTGCTGCCCCCCGGCCAACTCCCCTCAGTTTATATACTGAGCATGACGCCATATGGTATGGAATATCCCTTTGGCCAGTTTGGGCCAGCTGTCCTGGCTGTGCCCCCTCCCAGCTTCTTGTGTACGTGGCAGAGCATAGGAAGCCGAAAAGTCCTTGGCTAGATAAGCACTACTTAGCAACAACTAGTGTGTTATCAACATTATTCTCGTACTAAATCCAAAACACAGCACTATGCCAACTACTAGGAGGAAAATTAACACTATCCCAGCTGAAACCAGGACACCCAGAAAGGCAAAGGGGGGTTGCACGAGGACAATACTCTCTGTCGTGCAAATATTGAAGTACTGTGATTCAGACAAGACACAGCTGTAAGACAGAAGACCTCAATACTTACATTGCTTAAGAAGGACTTAATTAACATAAGACCCTACTTTACTTGGTGGTTTTAACTAAGTGCTATCTGTGGACTGTTTCTTTTTTGCACTAAGGCAAGTGTCTCTGGGAAATGGCAGCACATGGGCAATAGGAATTTGTAGCCTGAAGTGAAAGGGACAACAAAAGAAGAGCCTGCCTAATCTTCTTCTTCCATGGCCTTCAGTACTCCAGTCGGCAAATTTAATGATTTGACAATGCAATTTTAAATGACATTTCCTACTTTCTGTAGCACAAGCAGTGCTACAAGTTGTGTTTACTTACAAGATACCACAAGAACACAGAGGCAAACCAGCCTGACAGCAAAAGATTTGGGAGTTAGAAAGCAAAACACTAGGATTTAATCATCAAAATACCTATGAGCTCTTGACTATAATGCTTTTCTGCTTAACCTGGAATTTCTATGCAGAGTACTTTCCCTCTTGCTATAACGGTTCACTAACAGAACAAAAACAATCCACTGCTGTGTACTCAGGATGTTATAGCAAGGTCGGCGGCTTATTGTTCTGATGATTTGTCTTACAATTCTCAAACCCATGGGGATTTTTTTTTTTCCACTCTCACTGCAATGCTGGATAGGAAGTAGCTTGAAAAAATGATTGTGTTATTACAGCAATCTATCTCAGATTCTCTCCAGCCTGTAACAAGAATTCAGGAGGTGGGAGTTGCTTCTTGGGTGACATTGGCTGATAACCAAATCCTAGTACTGAAGGGAGATTCTACCTCCTTCTGCAGAGGCAATTAATTGGCTTCCACTTCACAACAGCAAAGCCCCAGCCCCAGACACACAGTACCCTCCCACGTGCACTTGTGTTTGCAAATGGCCTCTTGCTTGTACTTGTGCACAGGCGTCTTGTCTTTTCCATTAGTCAGCTTCCTATCTCATGCTAGCACACGCTCAAGTGTTGTAGGTGTAATCACGCACACGCGTACATACACGTGTGTATGTATATCACTATATATTTTTTTTTTTAATGGGCTAAACATAGCCGAAGCACACAAACAATTCAAAGGCAGATCTTTAACCTACTCGGTCTGTGGTGGCAAAGGGCAGCAGAAAACTTCAGGACACCACGCAGTGACCGCAATAGCCCCAGTCACGCTGGCAAATAAAGTAGCCCAAGGCCCCTCTTCTCTCTGGAGAGCCAGTGGCATGGCACTTGGTATGTGTGCATGCTCCTTCCACCTCCACCCTCTGTTCTCCCGCTAAAGGAAAACACGATGGATTTGTCCAGACCATTCCAGACACCAGTCCTGGGGCTGCTTGACCCACCTGAACCGGGCCTGGGCCCACAGGGACACCCCGAGAAGCAAGCCAACAACTCTGAAGTGTGGACAGCCAAGTGCATGACCCAGCCAATAATTGTCCTAGCCATGTGGATCACTGTGTCTTTTCTGTAATATCTAAAAAGTGAAGAGGGGGAATAATTTTTTAATCCATTTAAAGTTCCTGGATGCATTTCCTAAGAGATTAAGTCTGTCACTTAGAGAAGAGTCGCTTACAATTCCTAAAAATAGCATTTTTTTCTTCATTTTTGGCTCTTCCCAAAACAAATATGGTTTTTATTTTGCTGCGTTTGCCTATGGAGCTGGCCAGGGTGTATAAATGCCATTTTAAATAAGTCACTATGAGAGGTTAATGGGAGTTTAAATTAAGATCGATAAGAATACACGTTTTAGGGGTTTCTTGAGTAGAAACAACAGGTCACAGATCAAGTATTGAAGACTATATTGTTCAGAAACATTCCCAGTTATACTGCCTTTCTTCATGGATATTATCAGTGTTCATCCTGTATTTGATGGCGTGGTACATGGAGTAAATAAGGTGGTGAGCTTTCCCAGATTTCTATTCTACAGCAATTAAAAATACAGTGCTAGATACTACTTTGAATCAAAAGGGATTTAAAAATGCACATAATCACCAAATATCTTTCTTCCTCTCATTTATCTTACATGTTTTTAATGAGAGTTCACCACCTATCACTATATTAACTATATCACTGTATTAATTATCACTGTATTAACTTCTGAGTAAGAACTGTAATTTGGCTTTTCTGTATTGTATTTTTAATTAGCAGATATAACACTTTTTCCTCCAGTTTGCTTTCATGAGTACTAATATACACATTGCTGCAATCACCTGGGTGAACAACAGCTATGTTGAAACCACCTACAGCCCTGCACTAGAATAGGTATTGTGCTCTTACTACGTCCTTGGTTATAAATCCGTCCTTCCAGAGGCCTTGCTGTCATCCTCAGTGATTGTCAGAAGCTCAGCAGGCTACAGCCTTTTTCCTCCCCTAGTTTTAATATACTTTGTTTTATTCCTAATTGCGGCTTAAAATTGTGCAAATCCCTTGCATCTCTTGTACACAATTTTCTACGAGAGGGGATAGTATTTTTTTTTCTCCACCCATTCCTCAAATGTCCATTTGCCTCTTTTCCTTTAAAAATACAGAATAGAGAGTACTGGGGAGGGGGGGGAGACAGAGGGAGAACCCTCCTTAGGAAGCAAGCTGTAGCGAAACTAAGCTTGCATTTCCTGTGAGTGTCAGTGCTGCTTCTGGCTCAGTATCCATGGAAACCTAATTTCCCATCCTGCTGCAGGAATTAATTGAAGATCCCAACCCACTTGCTCAGGGAATCACTATGATATTAATTCACATCAGGCTATCAGGCTCACTTTATTATCCCAGACACTCTTTTCATTATTTTTTATCATCAGAACAGAAGGTTGAATTAGCTTTCACCAACCTAACAAAAAAAGGCTATCTAAACCTTTACCTCCTCAGAACTAGGGCACAGCACATCGAGGCTACCTCTTGGAAAACAGCGATTTCAAATGGAGCTTGGCCAAAACATCAGCAACAGGAGACGGCGCACAGCTGGGAGGGCTCTATGCAAATCTCCCTTCCTGCGTCATATACTCAGCTCTATTTTTCACCTATGCCACTAGCTGGATTATCCTGGGGGATAAAGTCTCTGTCCACCCTTCAGGGTCAGAACATACCTTCCTCTTCTACAGTTCATTCTGTCCTAGGATATAACGTGCAAAGCTTCAAAGAGAATAAGTCAAAAGGGACTTTTGCTAGGGAATATTGTTTCCAGACTTCTCTTTGAAGGCTTTTCATTAATTACAAACATAAGCATGTCAAGTTCCCACGGGGTCTGGTACCGGATCACCCATCTCTGGATATCTACCTTTGAACTTTCTTTCCTCTTGCTTTTATTTCCTGCTTAATTCCCTAGTTGCTGTCCCCATTCCCTTTATTTCTCCCTGACCTCCAAACCCTCTCATCTACTCTGCATCTTTTCTGCTTGGACATTGATTTTCTCCTTTTTCATCTTTCTGATAATTTGTATTTAGCAGCTGGTCCTTTTGTAACCATGACAACTACATCATGATGTCAGCAAAGGATCTCGCTACTATCTGAGGAACCGAATCTCATCAAATGCCAGGGATGCTGCTTGAGCTGACGTTTAGTGTCCTGTCCCCAGGGGAGGAGTTTCGTTTGGAGTCTTCTGTATTTTGTCTGTGAGCCAGGAAAGGCCGATTTCTTACGTTAGCTGGTATCCTTCAGAGAATTGCCCTTCTCCATCTCTAGTTTGCTCTATTGAGATGGAGTCACTCCCACAGATATGGGCTGTTCAAGGAGCATTATCGCAGGAAGGATGGCAGGGGTGTTATCGTAGACCGATCATACAGTCCTTGGGTTAGATCCGAGAAGTTATGCTGTGTTGCTCTGTGACATCTCAAACACTGACAGTTTATGAGAAGAATTGCTCTCAAGCTGTAATCCCAGATGCTACAAAAGCTGCATATATCGTGCTACAGAATAGTTTTGGATTCATGGACAAAGCTAAGCAGCGCTGTTTTCTCTGACTGGTAAATGCAGGCAGGGGAAAAGTGAAAGTAATATTTTTGAACTGACTTAGTGGCAACTCAAGACACGTTAGACAAATACTTAGGAGGATGAAGAAATAGCATAGACCAGTGAAAGACTGTACTGGAGTACAACGACACCAGTATTATTAAGGGAAATTATTTTTCCTTCTAGCTGGATTTACAAATTACACGTTGTGTTATATTGCTACTCACCACCAAGACTGGAACCCCACCTGTGATTAACCACTCCTCAGTCTCAGGCTGCAATTTCCCAGCATCAGACTCTTTGGGCATCTAGGGATTCAAATGCTGTCAGAGATAAGAGTTAGCCAAATGTAGCCTTCCAGGGAGAAGAGAAATTAGCAGGCTAGCACCTACTTCCCACCCATAGCAAAGCTAAGACCTTCTCTGTGATTCTCCTCTCCCACGGTAAAAACACTAACTCGCTTGTACTTCCTTCCTCTTCCTCCTCACATCAGTAAAGACCATCAGGTGCTGTGAATCTGAAGTCCTGGGATAAAGTAACACCTCAGTGAAAACACCTGCTTTATGTTCAGCCGCAGTAAGAATACCAGCTCTTTTACGCTAAGAAAGTGCTGACAGAAACCATAACGAAAATAATACAAATTCATTATACAACCTCTTCTGTCTTTCGTCATTCAGTTCAGGCTACTTGAACTTCAAAAAGAACCTTAAAAAAAAAAGGTGAAGCTAGCATGAATGAAAAAGGCGAACACAATGAAGCAATGAGGCAGCAAGTCTAGAACAAATAAGCAAAAGTACTTTTCTGTAGTAATACACAATGGAACTCAACGCTGGATGATGCTGTACAGGCCATAAATATGAACAATTACAAAATGGACTACATAAATTAATGAAGGATAGATCTATTGGTGGCTATTAAACATAACGTCGAGAAGCAGCCTCTGGCTTAGGAATCACCTAATGGTATATTGGACAGTGGGGGCAGGAGAAAGAAAAATCACTCTGTGCTTGCTTTGTTTGTTATATATTATTAGCACCCACTATTGGAAACTCACAGCCAAAAATTGGATAGGTTACAGAGACCCGATCTGTCAGTTTTTTCCAAAGGCAAAGCTCAATAAACTACAGAAAAATTCTCAAAAAGTCTTGCTTTTACAAAAGGAACAATTAAGATGCAACACAACTATATAAAAAAAAAAGAGGGCTAAATATATAATCTCTCAGAATATAAGAGTAGGAACACCACGAAACAAAAAGGAAATACGTTTTTGCACAGTACGTAACCCACGGAACTGTCATGAAATACCACGGAGACACACCTTCAGCAGATGCAGAAAACGTTGAGCACTACATCTGGTTAAAAACATGTTTCAGTCTGGATTTTTTTTAAAGAGAGACTCTTCCCTCTCCCACCACCACTGCTCCTTCATAGCATAATCCAAATTAAATCTTGATAACTAGTAAAGAGAAGCACCATTAACCAGGTCAAGACAGTGAACATTCCCTGCAATCATCTGCCTCTGAATCACTCAGTACCATCAGAGACATGAACCTGCGCTGGCTAGACCACAGATCTGAGGAAATTCAGCAGTCGTGTCCCGAGGTTTTTTGGGAAGGGTTTAAATTTTGCCATAGGAAGAACAGGAAATGGAAATTCTGTGTATTTCAGATCAAAGGGTAATTTAATCAATCATTTTTATATGAGGGCCTTAAGAAGAAGCAAAAAAGACAATCCTGTTCCATTATGACAGAAATTTCAGACCAATATCTTCAAATCTGAAATGCTAATGAGAAACTCTTGCTACTACATACTACACATAGCATTCTGTTTGGCTTGTTTCCCACAGGCAGTTACAGTTCTTGTACATAAATTAGGTATTGCCAAACCCCCTCATTTCTACATTCATTTGCCTTTCTTTGCTGTCCTTTATTCTTTGTTAAGAAGATAAGATTTAGTGTTTCTCAGAAAGGTATGCACTAGTTCAAATTCAGATGCTATTCAGGTGCTCTATTTACCTGTATTTATCTAGTAGGTCGGAAAATGTCATCAGTGAAGTTCCTTCTGGCCTTCAGATCCTCTATAAACGATCTTCATGCTTCAACCTGCCTCCTCCTGTTTTACCTCTTTAGGCTTTCATTTTTTGCTTCTCGACAACCTTTTAGCAGCTCCCACCACTAGCCACACACTCCGGGCAGTATTTGCTTTTGCTTGGGAATGTTTTGGTGTAGCAAGGTGTAATGTAGCAGTTCCACCAAAGCTATTTAAGATTTTCTCTGCATCACTGCAGACAGCTTCCCCCCGCCCACCCCGGCTTGTTTCTCTTTATATTTGCAACCTTGTAAGTGAAAATGGCATTTGCTACACCAAAGGGAGCAACATCTGAAAAGGGACGGGAGAACCAACCATTCCTCAGCTGCTAATCTATCAGCTAAAGCCTAAGTCTCAATGTTATTAATTCTCATTTTTTTACTCACTTTAGCAAATTAAATGTTATTTTGGCAGGCATTTCTTAGTCTCATATTTATCCTCCTTTTCTGAAGAATCAAACATCCACTCTTTTCGGCATTTTGGATGGGTTTCAAAAAGAATCTTTGGGACCTACAATGGAGAAAGGACCCAAGATGATTCAGAATCTCCGAAAAGCAGCAAGAGGAGTGCTACCAATTTTCTTCTGCTTGTAAACATGTTTTCTCCACTACGCAACTCCACAAGAGTCACTGAAATGAGAAAAATCACATTTTTCCAGTCTAGGAAGCACAATATCTCTGTTTCTGCTTTTGTGGCTTTCCTGAAGGGCAACTTAATCAGAGTTTAATGCATTGGAGGTGGGGAAGGAGGGGAGAACTTTTGCATGGGGAACAATTTTTTGGGAATAGAAGTTTCTGCTAATGCAGGGAATGGTGCAGCCTTTAGAGAAGGAAATCCAGAACAGGTCAGCTCTGGTTTCTTATAATAGTTTTGTTAGGGTTAAAGCCAGTAATCCAAATAAGTTTGTCAAGTTTGGAGTAGGTGCTCAGATTTCCTTTATAAATAAGGCTAGGATATGATGAGCGTTTCAGAATATAAGTACTAGTATTTTCCTTCTTTCATTAGACTGAAAAGTTTACTCCAATTCATTCCTTCACAGGATGAACTGTGAAAAAAATTAGCTGAAAATGAGCAGCTTCCACTTCAGCTTTCTTGTGGGGAAAAATATTTGAACTACAGGGTTCAGAGGATGTAGAAGTGCATCGATACTCAGCAATTAAAACGGTGGAAATGCAGCATATTTCTCCTTCCATACTACAGGGAAGCAGTCAGGCCCCTGCCTTGCCCTTTCAGTTCTTTCTATACTGCTGTTATTTTTAGTTTGGCAAAGTTTTGCCTAGTGAAGATTCAGCTGATCTATATAAAAGAGAATAATGGAGTACAAGAACACAATTAACAAAAACAATGCCACAAATTCACGGGCAACAGAAATGTTTTCCTGTCTTTCAAGAAGATTTAAAAATACCTTTAGCAATGGTTTCTTATATTTAATTATATGTGATCATACATTTAATTATATATGACATTTAGCTGACATTTATTTTCCATTTTTTCTTGCACATCTTTAAAATATACCTGTCTTTGCATATTTGCAGTTGGCAATGTAAGGACACAGCCAGTCAGCTCTCGCTCACTTCTCAGATCCAAAAAACAGGTAACTCCTTTCAAGCACAGCTGCTTTGAGTTAGATTTGAACCTGCAGCAGACCTAAAAGTTATTGCTAGTTTCCAAAGGCAATCAGTACCTCCTGATTCTAGCATATTCTAAAGTCTCCAGATATTTTACGTTATATAAAGTTAACTTACTAAATATTCCCAAAAGCTGTTTCTTGCTAATCAGATATGCTTCACTTTACATTCAGTATGGTTGAATGAAATTAATTCTAAGGGATTAACATACAAGCTTTCATGTAAGCTTTCTTGTCTCTTCAGATAGCAACATATTACTCTTGGATAGCACATGACTTTTAATTTCATCTGTTAACTGCTTTGGGTAACCTTCAGAGAAGAACAGATGCAACATCTGTCTCCAATATATAATGACGTGGCTATTGTTGCCTACTGCTAAATTTTTAAGATGTACAGAAAGAGTTCATGTCTATACTTCTCAGTAGTGTAGAGGATTTATTATATTACCCAGTGCTTTATTAGATTAATATGATCTAGCAGTTAAAGTTTCATATTATATACACAAATCACAGTATGGACAAATGGCTTGATTGTATTTGCCCTGAGAGTTCCAAATTAATTTTGTTGTTGACAGACACTCAAAACACCAAATAAACAGATTTATTTTCATAGAAGAAAGATATTATTACATTTATTTATTTATGTTCAAAGAGCTAGAGCCTACACTTAGTGTCACTGTAAAAAGGAAATTAGATTTGAACACTTTTATGCTGTAAGAAAAATAAACTAAATTACAAGACCTAATTACTAACAAAAAAGGGGCCATGTTCTCAGTATGCAGGAAAAGAGATGGGGAAAATAAATTCTTCTTTCTCTTACCTTTGAGTCTTGTTCAAGCTTACATTTGACATCAGAGTTTGTCTGTCTTCTAGTAAGCCATACATAAATAAAAACAGAGCAGCTTTGCACTTTTTTCAAGTCCTACATGGCAAGTTACCTGGAAAAAAAGGTAACCAGAAGGTCTCTTCTATTAATGTACATTGTTCCTTTGACTCAGCTTCAGTTTCCTCCACAGTTAAAGGATCAAGCCAGATCCAGACATTAAAGAAACAATGAAATTGTAGCTATGCAGCTTGGAAAGCAAGCAGTAAGTAAAGAGTTTAATTTTTGACTAAAGTCAGATTTGGGCTTTTTTTTTTTTTTAATAAGTCCTGGGTAATCCTGTCTTTGTCCACCAGCAATTGCAAAGCCGGTGAAAGGAAGATTCAAGGCACTTTGCCACTATGGAATAATCTGCTACAGGAGAAGTCTTTCTCATACTTTCGATTAGCAAGCTGGTGTCAGCCGAGGCAAGAATGGTTCATAGCATGTTACACTGTAGGTGTATCTACACCGTATCAAAACCACCTTGAATATTTGCCCCGAGATTTCCCACTCACTTCAGTTAACATTGTGCTATTTCTGGTTCCTGGGTGGCCGTGGGATAGAAAACATTACTCTGCTTGCTGCAATAGTCTTCAGGAACCACCATTCTGCTGCCACTGGCGGTGACCTCACAATTTTACTGCACTTGCTCTTGCTTGATACCTTTGACATGGTCCCACGCAACATCCTTGTCTTAAATTGGAGAGATATGGGTTCGATGGATGGACTATTCAATGGATAAGGGACTGGCTGGATGGCCGTTACAGTCAATGGCTCTATGCCCAAATGGAGATCAGTAACAAGCGCTGTCCCTCAGGGGTCCATACTGGGACCCGTACTCTTCAATAAATTTATTAATAACACAGACAGTGGGACTGAGTGCACCCTCAGCAAGTTTGAGAATGACACCGAGCTGAGCTGTGTCTAGCAGTTGATATGTTGAGGGAAGGGATGCCATCTAGCAGGACCTTGGCAGGCCTAAGGAGCAGGCCCACGTGAACCTCGTGAAGTTCAACAAGGCCAAGTGCAAGGTCCTGCACCTGGGTTGGGACAATCCCCAATATCAATACAGACTGGGGGATGAATGGATCGAGAGCAGCCCTGCAGAAAAGGACTTGGGGAGACTGGTGGATGAAAAATTGGACATGAGCCAGCAATGTGTGCTTGCAGCCCAGAAAGCCGTATCGTATCCTGGGCCGCATACAAAGAAGCGTGGCCAGCAGGTTGAGAGAGGTGATTCTCCCCCACTACTCTACTCCACCCCATCTGCAGTCCTGCGTCCAGCTCTGGGGTGCCCAGTACAAGACAGACATGGACCTGTTTGAGCGGTCCAGAGGAGGGCCACAAGAATGGTGAGAGGGCTGGAACACCTCTCCTATGAAGAAAGGCTGGGACAGTTGGCGTGGTTCAGCCTGGAGAAGAGAAGGCTCCGGGGAGATCTTATTGTGGCCTTTCAATATATAAAGGGGATCATAAGAAAGATGGAGAGACACTTCACCAGGGCCTGTAGTGACAGGACAAGGGGCAGTGGTTTTAGACTGAAAGAGGGTTGGTTTAGACTGGACATAAGGAAGAAATTCTTTACTGTAAGGGTGATAAGACACTGGAACAGGTTGCCCGGAGAAGTCAGTGGATGCCCCAACCCTGGAAGTCTTCAAGGCCAGGTTGGATGGAGCTTTGAGCAACCTGGTCTAGTGAAAGATGTCCCTGCCCATGCCAAGGGGGTTGGACTAGGTGATCTTTACAGTCCCTTCCAACCTAAATCCTTCTATGATAAGCGCTTTGGGGCAAATGCTGGGTTGTGTATTTGTAGAGTACAAATACGCAGCTGTGCATCTGCGGAGTACTAAGCGCACCTTGGACCGGGTCCACGGCCCAGTCTGGGTAATGTTGCTTCTAGAATTCTTGCAATCTGCAGGTGGGTGGGAAAGGGAGGGAAGAGCAGTAGTTGTTGTTTCCCGGGATTTTTTTTTTGCTTTATCATTTACCATAATATTTTAACTTTGAATGATCATGTATGCTATAAAACAAACCAAACACTTTAATTTAAATCTGATAAATCCCTTAATTTTAGATGTGTGGCAGTAATGAATTCCACAAGTTAGCAATTATAATGTTAAAAATTCCCATATATTAGAGACAAACCTTAGGTTATTGCAATGAAAGGAGCTAAATTCATTTTTTTCTTATTCCTAGAGTAAGTCTAAGGAATTCATTTTCATATTGTATAAGAGTTTAACAATACCTCCTCTTGTACTTTTTAAGTAGTGGAACAGGAGGAAATACAATGTGGCTGTATTGCACTCACTCTGTTAACCTTCCCCTTTGCATTTCCTGACTTTTATTTTTAGATATTCAACTTCAATGGTACATGAACAGGAGGTTTCTTGCATTGCATTCAATAACATTTTAAGTACTTTGAAAAATAAATGTTACAGACATTTTAGCTAATCTCCTGCCCTACCTCTCAGCAGGTTATTGTTCCTGAATGTATATTATTTACCTTTTTATATTATTTACCTTTATTTCTCAAGGTTGATCTGTGCCAAAAAATCCAAAATAAAGCACAAGTCTTGCTACAAAGAAAATTTGAAGGCAAAAATTACTTTAGAATATTAAAAGATAAACCAATGCTTAAGTGTACAGTAAGTCAAAAATCACCATCTCCTGATAGGAAAAGTCTTATAGTAGTTAGAATAGTGGTAGTCTTACAGGTTTTACGAAGTCCAGCTTGTAAAGGCTGAGGAAAGAAGTTGACTGTAATAAAACTAAACCACAATACAAACACGTCACTCATGACTGAAATAGCCCAAGTCTGGTCTATATCCTTATCTTGATCTTGGATTTGCTTAAACCGTTCTATTACTGAATGCTAAGAGTTTTTATCCCAAGCTGAGCAAGAACTCTAAAATCAACCTGACTGAAAGCTCATTGCTGTTTCCTGATTAATATGCCAGAAGGTCTGTGTGACATTTCTATGGAATGTCTCCATGCTCTTGGGACTGATGATTCAGTGCAGAGCTGCTTGGAATTTCTACAAAACTTCAGTCCTCCTCACTTCTCAAATGGCTTCCTTTTACCAGCCTGTCAAGCTAAACTGAAAATAATTGCTTTGTGTGCAATAACAAGGGGAAGGATGGAAATTTCACAGCACAATGTGTTAGGCAGCTCACTAGAAAGAGGAAGCTGCATTCTCAAGAGCAGCGTGAAATCTATCTCCCGTGTTTAATTCTTTCTTTTTTTCTGCAGTTAGGAAAAAAAAAAATGCCAAATTTTAAGGTGCATAGTGAGTAACACTCGAGCTAAAGGAGTAAATTAAGATCTCTGTAAGGTCAATTTGGTTATATTTGTTCCTTGCTTGTCTTTGTTTCATGAAAGAGATCAAGGAAAAAGCTGTGTTTAGAACGGGGCTTGTAACTGGCAAAACAGACAAGTGAAAGAACTGAAAGTCTCAAAACAAGTAAAAAACCACAGACTAATTTTGGTTTTCACAACACTGCAGAGTTGAGAGACTAGCCTCACCACAAATTAAATGCTATTCAATGGAAAAGACCCATTTCAAGAAAATGAATGCCTCATCATACCTCTCACAATCCAGCAACTGTCCCCACAGGCCGACAGATGGGAAGGCACCAACCTGTGTCCTGCGTGTAAGCGATTCTGCTACAAGTCATCCTTCGATTCACAGTAAAACAGAGGAGGGACAAAGGCAAAGGCAATCATGGGATCCACCGGTAAGTAACAGTCAAGGACCTTACATTCTTCCCACATGAGCTATTTCTTTGTAAACATATTTTAAACATCTAAACATATTTATGAAAGTAACTGGAGCGGGGGAGTCAAAGCCCTCTGCATTCAATACAGGCAAATAAGAACAAATTAACAGAATTTACTGCATGAGAGAGGCCAGTAGTACACTCACAGACACCGAGGAAGACACGGTGTTGACTTTTAAGCTTTAGTCACATACTAAACACCCACTACATGAAAGATATTTCTGGGAATGCTGGGATTAAGTGCATTGTATGCATATTATATATGACATGAAATGATATACTTTAAGCTTCCTCACAGGCAACTTTAGAAGGAAAGGAACAGAGCAATTTTATTACGAACTTTTACCACATTTAATTATATATCCAGATTTTTCATTTTCCGAGATAACAATTATGTTGAGGAAGACTTACAAAGATAACAGAAGTGTTGTTCTGTTGATAAAAGGAACTGAGTAGAATACTTTAAAAGCTGATACACTTCAGTCATTAGTGAATCATGTATTAAATCCACAAATAATGCAAGTTAAGATGCATTGTAACAGCTATTGAACGTAGATATGCAAACCAAAGAAATCTACAATATCTAACAGCTAAATTCCTTTTGATTTCAGGGGTACAAGATGACATTATCCAAGGAGTTAAAGGAAAATCATGGCAATAAATATATTAAAAAAAAAAAAAGAAAAAAGCAACTTGAAAGGACTGTCTTCCAAGAAGAAATGTGTTTAATCACCTGGAAAGAACTCTAGAAAACAAGATGTACTGAGCAGTAAGAAATCATTGGATCAATATTTGATATATATTATGGTGATTTTCATTTGCATAACCTCACATGCAGGGAGAAGCTCATTCTACTTTTAAGGAGTCTACGTTCATTACCGAACACTTCTGCACAAAAAAGGATTCAGACAAAATGCACAAAATTCAAATCAGAGTGTATTTTATAAGACGACATTTAAAGGTTTAGGTATGTAAAGTTTAGTAAAATACCATCTTCTATGTCCACAAATCCATCCGAGATGCACGGTTGAGATGCATGCACTATAGGAATGACAGTGTCAAATTAGGATTAAATGAGTAACTTGAACTAAACAATGTATTCAACTACTTCTTTCTTCTTCTACTTTGAATAGTTCTAAACAGGCCAGGATTTTCCAGACTTCATAGTTCTAATTGTTTGTGTTTAACATCTTCCTTTGAGCCGCTTCTTCAGGGTGGGTGTTTTCTTCTACCACAGATGTGTACATCTATGTACAGCGACTTCATTCAACCGATATATGTTCCTCTTGGTCACTGGCTTTGTTGTACCTACATACTGATCAATAAGGTCTTCTTCCCCTGCTTCTGGCTTTTGCTTTCTTGTTGCATGGAAATGTACCATAAGTCCTGGCACGTGAGTTAGCTCACTTTCTGAAGAGAATCCAAATTACTTTGGTGGGACTGTTTCTCCTATTTCACTGCTAGAACATATAATTAATGAATTCTGTAAAAATCAATTAAGGTTATGCTTTTTCTGCAAGCTGAGTATGGCAGCATTTGCAGCGTCTTTTACTATGATGATGGCAGAAGCTCCATAGCAACAGCATGTTTGCATTCCTACCGGCACCACATTGCTCCTGACTGTCTACCAGGAAAACTGTTTTGATAGGTATAATCACCGTTATTTAGTTTGTGTGCTGAAGAATTTATTCTGATTAAGAGAATCAAGTTTTAACTAAAAAGTTGTGTTTATTTGTCCATAGTTAGCACAGGTTTCACTGTTCCAGCTTTCTTGGAGTTTAGAGTGACAATATTTCTTTGGCGCTAAGGAATTGGAAGTTTTGGGTTCCTTCACCTGTAATTCACTGATATACAAACATGTGCAAAAGCTGTTTGGAGGGTTTAAACAGACATTCCCTGAAATAATTCTTCATTTCTCTCGTAGAACCTCTGATCCTTTTCTTTACATGTACACATTTCAAAGGGTCTTCACCCACTTAACACTGTCCAAGAAAAGCTTTTCATAAAGTACACAAAAGCAAACCAAAACAGATTAGATAAAAAGCAGCCAAATGGCTGGGCACAATTATATGAAATATAACAATTAATACACATTTTTAAGGCTAAAACCAGAACACCATGGATATACCATTGTACCCCGATACTACCACTTACAGCCAGTAGAATAAGGGGCTCTAAAATGAAACTTGGTGTTTCACTGATCCTCGCCTGTAGCATGGTCCATTAGAAAGAACACGAAGCCTGGTCTGACATGTCAAATCAAATGCAGAAGCACAAACACATGATACTCAAGACACTTCATTGCTGTGTATCCTTGTTTTCATTTTGATTCCTGTCTTATGTAGCCAAATGACATTTATGATTTAGAAACAATTCTAATGGTTTCTATATGCTAGGAAGAACACAAATCATCCCCCCCTCCAACTGGTAGGAAAAAAGCACACCAGCTCAGGACAGGTAATTGTACTCTCATTCCATGGGAAGTCAGGCTGATGAGAATTGCACAGATCTACTGAATGTGCAGAATGGTTCCAAAGCCTCATGGTTATCCACATTAAATAACAACAGCTCTAGTGAGTCAACATCATAAACCAGGACGAATGCTCCTGACCAGATAATAATCTCTGGGATCCAAAAGGATTATCTCCATCACTGTGCTAGCAGACAAAGCTGCCTGCCAATCATCTCTAGCCTATTACCTACAATTCACAAATTCAGTGGTACTTTACACTTGAGCCTGTTAGCCCAGGAGAAGAGATTGAAATTCAAGAGTTGCCAGTGTTCTAACAAACAGGCAAACTTGAAGTCCAAACTGTGCAACTCATTAACTGCTCCTGTAATCATTCTGCATAGGTCAAGTACTGTTGTACCATATTTGAGTGTACAACGAATACATGAATATACACTTGTCCTTTGGGAAGAGTGGGGATATGAAATGTCACAGACATATACAGAGAGCAAAATAACCACGTAATATTTTTTGCATATGCCCAGAAATACAGACAAACACCTTCTATTTACTACATAAACATTTCAGCTCCTGACTGCTGGGGTTGGGAATGTCAAGTCTGAGCTGGCTGAAGCAGAAGCAGCAGCAAATCTGCCTCCTTCATGAGGACATCCACGGAGGCGGAAGGCTGGCAGGTTTGACATTCATAGCATTGGCAGGAAAAACTGACAGCAAGGGGGGAAAAGAGAAAGGCTCCACCTACACGAGAGTCCCAAAGGAAAACTACACTTGGGGAAAAAAAAGAAAAAGGGAAAAAAAAAAAGCTAGGCTGAATTTCAAAGTCAAAAAGGATTTCGACTCAATCAAAAACAGAGACTGAGTCCATTACTGCTGTTATTAAGTTCCAGCTGGAGCCCACAAGTCCATCAGCTTGAGACCTCAGTACAATCCAAAACACCAAGTAGAAAGATGCCAGTAGAACCCTGCTGGCTGAATTCCCCCTTATCCCAGTCACTACAACTGCTAGCCCTGACTACCCGCTTTACTCACTAGCAGGGCCCGTGCAGGACCAACTGTTGATGATAACCACAGAAAATCCTTCTCACAGGCCATTTTTTTCTCCTAATTTCACACACCCTCTGTGTCTGTCTGCACCGAAGGCTTTTCAGTAAGTAAGCCAAGTTCTTGCTACCTGTCCTGCAAGACTGCAATTATTTCCTCACCAATCTAGTATTTCATGCCTAGATATAGTAGCTATGTAGTATTGACTAAACATTCATGCTTCTGCACATGCACCCAGAAACAGATATTCACCATTCTCAAACTTTGCACATATAAATTCTCTCCTCCCCAGAAGTTATTTGCAGTTGAAATTTAGGTAGGTCTCCTAGATGTGTAACAGTCATAGTATTTGATTCTACAGTGATCTGTACCTGTAGGAGTGAAAAGGCCACTTAACATACACACTTGTGATATGAATCCAAGTCCTCAGTTAACAGCTGGGAAGTGGACACAACCTAAGTGAGAGACAACACCTAAGTGAGAAAAGAAAGCCAGGACAAACCAGATTCTCAAAACTTGCCTTGATTTTTACACGGCAGAAATAGCAGGACTCTGTATTAATTTTCAAATCTTTATTCAACAATGGAGAGGGGGAAAGTCAGAAGACTAAACACATAAGAAAGACATAGAGATAAAACAGTTTAGGAGTACAGTTTGAGAAGATAACAAAACAGCAGCCTTTTAAAGAAAAATATTCACAGGCATCAATAATAAGAAATTGGGGCAGGGGGTGGGAGGAAACTGTGTAAACTCAATAGCAAAGAACAAAAAGCCATACCCGCAACTCATAAACCTATAAGCCTGTTCTAATGACACATGGAGATTTCAATTCAAATTATCCGAGACATTTATATGTGAAAATAAACTAGAAGTAAAAAGTGAGTAAGTAACTTCCAGAACCTTTCTCCCCCACCCACATCAGTAACTAAGCCTCTATCAAAGCAACTTTTGTCTAGAGGTGCCACCATATATTTGTGTTCAGTTATGTTTGGAGCACCACTTACAAGAGAGACCCACATAAAACAGTAGCAATATGTAATATTCAAAATTTAGTCCTTGGATGATGCTTTTTTTGTCTTGTCAGCTACTACAATTTTCAGCAAGTTGATACAGCCTGAATAGACACAATACAATAAGCTTTTCCAAATATTCTTTAACCCCAACAGAAGGGCTGTATTTACAGGTTCATGACCCTTATGCCTCGGAGGGGAACTTGGCCAGGAAAGCTGCTTCTAGCAGAAATGTTAAAATAACCGAGAAGGGAAATAAGGATTAGCTGCCACCCTGTGGAATGAAAGCACATCTGCATCGATAAAACCTTTTGTATCATACTCTGGGGAGAAATGGAAGAAAAACAGCGTGTCCTCTCAAATAGGAGAAAATAAATGAGAGCAAAAGAGCAAGATACTGAAGAGAGAATGTATGATTTTCTTTAATGGTCTTCCCAAAAGAGAATGTAAAAAGATATCTAGAAAGAGTCTGGGTAACAAAGCAAGCACAAAAGAGATTGGGATGCCTTCGGGTTTCTACATTTAAGTCATTATACTGCAGCAAGTGACCAAACTTTTAATGATTCTACAAAAAAATTAGTGAATAATTCAAACAGCTCCCTCTCCCCCCAAAAAAACCCACTAACTCAGTCATTTAACACCACCGTGCTTCAGAGCACGGGTAAAAAGGTGACAGTGCCAGGAAGAGGCCTTTCCAATGTGTGTGTTAATTCCAGACTGCCCGCTGGTCATCAAATCGACCGAGCAGTATTACAGACAGGAGACTGGAATAGCTGAACCAATTCCGTTTGGGCTGGCCTTTTCTCTGTTTTCCCTCTTCTGAGGCAATAGCCTTTGAGCACCACAGTGGCTCCACTGATCAGTTACTGTATGTATTCCTGTGGCAAATACAGAATGGTCACCACAGCTGGCTTTTAGAAAAACTGGCTTTTAAATGCACTTTAGATTCTATTTAATTCAAGATGTTCATTGCCCCAAATTAGCAAGTGATAGCAGCACAGCTGTAATTTCCATTCAGTTGCTAGATTACCCAGTAAGTCCAAGGAAAAAGAGAAAGCTTGGAAAATTCTGTGATTTGGCTTTGGCTAAACTTATATCCAGCACATTTCCTTTTAAAACTGACATCGAGTGTTGCTAGTAGAGAGTCTTGATATTAGCTCTATGCTGGCAGATAGCTGTTCACCAAATACAATGC
The DNA here is from genome assembly GCF_964195595.1 of Calonectris borealis. Taxonomy (NCBI): domain Eukaryota; kingdom Metazoa; phylum Chordata; class Aves; order Procellariiformes; family Procellariidae; genus Calonectris; species Calonectris borealis. Next base: position 16,646,089 of record NC_134326.1, read on the forward strand.
TTAGTCATGAGAGCCCATGCCTACCTCCCTCAGCAATATATTAATTTCTTATAAATGTAACTCTTTAAATCACTACTGTTTCCTATAATGCAATACATGCTCGTGGTCTCAACTACATCAGGGCAATCCACAACTTGTAGTTGAAATTTAGCCCTGCCTGAAAGCACTATGTTGTTTATGTAACTCTGATCATATGATGGAAAAATAGAACAGAAACATATCGGTTGTTTTTTTTTTTTTTTTTTTTTTTTTTTTACTACAAAGTCTGACTATAAGGAATCCCCAGCCCTCATCTAAATTCTATTTCTCTTTCCTACAGTAACCTCCTGGTACGTCCTGGACCTTTCTTCAGTCTGTAAGTCTCCATCTATGATGTTGCAGATAAAAGACCTCCTCTTTCTCAACATCAGAAAGAATCTCAGACTGTCTCATTATGTTCCTATTAGGATTTCCATATATTTTGAGATGCAAGGTCAGATCCTCTATATACCTCTAGCTGTACAACCTTCTGGCATATCAGCCACTCCTCCCAGTTTTGCATTACCAGCAAACTTGCTGAGCGTACACTCTGCCCCATCATCCATACCATTAATGAAGATGCTAAAGAGGACTAGACCCAGTGTTGAGCCCTGGGGTATGCTGCTAGCTGTGGGCCGCCAATTAGACGTCCTGGGACTGATCACCACCCTCCGGGCCTGGCTGTTCAGTCAGGTTTTTTACTCACCTCACTGTCTGCTCATCCAGCCTGTACTTCATCAGCTTTTCTATAAAAATCTTATGCGAGACAATGTCAAAATCCCTTGTACCCATGTGATCTTGTATGGTTAAGAAATAAAAAACTCAGGTTTTTTCCCTGAATTGCTTGCACCCTTAATTAGGTTGTTGATTTAAAAAAAAAAAAAAAAGATAGATAAAAAAGAACCCGTCTGTTCTTCAGAATGCTAACTCTCTGTTGCCATGGTCACAAATTACCATAGTAACCATTAGATACATCTGTATTTTTAGATTAAAATTGCTTCTATTTTCACAGATCCAATTGAAAGAAACTACTCATTCTTACCAGGAAATATTACAAAATTCAGAGTATAAATTAGGGCAACACTACTGAAGTACACAAACACACAGAATTGTGTGGTTAATTGCAAAAGGGGCGGGGAATAAATCACAAGCATTGCCATTTACAGAGCTGCTTCCTGCAGCTAGAAAATGGTTTGAATGGACAACAAAAAGATTTGAGGACAGTTATTCTCTCTCACTATTGTCTCAGCAAGCCTCACTGGAAAGTGGCTCAATTAGAAAGCCCAGCAAGCTTAAATAGCCTTTTTAGCCAGGGGTTAACTTCAGTATTACTTCCTATTTCTCCATTAGAGCCCCAGTTTGTTCCCTCTCCCCGGCTCTTGCTAAGCAGGACCTTCACTCTCATACATCGGAAATATTGACGTTCAAGCTGTCATAATTCAACTGTTATCAGACAAGTCTCTGCTCTCTCATTTTCAGTGACTGTATTCTTATACCCTCTGGTGGACAAACAGCAACTCACAACCCTCCCTGTGCCTTACTGCCTTTAGATCAGCACTGTGCTAACAGGGACTTTGTCATGAAAATGTTGAATCAAAGCCAAGCATCGTTACGTAGTCTCTAATTTCTGCACGTCAAGGAAGGTCCTTCAGGCATCTTTACCTGGCTAGATCTGTCTCAGTTTCTCCATTTTCTTACTGGGCTTTCATTCAACCAACACTGTCTCATACACAGCTCTGCATGCCTGAATTTAGACATGAATTCATGGTCACATGTCAAAATAAAAATTTCATTTATCTTTATGTGACATTCACAACATTTGAGAAATAATCTAACAGAGGAGTCAAAAGTGAGGAGTCAACTCAGTGCTCTCCCAAAAAGGCAGCAGCATGAATACAAACGGTTTGTATACAATACTAGGTTTGACGATCAGGATAATTTACCTCCTAATTTTATAAAGTCACCAAAAATTTTCAACTTGCTTTCTTTTTGGTAAGTTACTAAGCATTACTTACGATAAAAATTTAGTTCCCTTGCATGTAAAAATTTTATATGCTTGCCGTCCAGACTGACTCTCCTCCCTGACCTGCTGCAAAAAACATGACTGAATTCCCCATCTTTGATAAGTCAGTATAGCGATGCATTTCTACTGCTGCCACAAATCTTTTAGATAATCTGAGACAGTTACATATTAGAGAAGACTTGAACTCTTGCTCCTTTAGAGTTCACTCACTTTTGCAGCCTTTCCACAAACGTTACTTCTAACATTATTTGGCTAAATGCAGACAGAACGCTCTTGTCCAAAGGGTCTGCAGTAAGCATATTTCAGCCAGAACCCACTGCAAGAAAAGGGAAATACATCAAACTACGCTACTGGCAATAGATGCTCAGATTCCACCTGGGAATCCAGCTTTGTTGTACAATTCACTGTATGCTTCTAGGTCACAGGGTTAAATAATGGAAAAAGGCTAAGTTTCAGCTCTAAAAGATAGTATTTTTCATGTCTCCACAGTCAGCAAAATGGAAGCACTCCCTTGCTTAATAAGAGAAAACATAAGAAACATAACTGGGTCATGAAAGGATAGGAGCTGAGAAACAGAGCAAGGAAGTAACGGTTTGCTTGCAAGGGGTTTACGGAAAGGTTTTAGGCAAAGCAGCAGCAAAGACCTAAATTTACCTACAAAATTGCAGAAAAAAACCACCAATTTGCCACTGTTTCTTTTCACTTCATATTATTTTGATTCCAGTTTTCATCAGAAATAGAGCACTGGCAATTCTGACATTGAATTTTGGGATTCTACAGATAGCTGCGTATATGAGCGTAGCAAAGTCCAGCATTTGGTTCATCCAAAAATGTGGGCTTTGGGAGCGGGGGTGGGGGGTGTAATTTCCCAGATGAATGTATCCTTTGGAGCTCCCTGCTGGTGCTTCCCCAGCATAACACATCTACTACAAAGTGACGCGAGATACTTGATACTCATCTGGTCCTCCCTGCACATCAGCTGCCTGCTGAGGTAAAATTCAAACTTTATTGTTCTGAAGTGATGACAGGTTCAAGAATCTCAATGCATGTAGCTCAAGCCCAGCTTAGAAAGGTAAGACACAGAGAGAGAGGTGCTGTAGGAGAAAAATCAGGCTCTAATCTGCAGAGTGCAGAGTTTAAGTATTGCTTGAGGATCAAAAAGTCGGCAGTATTTCCTGTATCATTTGTACTATGCACAGCCCATTTTCCACTCTAATTCTATGTCACAAGACAGGTTCTTAGCTGCTGTGCAGGTTTATTGTCTTCATTTACTGTTCAAACCAATTGTTCTCACAAGTTACTCTGCATACCTCTTAAGATCTCTTCTGAAGCCTCTAGGCTTCTTAACAATACCGATAAATAACATAAGACTGAGTTATGTTTAGAGTTTTGTAATAGTGCCAAATTCCAGATGAAAGGTGACAAGGAATCCTTTCTCCTCAGTAACACTAAAGCACATCCCCATACAGCATATGCATTTCTGCACATACCAGCTCTTAAACATTAAATTTCAGCAGGCTCCAGACCACAAATAGCACGCAGGAACTCCTGGGCAACTGGCTCTAGGTGACCCTGCTTGAGCAGGGAGGTTTAACCAGATGACCTCCAGAGGCCTCTTCCGACTCCGACGACTCTATGAGCTCATATAGTTTCAGAATACTTTGCTGGTTTTCCACATATCTGACTTTACAGGGCAACTCAGAAAGCAGCACCACAGGATGCTTCAGCCAGGTGGCACATTACAAATTCTTAGCGAGTAAAGCAAGAAAAGCTATAGTTCTGACCAGTTACACAGAGAGATGTGATTCAGCATCTCCCCAGCAAGTAGCAGAGTAATGGGACAAGTGTCCCCATCAGAAAGAAGGATAAGAATATTTTTTTCCCTGTATTTCTCTCTTAGGCAATAAGCCACACTTTCCAGCATTATATGCAAGTTTGGAAGACAAATAGGAAAATTCAGCTCAATTCAACAGCTGCTCTCAAGCACACAGTGACACTTGACAGTTAACATGCAAGCCTCCTTGATACAATGCTATGGGCAGATCAGAGAACTAGCAGAGTATTCCACAGTTATCCCACTTTCCTCCTAAGGCACTATACTTCCTGCTGATTAAAATGGCAAAGAATAAATAACAATATCTGGAAAGTCAGGGTTCTCTAGAAATCTTGCTTTTCAAAGCAAAAATGACTTGGCCGTATATTGTGAGGGAGTCATATTTCCAAGAGGGATGTATAAAAAAGAAAGCCCAGCACTGCAAAAGGACAATGAATGGAACTCAGTTCACTAAAATGGGGGAAGGTGTAGCTTCCCCAGAACAAACTTTGCAATTTTAAGAACACCAGCATCCCTCTCTCTAACACACCTACTACCTACCAAGGAAGTTAATCTAGTCTTAAAGAAATCAGTCCCCCAGACTCGGAAACGTAAGGCTGGAGAATCAGAAACTCGATAAAGAACAGTAAGAAATTAAGATGTTTAGTTGAGTGTAGGGTTTAAAACCTGACAGTAGTCTCCCCTATATTTTCCTATTTCTTACCCACAATGGAGAATGCTGCCAAGCAAGAAAACATTTTTCCCTTCTATGCAGCAAATCATTAAGTTTCTCAGAAGGGAAACCACATTTCACTATTTTCTTTTCCAACAGCAGAACACTGACTCATAGTATTATAAAGCATAAAAGTACAACATTTCTTTCCAAAAGGCAGTCATGGCTTCACTTCGTATCTCATAGTACAGGTATTTTAGGTTAATTCTTAGGCACACAAAGTTTGATACACACGTACCACGCCCCCCAACTTCAGGTACCATTTTCTCTTACTGCGTTTCTCTCTGTGCCCAGGCATATTAGGAAGGGGGTATAAACACTGAACACAATGGGTTGTACTGCTAGGTGAAGATTTAACCATTTGCTTAACCGCACAATGAAGCCCACAGATGATACTGAAGAGAAACTACATTGCAGCGTTTCCTGCTGAAAACACTGAACAACAGCTGATAAAAGCATTTTTTCAAAACAGCACATTCAGCGTTCTGATTAACAAGAGAATTTCTATGCAAGACCATGCCATCCAATGCAGAACTATATCTAGAAACTCACTAAGAGGTCACGCGGGTGGTGGCAGATCTGCAGAGGCTTTGATCAAGCAGAGCACAATCCAGCAGTCACGTTTGTACTGGAAGAAGAAAATAGTGTCCATGCTAAGACATTGTTCTTGCTCTGGGTAAGTTCTGCTGCTTGACATCATCAGCTTCGTATCACACACCAGATAATAGTCCCTGACTCTACTCCAGACTCTCTCTTACAGCCAGATGTCATTTAATCCCCCTGTACAACAAAAGTCAGAGTAAGACTGACCCGTACTTACCCACAGGCTAATGACATCAAACATCAATGCTAAGTAAAAGATACTTAGCACAGGACCTAGCTCGGGAAGACAAAGCTAAATCCAAATGCCAAAACTGAGTCTTCAGAAATTCTTCCTGTGCTTCGAAGCAGGAAGAGTTACTACAAATGAACTGATTAGAAAACATTCTGGAAAGTCACTGTATGAAAACCGAGTAATTCGAGACTATCACAACACATGCACAAGGAAAGGGCATGAAGATCAGCATAAGGGGAGACTAAACAATCCTTGGCTTCTGAATCAAGTCCCTCACAATGATTTACATAAATAATTTGCTATGGAAATTTTTAGCTAAGAAAAAAAAAATTTCAAGAAATGTGGTCATAGAGGTAACTTGGTATATAGAGAATAATGGTTCTGTCGTGTTCAGTACAGTAAAATCTAGGATAGCAATTCCTCACAACTGAATATTCCACATAATCAGCTAAGATTTTTATCGCTCACATGGAGAGAGGAATTTCCTTTGGAAACAGAAAGAATTCCTGCTTCAGGACATGCTTTTGCATGTACTAGTGAGACACATATACAATGTTTACTAACAAACTAAAAAGAACAAAATACTTGGGTTTTTTTGTGAAACTCAAAACCCAAAGCCAAATCAAGGATTTTTTACTGGCTTCTGGATAAGACCTTGTGGTTAATTTAGGACAAGTATTTCTGACAAGATGCAAGTTTCTGACATGGCCTGTCAAGACTTCAATTTTTAGAAGCTACAAATAAAAGTAAAACCAACTTAACTGGTTTCCTAAAATAACTAGCCAATTCATAACAACTTGCCACCAAGACAATGGGAAACAAGAAAATATTCAGTCCTAATCTTCAACTTTACAAACTTTTGAAGGGCTATTCTTTAAGACAGAAATACTTGTGGAACGTTACTTGCAGAAGTGCTTCTATACATTGTCAACAGCAAAATACTGGGCTCTGTGAAGAATCCACTGTAATTTCAGCAATGTGACAGCAAAAGATGTGGGCGAACACAAATGCCTGCATCTAGAGCTAAGAATGGTCTTCAGTGTAGGAAGCAGGAGCCAGGTTCCTTCGATAACTAGTTTCAGTAAAGATTAAGACCATCAAGTGTTCATTCAGACAACCATGTCTATAATGGTGCTCCCCCATTACAGATCTCAACAACAGGAACCCTACTCATCTCATAAATTCCTATTGATTCTGTTGGCATGTGTACAGGGGATCTCCCCTTAACAACGTTCAAAAGATTAGAATCCAGTATGGCTTGGCATGATGCAAATTTTCTCTGCAGCACTGCAATTTCACTCCCATGATATATATTCTACATTCAATGTAGTTCTGTCCCAAGTGTTACATATTGCTCAAGTCTCAAGACATTGATAAACATGGCACATGGTCAGACAGAAAATCTGTGCAAGGGCTGCAGTAGGATAAAGCAAGAGGACTGATTAATCACAGTATTGTGCCCTACTCCTTGCTTTTTATCCCCCATAAGTGGAATCCCGGAATTAGCGAAATTCATACATCAGCTATTTATCAGTTCTCATGCCCTGAGGATTGGATCTCCTAAAGCCGAGAGATAAGGGCTTCTGAAATTCTCAAGTATGCCTGCAGACTATATTGAGCCAGATTTTCCCCAGTCATCTGCCAGAATGAAAGAATTTGTCTGTAGTAACAAGCATCAGGATGACATGGAGTTCAACTACTAAATGGCAAAGCAAGCCTCCCTGCCAACCCTTCCCACTGCATGGGACTCGCCTCACTCTGATGCTCTCACAGGATTCAAAGTGAACAACAGAACGTGAAATAAAATTCAAGCAGCTTCAAAAAGAGCCAAAATCTTACAGATGCCCAACTTTCCTTCTCAATAGTTAACTCTTACAGATACCTGTATCTATTCCATCACATGTGCATATAACAGCACTCAGAACTTTCATCATTGCTCAGTTTTTCAGTTATCTCCCTTCACCTTCCAGAAAAAAATAAAATAACACACACGCTCTTCATCTTCCAGTACTAGTAATGGGGATCTAGCGTACTCCTCCCACGAGCTAGTCCTTTATGTTCAAAAGCACTCAGCATACATCATTTCAGTCACCTCAAAGGGGATGGACATGACAGGTATGGTCCATTCTTAAGGAGGACGAATCACAGTGGGCACTTCTTAACAACACACAGCTGCAGAAGAATACCCAGAGCAAGATAAGACATTTTAGGGAGCCACCCACCCCTGTGGAACTCCAGTGTCTACTATTTTTCCAGCTTCTGTGCAATGGATGTCTCTAACCCTAGTCAGTTCTTCCAGCAAAGATTCTCCCCAACTAGGGTTATACAGTGGGAATTCCAAAGCAACAGGCTATGTACAGATGTATCAGCATTCCCTCCAACAGAGAGATGAAAAGGAGAAAATTCCTGAGGATGTGTATCCTCCACTCCATTTTCTGAATCCCAGCCTCCCCCTTGCCTTGGAATGAGCTCTACGAAGCAGTATCTGTTATGTACATGAATCTCAGCTCCCTTCCTTTGGGGAGTTTCTCCTCAAAAGTGACAGGCAAATCCCGGGACAGAGACAGGTGCTGGGGAGGGGGAGGTCTCCTTAGGACGACTCGCCAGAAGCAAGAGAGCCTGCAGCTTTCTTCTTAGGGCGGGTTTTCACACTTCTTACTGGAAGCTGCGGAGAAAGAAAGAGAGACATCTTAGGTTAGTTTACTTGAACACCTAAATGACTAACAGAAAGACACAAGAATGCAGAGCATAAATAGGACAAAACAACTATAACACAATGACCCTATTCATGTCATCTGTTGTTTCAAAAAAGCTATTTAACACGAGAAGCTACATAAGCTCGAGAAGTGGGTCCGTGTGAGCCTCATGAGGTTCAACAAGGTCAAGTGCAAGGTCCTGCACCTGGTTTGGGGGCAACCCCCAGTATCAATACAGGCTGGGGGATGAGTGGACGGAGAGCAGCCCTGCCGAGAAGGACTTGGGGGTACTGGTGGATGAAAAGCTGGACATGAGCCAGCAACGTGCGCTCACAGCCCAGAAGGCCACCGTATCCCGGGCTGCAGCCAAAGCCGTGTGGCCAGCAGGTCGAGGGAGGTGATTCTGCCCCTCTGCTCTGCTCTGGTGAGACCCCACCTGGAGTTCTGTGTCCAGCTCTGGAGCCCTCAGCACAGGACAGACATGGACCTGTTGGAGCGGGTCCAGAGGAGGGCCCCAAAAATGATCAGGGGGATGGAACACCTCTCCTATGAGGAAAGGCTGAGAGAGTTGGGGTTGTTCAGCCTGGAGAATAGAAGGCTCTGGGGAGACCTTACTGCAGCCTTTCAGTACTTAAAGGGGGCTTATAAGAAAGATGGGGACAGACTTTTTAGCAGGGCCTGTTGTGACAGGACAAGGGGTAATGGTTTTAAACCAAAAGAGGGCAAATTTAGACTAGATATAAGGAAGAAATCTTTTACGATGAGGGTGGTGAAACACTGGAACAGGTTGCCCAGAGAGGTGGTAGATGCCCCATCCCTGGAAGTGTTTAAGGTCAGGTTGGACGGGACTCTGAGCAACTGATCTAGTTGAAAATGTCCCTGCTCACTGCAGGGGCGTTGGACTGGGTGACCTTTAAAGGTCTCTTCCAATTCAAACTACTCTATGATTCTATGATTCTAACCATTCAATCTGGTTTTGGCTAGTAAACAAATCCCTCTGAGCATATCCTTCAAATAGCAACCAGGAGAAGAAGACATTCTAAAACAGGACAAGTGCGATAATAAAATCGAAGTCAGCATGTCTAGACATAGCGATATTTCTAACTGGTAACATTCACCTAACACTTCACTGCTATAACTTTTCTGCTTCTTGACTGCCATCCCAAATGCTGTTCTCTGAAAGACGTAGAAACATCTTGAACTAATTTGCACACTTTACTGCAGTGTCTTTCATTCTAGATATTGGCAAGAAGAGTGCATTTATGATCTACGATGCATTCAGCCCTTCCCGGCAATCTTGGAGATCTCAGTCAAAGACTTCTTACAATTCCTACATCTGAGCCAAAGATCCAAAGAGACTGAGTATAAAAACCAATATGCCTGCAAAGGGCTTTATCAGAATTTCTGTATTCACAATAAACAGCATAGAAGAGTTGTTATCGTCTTTTCATGATTTCACTTTAAAAATTCCTCACTAGGAAGCTTGGAATCAAATTTTGTTCCTCTTGCTTCCCTGCTCCTGTCTAATATGCTAGAGAAGAAAGTAGAGGGGTCAACTCAGAAGTAAGCCTTGGGAATTTAAAAAAGATCCAGGCTAATTTTAAATGCTAATTTAGGCATACATGTCCATCCTTGGGGATATTCAAAAGCCATCTCGACACGGTCCTGGGAAACTGGCTCTAGATGGCATTGCTTGAGCAGTGGGGTTGGACCAGATGATCTCCAGAGGTCCCCTCCAACCTCAACCATTCTGTGATTCTGTTACAAAGAGTACTTAATCACATGCAAAGATGTCCTGTACACTGTAAAATCAGGTTAACAGTATGACTTAAAATGATGCTTTAAGCAATTACTTTCCTCCAAATTATTTAATATTTAGCCTGAAAAACTCAACAATGTGAGCCAGTCATATAACACTCTCTATCTTAAATAAAAATAAAAAATAAAATTAGGAGTCTGAGTTGAATCAAGCAAATAGGACCGCAACTTCACAAAAAGGGAGAAGCATTTTATCATGTATAAATCAAACCACAAGAAACATTAAAGTAAGAGTCAAAACCTGGAAAGTAGAACCTCAAAAAGCATACTCTACAAGACACACCAACAGCTGAAAAAAAAGATTGTTAAGCTAAAATGGCTCTTGGACACAACTGCATTTATTTTCGTGTATGGTTTGTGTTAATAATAAGAACAGGCAATTCATGTCCCATCTGAATGGCTGTAAATATTGGGTCACCACATGGTCATATGGAGGGGACAGCTCAACATTGACTAGTTACCCAAACTTCAAGACAAAACCCTGGGGTGGGGTGGGCCAGGGGGGATGGGGAGTGGTGTGGAGAGGGAAATTACATTTTCCCTATATCTGATATACAGAAGTCCAGGAAGGCCTAAGAGGGTACGGAACCGTTGCATTTTAGATGAGGAGAAAGTGGCTGTCCCAGGGATAATGTCACAGTAGTATTATATATTCAGACTGTAACAGACAGGAGAGAGGATATAGTCAACAAAACATGTTAAAAATATCTAATGCCCCACCCTTCAACACAAAACCTGAAAGAAAGCAAAGCTGGGTCCTGGCTCACAACAGAAGCTTACAGGCATGATAAAAATACAAAAGCTAGAGACTAGTATAGCAAGTAGACAGCAAGTCCTCTGATGTAGGTCCCAATCAGCAAAGACTTAGTCCAAGAAAGTTTATATAAACAACTTTTAAATGCACCTGGGAAGCCAGAGCCTTCCAACACAGCTCACAAATTAATGTCTGTGCTGGAAATAATTCACACACCAGCTCACCTCAGCTTTCATCATCTTCTTAGGAGTTTTGAGACTCTGGGTACGTTTAGGAAGTTTGTCTCCTGCATCTTCATCTGATGGGTCTGTTCTAGTCTCCAACGGGGTTCCATTAGACCTCTGTGCCACACTGCTCTCCTCTCCTGAGGAGTAACAGGAAGCTAAAGGAATAAGAGAGAAAGTTTTAGCAAGTACTTTTGAGAAATCACATGAAGTCTAAAATGGCCCATCCTGAAGGACCACATGAAAGGGACATGTCAACAATCCTTAAGGAGGATAACCCAAAAAGTACAGAGATATGTTAGTAGATGGGAAGGGACTAGGGAAGACAACGCAACTTCTCCCAGATAATTTGGAACCTTGTAGTCCTTCTGAGACCCAATCCATGAGAAGTCCAGGGAACCCCTCCTCCCCTCCTGGCTCACCCTCATACAATGGCCCAGCAGGGGTGTTCTGTACCTGAATCCTCAATGGTTTCAAGAAGACTCCCACCAGAGGGGTGCAGCTGTGGCTCATGGCTTCGCATATGCACAGTATCTTCATCTCGGATCAGAGTGAGATCCTGCATGCTGAAACTTCGCAGCTTCTCAGACAAAACTCCCTGGCCCTAAGAGGACATAAAAATTAGGGTCAAGGCACTTCGCCTTCACCAAGATCATCTCACATGGGATCATTCAGAAGAAGAGGAAAGGTGCCCTATTCCCCACTAGGGTACTCTGAAAAAAACAGAGAAGGGAAAAAGAAAAGCATGCTCCCAAGACCAACAGGGAAGAGGTTAAAGCAAAATCCATTTCATTCTCCCTCCACTTTTCGTAAGTCAAAGGATAGGATTAACTGCAAGGCAGACTGGAGGAAAGGGAACGTAGATTGGTGCCAGCCAATACCAGCATCCCTAACAGACCCATTGCACTAACTGCTGGCACACAAAGCTAAATGGCTGGGGAATTCCTGAATGTCACAGAAGGTGTTGCATTACCTTTGCAGCTGCAGTAACTGCTGCATTGGCAGCAAGGTTTAACCCTCTCTTGCCAACTCGCATCATGGTTTCATAGCTCTTGTCACGAGCCTGAGTAATGTATTCATCAATTTCCTAGGAAGGCAATGTGGAACATGGCATTTAGCTCCTCGTTACAAACACGATCAAAGTCTCCCCACCATCACCCTTAAAAACCCAAAGCTCATCTGGATGCTTTTTTCCAGGCTACCAGCATCAGCTGTCATTGATCAATTAACTGCAGTTTCTCTGCTACTTACAGAAAGCTTGCAAATGCAACTTTTACTTAAAGGACGCTATCTCCGAATTGTAGCAACTGAAACAAAGCAGTTGCTTATACTGACAATGTGACAGAACATGCTGCTCCTATCGTGATTCAAAGAGCTTAACTACTGACAGTGACTACGAGGGCTCATGACACTGGGTTAGCCAAACGTGCTTTCTAAGCATTAGGCAAACTACTGGCTACAAAACAATCTTCAGTAAGCTGCAGTATGACATCATTGTCAGAGACAGAATCATTCTACATCCACTAATGTCAGCACAAGCATGATTCACGCATGTCAGTTTTTATTGTGGCATAACCGAATCAGAAGTCAGTCAGCTCCCGGACAGGTCAGTATCTTCCAACAACAAGCGAGTACCTTCTCCTTATTGGAGAGCGTTGGGTGCACAAACTTCCTGTAGAGGACACTGGAGCCCTTGGTGTAAGGGGAGAGCAGCCAAATCACAAATGCGATTTTCAGCTCGAAATAAAAGGGAAACCTGAGAGAAAGAGGGAAGAAAAAAAAAAGAGAGAGAGAGAGAGAAAGATGGAGAACTGGAATCAAGATCAGCACAGAGACAGGTGGAGATAACTGGTAGAGAGCAGCATAGGGAGAAAGAGCAAAGGCAAGATAAAGGCTCAGAAACAAAAGAATTGATACATCAGGTCAGAATAGCAGAACCCTCTTTGGAATCCTAGGACATACCTTCTTCGAGTCTCATTTAGTCTTTCATCCATAGCCATGAAAACTCCATAAACAGGGCATCTCTCAGCCCTGCAAACACACCAAATTACAATCTGATAGCTACTCTCATCATTCTGAAGTTTGTTCAGAGAGTATCCACTGGATGTTAATGTTACATTAGTTTCCCTCTCATTTTCCAAGTTTTCAACTACGTATCTCAATAAAACTCAAGTTCCTGCTAAGGCTGATGGCTCAGTTTCTGAAACTTCCAGTAGGTACTCCTCAGATAAGACACAAAAGGAAGATCAGTGTAAATGAAAACGAGCAGGCAGCATGTAAGTCTCTCATCTCTAACCCTTACCCAGTAAAGTCTCTGGGAAGATACTGTAGCAGAAACAAGTGAATAAACACAAACTTTCTACTGTCTCTATTAGTAGTAAGAGAATTCTGTTTTCAGGGGTCCATTTTAAGTACGTGAACAAGCCAAAGCTCTTGTACTTTTTAGATCTTTGTCTGCTTTTCAAAGTTCATGCAGGAAGAGGCAGAACTGCTGAGCGCTTTTGTAAGGCACGTGTAGCCATTTCATGTTTCTTTAAAAGGCGCAGCTCTTGACTAGTATTCTTTCAGAGATGTATGCAAAGCTCAAACACTAAAGCAATGAAGAAACTGAAGATACCCTGTTCCAAAGGTTCAATGGAAGACATGTAACAATGATTTGTCATTTTTGGAGGCCTCCATATTGCCAAGCATGACACACAGCACTGAAAGGATTAAGAACCTGCTTCCCCAAACTCCACTCCAGCCCACCCCCACTAGTGGAAGAGAATTTCATCATGCAAAACTCCACTCAGAGCACAGACGTGCATCCGATCTGCTCCTCCACACAACAGGCTCGCAAAGCAAAACAGGTTCCTTCCTTCTACCATGGTTTTTTTTTTTTTAAGTGTCTTTTAGACCACCATTTCTCAAACTTTACCAGTTCACATTAACAGCTTCTCAAAAATATTTTATGTTATGAATGGATGAAGATCCTCTTACAGATACTGTGTATTTATCCTAACTGTTTGCAAGTACAGGAGATGAAACAGCTAAGACAGCTGCTGCTACCCAAAATATCTACAAACCTGCAGACTCTTCATAGGGACTGAAAACTCCTAAAGGAGAGACAGTTTATTCTTAGCATCCTAACACTACTCCTCCCTTCTTTAAAAAACAACCACCAACAAAAAAACCCATGCCACCAAGGAACTCACCAAGAAAGAATAATGTCTGTGAGTGTTTCTGCGGTGGTGAAAAAGGCAAACACAATCCAGTACATCATCCACTTCACCTGCAAAAGAGCCGTCAGTCAATAGACATCCATCAGAACCCAGAAAAAAAGCAAAACGTCTTCTCAGTAAAAATGACTCATCATCCCCACACGTTAAGATGAATTCAACAAGAAGGCATATATAGTCAGTAATGGAGAGGGTCACATACTAAATGGTACATTATAGTTTGGGAAAACGTGTAGGATTAATGTGCTCCAAATAGATAAATGCATACAGATACACTGATGAATGCATGCCCTGTAGCAATATCATGATGCAACAGTGTTAAAGTCCCAAATAAGCTATCTAAAAAGAGTAAGCAGTTACCTTTAAGAAGTTATAGTCTTTCATATATCATGATTATTGTAATAAATATATACATACACATATGCAAAAGTTTAGTTTCAACTGTAGCCTTATATTTTCTTGATTTAAAGTTTTTTCTTGGGAAGAAAAAAAAAAACCCCAAACCAACATATATAGTATTTTGCTCTAACTCATTAATAAGCATTCTTTGCCTTAATCATTACTCACAGAAATTACATGAGCATTTCTCTTTTCTTTTTAAATAAAGGCTCAGGAAGAGAGGTAAGAAAGCAAAGAACATGCCGCATCAACCTTATCTTCTTGTTTAAGGTCTTGAGTATAGTTTAAAAAGTGTCCTTTGTGCTATTATGGCACATCTGTACGCCTATCATCTATCTCCCTACTTCCTCGCACCTTTCTCTGGAGCAGTAGGTATTTCTTTCAAATCAAACATAAAATAATTCCCCCCTAACACACACGCACTCACACTCCGCTGTTTCAGTAACAAGTCTCTCAGCTACAGGCCAATTATTCCTAAAGAGGTATCAGCTGAATTATAAAAACTGCTACCCAAAAGTTTCCAATAGCAGAAGAGTCAATAACTTTTAAGGGAAATTGCCAGTTTTCTGTGCTGTTAAGAAGTAAAAATAAATGTAAGTAGCAGATAAATGGAAAGGTCACCTTTGCTAAAAGCAACTTAACACTCTTAGTGTCATCGAGAATAGGAAAGGAGAACTAAACTGCATCAAGGAAATTCCACATATTAAATCCACACATTAATCCATATATTAAAATTACATGAACAGTTTAGTGACAGTCTTTGTTACAGCAAATGAAGTTATAAAAGCAGATATTTCCCCAAACTTGCATGCGTTGGAAAATTTGGTGATCTGTTCTTGAAAGGCTCTCCAAAACCTTCTAAAAAACCCAATAAAATTATGCTGCCTCCAACCCTTCTAACACAGTGGATGCTTTTGAAGATAGTGGCTAGTAGCCCAAATTATTTCCACTTTATTGTGCAATTTTTTCACAACAGAAAGTAGCAAAACTTGTATTTTATGGCTCTCTCCTGACTTTTTTTTTTCTTGTATTGTCAGTTTGGACAGGACCAGGTGTCATTCACTTGACTTCTAAAGCAACTCTATGAAACGCATGATTAACTTTTCAATGCAGCAACATAAATCAGCCCTTGTATGAAAAAGTGTGTCAATAATGACAAATCAAAGGTGGCAAACAGGAATCCCAATGGGCGAGAGATTTCAGCGAAGCTACATACCAGTAAATCTTACTTCAGTATTAGGCAAAATAAAGGCAATAATAATAAAAGCAATTAGCAGATACATAGATATATGTAACATAATGAGGAATATGTTTTTTGCAGGAAAAAAATTAATCTCACAAATGTAGCAGAATTCTTAGAAAGTTTCCATAAGCTCTCGCTATAGTGCTTCCCTTACAGGCAGGGTGTATGGAGTTTCCACAAAGTTTCCAACAGGCCTAAATAAACACTCAGAGAAACTAAATTGTCAAGGATGAAAAGGAAGGGACTCTTGAGGATTAACAATTGGTTAAAAGAGAGGAAACAAAGGATAAAAATAAATGGCCATTTTTCACAATGAGGAAAGTTACCAGTGGAATCCCACAGGAATCAGTCTTGAGATCTGTGGTGCTCATCTTCATGAAAGATCTGGAAAAGGTTGCGAATAATAAGATAACAAAATGTGCAGAAGGTAATTTTCTATCCAGGGGATTAGGTATGAGTTGATTAAAGAATTCAGAAAGGGATCTATACTGACTGATCTCCAGTTGACACTTTGTCGCTGTCATTAAATACAAAGTAACGAACTTACAGTATCTGCTTTTTCTTAGTGAAACTATTGCGATTACATAAATTAGCTCATGCCACTCAGGTCAGGTCACTATAGACAGCCTGACAAAAGCATAAGCTCAGTGCTCGTTAGACTTTTTCATTCTGCTAACAGAATGCTCAGGAGTATTAGAAGAGGAATTGAGAAGAACAGAAAACACTGCTTTGTTACTGTTTAAATAAACTGCGCGTTCACATCTTTGATACTGGACGCAGGTCTCTTGCCCTCTGTCTCCTCCTGCCACCCTTCACCCTACGCTCTACAGCCAAAGACAAAAAGAAATATAGCTCTTAAATAAACTAGAAGGATCCAGCTTCTAGCTCTGGAAGTCCCTGAAGTGCAGATGACCAGAAATTAGAAGAGCAGAAAGCAGAGGGCAAGAATCACTGATTTTTTTGCTTAGGATGTTTGTAATCCACAAACATCTTCAAAAACTGAGGGTCAAACCAGGCTTTTTTTTTTTCCCAATCCATTAAAAGGGAGTAAAGTCTTTGCTGCTCAAGCTGATGACCACCAACTTCAGTTAACTGCATATACCTGGTCTCCCCAACTTGCACCAGGAACCTAAAGAAATTCATTAAATGCAAAAGCATAATTAGAATGTAGATTTGACCAAAGCTGAAGATGACGTAAAAAGAAAGAAATTACTTTTAAAACAGTCTGAGCTACTAGAAGCAGTTTGTCACAGCTGCTCAAGGACTTATCATAAATGTATATCATGGCGGGGGAGAGGAGTAAGTTAGCACTGTACTCCGATGCCATTGATGGAGCGCTTGTGGTAGCTTGGTCTGTGTCAACTCAATCTTCCACACACCACACTCCAGCACAGATAGACCTGTAAGATCCTTCTCCCCCACCAATGCTGGTTTTTAAGCACTATGAGCAAGTAGTAGCACATAAACACAGCTGGCTTTGAAAATGTGCAGCACAGCATTCAAGTTTTCCACTGACTTTTCACGTGAAGAACAGTTGAACAGATATTGGCCCCCTTTCCCATGTTTTACAAAATCGGTTTTTCCCCGTCTTTCCACTTATGTTGAGAAGGAAGAAGCCCTCCAAAGACAAGTGAATTAGGCAGATGGCAGTCCAACATCTAAATGCTTATTTCTGATGTCGTCTCAAGGAGAAATGATTTATATATAATAATTTATATATAAGATCAGTTTTAGCAGTTCAAATACATTTTCTTGAACCAACTCCAGTATTTTCACTGAAAATAAAAACAAGAAAAAATTTTCTGCTCCAGCAATCCAGAACTATCTACTTCAAGAAAACTCTATCAATGAAGCATTAAACAAAACCCAAATATGAATGCCATACTTTTCCACATCAGCCCTAGTGGGGCTTACAACCAGGTGATTAGTTGATACTACTGTTAAGAAAACTTTATGATACTCAAGTAATATATCTCATTTCTCTTTCACCATCAGATTAGGGAAGTCGTACAGCAATTTAGGTAACATCTACCAAAGGAAAATCAGATCAATACAATGTTTACATTCTGCAAGGAAACACAGAATTTATGTACCTCAACAGCTAACCTACCCACAGAAAATAAGCATTTTTTTACTGTAAAGAATGCCTACAAATTCAAAGGCTCCATATTTACCGGGTTTTGGAGCTCCATAACATGCATGCTATAGCTGTTTTAAAAAATGACGGTGGTTTTTCCCCCCTCCCCCCTCAAGTTCTCAACAAAACAATCTGAAACTCTGAAATCTGAGTCTGTCTTAAAGTTAACACAGATTCTGTAACTGGAACACAATCATTCCATGACAGACACTCATGAGCCAGAATAAAATTCTGGGTAAAAAGTATGCATTTCATACAACAAATGAAGGTCATAGGCAACTGGAAGGAAAGAGGAGAGGAAGGCCAGAGAAGACAACAGTAATACGATACCACTTCATACATAACTTCAAAGATAACTATGAAGTCTCAGGATCCCACAATTATTCAGATAGTTTCTTTCATGCTTTCTTTTCAGTTTGTAATGTTATTACTAATAAACTTCAAAGTTTAGTAAGGCTCATTGTATTTCTGACTATATCTCTAATACTCACGCAAAACACTGTATCAGTTATCAATGCCTCCTGAACATTCACATTTCGACTTCTCTGCTGAGACCAGTATTAAAAAAAACAAAACCCCGAAACCAAAAACAAAACCACCTCAGCCAGATGTTGTGGTTTGCAAAGCTGCCCACCATGAGCGAGACTCACCTCAGCTGGCATCTCCTTCAAAAACCAGTGGGCTGAATTTTAAGCCAACACAGAGGAAAGGTCTAGGCAATTCTAGAGGACCGAAGCAGCACGAGACAAAAAATGACTATATCCTGCAATATTTATTGTTGACGTGTCATTTTGTAAGGAGCAAACAGAGCCAGTTGGATGAAGAGTCTCACGCTGCACCACAAAGCAATATTGACAAATTATATCCTATTCACCCATCTTACTTCTCTTCTCCATCAGGTTATTCCTCGCTCTAGGTAAACGGAAACTCATCCCACCCATAAGCCAAATAGCTCGTCTCCACTGATCAACTCAGAACACCTCTTCTGTAAGAAGATGACACATCAGACCACTAAAAAGCATTTGGTGTTTTAAATATGGTAATTGTGACAATGGTGTAGACAGAGACAGAGAAGGGGAAACAATTCCAGAAAGGAAGGAGGATGAAGTCTTGACCAACAGAAAACACCGATCACAAGCAAGGTTGATAGGAAGACACAAACCAAGCAAAATTACCCAGGAAAACAAAAGCAGTACTGAAAAAGCAGTAAAAGGACACAGAGTAAGGATAAAGTTAGAGGAAAGAACTTGTCCTGGACTTTCAGATGCTTCCAGACTGCAGTGTTTCCCCCGCTTTCCCTTCCTCACTCAGCATCTCCTGAGAAAAAACAGCCCACGTTTACGGTTTGAAACCTCCCATTTCAGTAAGCGCCCTTCCTCGGCAGCTTCTCCAGAGGCTGCCGGGGCCGCTGCTCAGGCGGCCCGGCGGACCCGAGGCCCCCATGGAGCCGGAGAGCCCTCGCCTCGCGGCCAGGCCCGGGGCTTGCGGGGGGGTGGGGGGGACAGGGCGGGCGCCGCGCCGGCACGGCGAGCCCGTACTCACATATTCCTTCACGTTTTTCGTCTTCACGGCCTTGTAGGAGGAGTACGCGGGGTAGAGGGTGCCGAAGATCAGCCTGCGGGAAGAACAGACCCCTCAGCGCTTCGCGGCGTCCCGCGCTGCCGCTGCGGGGAGCTCCCGGCGGGACGCCGGTCGCCCGCGACCGCCCCAGGCGGGGCTCGGCCGCCGCCACCGCGGCACCGCCCTTGGGCCGCGCCCGCGCCGCCGCAGCCTGCGCGGACCCGCCGGTACGCGGCCGCAGCCGCCTGCGAGACAGCACCCGCCCCGCAGCCGCCCCCCCACCCCCCCAGGCAGAACCGGCGGCACCGCCGCAGCCCCGCTCCGGGCGGCGGCCCCGGCGCCCCGTCGGGGACGGGCCCTGCGCGGCGGCCTGCACATCCCTCCGCCCCGGCCGCCCGCACTCACACCACGAGGCGGGAGATGATCCAGGAGACCATGGCGGCGCCGGGCGGCGGCTCAGGGCTCGGCGGCGGCGGGGGGCGGCTCTTAAAGGGCAGGTTCCTGCAGCAAGCGCGGCCCCGCCCCGGGTACTCGAAGGGGAGGAGCCGACGCGACGGAGGGAGAGGGCCGCAGCGCGCCCCGAGCATCCCGCCCCCGCGCCGCTGCGGAACCCCCGGCGGCTCGGGCCGCCCGCCCCGCACGGGGGAAGCGGCCGGCGGCGGCGCCGGGGCGGCTCCCGCGCTCGCCCGCACCGAGGCGGGGCTCCCGTCAGGGCCGGGGGAGCGGGCCCCGCCGCCGCCCCCCGGGGGAGAGGAGGTTGACAGCAGTGCAGAGGGAAAGGGGAGCTGCTGGGAACATGGCAGGAGGGCAACGTGCGCAATGTAAGAAAATTACAGACGAGAGGGTGCTGAACTGAGATCACGGATACAGAGACCACGTAAAGTTGCCTCCTGTAGGGAGTTCAAGACAACAGCGATTAAATGCTACAAACAAACAGATTAGTTAGGTTTAAAAGCGTTTCAAAGTCCCACGGCTCCCAGTTTCAACCAAAACCGGATGTAAAACAAAACTAACTCGCTGATACAGAGGTCAGGGTTACCAAACCAAAGGGATGAAGGCTGCTACTTGTCATTTCCAGGGTAATTCACTGTTGCCTAGTGCTCTCGTTCTTGGAAACTTCAGCTGAGAGGCCGAGGATTGCTTAACTACACAGACAAGGCTGAACAGTGGAGAAAAAAAAGGAAATATCCTTGTTATAGGGTGGGAATACGTATGCTTCAGCATATCAGAGTACCAGAAATTGTATTTTAACAACTCGCCAAGGAATACTGTTAAGAGAATCCTCCTCCTCAGTCAATGCCAGAGTTAATTCGTGGGCCCCTTTTGCCCCCCCAGGTAGCCTGTACGTACACATTACAGTCAAGGATTGATCAGGCCCAGTACACAGATCTCTGAATCACATTAAAATGACCATTACATAAGCCAATTTTTAATTAAAAAAAAAAAATTATTTTCTAGAATACTATTGTGGTTCTTCAGCTAACCAAAAAAACACCCTGAAGGCAGGCACTATGGCAAAGTCTCATTACTTGCCAAAGAGCCTTTATGAAAAGAAAAGAGACCAAAGAAAGAGCCAGAGGAAAAACAAAGAGCTGCCAGGGAAGAATTTTCTCATGAGTGCATGAACTTTAGTATAATGAGCAATGATGAAAAATACAAAACATTAGCAACATTCCATTGCATGTAAGAGTTGAAAACACAAATGTCTCTACAGACAGTGACAACATTTTGTCATAGTCTGCTTTTTGGATATGAATGGCCACAAAATGATTGCATAAGGGACTGCACAATTTACACCATCGATGGCATAACTGACCTACAAATAGGATAAAAGGAATCTGCTTTCACACATCCAAGTAATGCAAACACGCACAACCTTCAGCAAAATAATTCTATTTCTAACTGCACCAGTTTCACATCAGGGACCAGCATGGCAACAGCTCTGGTATTTGAATAATGAGTTCATACTTAGGTGAACGGAAGATGCAAATCGAAGAGAGAAAATTCAGAGACCTGGTGAGTCCAACGTATGAAGTGTATGGGAGTGCTAAATAACTGTAGGATGGGTAAGTGGCACCTAAATAAAGTACCTTAGTGTTTTAAGCTGTTCAATGTGCTGACGAGCTGTATGAAGGTTTACAGTGCATTAGAAATAAATGGTGGTAAGAACAACAGAATATGAACATCAACATTAGTAGAGCAGGTAGTCTTGTGAATGTCTTAAGTGGCAGCTCATTGTTAAGCAGCACGTTGAGCTTTAGAGCAACTTCAGGAAACGTATTTTAAGCTAGCAATTTACAGTTAGCAATAAGTAGCTCAATTTCTTTCCGTATCATAAAGAAGAATGAGAAATTAATTCATTAACTTACCTTCCCACAAGGAGAAACTACTGGTACTGAAGGGCTATTTTTGGAACAAAAGCCGGCTGCAGGTCAAATTAAAATAGAATGATTTATTAGTAGTATTCTTTTTATTAAGTTATTAGTAATATTGTATAGTGCTGTGTAATTAAGATCTTAAGACCTACCCAGGAAAGCAACTGTCGATTGTTTTCAAATTAAGGCTGTATATTTTTCTAGCAGATATGCTACTGCTGAAGTAACTCATGACAAATTTGTGTTCTACAAATGGTTAAAATAGGAGACCAAATATCTATCAATCTATTATGGCCTAAATAATAAGGCATGGGAATCAAACTAACTGCTCCTTGATTAGAGCAGCTTAAGCAGAGCTACATTTAGAACAATGCCAGTCAGATCCAGAGATCCCGTTAAAGCCGAAGTTCAGGCAGAAGCTGCTGTAGTGAAGAGGAACAGCAATTAGTCAGGGCTCAAGAACACAAGAGTGCATCTGGAAAAGTTTAGCAGAGTAAGGGTCTTAACGAAGAAAGGTGAAATGGAAGAACACAATGGGAACCCTCTCTCTGAAGCTTAAAAGGTGCAAACTGTAATGGAAGAGTATCAAACACTGAAAGGGCTAAGGAAAACACAGAAAAAGTGCAAGTGGACAGTATAAACTAACATCGTAGGAGGTAAGGCCCTAGAACTGGAAATTATTCTGAGAACATCTCCCTTCTTTACCTGTTTTGCTTTGTGATTGAAAGCTGTTTAGTTAGAAGAGACCTTCCTAGGGGAAGGAGCTGTGTTTTGTGCTATCTAGCTCTTGAAGCTCACTTTACCATTTTCGTATTAGCCTGTATAAAGGCTACATAAAATAAAAAGCTCTTGTAAGGCAGGAGGATGAGGGAGATAAGAGAGAAGAGTAAGAGGAGTTCTGCCTGGTTATTTTTCAAAGGCCTGGTGGGAGCATGCAGCTCATTTTCAAAGGTTGAGAATAGGGATCTTAAAGACACTGACAATTAAGAGGAAAGCAAGCTGTGGGCTGATTTCAGGTTCCAAGATGCATTGGGAAAGAGTGACCGCAAGCAGGTCTATGCATCCCGGATAGGCAGGGGATAAGTTTGGGAAAACACTGAAGTTGACAATCAGAAGGTAAGGTTACTTACCGGTAACCAGAGCCTGTAAGATGTCCACAGGTGCTTCCATGCTCTGCTTCACTCACACGCTGTGTAGTTTCAGACTCCTTTTCCACCAAAGCAATACTTGCAAGATATGCTTGATGCGTGAATAAGCACTAGCGTGTGTCATACAGCTCACCCAATACCTCTCAACTGTAGAAGCTCAGAGAGCTATTAAAGGACTATCAGAAGTGAGGAAGGAGAAGGAAGGCATATGTACATAGGAGCAATAATTTTAAAGAATATCCATGCCTGGTAACTTCATTTATCTGATTTGTATTGCAGGTAAATTCAAGTTACTGCTTGACATCTAACTCCTCTGCTCCAATTCTGATTCCACATCCTCAGGTTCTACAAGAGGCTGTCTCAGAATCTTTCGGAGGAACAACAAATGGATCACAACCTTTGATGTATAAAGTACTTAATTTTTCCCATATTTGTGTTGCCTGGTTCAGTTGCCTCAGAGTACAGTTTATAAACAGAGAAAAGATTAAGTGTTGTAAAATTAACCCTTGCAGACTGTTACATTTTTCATCAATATCAAGAAAAGGAAGTTGTTGGATTGAAAAGAAGTGAAATCTTCAGACCGGGGACGTTATTTTTTCCTCTTCATCTGAGACTGAGAGAAAAAGATGAATGTGTCCTGTGTAACGTTTTGAAGGCTCTGTGAAAAACTGTTGAATGACAGTGCTGAGTATGCCCTTGCATGGTTGAATACACACCAAGCTTCAGTATTGTGAATGCAATCCCAATTCACTTGGGCAGGCCAACAGCCGTATAATCCTGAATTCCTGCTTCCACTTGTCTGTAGTTCCACAGGACATTGGCTAAAAGACAGCCAGAGCTTAAAGCCAATATTCAGAAATGGTGCCTGCCCACTATCTTGTGCAACTCCGTTTAGTAATGGCAAGACAGCGTTCAGTAGAACAAGTGTCATGGCTGCAGTGAACTACATTTCAAGACGCACAACTGAAGTTTTTATTTTCCCTCTGCTCAAAAATTTCTAATTTATAATGTCTCCTTTAATCTGCTTACATTCCAGGTAACATATCGGCTGCCCCTTAAAATTTGTAACCAGAAAATACTGTGATAAAGACTACTGATTGTACATCTTAAAACAATTTTATAATCACTTTGGCTGGCTACTTTTGCTGTAAGCTCTATATGACGTATAACAGAACTGGTGGGTACTGGAGGGTGAGTGCTTATACTGACCCTTCACACAAACCCTGTTAAGAGAGAATCCTAACACGTGCCCTTGAGAGCACCCTAACCATACACGTATAAATGCATATGTGACAGGCCCCAGATTAGCTGTCACTACTCAGGAAAGATAGTACAATCATCACTACTGGAAATCTCAGTGCTTAGCATTAGTAAGAAATGCAGCAACAGGAATGTTTCAGAAACGAATAATGAACACCGTTATCTCACCACAGAAAAGGATGGTGAACAAACTTTCAAGCTATGTACAGGGTTTTAATCATCTTCCCTCAAAAACGGGGTAGCTGAACAAAAAGGAGGCACAAGAAAGTCAACAAGAACAAATGAGAGGCACTGAGCAGATTCTATGCAAAGATTTTACAGTCCAAAACTGTTCATCTTGGAAGACATGCATCGGGGGAGTGAAATGGCACATAAAAGAACTAGGAAGCTATGAAAATGGTCCAAGGGGTAAACAGAGGACAAACACTTCTTGGGGAAAAAAAGGCTCTGGAGCCCAGTTAAATTACTAAGCTAACAAAGGTACATACTTTTAAACAAAGCATAATTAAATCTTGCAACTCTGTCAAAGGATATAGTAGAAGCTTTAAATACAATTACTTCTGGCATCAACATGATAGACTTGCAGTGAGCTTCACAGTCTGGTTACAAGTACCATAAAATGTCCCTGACCATGTAAGGCTACAGCAGAGAGCAGAAGCGAAGCATGTTTTAAAGAAAACAAAACCAAACAAAACCCCTGCAAAATGTAATAGATAATATATGTGATGTATAATATATACATCAATAAATATATGAATGCTATATGTGATTTAAATATATTTATATATCTGATTAGTATTAATAAATAAAAACCTATGTGTTTGCAGATACACGATACATGAAAATTCTATTTCAGAAATTCTGAAATTGCTGTACAGTAACAGCTAAATTTTAATTTGTTGAACAGAATTCCAAGAGCTGACAATTACAGCTTTTAATCAACTGAAGACATTCTCTTGGGGGAAAACAAGCAAGAATTGTAAGTGGATTCTGAATCTACATAAATGCAAATTTGTGCCCCATATAAAAAAGCTACCTACTTGGAAAACTTGCCAAAAGAAGTGGTAGGCTCCATCTCCTGATGCATACAATCCAGATAAAGGATAAAAGTTTTCAAACGTAAGTTACCGGAACTGATTTGCCAGATCAATTTACAAATTCTTCCTGTCCTCATCTGGTCCAAAATCTGGATTGCTACATATTTCTTAATCTTTAATTTTTGTGCAAATCATTCCTCTGATTTTTGGCTGAGTATTGCTTTAGGTTGATTGTACCCATGATTAATAAAAGAGGAAATTCAAGAGACAGAAACAATATTTGATAGACTCAAACCAAACAAAGATGCAGAACTCTTAGTGTAGATCTCTGCATTGGAAATGACTGAAGCTATTGCATTACACACAGCCAAGTCTTTGTCTTTTTGATCTTTATCCAATTCTAATTGCTGATACACACACACACAAATGAGAGAAACATCTCAGCTATAATTAACCATTCAGAATGCACAGACTACAACAGAAGCGCACAAGAAATTCTGCACAGTAAGAATATGGTGAAGTTGAATGGTTCACGGGCCTGGGATAACCCTTTTCATCTGTAGCGGACCGAATTAGCCCATCTTCACAGGATAGCTGCAGGAGGATGAAGGCAGCAAAAGCCTGGGACCGAACTACTTGCACCCAGTAACCAACGTGAGAAGCTGCCAGCATGCCTCATGGCAGTGAACCGAGCTGCTGCTGCCACCACAACCTCCAAGGTCAGAAACCAGGGAACCTTTACCACCCCATCCGAATCTCCAGCGGAGAGGGCAGCTCTGAACCCCAACCCGTTAGGAAGATAGTGAGAGGTGGGGAGCGCAGCACAAGAGATGCTGTTTAGGACAAGACAGATCCTCTACCCAAAGTGTCTCTGAGAATCAAGAATCTGCAGGTAGCTTGGTATGCTCCCAGCACGTACTTGGGACGCCAGGCGTAAAACAGCCAAGCCTCTGGTCAGACACAGGTCAAGAAATTAACAGGTAGCCTACGCTACCAGCGGCAGAAGCTGAGACAAACTCAAAGCAGGAAGATCAGTGCACAAGTCTGAAAGAAACTGCCCAGGCTGTTACAGTAAATGACTTTTATTTTTAAAAAAATGAAATAACCGTGAACATATTAACAGGCCTGCAGGTGGCACTACAGTACAGCTGGATATAAGGTAGATACATTTCCCCATGTACCCGGACAATGAAATCCATTGCATCAATGCTGACATTAGTAAATTCTGAATACAGTTCTATCAAGCAGGAACATTTTACTTAAAATAGTTCTGGACAAAGTTGACACTGAAAGTTAACTTTTCCTTCACTTTGGAAAGGATAGATGTTTTCAACTAGCACTGGTATTGGGTGAACTATTGCCTGCAGTCACCAGTGCAGGGAGAGATGTACAACATCTCCACATGAGAACAGAGTTTATACTCCTTTTTACTTCTCATTCTGAGGAAGCAGGGTGGCGCAGGGAGAGGGGGGGAAGATGGGTGAGGAATATGGGCAAGGGAGGTGGGGTGTCGATTTCTATTCACTCTCCTTTGGCTGTTTTTGTGCTATTTTGGACTGCTTTCTAAAAATCACTTCTTGATTTTATTGAAAGGAAGACTAAATGTAATGCGCCTTTCCTTGAAAATCCAGGAACAGTTGTGGTACTTCAAAAATACTAAAAATATCTACTTTCATGAAATATTAACTGTTTCACTACAAACCTAGTTTTTCACTAAATACACAATTCTCCTATCTCTGGAGTCTCCTGGGGAAAAAAAGTGGGTTCTCCCTTTATTTCTGCAACTCTACAGTGTATAGAGAAACGGCTACAAGAAGGGGAGTGCAGAGAATAGCTTTATTCTTTTCCTTGGCCTGTATCTCACATGGGAAGTTTGCTTAAATTTCTGCAGTTGGGCTACTGTTGGTCACACTCCTTCAGCAGCTATCAACTAAGTCTGCAGTAGGACAACCCACCTCCAGCACATTCCTTCTAACTTCGTGGAGACTAACTAGGCATGAGGAAAAAAAACATCCACACTCTTTATACCATTTCTAATCATAATATGCAGGAACACCAAGTGGTTTCCATGTTCTTCCAATTTGCAAAAGGCCACAGGAAAGGGACATGGCACCTTTCGTTAGAATCTGGAATTCTGCATGTAACAGTGCGACCTTCCATTAGACCTTCAGTGTTGAGGCAGCGTAGAAAACAGTGGCTGAAGAGTGTGTGTAATACTGACCACACCAGCTCTTAGTGAGAAGCCTCTGCTCCTGCAGAGGCAGTCATGTGCAGTCCCTGTATATACTGTGAGCAAAAGGCTTACTTCACAGGGCATTTGGAATTAGCAATTTCTATGATCTAGCTAGTTTGGATTCATGAGCTTTCAGTGTGCCAACAGCATCTTTCACTGCGTGGTAGATAATGTTCTTCACCTGTAACAGGGAAAAAAAAAAATCAACTTCTACAGGCTAACAAGGAGAGTCTTACATACCCACGCAATCAACTTCGACAGCTGAATTTGTAATAGTTGGCAAGTATACACAAACTATATACTATCACTGCTTCAGGATATCAACAGCACAAATTTTAACTGTCATGTTTAGACGACAAATATTTTAGACACCTGCACTGATTTATTAACTCATTTTCTGATCACCCAGCAACATATACTTATGTTGTTTTAAGTCTCTCTTTCATGAGAGCTAGGACAAAGTATGCTATGAAGTCATGCATATAAGATTACTTTGAAAAAGTCCTTGTGATCCAAGTCACTCACAGATTCACATAAATCAAACCCAAAAGGAGCATGAAAATCATATGGTTTAACCCTATCTAAATTATGACGGTGCAACAAATCATCCTGTTGGCTTTATATAGACGCCAGAAATCCTTCTAATTTGTGCATCTTCCAGAAATGCATGCAAGATCAGAGATTAAAAAATCCACTAGTACTCACAGCAATCTGTTCCACACTTAGCTATTTAACAATCAAAGCTCTATCTTGTTTCTGATCTAAGTTTATATGAATTCAGTTTCTAGGTATTGAACACAACAGTTTCACCTCTAAGTGAGTAGCTTAATTGCACTTACTCAACTGCCACGCACCATCGTTTTTTCCTAATGTACATATGATCTCAGTCTTTTGTATCATTTATGCAACAGTTATTGTCTCGGTATTTTTTTTTAAAGAGATTATATATAAAAAATAGACAGATGTTTATATAAAAATACTACAAAAATATACATGAAAAACGACAAAGAAAAATGGTAAAGTTTGGCTGTGATGCACAAATACAACCAGTATTCCTTTTCATAGGAGTACTGAGTTCCACTTTGCCAGCAGTTACTTTTTTCTTTTTTTTTCTCTCCCCTCCTCCCCCCCCCAATAATAAGCATTATTCATTTGCAACCTATTCATTTACAGAAACAATTCCACATCTGTATCACTACAGCTGAAGAGGTACAGTGTTAGAAGCTGGATCCCCACAATGAGAGTTGATCCTATTTCTGCTTTCCTTTAAAATCCTGTGCAAATCCATACAGAATTTTATAGCAATTTTTCACTGAATTATTTGAGAGAATTAACATGCTAAGTTCTGACATTCTTGGGTGACATACTGGAGAATGGCTCTATATTGAGTACTCACTCTTGCAAGAATAGCCATTCTGCAGATCTCCACCCTCCTTCATTTTACATGCTGACAACGAAATTTGCAAACTAAACAGATACTAACTCTTCAGAAGCATACATAGGTGAAATCAAAAAAGATCTCCTATGGTCTTCTCTCTGTAGAACTTACCATCTTATACACAATGTACTACTTCAGTGCATAATATGTTCTGTGCATAATTATTAGTTTAAGCAATCACATTTCTTCAAACCAAAACACATTTAATTTTCCTGTTTGGGACTAACTTAGAATCATAGAATCATTTAGGTTGGAAAAGATCTTTAAGATCATCGAGTCCAACTGTAAACCTAACACTGCCAAGTCCACCACTAAACCATGTCCCTGATTTAAATAAGCAAGCCTTCACTTTTAGAGCAATCTTCCTTTAGGCAATAAAGAAACAAATACGTGTCCTTGGACAAATAAACGTATCTCTTCAAAACCAAGCACTGCTTTTTCCTTTTTAATAAGGTTTTTTTTTCTGCTAAGCTTCTCTGTCATTCAGAATTCAGCCATTTAAGAACTTATTAATACCGACACATGAACTAGTCCAATGTGGGAAAGTTCTCTGGAAATTCAAAAGTTTATTACTGATTTTTGTTTACATAATACTGTAGACATAGGTGCATTCATTATTTTTTAAATACTTATCAAATGAGAACCTCCAAAGTTGTGGAAAGTTGTTATTTTTTTCTTAAATCATTAGCCACACTTTTCTAGTACTGAACAAAGCTGGCAAAACACAGGATATGTTCAGTGACTACTGTCATAAAATGGTTACCTGCAGTTTATCCTCATGGTTTGTATGAGTATTAGACAGGTGCCTGAACTCCTGGGTCAGACGGAAGCAGTGCTTCACATGTTCTGGAGATACAAAATCTTCTGCCACTTTAATGCAGCTGTACAAATTATGGACCTAAAAAAAACCCATATCAAATGATAATCAAAATTGGGTGAACCATACAAAACCCAAAAAACCTCAAAAAACCCCACCAGCCCGTATGCTATGTTCTTCCACATTTACTTATCAGAAACAGGAACTGAAGCTTATTTGATCTCACACAGTATTGTGTCTAATAAAGTAAAAAAAAAAAAGAACAAAATACACGACATCTTAACAAGTTTCCTATTCTCCCACATACACTAGTGTTCCCCAAAGCAAGTGTCCCTACTGTTCTCCATACTTTTTTTGAATTCTGTTCCCTTGGCTGAAGTTTCACTACACAGAAATGTTTTCCCACCATTCACCCTAATTTTTTTTTCTAAATTCCATCACAGTACTGTACACATCATTCTGGTATTTATACAATTTTTACTAATATAATGACTAAGATCCAATTGAAATAGCTCCTCTAAGAACTGCATATGTAGAAAAAGGAACCTAAGTCAACAATATTAACTAACAGTTATTTTGAAGTCACAGTTCTGTTGTGCCTCAAATTCAATTCTATTTGTCAATATGGCCTAGAATTGGCATACTTACCTGATGGGGAGCACCTGCAGGAATGAACACAGCATCTCCAAGGAACTGCACTATTGCCCAGCCTTGTACACCATACTCATCATAGAGCCGCTTACGTAAGGTCTGGTCCAAGTACCAGCTTTGGTCATGAATGGGGTCATGATCTGGGGGATTTTCTTGGCCTTGTTCTTCTCCAACCTAGGGCCAAGATATGGGGTGGCTTACAAAAAGCTCTGTACCAAAAAACATAACAAACTATTTCAAGGTAGGACATTACTTTCATTAAGCTCACTTAGGTCTTAACTAGTGACATGTGCATTAATATGAAGATTCTGGACCAGGCTGAAAACCTGGGAACATAATAACTATTAATGTCCCCAAAGACAGCATTAGAATACCTACGCAGTTGATGTTGATAGCAATTTCTATCATTTAGCTGCTCTAAGCAAGCTAGTCAAGGAATCCTGTAGGCTCAAGCCTCCTTTGTAACCAACATACCTTCCGGAGAAGTTCCCGTATCTTTTCAGCATCCTTGGCAGCATAGATGTGCCACAATGCTCCAGGTTTCTCTCTTCCTTCATGGATTCGCTGCTTTGTTACATCGTCAGCATCTCCCTCATCAATTGTTTTCAGAACCTCTGAAAGGGGAATCCACATAAAAGTGGTATGATTACAAAGCTGCTGATTTTTGACATATAGAAGAGGAAGGAGCATTTTGAGCCACTAAATCCAGTCACACTGCTACTGCAACTGCTGCATCATACAGTGCCCTTTCTAAGCACATCAAGCTTTATCTTAACAAAATTCAGGAAATGTGTCAACTGACAGCTAATCACAAAGCTCAGTCATGAATTCAAACTGAACTAACTACAATTATTCAAATACAAGAAGAAGAAAGAGTAATTTATCACCCTTTCTCCTCCTTTCTTCGGGGAGATACCTAATTTCTAGCAAAACTCTGCTGCTTCCACAGTTGGGAACCAATGAAGCATGACTGCACTTTTAAATATGTGCTGCAGACGTAGCAAACTGCCTTGTATATTTGGGTTATATTTCATAAATATGACAAGCTTAAGCAATAAAAGGTACAGTTGTCTTTCTCACACACACAATTGATTTTTAATGGACAGAAAACAGCTTTCCTCAAACATTACCATCATCGTGGGTCCCTTCCCCAATGGGAATCCCAACGTACACCATGACGTTAACAGCATCAGATACATCCAAGTGCAGGTTTGTGGTACCAACTCGTCTGTCTTCTGCAGTAATTAAGCCTATAATAGAGTGTAAAATAACACAAAATTCTGTTTAAGCTCTTATAGAAATAACCTGCCTGAAAGATCTTTCTAGAATGCTAACTTCACACAGCAATGAGAGCAGAAACCAATGTCAAAGGGCAGCTGAAGTAGTTATTTTCACATCATGTGTGGCATAATTAAAAAGTTTACTGATAACTACTATTTTTATTTTACAGGAAATAGAAGTAGCAAATATAGTTCACCCAAGTCATGAGAAAACAAGCATTTTAAAAACAAAGCCTGAACATGGACTTTACAATTTTGTGTCTCTCTCGAGGGTCATTTATACAGTCTGTAGTAGGGAACTTAGCTTTCATAATACAAAGTTAGTAGGCATTCTTTGGCACTGTTTTCCTTTGCTTAGAGGTACAAGAGAAACCCCGACTGCTGTAAGGGGCATTAGCATTATACTGTGTGCAGCAAGTCATTGGACTGTTACAAGTATAAGCCTCCTGCAGTTCATTATTTTCTCATCCTCAGCTGTAAAACCATGGGATCAGTTGAATTCACAGCAGTTATTGTCCAACTCATCATTAACAGTTCAGATTACAATTAAGGAAAAACACCTGCATACTCTCAAGCACTTATACCTTTATATATTCGATATCTTAGCCCTCTCAAGTGGCTATGAGTAATGGAGAAAGATTTCAAATGTTTGCTGCTTAATTCTTTCACCTTCTCATATAACACATATACTTCTCTCTTCCTCTGACCCTTCAATAGCACACTCGCTCTCTCTACTTTTGCTTTACCATCTCCTCTAGCAAGTAACATGGGGAAAAAAATTAAAAGATTAAAAAATCTTTGTATCAACAAACACTAACGTAAGTATGACCACAAGACTACTGGTTATGTTTTAGGATCACCATTGTATTTCTCTTTTCTATTTAAAATATAAGCTTCTGGGGAAAGGAACTCAATTCACTGTACAGTACCTATCATAACAGACCAGAAACAGTAGCTAATTTAGACAGTTTTAACATGAACTTTAAGAAAGCACAACTGAAATACAAACATGGATAAATATAATATATAGGTTCAAAAAACAGGCCAGACAAATTCACAAAAGATAGGTTAATTATTGACCTCAAGTAAGGGCCCTTACAACCCCCACCCCAAAACTGTGCTTTGCCAGATGCAGCAGAATATAATTTAAGAAGTATCACTCTTTCCTTAATTATTTGCTAGTGGTCTAAGTCACACAGAGTATGCTGGGAAATACAAATACAACATCAATGGCAAGTCATATGTTAAACAGTTCAGGTATTTATATATAAAACTGGTCAATATTTAAGGGTCCTTTACACACAAAACCTGTTGAAGGGAATAAGATTTCTTCATGGTTAACTTCTGTAAACAGTCCTTTTATTTAGGTAACTGGGTATCACTTTAAGAATCAAGCTCCAGTCACAATTTTTCTATCTTAATGCTTTAAAATGCTAAGCGCATGAAAGACTTTACCTCACTATTGAGAACTTTTTTCCACCACATATTCAGAAAACAAAGCCATATGTTTACAACCAAAATACATTTAATACACTAGAAAAGTTATGCTTATTCACCATAGACAGAATTACTGTTTTTATCTCTAGGGCCACCCTTTAATTTGTCTGCAAAGCAGCTAAGAGCAAAAAGATATAAAACTGTTTTTGAAGACAGACCTAGCTAAATTTTTTCTTTTAACTTGAAAGTAAACAAAGTGTAATACCTTCTCTTTTCAAATGAAGACCTATACATCTAAGAAGGATCAAATAGTAGAGGGTTACATTCTATGCTAAAAAAATACCGTCAACACTCCCTCCACAAACTCTGATACAAAGGAAAAGAGAACTTCGACATTTAAGATAAATTCAACAAAATGAATCCATTTCTTCCATTGCTAGCAACTAGCAATACACAAAGACAAGTTAGCCGTCACCGATTACCTTGTTTCTTGCTGCACTCATACATATATTGCTTGATTACATTATAAGTTCTTCGGTGTACAGCCTTCTTCACTCAACTTACATGTCAAGTAATACATAAACCAAAACATTGAACACCGTTAAATACTGAATAATCTCAGTTTGCCTAAGTTCACAAACCCCTATTTTTTTTAACTCATTTCTGATGTCATACTGCTAAAAAAAACCAAAATAACCCCACAAACACTTCCTCAGAACTGCAATATGTTGATTTACAGCTTAAGTCTAATCCACATTTGGTTACAGAGCTAAAACATTTTTTAAAAAAGACAAAACAATGAAAAATCTTTCATGTCCTCAGGTGAGTTGTTACTGTAGGTATATTGGAGTAATTGGAATGCAAAACCTTAAAAAACCCTGCACTCCTGTCTCATAAATATTCAAAGAGAGATACAGAAGTTACATTAGGGTAAGTTTGCTTCACATACTTGCTTTGCAAGATGGCTGTAACTCTTTCCTTATCAGTATCGCCTGACATTTTTCAGTATATACAAAAAGCAACTACTTTATCTTACTCTAAAGTTGCAAAAGTACATACTTCCAAATCAATTGGTTATTTCAAAGTATCCTGGAACTTTAACAATCATTTGTTTTAAATTAAGTGTCTCCAAAACGTGCTTTTGGCCATGGCCTCAAAGTCAGTACATTCAGGAACTGAAATAATTCAAGTTGATACGAAATGCATTCATATATCCTCCACATTCTACTATATTGACAATCATTTGAAAATTTAATGCTTCACAGCCCCATGCACGGTATGTGTTCAGACAAAGGTTTCCTCCATTTGCATGCTATGTACCTACTATATAATTACAGTCTTAAGAGGACAAATCTATCCAATACAGGCAGCTGAACACGGTGACAGTTTTGTCTTGTGTGTTGTCTGTGGTCTGTGTTGTTAGACATGGATGAAAAAAACTACAACCCTGGTTGAAAACACAAACACACAGATCAAAGTGCGCAGAAGCTGGCTAATTTTCCTCTCAAATGTATCAATTGGTCTCGAAAAGGTATTAGCTTCTCCTTGAACCCTGAATCAGTATTATGCTTATTATATGTATTAAATAACAATTGTTTGCAAACTTATCATATGTACATCTCTTGGAAATCACAAGGCCCATCTGACAGAGAGAGGACTAGCACAGGAATAGATCACAGGACCAATTAAAAAAATGACAGTGTGCTCTAGGACAAGCACTGAGTTTTGATTAATGCCACAGCCTTACATATGCCCCAAGTATAACAAAGAGCACAATAGAGAGTCACAAAAATCAACATCTGCAGAACTATTCTCACATACCATAGGCATTGTACATTTTGGGACCCAAGTCAGGACGGACAAAGTAGCTTGGCAGTCTAGAAGCCAAATTCAATCTGCCATCCCTCTTGGTATATTCAGGAAGAGGAAGATTTTCCATCAAGTCCTCAAACCTAGAGAGCAAAAAGAGAACAAAGGCATGTTTTCCTCCTGTAGTGCCTATAGTATCAATGCCTACAGGACTGCTAAGGTTTACTTACCTTGTAGGCATCATATCTCTAAAGTCCTCCCCTGGAGGCCAATCCTTTAACTTTAGTACCATTGGCTGACCATCATCTGACCTGAGCCGTTCTGCAAGAAACAAATTAAGATTTCTTCATGTAGTATCTTTTTACCACAGCCCATTACCTTGTTTAAGCTGCAAGTCTTTTCTACCAAGACCTCTTACATTGCACAGCAAAATGGATCCTGATTTTTCTTTGGGCTTCCAAGCATTATCATAGTATGACCAAACGACAGTTTAACAATTAGAGGGATATATATCATTACCTAGAGCAGAAGTTTGACAGATCTTGCACAGTTGCTAAGTTTTAGAACAGTTTTTATCCAACTTCAAAAACAAGCCTTACCAAAGCATTCCACCTTACTACTTTTACCAAAGTCTAAAGGAGTTTTATCTTTCATTTCAAGAGGAATGGTGCTTCTATAAAACTAAAGTTATTGGTTCATGCTCTGAAATCAACCCAAACCTCAGTACAAAGCAAGAAACCACGGTACACCACACTCAAAAAAGCTAAATGGCAGGTGGTTACTAAGGAAGACAGCCTTTAGTTTTTTAAATTCTTCTTTGCTGGAGGCACTCAAATTAGCAGGGTGCCAAATTCAAAAATTTGTTCTTCACTTCAAGAGTCGCACGCAAGTCCTGACTGCTAAGAGATAAAGCTGGTAGCATAGAAAGATGACATTACGTATGCCACGTATCCATACTGGATGTACGACATGACAGCACTGACCACATCAACTGCTGTTTTGCCTCAGATATTACAATGACTAAGAGAGAACATCTGGAAGTGGTACGTGCAGCAGCTTAGAAGACTCAGCATGACATTTAGAGAGAAACAAAGTTGACTCTTCTACCAGATTCTTCACAACTCTACATGAAGCCATCAGTTGGAAAACAGGATGTACTGCAGTCTGACACCTTCACATCCCCTTTTCCCCAGAAAATAACATCCTTCACCACTTCCTACCTTACCAAGGATTGTCAGCCAAACAAAAAGCAACTGATCTTCCCCAGACCTAGCAGAGCTGCTGACAGCACCAAAAGAGAAAACATAGATATCTAAGAAACTAGGACTTGGAGACCTGTGAATCACATCTGTGTTATGTATCAACAGGCTACAGAAGACAGCCTTAGTTTGCAATATAAAAAATGATTTTATTGAAATTAAAAGGAATTAAGAACTGCAGATATGTAAACCAAAGCGACTGATTTAAAGAAAACAAATTTTGATGAGCTACGGATTTTAGAGAGGCAAATGAACTGAAAAGCTCAAGGACTTGAATTTAAAGATGTTTCAGAACTTCCCATATTCAAGATTTTAAACTCATCAAGGATCTTTGTTCCAAACAAGGAGAAGAAACTTGTAGGAAGGCTATTCAAAAAGGACAGAGTGAAGAGCTACCTGGAAGAAAACATACGGATCTGACAAATTACACGGAACTGGACAAAACCCAGAAAACATCTGATCAGCAAAGAAAAGCAGGTCTAAGAAGGATCAAAACAAAAAGTTAGACCTGCCAAAAGTCCACTTAAAACTCAAAGATATTAAAAGTAAACAGCACAAAATTAAAATTAACTAAAATAAAGTATCGTACAGAATAATTAAGGGATTATCTCAATACCACCTCTAAATTCAGTGGCTGTTCTACATCTCTTCAATAACTTAATGCAGGGGTGGGGGTGGAGGGTGGAACCAGCCACATATTTGAGAAGTCTAAAATGCATGTAATGCAGAGAAGTCAGAGTCATTATATGATTTGCAAACAGTTTTCATATGAGTTAGTGTGTGAAATCTCTGGACTAGTAGCAAATAATACTCTTCTAAATTGAGGATTGCACATGGCTGAAAAACACTAAATAAAATTTATTTAGAAGAAACTAGCAAAAGCAATCAGGTTTTCCAACCTAGATCACTAACATTTCTCATAAAGTGTGGTAAAGGCATTGTCTAAAAGAAAGGCAGCAGCTGATTTTGCTGAAAGGAGCATATCCTGTCTGGAGACAAACTACAAATAACATTTCTCAAAGGTAACTTGACCCATACAAATTTACTATTTTCATGAATAACCCTGGCACAAAAGTGAAGAGTTTGTGAAGTTTCCCAATTACCATTAATACACAGAAGGACCATACCGTTATATCCTTCTAGGCCATTTATTTCTGAGTAATAACAGAAATAGTACGAAATTTAACAGTACAAAATACAAGACTCTGTACTTGGAATCATATAAAAACAAGTCAAAAGTTGGGAGCTCTTTGATTGGAAAATGACTAGGGAAGGGAATGTTCTTGGTCTACAAATCTATCATTTTGTTCGCTGTTGAACAAACATTCCATTAAGTCATCCAATTGTTCACCATTTCTGCTATGTCACATAGCAATAAATCCAGAAAACGTTTTATACACAACACTAAAATCAGCAACATTGCAATGAACTGTTACAACTCTAACATCTGTAAATATAAGACCACTCTGATCTAGGTATATACAATCTAAAATAGACCACTCTGCTTTTCAGAAGCTCTTTAATCTGACCAGTTATATCCCTGGGAATTTTAACTGGTTAGCTTCCACATCCACCCTTGACAGAAGGTTTTCTCAAAGAAGAACTCAAGCATTAAGTAATGTGTTATCACATGAGGTATGCATACAGCATTGCTATTCATAATACATATAAACATGTATTTGTACTCGCAGATGATCTACTATAAAAATAATTTGCAATGTCAAGTTTACTTATTTGATGTATTCCACCAAGTCTGAGTTTTAGCATCGAAAGCATCAGTCTGTTTTTGCTCTGCAGGTTCCCTTAAGTTTTACAATAAATGTTAAGGTTGGAAGGAGAGTAAGGGTAGTCAAATCACTTACTGTCTTAGTAACGGTAACTGATGATTAATTTCACTGAGGAAAGTTAAAAAAAAAAAAGTAGTTTCCCATGAAATGGATCATCTTTTGACACATGAAAGTAACATACACCAACACGCTGTAGTACAGACGAAGTTTTCTTGGGCAGCCCTGCCCTAACCTTCACCAATAAAGTATTTTCTAGGGTGCGCTACATCTAAGGAGCAATGGCTTCTTTGGATGAGACTGATAGCTATTAGGTTTGGTTTGGTTTTTTTTAATTATTATTTTTCATTTTTTGAGAAAATAGGTAGAAAAGGAGGAGTTGAAGGTAGCAAGACAGACTGCTCAGTTAAACTAGTCAGCCATAGATATTACTTACTAGATATTATCTCAAAGCCATCCCAGAAGTCACGCACTTTCACGTCTGAAATTATGGCACAGTTCCTGCAGTTCACCAAATCTACATCTTGATCTCCAAATTCCAGGCTGAAAGCTTCTGGTTTCCAAAGCTCTGACTTCAACTTCTTATGGACACCAGATACCAGCACGGGCTGAGAATACAAAGATGAATGCTTACTCCACCATAACCAAATTTCTTACACATGCAGCCAAACTTTCTTAAGAGCTGAGACTGCTGGCTACCATCATACAAAAGACACCACAAATCTATTTTCAACCATGTCTGGTTTTTGTGCATCAAACAAATAACCAGAGTCAAAACAAACTTCAGTTCCAGGCCATGTGCAGTTGCCTTAGAAGTGGTATTGTATTAGACTTACTAAGGCAAGGGTATTAGGTCTACACGGCAAGGTGTTGGCAGCAGGGGTGGGCTCTGTGAGATGAGGCTGGGAGCTGTCCGGTGCTGGACACAGATGGTTCCACCTGGCTCCAACAGACCCATCGCTGGCCAAAGCTGAGCCCATAATTTATGCTGGCAGCGCCTCTGTGATAATGAGAAAGGGAAAAAAATGCTCCACACCTGCTGGGGGGTGGTGGCGTAGGAGGGAGGAGGGAAAGAAGTGAGAGAAGCAACTCTGCAGACACCAAGGTCAGTGAAGAAAGGGGGGGGAGGAAGTGCTCAAGAGATTCCCTTGCAGCCCGTGGAAGAGACCATGGTGAAAGCAGGTTGTCCCTCTGCAACCTGCGGAGGAGATATCCACACTGCAGCCCGTGGAGGACCCCACTGCAGTAGAGGAAGATGCCCTGAAGGAAGCTGCAGCCCAAGGAAAGCCCACGCTGGACCAGGCTCCTGGCAGGGGCTGCGGCCCTTGGAGAGAATCCCATGCAGGAGCAAGTTTTCTGGCAGCAACCGTGGCCCACTGGGGACCCACGCTGGAGGAGTCTGTTCCTGAAGGACTGCAGCCCATGGAGAGGGCCCACGCTGGATCAGTATCCTGTGGGAGGGACTCCACACTGGAGCAGGGGAAAAGTGTGAGGAGGAAGGAGCAGGAGAGACGAAGTGTTATGAACTGACCACAACCCCCATTATTCTCCATCCCCCCTATGCCGCTCCGGGGGGCAAGAAGGTAGAAGAGTCAGGAATGGAAGAGTAAAGTTGAGCCTTTAGGAAGAAGGAGGGGTGGGTGGGGGTAAGGTGTTTTTAGCTTTGTCTTTGTTCTTAGCTTTGTCCTACTCTATTTTTAATTGGCAATAAATCAAATTACTTTTTCACAAGTTGAATCTGTTTTGCCCCTGACAGCAATCGCTAAGTGATCTCCCTGTCTTTATCGTGACCCACAGTCTTTTCCACCTTATTTTTTCCCCCGATCTTTGAGAATGGAGAGCGAGAGAGCGGCTGGGTAGGGATCTGGCAGCCTGCCAAGGTCAATCCACCTGTGGAAGTACAGTGGGTGCTGAGTCCCACCACCTCTCCTTTTTTTAAGCACAAATGTAACTACCACTAGAAACAGCATTTGTAGTAAAGCCTTCTCATATGAAATTTTCATATTCTGGTATGAATTTTTTAACTATTTCACTCATTCTTTATGTATAATCATGGATCATCATTAATTCCCTAGTACAAAACCAAGTAGCAGAAAAGTGGCTGTTCATTTGCAAAAGGGGTTTTAAGATATTTAGGCTAACCACTTATATACATTCCACACCAAGATTTGAGTGGTCTCTCCCCATAAATGCTCAAGGCATTTGCTAAACTAACAATACTCCCAACACTGGCCAAGACCTTGTCAGTTCCTCTCACCCTGCAATCTCTAGAGAGTGACGAGACTTGAGAGAAAAGGAAAAGAGGGTATGAAGTGAAACTTGCACATGGATGATCCCACCTGAAGAACTCTAGGTTTAGTAACTGCTGCCTATGTTCAAATGACAGTTCACATGCGTATGCAAGTTTGACTCAATGCCAAGCTGTACCCTATACATTAACAATGATCTGAAGGTGGATCTTGGGTTTATTCACATGAAGAGCTCAGTACAACTGTGAGGAGCACAGATGCCTCTAGATGTTCTAGTAGTTACGTTGCTTAAAAAACACTCCAGTAACTAACTACTGCTTCAGCTGGATTGAGTGATGGCCTCGAACAGGACTAGTATCCATTTTAGTCTCTAAGTGAAGACAACTATTCATTCAGAAATGAATGGAGGGAAAAAAACAACTTTGGGGATAACAGAAATGGCCTTGGTTTTCAAATATAACACAACATAGCCCTTAAGTTCTAGAAGGCAGCAATGAAACCTCAACTCCAGGAGAGTGAGGTTTAAGAAAACAAAAAGGGATTGTTACTTTACTCCTGTCAACTTCAGGAAAAAAAAAGCAAAAACACCCCACAGAACCACAGAAACATTTAGATTGGAAGGGACCACCCCCACACTAAAAAAAAAGTGTTTCCTTGTGTTAAGGTTGAACTTCCTGGTTTTTAATTAGTGCCCATTGCCTCTTGTCCTGTCACTGGGCACTGCTGAGAAAGAGTCTGGCTCCCTCTTCCTCATTCCCTCTTATCAAGTATTTATACACGTTGATAAGACCTCCTCCCCACACTCCCCAGTTCCTCTAGGCTGAATGGTCCCAGCTCTCTCAGCCTCTCTTCATACGAAAGATGCTCCAGTCCCTTAATCATCTTTGTGGCCCTTCACTGGACTTGCTCCAGTAAGTCCACGTCTTTCCTGTACTGGGGAGCCTGGAACTGGACACAGTACTCCAGGTGTGGCCTCTACCAGTGCCGAGCAGAGGGGAAGGATCACTTCCCTTGACCTGCAGACAATGCTCTTCCTAATGCCGACCAGGATGCCACTGCCCTTCTTTGTCACGAGGACGCATTCTTGGCTCACGGTCACCTCCCTTGTCCACCGGGACCCCAAGGTCCTTCC
Source organism: Calonectris borealis (assembly GCF_964195595.1). NCBI lineage: Eukaryota > Metazoa > Chordata > Aves > Procellariiformes > Procellariidae > Calonectris > Calonectris borealis. The sequence continues at coordinate 16,687,469 of NC_134326.1, forward strand.
AGGCAAAGCTACTTTCCAGCCGGCCACTGAATGTACTGCTGTAGGGTGTTATTCCTCCTGGGGTGCAGGACTTTACATTTTCCCTTGCTGAACATCACAAGATTGCTCTCAGTCCAATTCTCCAGCCTGTCCAGGTCCCTCTGAATAGCAGCACAACTACCTGGTGTATCAGCCATTCCTCCCAGTTTTGTATTGTCTGTAAACTTGCTGTGCGTGTATGAATTCTGTCCCATCTAGGTCACTAATGAGGATGTTAAATAGTTCTCAACCCAATACTGACCCCCTAGGGTACACCACTAGCGACTGGCCTCCAGCTGGACTTCATGCTAGTGATCACAACCCTCTGAGCATGGCATTTCAGTCAGTTTTAAATCCACCACACTGCCCACTTATCTAGTCCTTACTTCATCAGTTTGTCTGATAACATTATGACAGTGTCAAAAACCTTATTAAAGTTAAGATAAAAAACATCCAGTGCTCTCCCCTCATCCACCAAGCCAGTCATCTCATCACAGAAGGCTACGAGGCAAGTTAAGCATGACTCAACCAGCACTCCTGAGCCCCTCTTCTCTTTAGGACTATATTGCATGGGATTCTTCCAAGCAGATATCTGAAAAGGTGAAAGTGTGCTCTCCTGAGGCCCAGGCTTGTGATCTTGCTTTTTTTGCTTTGCTCCCTCCTCTCAGGATCTTGAACCGAACCCCACCACCTGATAGTCACTGTAGCCAAAGCTGCCCCTTACCTGCACTTCAACAACCAGTTCCTCCTTGTGTGTAAGCATGAGGTCCAGCAGAGTGCCCTTCCCTAGTTGGCTCCTTGATCAGCTGTGTCAGGACATTGTCATCAATGCACTCCAGAAAACTTCAGGAGTGCTTGTGACCTGTTGTGTTCCTCCAGCAGATATCAGGATGGCCCCATGAGGCCCAGGAAATGTGAACACAGGGCTTCCTCCAGTTGCCTGAAGAAAGCTTTATCACTTCTTCACGATCAGATGGCTTGTAGCAGATACTCGCCACAGCGTTGCCCACATTAGTCTGCTCGCTAATCCTGGCCCATAAGCTCTCAGATGGCTCATCATCCATTCCTACGCAGTTTCATGCATTCCAGCTGCTCCCTCACATAAGCAGCAATGCTCCCTCCTCACCCTCCTGGCCTGTCCTTCCTGAACAGCCCGTACCTATCCCTTGCCATGCTACAGTTGCATGAGTTATCCCACTACTTCTCTGTCATACCAATGAGATTGTGACCATGCAACTGCACGCTAATTCCTCCTGCTTGTTCCTTGTGTTGTATGCATTAGTGTACAGGCACTTCAGAAAGGCACCCTGTTATGCTGATTTCCCAGAAACAGTATGAGAGCTTTCCTCACAATGCTGTTATGTACACAGTTCGTTACTTATGTGCATATGCTTGAGGTGCACATCTTTCATCCCTGTTTTCTTGAGTATGAGATTTCTCCTGTTCACATCACCCCACATTGCTTGCTTGCCAACCCAATCAACCAATTCCTTTCTTGATCACTGGTCATACTCTCCCTCTCTTGTCCTTCCTGGTTTACAGCTCTCCTAATCAGGTTGGCCAGCCTGTGGGCAAAGATGCTTTTGCCCCACTTAAATGGATCCCATCTCTTCCAAGCAGTCCTCAATCCTCAAAGAGGTTTCCATGATCTTAAAACCCAAAACCCTGTTGTCGAAACCAGCTGCGCAAACAATGGTTGACAGGCAGAATCAGTCTACCCCTCACTGGCAGGATTAAGAAAACCACCTGGGCTCTATGGACTTGACCACTACTCCCAGAGCCATATAGTCACTCTTGATACTATCCAAGTCTTCCCGATAGTATTGTTTGTGCCAATATGGAAGAGCAGCAGAGAGTAAATGTCTGAGGGACAGACAAGCTTTGGCAGTCTTTCCATTATGTCCCAAATGTGAGGCCCTGACAAGCGGCAAACCTCCCTAAGATGAGAGAGCAGATACACTGATCCCTAGTTTAAATATATTCCCTGATCCCAGCAGGAATTGTAACATTAAGGCAATGGATCGGTTCTAGTCATATTCTACAAAAAACTAGGGATCATGGACGAGGAGTAAAATGACAGTACCTTTCACAGGATGCTGCCAGGTAGACTTTAAGCTGATGAATTAAAAATTATTCTTCTTCAGTCCAGGAAAATAATGACAAATTTTGATCCCTGCTGTATTCACTTGACCACTTGAACATAAGAATTAAAAAAAAAAAAAAAACCAAACAAAAGAAAAAAAAATCAACTTAACCTAGTAGAACCCTTCCAGCTTTTAGGCAGAGAATTTCTCATGGAAGAAAGAAAATGCTCTCTCTAGTGAAGAGCATAGCTAGGGTTGCAAGATAAAAGGATAGCGGACTTGGTTGGTAGGCACTTCCTGCCAGATCTGCTCTCAGACTACAGGGAGAAAACAAATAAAAACTTCCAACATCACCCCAAAATCTTCAGTATCTCAAAAAGAGAAAGCCTAGTATGAAAAGAGAAAGCCTAGTATGAAAACTCAGAAAAAAACAGGTTGCTATAGGATGAGAATCCTGACAGTATCCCCAGAGGAGCAACAACCATGTTCAGGAGAGCAAAATGCTCTTGAATAGCTCCAGAAAGAAATAATCCTATGGTCTGACAGTGAATTCTGGGATAAGACTGATTTTAACTTATTTCTGACAATTTCTGAGACAAAGGAGTTGAAAAATGTTGGTCTTTCTGCATGACACTGGAAGAGTGCCATTCGTTATCCATTTGTTAAAGGGAAAAGAATTTTCTCTTTTAACAATTTGGGATGCTACCATGGGCAAGATCTTCATATGGCTCAGATCTAGTGTCCAGTGTGCATTTATTGTGCTGGGGAGGGTAGCCAAGAGGTTTTTTCCAACTAACCTTTTCCAGCCCACAAAATGGGAAGGGGAATGATTTGGGGGATGGTGGTAGAATTAATGTTCTTTGACTTCACTTTTAAAGGTGCAGCTGGGATGTGCAGGAGGATGCCAGCCAAGGGACAACTGTGACAAAGTAGAGTTTATTGAGAGAATCTCTGCTTGAAGAAATTCTGTTTAGAATCGCCTTATCAAAGACAGCGACACCTGCCTGGGTCACCTGCTCTCTCTTGTGCAGGAATAAGAGGTTCAGTTAGATTGCTTTCCACATTTCAGCAGGAAACTCAAGTGAGTGCAACACCACTGGAGAATCCTTGAATGAGCAAGGGACTTGCCTAGTCTGTTGCTATACAAGGGTCCTCTGAATGATAAAGTCATCCAAAAGCATCAATAGCACGTCTTGGGGCAAAGCCTAAAATAGAGGGTCACAAATAGTACATGAGCATGACAGTTGGGGCCAGAGCCTCACAGTGTGCACCAACTTGGAAGGTGATGCACACTGCAAGCTACACATCTGACAGATGATCGGTAATCACATCTCTAGACTCCATAAGGAGTCTCTCAGGAATCATTAAGTCAAGAACCACACAGCCAAGTGCAGCATCTTGCACCTGGTGATTAACCAGTCCCATTTGCAGAGAAACTGACAAGCACATCTTTTGTAAGTAGCTCCCAAAATATTTAGGATCCTCCTCAGAGAGACAACATTATTTGCTGACAGAGAAAATTATCAGAGTATACTGACCAGAAACTAATGAGCTCTTTGCCAAGTCAGGCAGATGAATGACACCAAAGCACTGCAAAAGAATGATCTGAAATCCTTCATAAATCAGCAAGATGCAATAGGTTCAAAAAAAGAGACCCCTGTGCAAGGACAAGAAGATAACTGCAATTAGGGGGAAAGCTGGCAATACCAGCAGCAAGCTAAGTTTCTAGTCAGACAAGCGAGGGTGTGCTGCACTGCAGCCTCTTCCACCTATTAGGAGCTGGCTAGGGGAGAAACAGAAACTGCTAACTCTGTGGTTGGTGGTGCCATAATCCTCTTCGCAGCTCTCATTTTTATGTGCTAGTTATGCTTGTGCCCAGGGGACTGAGAGAATGTGCAGTCCCATGGGACACGCCAAACTTAACTGAAAAGTACTCTACTTCTGGCAGAAATGGACCCTGAATGCCAAAAGAGGAACATGCAGCTTGATCTGTTCCTCTGTCACAGCTCAGCAGTTCGCATGTCTTGCGAGCAACCACAAATAGTGTGGAATGTGAGTGCCAAAAGCACAATAGCAACAGAACATCTGATAACAAGGAATTCTCCAGAAAAGATCATGAGGGACATAATTGTCTAGCACCAATGGTCTCAATTCCGAGTAGTCAGTGAAGGTAACGGTGTCAGAGGTAGCTGCAGAACCAAGTGCCAAGAATACAGTTTGAACATTGATGGACACCATATTCTGTTAGAGCTATGGGTGCACTTCCTCTGCAGCAGCAGCTACTCACCCATATTTTAAGATTCAGCTTGTCTGACCAGGCCAACCTTTATGAACCTCTGGAGAAGTCTAAGCTGTAGCACTATGGATTGAGATCTGAAAAAGTGGCTATGCTGGCAGCGGGTCTAAGGTCCAGTCTCTTGACTGAAGGCCTAACCGGTTGATGACCCCTCAGACAATCCAGGAGAGTGCTCAATACATGAGATGCTGAGTTCAAAACAATACTTGGGTTCACACAGGCTGCAGGCTCAGGATGAGACACTGCATCAAGTACACCCAAAAATTTCAGCAGAAATTCAGCAGAAATTACTGCACGCAGCACTTTTATTCTTGTACATGCTGCAGCTGGAAGGAATGGACCTTTTCCTGAGGCTATGAAGCATGAAGTATGGAGTAGATGCTAGGATGCATGCAGGAAATCATAGTAGACTCATTACTGGACTGTAGTAGAGCAGGTTCAGCACAAACCGCACCACAACTAAAAAGGCTGTCACAGCAAATACCTTCATACTGGTAAGCTGAGAAAAGCTCAGTGTGCAAGGGCACATGGGCTTGAGTCAGTACAGCATGGAGTGGACAGGGCCACTGTGTCCCCTGTTTATAGTGCTACAGTTGAAATCTTCATTCACCATATTCACTCAGGAGCAATTGGCCAAAGTTTGAATGGACTTGTCAATAACCAAGGTACAGGTTAAAATTTCAGGATACTTATAAGCAGTAAGGGTTGGCTATTTGTCATCACCCACCTGGCCTTGTTTCCAGCACTCCCTGAAGATCTTCCAGTTGTTTTTGTTGCTAGGATCATGAAGGCAAAGGAGTCTACCATCACACAGCCAAGAGTGGGAAGTATGTGGATCCAGCACATTTAAGCCCATTACCATTTCCTTCACCTCTCTCTGCGTGTCAGCTAAATTACTAGCTCGTTTTGCAGCATCAGACGTCTTCTTATTTTCCACCACAGAAGCGATGATATGGTCTAAGAAGTTAGGCAGGCTGGCTTTACCTTTGGCCCCCTAGAAGATGTAAATCCAGAGGTAAGTTTAGTCTTGCAACAGCATAAATATTAATGCAGATCAGCTCTCATTCAGATTTTAGTCACTGAAATCTTGCTATCAGAAAAACATGCAACAGTAAACAAATCAGCTCAGAGACAGGCATGTATTCAGTAAGAACAGAAACAGCTATGCCACTGTTTTATAATAGTAACACTTAAAATAACCTGCTCCAGGCTATCTAGAAAAATATCACAGCAAACAATCATGGAATAGAAAACTTAAGTGATCTAAACTCTGCTACTTTAATGGTAAAAATGGTTCATATTTTTCTTAACTTCATTAATATCTGAACTCTATTTCCCATTTTCCTCACTCTATTACTAAGAAAGTGAATTCAACTCTGGCACAGGTAAGCTGTTGAACACGGGAACATTAAGTAAACACTGACAGAGAGAGAGGAGAAAGTGCTTCCTGTATGTATAATGTTAATAGAACCATTAGCAGATAGCCTCTCTGGTTGTGGAGTCCATGCTCCTCAAGGGACGTTTAACTCCTCAAGGGATGTTTAAAATTCAGAAGAGATTAATGACACAATCTTAAATTGTGTTCTTAACTTTTTTTTAAAAAAAAAGCCTGCCTATAGGCCTTGTCTATAGCAAGATACTTAAGACACTAAATATATTTCATATATTCAACAGAAGATAAACTCTAACTGGATCATTATTCACAAGACATCTATGGGAGGGAGCAGGGGTGTGATAGATTTCTGGTAGCAAAGAGCTTCTCATTCTAGTCAAAAAAAACCAACCAAAAAACCAGGGACTGGAAGATGAGTAAACAGTAACAGCGAAAAACTATTACTGGAACAATTTTGCCATCTTCTTTAAAGCTAAAGTTCAATAGACTGAAAGTTTACCATATGCAGAGCTATCAATCTAAAACATAACACTAGTCATAACAGAAGATACTCGTTCAGTAAAAAATATTCATGGAATTATAGAAGAGTCTAGGTCAGAAGGAAGACCTAGAGATCATTTGGTATAACTTTCTGTTGAAATCAGGTTAAGTTACCCTGGGTTGGGTCAAGCCAAACCTTAACTTCTCAGGGAAGGAGATTACATCACTTCTCTGAGCAGTCTATGACACTGCTTGAATGTAAAGTAAGATTTTTTTCTTATATCCAGACAGAATTTCCCCTAAGGCAACTTGTCTACATTGCCTCTTGTCCTGTTACCATGCATCCTTGTGAAAGGAGCACCTCCATATTCTCTACAACTACCTCTTAGATATGATAAGATCGATCAGATCCCCAAAGCATTCTCCTCTCTAGGATGAAGAGAGCCAGTTTCTTCAACCTTTCTTCATGTGTCAAGCTCTCCAATGTTTTAATCATTCTGGCCCTCCACTGGACCCCCTCCAATTTTTCAGTGTCATTCTTCAGCTGGGGAGACCAAAACTGGAAACAGTATTCCAGGTGTGGCCTAACAAGTGCTGAGTGGAATAATGACATTCCTTGATGTGCTCCAGCTGTATGCTTCCTGATGCGGCCCAGGACAGCTTGCCTTCGCAGCTGCAAAGGTGCAATGCTGACTCACATTCAGCTTGCTGTCCTGCAGGACCTGGGCTCCTTTCAGAAGGGTTACACCCCTGCTACTCAGACCCCAGCCTGCACTGCTGCTTGGGATTACATTAGTTTTCTGCAGCCTGTCTTATGCAAGGAAGACTAGATTATAACATCACCCGCTTATGACGGTCTTAAAAATGTACCTTTACGCTAATTCTCCAGAGGCCATTAAATAGGTAATACGCAGTTTAACTATTACAGTCAATGCTAGCTACTCTTCACAACAGAATGTCAATGCTCCAGAAACACCAAGATGATTCTCTTCATAAGCAGCAATCTATTGTTCCTCTCAATTTGACCAACACCGCTCTTGTTTCTCAGGTATGTTTTGTTCATATACGTTCTATATTAAGCATCCAGGCATTCAAGTGGGGGCTTGGACCAGAGTTCCCCGTAAGATCTTTCAAATCTACATTACTCTGTGAAGATCAGAAGTCAAGAAAGTGAAAAAAGACATTACACAATAGATCTGATTCAATGTGGTGAGAGAATGCATAGAGTTGCAAGGACAGGGATACAAGCCGAGACAGGTCCTCTCAAGCCTTGAAGGAATAACTTGCTTTAAAACAAGTGATCACAATTTCTTCGCCTGTACTCAGTGATGAGAGAGGGTGGAGGGAAGGGAAGTATTATTGGATTCACTCTCCTGCAGCAGCAACATATTTTCCCATACAGCTATATAATTCCCTCTACCAAAAACAAACAACATGAACTATTATGAAGGTTCCATCCTTCCAGCCTGATATGGAGGAAAAAAAAAATTCTGCTATGAGACAAGCCATTTCATCTTCCTCGTTATTCCTCATTCTATCTGCCTAAGCTTTTGGAGAAAGTATTCTCCAAGAAGAGCTAAGCCTTGAGAAATTCCACAGAATCTATCCTTCTCTTAAACTAAATGCTTTTAATTGTTTCAAGTATCATTGATTTGTTCAGGTTTTTTTTATTTCCTCCAAAACAGATTAAAGAGAAACAAAGTATCCTTATTCCAGAAAAAGCATCCAGAAATAGCAACTACATCTTACATTCTTAAATTCATATTCTATGTTAAATGCCTTTCAAGTATACATAACTTTTTTTAAGGAACTGGTTTGCTTATAGGTTTTTGTCCTTTTCTGTGGTATGCTCTTGCAATATTTTTAAAGATGTGGAATTTAAAGAGAGCTTTTACAGGGACGCAGATTATCAATTAAACAATTTAAAGGCTATATTTAACTCACTTTCTTGGTCTCTTGCAAGGAATAGCTTCTCCACAGCAGTAGTAAACCAAACCACAAGCTAACAATTAGCATCAAAATTCTCTACAACTCTGTGGGGTGGTGAATTTTATTGAGATATTGCATTTGTTTCAACACTTAAGAATAAGAAACTATAAAACATTTAGCTCATCATGAAATTCTTCCCTAGAACAGATATCATTGAAGGAATACAAAATTATTTACCGTAGAAGCTGCAGAAAAGACTGGAGGAAAGGGAATTCCTGTGTCTAATGGGACCTGAGGAAGCTTTCCTGGCCCTGTGTGTAGCAGATCTCTGAGGCTGGAGCCTTCAGCTTTGTTGCTAGATGTCACTGGGCCCAACAAGAGGCTATTAAACAGCTTTGGGGTTAGTGGGGAAACCTTTGTGCTGGAGTTGAAGGAATCCAATCCAAAAGGTGAATGGGATTCTTTATTAAGCACTGATCTCAGCGATCCTGATTCTGCAAGATAAATATCAACGGGGGGTGGGGAGGAAAAAAAAAAAAAGAAAAAAAGGCAGAGTTCAAATGACCACAAAGTTCTCTGAAATTATTTGTTCTTGCAATAAATAGGATATTGACAGAATCTTGTGGTAAAGGTAAATTATCACTGCAACAGCGAATAAGGCACCTCAAAGAGAATCAAAGACATCATGTACTTCAGATAGATTTTACCCTTAGTATGCTGTTAGTTAAGGTTCTGAACTGCACAGTAGATCTGATCTGAAAGTGTTTGATACACAAGAAACCACAACTTTGTAACAGACTCAATTAAAAAACATTTCCTTGACTTTCTGAATTAACGTTTCAATATGAAGTATTTCAAATTTTAACTGTAGTCAAAATATTACAATAGCTAAGCCCTGTAAAACTAGTGAAAGAGTCATGAACATTTAACATTGACATATAAAGTAGTTCCTGCTAGACATATGGACAGGAATAAATCCTGTTAGTCATGCTACCTCTGACAACTGGGAGGTGTATTCTGCAAACAGTTATTTCATCTTGAGAATCACACTCGAACTATTGCCTATTAAAGAAGTTCTAAGCTTTCATCTGACCCTCCAAGTAGACTCTACTCTCTCAATTCTTTGGAAACACACTCTTCACATAGCACACAAAATAGCTTTATTTACTTCAATAGTCATAAAATGACAAAGCTGCATCTGAAATTAATTACTATAATTTTACAGCTGCTTATTACTTAGAAAATAAATACAAGAACTGGCACTGAAATAAACTGAGAGTGACAAGACAGTATTTTTATCTTCAGCTGTATCATCATCTTTCCAGCTTTGCGTATTCCTAAGCCTGTAAAAGAAAACTGGTTCTAAGAGGCAAAGGAAGAAAAATTGCCATCTTCTTTTCTATTTAGGGCTAGGCACTCTCACAAAGAATAGCAACGAAGCAGTACATTAACATTTATCTTTTAATTCCAACCCCACAGGGCAATGTCTTCTGCTCACCTTTTGTTTCTTCTTTTGCTTTTTGCGTTGCTAAATCTGCAAGCCAGTGTAAGGCTGACGATGGAGCTGTTTCTGGACAAAGTGGTCTGTTAGTCTTTATTTCCCCAGTGTTATTGGTTGGTAATGTCTCTGTTTTTGCAGATTCTTCTATCCTACTATCAGTTGCTTCAGATTTTGCAACAGTGTCCAGTTCTAGTTGCCCCACTCCTGCTGTCCCTGCTCCAGTGGAAAAGGTGCTCTCGTTTCCAGAGACTGATGCACTAGGATTTACAGTTGGAAGCTAAAACAAAAATATAAACAACTGCTAAATGTTGAATAAAGGGAAGAGTTCAACTTGGAAGACATTTTAGTTATCCAATGCATTGGGTTTAGTTTGTTGTTTTTGTTTGTTCGTTTGCTTTAAGCACACAGTAGAGTTCCTTTATGCCTGTGTAGAAGCAGAGTACAGGAGCTTCTTCTCTGTGTACATTAGACCTTGTACTGTGGTGTGAATTCTTACCACGTCATCTTTTAATCATCTTTTAACACAAGCCCAGGCTTTTTGATTTCTTTTTTTATAGGAGGACTTTTTGTGTGAACAGTAGCAGAACTGCTCTAGATTCAGCATACCATTCAGGAACCATAACAAAATAAATGCACATGTTGCAAGCTACTCATAGTGGTTTGTTTTAAGATACAGCATCAATATGAATGGCTTCCTATCCAACTTCTACGTAAGAGTATTAGCCCAAATATCCACTTGGTAAACAACAGTTGCAGGACACATCCCTGAAAAATGTCTCAAAAGATTTTTGCTAAGCTAAAACACACAGAATACATATGGAGAAAACAAAGTTTGTGTTTCACAATAGATCAGTCTAAAGGATCTAACGTTTTAGTAGATCTTAAAAATGCCACGTCAAACAAGGTTATTTCAGCCTCAAATTACATACCTGTGATATTCCATTAGTGACAGCCGGTCTTAACACCGATTTGTTCTGCCGATTAATACATGGACAATTGGCTTTAATACCCCATTTGCCTCGTGCTGCATGAACCATGTCTCCAATATTGTAAAGCGCTGGAAATAAAGTTGAAATCTTTAGTATCACATGTAAAGAAATCTAAAAACAAGGCCTTAACTATAATATATATTCAGAAGGGTGGAGGTTTTTTTAGTATTACTGCTAAGTGTCTTTAAGATGACGTGCTATAACAAGACACTTGTCTCTGAATAGTGTGGAGAACTGTGCTAACGCTAGCTTCGCGATGTCACTGAGAGGCTGTCAAGCCTGGCAAATCCTACAGATTATCATCTGCTCCTACTATTCCAAGCAGGGTCCAAGGATACTGCAATGAGGCAACTTAGAACCATCAAAAGAGCCTAGATGTCCCTTGGGGCAATGTTAAAAGGATCTGGAGCACAGGTGGTGTTCTCCTCTACACTGCCAGTAAGAGCAAGGAGGTGATGAATTGAACTGATGAATGCCTGGCTGTGTGGCCAGCACCATACTCAAGGTTTTGGCTTCTATGATCATGAATCTACCTTTGAGAAGCTGGGTCTCTTGGGAGCTGATGGGATTCACCTGCCCAAGCATGGCAAGAGAGTCTTTGCCAACAAGTTTGCCAGACTTATATGGGGAGCTTTAAGCTAGAATTAGTGGGGGAAGGCGATGGAGATTTGAGCAACAGAGAAGAGCCAGGGTCTGCTGATGCATGAGGAACCAACAGGGAAACACCTGTGAAATGCCTCAAAGGAATCTGGGCATGTTCCTCTCAAGAGGTGATAAGGTTGATAGCCCAGCTGAAGTGCCTCTATATACCAATGCATGCAGCACAGGTAACGAGCAGGAGGAGCTGGAAGTCATTGTGCAACTAGAAAGCTCTGATCTAATCACTGTCACTGAAACATGATGGGACAAATCGCACAACTGGAGCACTGCAGGGGCGGGGCAGGGGTTGCTCTCTAGGTAAAAGAATGAATTGACTGCACAAAGCTGTCTTTGAAAAGCAGTGATGAACAGGTTGAGAGCTTGAGAGCTTATGGGTAAAAATTAGGGGCCAAGTCAACAAAGGAAACCTCACTGTTGGTGTTTACTACAAGCCACCTGACCCAGGGGAGCCTGCTGACAAAGTGTTCTTACTTCAACTACAGGAAGCATCATGCTCAGAGGCTCTGATCCTGATGGGGAAATTCAATCACCTTGACACCTGCTGGAAAAGCAGCACAGCAAGCTGTAAGCAGTCAAGGAGATTTCTGGAGTGCGTTGAGATAATTTCTTAATCCAGGAGACAGACAGCCCGACCAGAGGAGAAGCGTTACTGGACCTGTTGCTCACCAACACAGAAGAACTAAATTAGAGATGTCAAGATTGGTGGCAGCCTGGGCTGCAGTGATCATGCCCTGGTGGAATTCACCATCTTAAGGGATATGGGCCAGGTGAAGAGTAGAGTCAGGATGCTGAATTTTAGGAGAGTGAACTTTCAGTTGCTTAAGGAATTAGTGTATGGGACCCCCTGGGAAACTGCCCTCAGGGACAAAGGAGCTGAACAGAGCTTGCAGCTCTTTAAGAACATTTTTCTTAGAGTGCAAGAGCTCTCAATTCCCATGTGTAAAAAAACAAGCAAGGAAGGCAGGATAATGGCATGGGTCAGTAAGGACCTCCCAGTCAAACTAAAATATAAGAAGGAAAGACACAGGCAGTGGAACCACGGACATGTATCCTGGAAAGAATATAGGGACACTGCCTGGATGTGTAGGGATGGGATCAGGAAAACTAAGGCACAGCTGGAGTTGAATTTGGCAAGGCATGCAAAGAATAATAAGGGCTTCGACAGGTATGTTGGCCAGAAAAGAGAGATTAAAGAAAATGTACACCCCACCCCCACTAAATAAGACAGGAGAGCTGGTGACAGCTGACATGGAGAAAGCTGAGATACTCAACAATTTTTTTTTCCTCAGTTTTCAATGGTATTCTCTCTTCCCACCTCTCTCAAGCCCCTGAACCTCAAGGCAGGGACTGGGGGAACAAAGTTCCTCCCATCATAGGAGAATCATAGAATATCTCAAGTTGGAAGGGACCCAATAAGGATCATCAAGTCCAACTCCCTGCTCCTTGCAGGACTACCTAACACTAAACCATATAAATAAGAGTGACATCCAGACACCCCTTGAACTCTGACAAGCTTGGTGCCGTGACCCCTTCCCTGGGGAGCCTGTTCCAGTGACCGACCACCCTCTCAGTGAAGAGCCTTTTTCTAATGTCCAACCTGAACTTCCCCTGGTGCACCTTCATTCCATTTCCTTGCGTCCTGTCACTGGTCACTGGAGAGAGGAGATCTGCACCTCCCCTTCTGCTGCCTCCCTTGAGGAAGTTGTAGACTGTGATGAGTTCTCAGTCTCCCTCAGCCTTCTCTTCTCCAAGCTGAACAAACCAAGTGACCTCAGCTGCTCCTCATAAGTCTTGTCCTCAAGACCCTTCACTATCTTGGTTGCCCTCCTCTGGACACACTCTAATAGTTTGATGTCCTTCTTATATTGAGGTGCCCAAAACTGCCCACAGTACTTGACTTGGGGCTTCAGCAGTGCCAGGTTCGAGACCTCCTGAGGAACCTGAACATACACAAGTCCACGGGACCTTACGAGATACATCCCAGGGTCCTGAGGGAATTGGGTGATGTAGTTGCCAAGTCACTCTCCATCATATTTGAAAAGTCCTGGCAGTCAGACAAAGTCTCCAGTGACTGGAAAAAGGGAAACATCATGCCCATTTTTCAAAAGGGTAAAAAAGGAGGACCGTGGGAACTACCAACCAGTCAGCCTCACCGCAGTGCCCAGTAAAATCACTGAGCAGATTCTCCCGGAAGACATGTTGAAATATTTCGAAGACAGGGAGGTGAATAGAGATAGCCAATATGGCTTCACCAAGTGCAAAGCGTGCCTGATTAATCTAGTGGCTTTTTTCAATGGAGTGACCGCATCACTGGACAAGGGAAGAGCAACAGATGTCATCTACCTAGACCTCTGTAAGGCCTTCAATACAGTCCTCCACAACATTCTTGCCGCTAAGTTGGAGAGATATGAGTTTAATGGATGGACTATTCAATGGATAAGGAACTGGCTGGATGGCCGTGTCTGAAGACTTACAGTCAACAGCTCTATGTCCAAGTGGAAATCAGTAACAGGTGGTGTCCCTCAAGGGTCCTTACTGGGACCAATACTACTTAATATCTTCATCAATGACATAGACAGTGGGATTGAGTGCACCCTCAGCAAGTTTGAGAATGACACCAAGCTGAGCTGTGTCTAGCAGTTGATATGTTGAGGGAAGGGATGCCATCTAGCAGGACCTTGGCAGGCCTAAGGAGTGGGCCCACGTGAACCTCGTGAAGTTCAGCAAAGCCAAGTGCAAGGTCCTGCACCTGGGTTGGGACAATCCCTAATATCAATACAGACTGGGGGATGAATGGATCGAGAGCAGCCCTGCAGAAAAGGACTTGGGGAGACTGGTGGATGAAAAATGAGATATGAGCCAGTAATGTGCACTTGCAGCCCAGAAAGCCGTATCGTATCCTGGGCTGCATAAAAAGAAGTGTGGCCAGCAGGTTGAGAGAGGTGATTCTCCCCCACTACTCTACTCTACTCTACCCCACCTGGAGTCCTGCGTCCAGCTCTGGGGTGCCCAGTACAAGACAGACATGGACCTGTTCAAGTGCGTCCAGAGGCCACAAAAATGATGAGGAGGCTGGAACACCTTTCCTATGAAGAAAGGCTGAGACAGTTGGCGTGGTTTGGCCTGGAGAAGGCTCTGGGGAGATCTTATTGTGGCCTTTCAATATATAAAGCGGATCATAAGAAAGACGGAGAGAGACACTTTACTAGGGCCAGTAGAGACAGGACAAGGGGCAGTGGTTTTAAACTCAAAGAGGGTTGGTTTAGACTGGACATAAGGAAGAAATTTTTTATGATGAGAGTGGTGAGGCACTGGAACAGGTTGTCCAGAGAAGTTGTGGATGCCCCATCCCTGGAAGCGTTCAATGTCAGGTTGCATGGAGTTTTGAGCAACCTGATCTAGTGAAAGATGTCCCTGCCCATGACAAGGGTGGTTGGACTACATGATCTTCAAGGGTCCCTTCCAACCCAAACCATTCCATGATTCTATGATTTTTAGGACCAGTTATGTAAACAGTTATGTAAATGGTCAGCACTAACCATTTGTCTTCCCTCCCTCCAACAGAAAAGAAAAAGATCTTTCATCAAGTTAACCAGATTTACTGACACAACTAAAAACAGGTGAGCACAAGAAGTCACAGCTAGTATCAGAAGGATGTCCACTTCAAACCCACAGCTTGATCTTACTTGTGTTACCTTCCCTTCAACTCTTCTGCTGTTGTGAGTGGAATTCTCCTCTAAATCCATGCTAGAAAAAGTAACAGCTAGAACACCAGCCATCCTAGTATTTTTTCCATTTGCTCGCTCAGAATCGAGAAAAAATTTGTAATTTTTCCTTTCAAGTTTCAAGCATTACCTGTACCAGGAATGATCTGTGTCGGCATAAGATTCTCTGGTTCATGAGACTGACCCTTTGCACACTTCAGCCATGAGAAGACTTCCTCATCACCAATCTCCTCTGTCTCTGGAATAAAGACACAAAAAAAAGTGTATTTTTTCGTACAAAAGGTCACTAAAACTTTACAATGCAGAATGTTTCTGCATCAATATTGTTTCTTTAGACTCTTTACAGTGCAGATTAACCTGGTGATCTCAGAAACAAACTATAAATATAGACCATTAGAACAGGACCTACAGCAACTTCTTGCCTCTTCAAATTATAAAACTACCAGAGTCATTTTCACTTCATCTCTAGTAGCTTGTTATTTTCAATCACCTAAAAATCTTGTCTTCCAGGCTCAATTTTTGAATGTCATACTCTTGTTCTCATTATGCTTTCCTAAGTTATAGAGTAATTCTATCTCCTCTTGTCATCATCTCCCAAGCTTTTTCAACAAAAAGTATCTGCAAATTAGTTTCAGGAAGAGGAAACTAAGCTCTCCTGTTAGTATATCTACTTACAAAGCTAACAAAGTAGGAAATTAATAGTTTGAAAAGTAGTCTGACAAATTTCTAATTCTTCAGATTTAAAACCAAGTTGGGCCTACAAATATGCAGCTGCACAAGCTGCATGCCATTCTCTTCCTTTGCATCACTTGCTTTGTTTTGTTTTCTTTTTCTATTTTTCTATTTCTCCTTCGCCTATTAAACATTTTTTATCTTGACGCACAAGTTTTCTTGCTTTTACTCTTCCCCTCCTCTTTCCCCTGTCCCAGTGCTGTGGGGGAGCGAGCAAATAGCTGCATGGTGCTTAGCTGCCTATTGGGGTTAACCCACAACAATGATACAAAAATAGGTGACACTTTATCTATTTAAAAAAAATCATTGCTTTTGCTAATTCATTCAGTGTTCTCCGGCACCTTTATCATAATGAATAGACAGCTGTACTCACACTTATTAATATCCAGTATTTTGTACATCTGCTCCATACAATAATGTAACTGTCACTAACAGCCTTACATTTACTAAGGTTGTCCATTGCCAGCACCCACGCTACCCAAAGTGGTCTCAATACAGTAAAGTACACAAAAAAGCAACCAGGTATTCACTTTTGTAAACACAGCGTGCCTCTATTTGTTAGAAATTGAACTTACTGAACTTTTTCCTGAATTACAAACCCTAGTGCGTCAAGGAATCAAAAAAAAAAGAAGAAAACTTTCCAATCTAACTCCTTGTTACAGAAAGGAGTTCTCTGCAATGTCTGCTTACTAGTTCATCTTGTGATTGTTCCGAACTGTTAAGACATTACTTAATTTTTCTTTTATACTCTCTGAAGGAAAGATGGAACTATACGGTAGCCTGTCACAGTACACAGCTTATGCCTGCTGATATTATAATTAATACAAAAAATCTAACCAAATAGATAAAACACAGGTATCTAAGGAAACAAAGAATGGAACAGCAGCATATAAGACAGTAGTGCCAAAATTCCAAACCTCCAGCCTCCCAAGCTGATACTCACTAACTCTCCCACAAAACCTTCAGCAACTTCCCAGAAACTATCCCTACTGAAAGCCAGCCAGTTCAAAGATTACAGTGGGAGAAAAAAAATCCAGTACTCACCGCTACGTGGACGATTCTTCCTCAGCCGGTAACAGTCCAGACAGACCCCAAAACCACACTTGCGACAAACCCAATGAATATTGAAGAGTGTTGTCTCACATACATCACACATTTCCCTCACGCCACGTACTGCTCGCTTCCATGCCACTTTCTCTATAAAGAGAAGTAACATTAGGAATTATTACTTTGACATTTTACTTTGGCATTTCTCCCACCTAATTTGAGAATATCACAGTAACATTGATAAAAGAAACATGACTTGAGGGCAAAGTATAGAAACACATACTTTTTACATCCAGAGACACATTCTTTGAGTTGCTAGTCTTGTGACACTATTAAAATCCCCATTTCTAAGAGCGGGTAAGGTCAAGTCCCAAAATACACACACTACAAGGAAATGGAGCACTACAGAGTTCTGTAGTAACTGAATTTCAAGGAACTTACAGCAAAATTATAAAATTTCTGCTAGTTTTATGAACAAATAACGTGAACTTATAAAACTATAAAGAATGCATATTTAGTTTTACTAATTGGATGCCTGTGAACTCTTTGGATTCTAAACCAACACATTTGCTGAGGAAGGGGAAGTCCTCTCCAAATGGCTGCCATTGAACATTCGAGAAGCTAAAGAGAAAAATCAGATAGTCAGAGCTACCCATGTGATAGTCTGAACTGGGTATCTTTAGAAAATTTTTTCTAAACCCATTGCCCTTGTAGCGGCAACGCTGTCAATTAGTTGCTCAGCTGAGTCCTTGCAGGCTGAACGCAGGTGCTGCTCCCTCCCTAGAAAACCCTGAGCTTTTACTTGATGTCCCTGGAGCATACCAGGATAGGAATATGTAAGAAAAGCTACTCATTAAAACATAGCTGGTCAGTGTGATAAGTGTTCTGGACTTATTTTTATTTTCTTAGGAGTATGGGTCAGCTGATTTCTGCACTTATTTATTGAAAAATAATTTAATGATGTCTGGGAAAGTTACTGTTAGCTTCCTTCGTAGTAATGTTGCACTGATCCAAAATAAAAATCCCAAATGCTGGTCCCACAATTACACACATCCCAAAGAAGTAAATACAGCCTTCTCTTTGGAAGAAAAGGAGAAGCATTTTAACAAGAAATTATATTATACTTTCAACTCTATTCCACTGCATTGTACACACATTACACAGAGAAGATGGACAAAAAACACGTCAAAAGCCCAGCTTACGATGTGGCTCCACCATCATCATTGCCTCCTTCTCTGACATAACAAGCTGGCAGAACTGGTCCCCAACATTGGCCAGGATATATTTGGAAGTTTCCAGATCGATCCCCTCTGCAGGGGAGGAGGAAGGAATCCATAGGCTCATGGCATCAGGGTCACTCTGTTGTGGGTTCAAGAAACCCTCTACTCGTAGAATACCTTTCCGGGTAAATATCAGCCTGAAGAAAACAGGATGGAGTAATTGAGAACCTGGTCAACCACCTTTAATTAACTTTATAATGCCATCTATGCCAGAACATAAACCAGAAAGGGAAAAAAAGGCTTGAGCTGGAGTTCTATGCTCTACAGCCAGTACAATTATTATGCACATCCAAATAACACAAAGAATAAGGTACAGAAAGGCAACGGCCACAAAATCCACTAGAACGAATCCCCAGGTCCCAGTAAGCGTTGGTGGGAAATTCCACAAACAGGAAATTGTTACAGCTTGGTAAGTCAATTTCTCTATACTATTAATAGAAAGAGATGACAAAATTCAATTTATTTGGGCTGCTGCTTGTAAAATTGTGCATGGTTCTCATTCTCTATTTTAACTCAGGAGAAAGTTACCTCCCAACTTTTGGGAAACCAGTATTTCAGTTCTGGCTAGGGCTGCTGGCAGTTGGCAACTGGTCTAATAGTTCAAATTACAAGACATACAAAAATCCTTATCGTACCTACTGTTCTTGCCACTGCTCTCCATAGAAACGAGTCACAACTGTTTTATCAGTAGCTGTTGACCCTCTTAGTCTTTGTGTGGTAAAAGGCATAACAACACAAGTTACAGAACCCTGAACGTCTCCTGCCAATATTAAAGGTAACTTCCTTTTCAAGCAAGAACAATCTTGTCTTTAATGTCAATGCTAGATTAATTTTTAACAAGTTCAGGAAGAGAAGCAGCTATAATCCTTACTGGATGGGTGGCACATACTAAAAATTTACTTCATCCTTTATATGCCAGAAAGTGAACAAACATCTTTTTGGAAAAAAGATGCATAGCACTTGCTAGAATAGGCAGTTAAGGAAGATGAAGAGAAGCATGACAGGTCAAAGAACTGTAGGACATGTACACAACACAGAGAGAAACACAGGTAGTGTTCTATTCCTAAAAATCAGTTCTGTACTCAGCAAAACCTAGTCAAACATTAGCCTCACGCTGGCAATGTTTAGTTACTTGTTGATCGAATTAAAATTTTACCTCTGTTCTGAACTCCTTATGAAAGAGGGAGAGATCAGTTATTACATACAAAGTGCTACCCAACAGTAAAATTCTACCCAATAAAGCAAATTCAATCTCATGAGGCTGGATCTGGAGGCTCACTTAGTATCATGTAGCTGTGTCTTCCAACAGCAGCTCTTCCCACCCCAGTGAGGGAATTCCAGCCAGGTGATGCGGAGAAATGCGACACTCATTATTGTACCCAAGCACATTAAATAAGTAAAATGTAATTACTTTGTGCTTGGACATGGTCCAAGCTCTGCACACAGACTACATATGAAGGAAGGAAGAATTTGAGCACCTCCGGAAATGGAAGAAGCGACATGCCACAGTTGAGTCATCCTGCTCTTGCTCCTTAAATTTGCGGTACCGCTCCAGACGGCACTCCCGGCACTTGTGCAGATGTGGAGCTACATTGATGCAAGAGCCATCCTGGAGAAAAGGCTCACCTGACTGCTTCAGCTTCCTCACCTTACTCATATCTTTCAGCACAGACTGGCCAACTGGGTGAAGCAAAGTAGAAGTAAAAATCAATCCATTAGTTAACTGCAACAGCAAAAGGATACTGGCCCCAATAAACATATTTTCTGAGATCTGGATGCTCATACCCATGCAAAACCAGTAAGACTGTTCAGGTCTGCAGCATACCACACTTTTGCCCTGACAAATATATGCTTAAACACTTCTCAAAGTGAACATGTTAACTCATACACAAGAAGCATTAAGCTTTAGCCTTGTAAATATCCTGTGTGCTGCCTACTGACCATAAATGAGGTTTACACCTGTGGTTAGTTCACACAGTTCATCACGCAGGAGATATCCCAGTATCCCACCTCCTTGTGCTTCCAAGATACCCTGCATTCAAGTCATCACCTTTTAGGGGAGCTGTGCGAGGCCGGCCCTTTGGGGCTTGCTTCCCTTTTCCTTTCCCCAGCAGCAATTCAGCATTGCGCTCTGCATTGGGGCCCAGCTTTGCCATCAAGTGGTCTGGGATTCCCTTCATACAAGCCTTGGCCTGCAACTGGTCTTCAGAGTCACTCAAATCTGACAGGTCACTATTGGTACTGGAGTCCGAGTCCTGTTTGGATGTCAAGCTCCGCTCATCTAGAGAGAACCTTTTCACAGCTTCAAAAGGGGCTTTGTTCTCCTGTGGAAACTCTGCCTGTGAAGAGAAAAAGCCAGGTGGATGTCTGCCAAACACATTAGAAAAAGTTTTCAGAAGAGGATTGTCCTGCTGCCCAGGCCCAACAGCTGGTTTTTCTTCTGTTGGGCTGGAGGAAAGTGTGGGCATCTCAATAGGCTGTGTCAGGTTGCTGGTTGGTGAGCTGGAACGGCCATTCCCTACAGTGGAAGGGCTCTGAACACCAGCAGCAACTGTTGAACCAGGAGTACTGGAGATCATCTTTGAGGAGTCAGTTGTTATAAACAAGGTTTTCTTCTTGGCTAGAGAAGAGTCTGTAGAGGTGAGTGATTCCGGCCAGCCAGAAGTGGCCTTATGACCCGCAGGTGTAGAGGGAGTAGAAACCCCTGTCTGAGATGAAGATGCAAAGCCACTGAAAGGACTAAGTTCTGCTTTCTCAGCAAATGCCAGGAAAGGGTTTGAGGGTTCCTCTCTTGATAGCTTTGGGGGCTGTAAAAATAGGTTTTCATGACTATCTGGGGGGCGAGTATTCAACAGACTTCGTGAAAAGGCTGGAGTAAGGGTAGGCATAGATTCCACAGGCAGCTTCCGCTCCACAGAACTGCCAGACTGGGCTCCTGGTTTAGTGTCCGCTGAAAGAATTTTACCTTTACAGATCCCAGCACCCACACTCTCTGTACACTGCTTGAACGAGTCCCGACTAGAGGCATCTTCAGTCAAGCTCTCTGAAATGACCGTGAAGTAGTTACTGGAAGGTAGATTTTGGGACATGCATTGAAAAAACAAGTTCTTGGACAGATCAGAATCTTTCTGAGCCTCTTGTCCACTACTACAGCCAAAAGGAAATCCAGAAGGCTTGCTTTCTGGAGTCACCACTCCATTTGATTGGCTCCTTCCACCCCCAAATACCAAGGACTGGGAAGCACTTGGGAGAGAGACTCCAAATCCAGTAGAAGCCAAAAGTGAATTTCGGGAATTCTGAAACAAAATTAAAAAGCATTAGCCTATTAAAGGGTCCTTGGTTGATTCAGCAATACTTTGGTTCATCTAATTGTACAATTAGTATTCTACTTATCCACCTGTAATAGAAACTTCCAGCAGATTTATTTACAATGAAGAAACTTCTTTAAAGATGGTGCTACACTAATTTTTCCTACCTAAAAGCTATTGCAACTATGAGCTAACAGTGTCTGTTACATACTAAAGACACATGGAGAAAATGACCCTTAATGTCTTATCACACTTCAGAACCAAAGTGAGACACAAGACAAGGTGAACTAATTCACAGAAAAGCTAGTTATTTAAACTGCTAATTGTTTTAATTCAAAACAGCATGAAGGGAACCTTAATTGAAGCTGCTTTTCAACAACCTCTCTCACCCTCTCTCACCCTCCCCCAAGATCATCCTGATAAGCTTCTCCTACTTAACCAGCACCCCCGAAATAATTCACTTAGTTTGCAAAGTTAATTAAACAAAGAAAGCCCTCTAGCAGTTAGTGAACAAACTGTTCCTGGTCACAGCAAGCCACATCTGCTGAGAGGTAGATAGATGCCTATGAAGTGGTGCCTTCCAGGGGATTACTCAACAGAGGTTAAGTACAAAGGGCTTAATTTTTCTGATCTTCAAATACTGTAAGTTTCCTGACTTGCAAATTTCTACGAGACTCGTAACTGTGATATGGAATATTCACTTGCTTTCTTCTCAGTTTATACTTATTCAGATTTTTCAATTCTCACAGTCCTGCTGTAACTGATTATATTCTGCAACTAACTCATCAGTTCTATTCCTTTTCTTTGAGTTTCCACCTAGAAATCTTCTCATGAGGAATACTCATGATTAATACACTTTTATTCCAAGGCCATGTTAAATACAACCCCAGCCTCTGCGCAACACATCTTACTGGTCATTAGTGTCACTCCACACCTGCAAACTAATGTTTAGCTTGTTTTTCATTATCAACCTCCAGTTGTAATAACTTTAATAACATATTAATGTCCCTCATGACAGTTCTTCCAGATATTAGAATTTCAGATATTTCTTTTCAGTAATTTTCACAAATTGAGTTCTACCAGTTTTAAAAAGCATATGAATATGAATGCAAACCAAGCTTATTAAGTAATCTCAAGGACAAATCACACTATGATACAGTGGACAGTCTGAAGCAATCAGAACTATCAGAACAATGTGAACTATCTACAACACTCTTACTAATTTATGTCAGGTTCCCTCTCTCAAGGAAAATACAGTTTGAAATGGACTAGTTGCCTACCTGCAAATTCTGAAGCCAGATTATTAATAATGATTTAAAACAAGTGATTTGGGGTTGGGGAGAGGAAGGGAAGGAGAGGTGGTGCCAAAGTTCTTCCTTAATACCACTGATGATAGATACAATTTTGACCATTCACCTACACAATTTGTAGTTGCTCCCAACTCTGAATTTTTTTCTTCTTCTTCTTTTTTTTTTTTGTTTGTTTTTGGGTGGGGATGGGGTGGAAGAGAGAGCAGGTTATATTGTTATATAACAATTTAATTATGTAACATCCTGTCTTCTACAATTCTGTTTCTCCTTTACACCTTACCATCTAGGAATCTTTATCCCAAGGTAAACACGACACCTCTCCCTCTGTTCCATTAGCTAATACAAAAGACAGGGATGAAAGTAACCCATTTAACCTCCTGGCAATTCACCTTGGACTCTCCGATGTATCTCCCATTTTCTTCAATTTTTATACAGTAGACTACAAGTTTCTTAATTTTTGCTCTACTTACTGAGGTGGGGTTTTGTTTTTGTTTTGTTTTTATAAACCTTCATCTGATTGTTTAAAAAGTCTTCTATTTTGTTTTTAACAGGGTTTCCCTTCTACTTTTCCACTTTTCCCCTTGAAAACAAAGACACAACTAAAAAGTCTTCAAGCTGCTTCCGGACTGAGCTCGTTATTAAAATTTATTCTAAAGGTACCCATCTCAAATGTTTTAATTTTTACTTTGTTTTCAGCCCTAGATAGCATATGATGCGACTGTCTCATTTTTCTACTACGGCGATATCATAGCTGTAACAGACAAGTTGGGCATCTATAAAAGAGCCTCTAAATGTAGCCTCATTCTTTTTCTGGTGTTGAGGCTTTTTTTTTTTCTTTTTTTTAAGTAACTTAAATGTTCAACTCAATGCACATTCTCATGCATATTTGTTTATATAAAGGCAAGAGATATTAAGTAGGTTATCTTCCATATGACACAACAAAATTGATTATATTAAGTGCAGTGCTTAAAGTGACTTTAAGGCTGCATTTCTCAGATTAAAGCTGAATAAAGATGAGAGTACTAAGAAGTTGTCTCCTACAACTCCTCTACCAAATATCTTCATTTTCTTTTGAGTTCTTTCTTAGATCAGATAATAGAAAGGTTTCTTTTGGGAGGGGAGGGGAAAAAGTCATTTTCTCAATTCCATGGACATACTTTGTAACAGGAATATGTTGCAGAACATCTGTTGCAAATATGTATGTCTTTCTTGAATATGCTGGATCGTGAGCTACTCACCTCTCCCTGGGCTTGCGATCGGCCTGTTTTCAGTTTCTCCTGTCCAGTAACAGCTGGCAAACTGGTATCAGAGATTCTCACAGTTGTTGGCGTCAAAGCAGTTGTAGTAACTGCAGTTGCAGAAGTCACCGTGCCTTGGCCAACCTGTTCCAGTGATTTTCCTGCCTCTTTACATCCAGATCCAACTAGTAACGCTTGTCCAGCCACAGAGGGAAATGGAGTGAAGGGCAATGGTGTGTCACCACCAACTGGCTCATCTTGGACTACTAGTGTTCGGCCATTCTCTTTGGTGTAAGTGGCAAAGCGAATATTGCGATTAATCTGAGGAACGAATGAAGGCAACTGTTTGGCCCTTGGATCCAGTCCTGTTTCGCTATTGGAGCCCCCTTTCCAAGGACCTCTGCTTGCCTCACCTCCATCACTACCATTGCTATCCACCTCACCCCTCTCCTTTAGCTTCTTTGTTGCAGGATCACACCCAGAATCTGAAGCACTCTTCCTTCTCCGTCCATCCTTTCCCTCCAAACTTTCTTTCTTCTTTTTCCCTTTAGATGATTTAGCTGCTTTTAGGCCCCCTCCCTATAATAGACAAAACCATGCAATCACTAAACAGAACAATCAGGAATACCTGTTCAAAGAATATTTTTCTGTTAGAACAAAGAATATATTACACTGCTTTTAAGCTTAGGGACATTTCTTTTAATCACAAATTGAGACATCTAAGGAAAGATACTATGTGAACACAGAACACAAGCATAAGTGCAGTCTTGTCTTTTTGGTACTAGGACAGGATCTTCACAATAAGATTTTTAGCTGAGTTACTTTGCTGTAGCAGGTACCACATCATGGCGGATTTTGGGAAACATGCAACACCGCCATACTCAACATAGTTCTTGCTAATGTATGAAAACTATTTGCACACTAATTTTTGGTACAAGTCTAATCCCCACAGTTCTTTTGAAGAGCACACTTTCTGTCCGCTACCCAAAGTCTACAATATTTAATAACAGGAGATAACTTGCCCTTTAGCCTAGGGTAAAAACACAGGTTCAAATGTTATCATGGAACCTCTCAACTGAAGCAACGAAATGCCACAAGCATGCAAGCCTGCTTCAGAGAAGCCAGATGGTAGTTTCTAGAAATGCCTAAAAAGGCCTGTGAAGAAGCACAGAGTGATCCCATTCGAAAAAGGCAGTGAGCACAGAGATATTCTTTAAAGAGTAGTGCACAGAGCACTACCCTTTAAAATGGAGCACAACCACCATGTTTATTGAACCCCCCAAGATCCATGCTGAACTTAGTAAAACAGGCCTGAACAAAAAGAAAACAGATTGTTTAAAGAAAGCTATAACCATCTCTCAAAGTGGTAAAGAAAATTTTCCTCTTCCAATTACATTATCAAAAGCCCACAGTGAACATAGCATCAGTTTTCAGTTGTTTCTATGTTTTCTATCTAAATCTTTATGGAATTTCACACTGTATATACAAGACCTGAACTGCTGTAGTACCTCGCTTGGAGAAGTGTTATCCATCACCACATGAATCAGTCGAGGATCCACGGACTTTATTTCACCACTCTAATTTTTATGCAGATCGATATTGAGGAGGCAGGAGGAAGAAAAGAGGAGGTTAGTTTTTAATTCAGAGTATATAGTATCAACATAAGAGACCTTAAACACAGGGTTACTCTGCAGCCCCTCTCCCATTTGCCTTTTCTTTCTGTCCCACTTCCTTAGGAATACCACAGCCTTCCAGTTTACCTTCTATCCTTTTGCTCCTTCTCTATTTCAAAAACTTTCAGATTTGATTCCTACCACTGTTTCCTTGTATATTTGTTCTACTGAGCACCTCTAAAGGCATTCATTGCATTAAACACAGCTCTTCTTAAATTTCATTTAGTATTGTTCTAGCCTTCTGCACCTTCACTCTGCTAGATGTAGAAAAGACTACTGGAAGGAAGCACATCAATTTATGCTAACTATCATCATCAGCATCTCCCCAAAAGGAGCAATCAATACCCAATCTCTGTAACTGTGCCTGGAGGTTACCTTTTTATTTCACAGTAGATACGCAGTAATTTGGGTGCTTCCTGGCATGTACCTGCTGAAAGCATATACTCCACAATTTCAATGCCTCTCCAAAGTACTATACTTACTTACCATACATAGTATACTTTTTTCCTGTGCACCAGCAATAGATCTAGTGGTCAGAGCGCAGGATTACTGCATGTGTACACAGGATTTACTGGGCATGTTCAGTGCACTCATTCTGCACACAGAAAAGGCTACAGGGGCAGGGGGCACGGGACATGACCCAAAAAACCAAGAAGAGTGCTGCTGCTACAGTAATTTACACACAGCACCACAGACCTGTTCCTAGTTGCTCCTGAAAAAGGAAGCCATTAGAAGCAGGCTGCTGCTAAGACTGAACTGCCTGTCAGACCACACAGAAGCATATAATACAAAGCAGATAACTCTAGCAAGTGCACAGATTTTCTGTGCTGTTTACAACACTTACTGAGTTTACTGATAGGAACAGGGCAAAAGTAAACAGCCTAAGCTAAAATACCTCAACCAATTTTGTTGAGACTAAGACTTCATCTTCTATGCTACACTTGTTTCAAACCACTTGTACAGCCTGTCAGACAGAAGCTGAGAGAAGGCATAGGAAGACCACAGCATAACAGACCCAGAAGGTAGCTTTCTGTACATCAGCACGCTTTCCCACCTAGAAAGCCACTTCCAACATTTTTTCATATAGCACTCATTTCCAAAGAAGTTCGTATAGCTTCTTTCATAGAAGTGGGCTGTGTATCATCATTTATTATAGAAAGTCATCATAACAGAAAAAAAAAAAATTCTGCGAATCACAATGTGAATAATCACTCATCTTTTAAAGCAAAAAACAAAGAACCAGAAGTACAAGTTTTGTGAAGCTGTCATTCTCCATGAGATATTGAGGACTGGTATTTTACGAACACCAAAGCAGTTCTTCATATTTTTACCTCAGTCAAAGACACCTCCATAAGACGAGTTATTGGGTCTTGATGGCTCACAACACCACAGAGCCAGCTATTTTCATCCTCTGGTTGATAAACCTTAACTCTTTGGCCTTGGACACTGTAAGGACCTGAAAAAGAAGGACTTTGAGTATATTTTCCAGACAAGCTTTGTGCCATACTAGTTAAGAGTCGTACAATAAAAAAAAGAGTTCTGTGCACATAATTAGGGCTTGAAGTGTCATCTTTCAGATGGAAAGAAATTAAAACGCTAGGGCTTCTGCTGCAAATCCTGCATAAGCCAAGCGTTCTATTGTAAAAAGTCAATAAGCCCTCATTGCTGTAACTCAAAACTATTGTAAAGACAAAATTAATAGTTTCCAAGTTTAAAAAAAAAAGCAAAAGATCAAAATAAACTCACTCCTTTGACAAAATCAAGCTAGATGAGGGCTTCTTGCTAACTAAACTCTTTTGCTTTCTGACCTACAGGTTAGTAATTATGAAGCATCAATTCAGTGGACAGTCATAGCATTTTGACTCAGTCCAGATGCATCAAATCCCAGTATAAACTGCATGCAGTTCAAAACAGAAACATATATTTGCTAACTGTGGAAAATTTAATATAATTGCACAAATATCCAACATCTCTAAACCAACCAGTCTTAGTTCTTTGACAAGGGTAAGGGATCATCTAAAAGGTTTCCTCTGACCCTGCCCTCACTCTCCACATCAGCATGCAGAGCTTTCCTCCTACCCTAAGTCCAGACAAAAAAACCTTAGTTAATATTAAATCATCAAACTCCACATGATCCAACATCCTGTATCTGAAACAATCAGAACATGGGCAATTCTGAAGCTACTTGCTCATGTAAGAAGTATTGTCCTCATAGCATTTTTATCAATAAACATTTTATTTAACCAAAAGGCACCAAATCCCCATTAGGAATTACATCGTCCTTCAAATGTAATACAGTGGCCTACATCTAGGGTGGCCACCTGGCCCATGAACCCAAACTCTGGATAGAAAATTGTTTTAGCACTTGAACTAGAAATCCCCAATCTGACAACAAAAGCTGCAGTCAGGCTTAACCCTAATACACAATCCAGACAACAGTTAAGGCATTAACTCTATGCTGAGCAGTCACAGCCACACCACATTTTCAATTTAAACAATTCATGTATTAATTATCACAATGCCAAAATTTGAATTTGGCACAACAAAAGAAGTTTTTTAAATATCAACAACTACAGAGTAATTTCACTTCTAAATTTCCAGAATTATAGAACAGAACCATAGAACAGAACCAAAAAATTCAAAACTAAAACTTAAAATAAGTGAAGTTGTAAATACATGGACGTTATCAAAAAAATGTTATCCTACTTTAACTACATCTTCAGTGATCATTCCCAGTAGGGTATTTCTGGTTGTACCTCAGCAACTGCTTACCTGTATCTGTGACAAAATAATGCTTCTTTGTAAAGAACTTGCAAAACAATACAGAAAATTGACCTTCCAAATCAAACAGTAACAGACACTATTACTATTCTCCTTCACAAATCCCAGCATAGTTTAACTGTTCCACAACAAAGTAGCTCTGAGATAGAAAAACACAGTCTCACCTCTACTAAATATCTCCTGAAGCTTCTGATCACTGATCAATGCATTAACAGATTCTCTTAGTGAAGGCTGTTCCTGCAGAATCTGATTTTGACTCTCGGTTCCCATCTGCCAACAACAAACAGTTTTAACATAAAAGTATAGTCTTTAAGGTAATAGAATCATTAGTTTTTAAGGGACAGCTCTTCTTGGACTGCTCTCAGAGACTGACAAATCAAAAAAGAAGTAAAATAAAGAAACACACTGCTCAACATGCAGGAGGAAAAAAAGGACTAGCTATGCAAAAGCTGTGCAAAACTTCCATTGCAATTATCAGCTACACGATGCTTGACAGCTAGCTCTCCAACTGGCCAATATAGAGAGGAACTAGGACTTTTCGAATGCAGATGAAGGTTAGTGTAAGCACCTGGAAAAGCAGGGAAACAAACGCAAATAGATGACAGGGCAGTGAAAGGAGGAAGACAAGAATATGGAAGTGGGACAGTAAAAAAAAAAAAAAAAATTAATCTGACAATCACAGCACAAAGTTAAGTTTGCACTTTAACTGAACACAGTTCAAATACCTGAAACAAACGTAATCCGCTGGCATCAGACAGGAAACGTAAATGTCTGTCCAGAAGAAACTCCACTGGGACCACAGAGCCTAGACCCAGCTTATCTACTAGAGGAGTGAAGGTCTGTGACGAACAACAAAAAACAAAGGTTATAAAAATGACTGAGCACACATACATGCCAACAATAGTTGTCTTCACATACTATTTAAGTATCACAAAGAATAAAAAGTTTCATTTCTCAACTTGCACCAACCAGTGCCTGAGTTTTAATGCAAATTATTATTCATTATATCTAAGCCAATAATTCTTGCAAGTGAGGCATATTACAAGAAAGAACTACAGAAAATTGGCTCCACTTCTTCATTAGAACTTAAAGCAGAACTGAAAACACCTTTTGTGGTATTTGTTTTTTCATAGGTAAGCACCATCTAATGTTCAGGTTAAAAAAAAACCTTCAGTTAATGGTTCAAACTATGCTACATATTTCAGGTATAGCCTCTTGAAAGCAGCATTTTTATTCCCATACAGAAGTCAGATGTAAGTAATTTATAGGCATATTAATAAAGGGGAGCTTTTTTTGCTAGTTTTTGTGCAAAACTGAAGTTTATACCAGGTGTACTATTGATATTCAAGCTGCAGGACAATTCACTAAAAATACTAGCAGAATCAGAATGATAACCTTATAACGTAACTTGCTGATGGAAGAGGAAGTTGCCAACCACTGAAGTCTTTGAAACGTGTTATCTGTCTCACACTTACATGATTTTAACACACAAGTATTCATGACATATTTCCCTCAACAGCTCTCATCAAGTTTGTTCACACTGCATTCTCCTGTACACAACAGTATGAATATAAAATTTATTTTCTCAGTTTATGTAAAACTATCTCCTAAAAGTGAACAGGACTACAAGAAAGAGACAATGAAGGATGAATACACATTCATAAGTGATATATCTCAAAAAAAAAAAAAAAAAAACCACACCAAAAACCACCACCTCCCCTACACCTCCCCAGAAAACACCATACACTTTGTAACGTTAAGTAGTTGGCTTCCCAGAATTGCCCACATCGCACATATGTACTCTGGCGCTTTGGCTAACTCCAGTCGGCATTCCCATTCAGTTACTTGGGCAGGCCTTTAGTACCTACATGGCTGTCCAGAGTACAGGGGATGGAAACACTTCTTCAACCAGTCTACAGATACAGCTTGAGCTATAGTGGAAATACTCTGGGATCTTAGTGGACCCATATTTGCTTCTAACAGTCTTCTAACAAGTTCTGACACAACTCAATACACAACCAGTGTGCGGACAATGGGAACACCCCCAAATCACTCAGATATCAAGATACTTGGGAATCATCTGAAATAAATTGATCCTGTATAAACACAGTTTCCCAGATGAAATTAAACTGGTGTTGACTCTTGGAGACAAGTTGGAAATACACTGAAAGGAAAATTCCGCCTATGGAAAAACTACTACATACAGAATCTCCGCTTGTAAAGGCCTCGTTTTCTTCTGCCTTAAGACAACTGCAATAAAGAAACCCTCAGAGAAAGATGCAGTGCTGAACTTGTTACTTTGAGGCCAAGTGTCAATTTAAAACACTAAATTCAAATTCTACCAAGGCACGAGGTCCTTGACTGGAGAAAACATTTCAATGTGCCCATGCACAAAATGTAGCATTAAAAAGCAGAGAGTAGGATCCCAAGCAGTCCAAGCACTGCAGGAAGAGAAAAGAAGCAAAAGCAGGGCAAAATAATAAAAATTAGACAGCATGAAAACGAGGGTAGGATTCTCAGATATCATGATCTTTCCTCTTCAGAAGCAACTAAGAGAAGAAAGAAGGATGTGAGGAATGCCCTTCACTATATACTACTCATCAGGATGTTTGTAAAATAGGTGTACTTAGATATGCTAGCTAAAACATATTGGCTTTGGTCTCAAGTGTCATGACATGTAACTGCCATGTAAACAGCGATATGGATAACCACTTCAAGAAACAGGAGAAAATTTTGCATGTCATGTTAGTTAATGCTGACAACAACACTGAAATCAAATTTTTAGTTTAGATTAGGAGTAGTCAATTTATGGCTTATAGGTCAGGCACAGCCCAGTCTATTCTCTTCCCCAAAGTGCCTTCAGGAATACCCATTAAAATGACGCAGCAACCTTTACCGCACAGAGCTCTAGAGAGTCCATAGTAAGACCAAAAGACTTATTCTCACAATTCAGAAAAGCCTAACACACTCAAAGTTCTAAAATAGGGAAAAATAATCTTTTCAGATATGCACCACATTTCTTCAGAGACCCACTGGTAAACAATATCTCATTTCGGTGAGGTAACAGCTTTCAATTTCTGGGGCAGGAACTGGAAGCATACTGCCTCTCAGATGCCTTTCCAAAAGCACTATAACTCCCAGTTAACTGCTCTCCTATTTACCACTTAAAAAAAATCCATCCCCAAGCAATTTTTGGTACCTGCATAACGATGCCCTGTACGATATCCAAGCCTTGTGTTTCACAGTAGAGTTGATGCAAATCTCTGAGAATATGAAAGCTTTATATGAAGAGATATATGAGAGAGATACTCACCAGTGCAGGCCACTGTGCCAGTGAGACTCGAGTCCCCTGAAGCATAACTGGATCATTTCGAGGTGCCCAAACCAATGATCCTTCCAGCAACAACACTATAACTTCTTCAGCATGGACTTTCACCCAGGCATGTTGCTTCCAGTTACAGCCATCGAATTCCACAAAGATCTGATAAAAAAAAAAAATGTAGAAGGCATTTCAGCTCTTTTCAGACACCAAATAGAAAAAAACAGATTCCTGCAATCCCTATGGATAAGGAGACAAAAGCTTTAGGCAGAAAAATCAGGATAAGTATTGTAATGATAACAGCTATCTACATAGCTATCAAACATTACAAAAGAAACGGGAATCGAATTCACAGCAATTACTAACCTATGAAAAATGATTTATCCCCAAACACACACCACTGGCTCCAATTGCTGCATTTCTCCATAAATAATTAAAGATGTGAAAATTGTTCATCCCAAAATACAACTGGTAACCCAATGCAAGCCTCCTTCACATCGGGATTTTTTAGAGAATTTAGACACTCTTTCTTGGCACTTCAACAGACAGCCTATATCAGTATGGTTAACTGACATTCACAGAATTAAATCCTTCAGCCAGGGAAGTTTGCGTTTGTGAAATCCACTCTAAATCAGTTTTGTGTTGCCTTGTACATTATTAAACTCCCTGAACCAAATGCAAGTATTTTGGATGGCATGAGATTATCCAGAAATATCTACTCACTAGATTTTTCATTACCTTATTTACAAGTGTGACAATATAAACCACACTACAATTCTAAATCACTATTCTGAGACATCATCCTCTTTTTTTCTATCACAAAGGACAAACGTTAAAGCCATATGAAATCACACGGCAAGAATGCTAAGAACAGGAACACGGGTTAAAAGTCTCATTCCACGTCCTAACAACTAGGGCTATTAAATGTTAAAACACGGTCGCATTCCAATCTTTCATCTACAGAACTTACATACTACACACATATAATCAAATGTGTCAGATGAATGGCAAGAAATTCCTAACCAGCTAGGAAACACCTTAAGCTGGACAGTCAAAACAGAGTTTTGTAATAATTACAAGATCACTGGGGGTAACGGGGCACTAACCGGAGACAGAGAGCTCTCTGCTTTACCAGTAATCCTTATTAAAAGAGGAGACCAGTCATATACTCTTCTTCCCCACTCGTCCCCCCACAACTCAAAAGCTCAAACTCCAAGGGGAGAGGGAGAGAATATGAAGCAACTCTCCTAATCAATTCTTGAACTCCATTACTACTTAAGCTGCCCTGCAGAGAAAGCAGACTGAACCTTTCAAGATATCCTTCCTTCAATTCAACAAATTTCAGCAATATAGTGGAAATTGGACTGAACACCTTTTCGGTTTCAGTGGGCCTGTACCTTTCTTATTATATTTGTGCTACTTTGGCAGCAGAATGTGACATAAAGAGAGGTCTATCATGTAAGAATAACAAAATGGAATTATTTGTTTATATGTAAAGTATTAGTGAGGTAATCATCTTGTTATGATTCTCTTACCATAAAGGTTATATGAAAAAAGGTTGTCAAAAAGAACTATTAGAATAATGCTGATTTTGGAATACAAGACTTTGTGCAAGATATTTAAGAATTTGATGAAAAGGAGAACAGATTTTGTAGGTAACTACACAGATAGGACCTCTCACTAGCACGTCCCCTTAAACTGGTTGGCAAGTATCACAAATTCAGACAAGCAATATAGTCCAGCTTACCACTCTGTCCCAAATAAATGAGGATACCTATTAGGTTTATTTTTAATTTATTACTTCACACAAGACTTAAACAAGTCAATTATACCTTGTGACACACATGAAGTAAGACTACAAGAAAATTTCTTCCAGTCTTAACCTATAAGACACCTCACATTTCTGTGAATCATTATAAATTGATGAAGTGGAACACCTGTACTTTTAGCTGCAAATTTAACACATTGCTCCCTGGGTATAAAAAAAAAAAGAAAAGAAAAGAAAAATAGCCTGTGATGAACTTCAAGGTGGGTGTTCCACATTTAAGAGGCTCACTTAATATTCTGACAAATACTGTGTACCCATCATATACAAAGCAGTAGCAATGCCATCTGTAACATCCTAGCAGATATAACAGCAGGACACCTCTGAATCACCTACCAAAGTTCTTGGGAGTCTGGGGAGGTCCCCACTTACTGGAAGCTAGCCAACGTTATTCAAATTTACAAGAAGGCATGAGGGAAGACCCAGGGAACGACAGACCTGTTAGTCTAACCTCAGTACCTAGAAAAGTTATGAAAATCACACAGGGTGCTATTGAAAGACATTTAAAGGACAATGCAATCATCAGGCACAGTCAACATGGGTTCACAAAGGGAAAGTCCTGTGTAACTAATGTAATCTCCTACAACAAGATCACCCACCTAGTGGACGAAGGGAAGGCGGTGAATGTAGTTTTTCTGGATTTTAGTACGGCTTTAGATACTGTCCCTCACAGTATCCTTCTGGACAAGTCATCCAGCTGCAAGATCACAGTTGACGCTGCGCTGGGTGAAGAACTGGCTGGACAGCAGGGCTCAAAGGGTTGCAGTGAATGGGGCAACATCTGGCTGGCAACCAGTCACCAGTGGCGTTCCCTGGAGCTCAATCCTGGGACCGGTGCTGTTCAATATTTTTATCAATAATCTGGATGCAGGACTTGAATGCACCATTAGCAAGTTTGCTGATGATACCAAACTGGCAGGTGCTGCTAACTCTCTCAGGGGCCAAGAGGCCTTGCAGAGGGATCTAGACAGACTGGAGCACTGGGCAATCACCAGTGGCATGAAATGTAACAAGAACAAATGCCGGATTCTGCCCCTGGGAAGGAGTAATGCGTGACACAAGTATAAACTGGGAGAGGAGCGGCTGGAGAGCAGCCATGCAGAACAGGATCTGGGGGTGCTGGTGGGCAGCAGGCTCAACAGGAGCCAGCAGTGCGCCCTGGCAGCCAGGAGGGCAAACGGCCCTGGGGCACATCAAACGCAGCACGACCAGCCGGGCAAGAGAGGGGACTGTCCCGCTGCATTCAGCGTTGGTGCGGCCTCACCTCGAGTACTGTGTGGGCACCACCATTTCAGAAGGACATGAAGGTCCTCAAATGCGTCCAGAGGAGGACAACAAAGCTGGTGAAGGGCTGGAAGGCACGTCCTATGAGGAGCGGCTGAGGACTCTGGGTTGTCTGGTTTGGAGAAAAGGAGGCTGAGGGGTGTCCTCATCGTGCTCTGCAGCTTCCTGAGGAGGGGACGTGGGGAGGGAGGTGCTGAGCTCTTCTCCCTGGGATCCAGGGACAGGACGCGTGGGAATAGCTCAAAGCTGTGCCAGGGGAGGTTCAGACTGGACATGAGGAAACATTTCTTTAGCGAGAGGGTGGTCAGCTTCCTGGAGAGGATGTCGATGCCCCATGCCTGTCAGTGTTTCAGAGGCATTTCAACAGTATCCTTAACAATTTGCTTTAACTTTTGGTCTGCCCTGAAGTGGTCAGGCACTTGGACTAGATGATCGTTGTACGTCCCTTCCAACTGAACTATTCTATTCCACCACTTAACTCAGAAAACAGACCTTATAGTTTTCCTTTCTAAAACTCCAGACCCACGAACTGGGTCAAAAAGAGAGAAAAGACTTACAACATTATTACATTAAGATCATCTCTCCCCCTGCAAAACAGAGAAGTCATGGCAAGTTTGTTTTACACACTTTATGTTCATTATTCAGTTTTATTCCATTTTTTTAATAATCGACATAAGCAACGAAGTCCTGCCAAACTTCAACTTACAACCATTAAAAAAAGTGTTACTAATTCTAAGTCAATACCCAACAGAGTATTTTCCTACACACAGATATGCAGGGCAGCTAGTCCAGATCCATGCAACACCACACATGATATTGTCAGTATTCACAGTAGTTTCCAATAGATCACACAGCAACAAAAAGGATGAAAGCCTCAATGTAACAGCTATGTTCTCAGTTTCCGTTTCCAGAATTTGCAATAGAAATCACTTTGTGTACTGGGTGTGCAAGAAGCAGAAGCTGACTTGCACAGCACACCGAGTGTTTGTGCTGTGCACTTTGTATTACCACAGAAAATAACTACAGCATATTCATGAACTTATGCCCAATATGCTTAGATTCTATAAGAAAAAAAAAAAGGGAATCCTGCAAGAGATGCCTAAAGCAAGGAAAGTAAAGACAGACGAGACAGACTTGAGAGTGAATAAACATATTTCCTTTTGATATTTAAAGTGGTAAACAAATATTCTACCTCTGTTGAAAAATCCAGAAGCCTTAAGCAAAGCGGCTGCATTATAACTGAGAATTTCCTGGGTTCTTTTCTCATCTTAATTTGAAAATTGTGTAGTTCTGAGTCAAGAGGGAAATGTCTGTAGGCTAAAGCCCTGGCTTTTCAGAATAAATTACCTCTCAAATGTATCAATGGCCCTACAATTCATCGGGTCACATCTACCGACAATATCTTCTGCTGACCCTCCTAACTCTGCTCACAATCAGTTTAGACAAGCCATCGATAATAACAGCAACGGTGCTTTTTTTAATACCAATGCTTTTGAACAGTGGTATTGACAACAGCAACTAGATATTCAATTAGCGCAGGTATGTCTGTATCACATAAAAAAAAATGGTGCTGCTTAGACAAAAACGCACCTGCAGGATTTCCCAACTTCTCCTATGGGAAAAAACGCCTTCCCTAAGCAATATCTAATTGCAAACAATAAAGATTTTTATGTTTTGGTGGTTTGAGTTTTTTTTAATCTACAAAACCAGTTTTTTTTCCAAATATAAAAAACAGAGGGTGCATACACACCTGCAATTCTCCCCCCCGCCTTTTTTTTTTGCCTGCCCCAATAAAAAGTGACACTAGAAAGCAGAGCTGTTGCTCTGCTTTATTTGATATACAAAGACAGCCTGAGGCTTTTTTCCCAGAAGACATATTCTTGTCTACCTACTACCCTAACATTCAAGCCTCAATACGCTATAGAGAACCATAATCTGGTTCAAATGGAATTTCCCCTAAAGTTTTCCAACATAAGTTCCACTATAAAAGCAGCAACAGTAGGAAGACCATAGTGTAGATAAGACAGATATATTGGTCTTTTTCATCATGTGACACACAGGCTCTAAACATGATTTATAATAGAAAAAATACTGCAGCTTATTGCATTAGAATTTGCACAAAGGTCTAATGTAGATGCCATCTGTGAAAAACATAAAATCTTTACATTTTAGGGTTTTATATATTATAAAAAGCAGAAGATGGCAAAAAATCCAAGTTCAAAAATATCCCTTAAAATGGTCTTAAATTTTACCTAGTTTTGAAAGGAAGGATGGTCCATCAGTTGCTAGAGAGTAGCCAGAGACCCAGGTTCAATTCCCTGCTTCATCAGAGGCTTCCTGCATGACCTTGGTCAAGCCATTTAGTCTCACTGGCTGAGTTTCCCCATCTGTAAATTGGAATAATAGTACTTATGCCCAGAAAGAAGGCACTGGTAGGAATCTGTTGCAGACTACCAAGTAAAACTGGGTAACAAATTGGTCCATGACCTCTTACTCATGATGTAGAAAGAACTACATAGGAGAGGAAAGAAGGGAAGATAGATACTGAGATTTCAACTTGGGAGACACATCTGAGATCTCATGCAGCTAGTACCACCATTAAATGAGATTAAAAAAATTAAACTATGGTAGTTTCCTAATAGTGTCCTAATGCAATCAAAGTATTATTTTGGAATCCATTATGTGAGACAAAGATGATGTACACACTGATGCTTAGAAAATTTTTAGCTTCCAATCAAGTAATCTTCATTACTTGATTCAAACTATTTCTTACAAGCAAAGGCAAAAAAATCCACTTTGAAATATATATACACACACTAGGTTTTTACTGCAGCTGATTTCCAAAGCCAGAAAAATTAGGAAAAAAAAAACTAAGGAGAAAAATCCTCCTCCGAAATAATTTGTATCGAGCCAGACAAAAAGTAGATTTAATCATTTAACCAAGAAACCACAGTTATTAGACAGAACAATTATGCTTAGAGGCTGATACTGATTAAGACACTATATATTTAATGAAGACACTAAATATTACTAAAATTAGAAAATATACATAGTTTTTATATTTCCTTGGCACTTTCCTATGCTTATAACGCATGATGATAATCATGATAACAATCAAAAACACTTCTGAGAGGATCTAGGGCAGAAATAGATTAAAACAGCAGGAGCTAGAGAAATCGTAACTCTGCTAAAGCCATTACCTTATGGTGTAGTGAGCTGCTAATAAATGGCCACAAATATTTATAAGAAGTGTTTCTGTTTTGCGATTGAAAATGAGCATTGGTATCACGTGAATCAACATCTAACGTGCACAGTACTTAACAATTTCTAATAAAGACGAACATGTTTATGAATCAATGGGTTCCAGGTAACAGTAACTTTTTTTTTGCAAGAGCTAACAAAATACCTGTCTTCATGTACTTTAGACTTTTTAAAAAACTTTTCTTTCAACAATTTCAACAGTTAAGGAGCCAGTTACAAAAAGGACAAGGACAAATCTGATTACTAGCCTCAGTGCAGTTCTGGCCAAAATAGAGAAGACAGCATGAAAATGAAAACAAAACTATAAAAATGACAGGTCTATCTCAAATCTGATTTGATAAAATTATTATTTTGTTGAATAATCAAACTTTTCTTATTTTTTTTACTTCTATAAAATATTAGTGTCACACTGTACTAAACACATACGAGAGTACGAGTTAAACACATAAAAATCATGAACCTAATGGATCTCAAACACTGAAAACGAGTACTTCGTGTGAATTTCAACAGACCTTGGTATTTGGTCCAATGTTACTTAGTTTTGATGCACTGACGACCTGGAAACACATTACCAGTGATAAAGCTGGCAGCCTACTTAAAAATTTCCGAAGAAAACAACAAGGGTAACAGTACAGTCCTACCTCACTTTTTCTGGTAGGCTGATGGCATCACAAAACATATTTTTAGCACCACCAGTCAGAAATTAGTAGCCTATTTCTTTGTTATAAGATGTTGGACATATAGTCAGAACAAAGCATTGCATCCTGAGAAGCAATGCATCTGGAGTATTCAACAGATGCGAGCAATTCACTTTGTTTTTATAATGAACAGCTTTTTTTGCAAAATATAGTTTTTATAATCTTCAGTTACATACAACACAAATAACAATTTTGCCTCACTTTACTATTGAAGCTTCCCCCCCCAAAAAAATGAAAAAGCTTTGTTAATCCATTGCTACAAAGAGAGAGCAGTAACTTTCCCATATAAAAGTTACTTAAAAACATTCACGGGTAGACACAGATTAGATACTTAAAGGCCTTGCCATCTTCTGCTTGAAGAAAGATTACCAGGTCTTCCAAGCAGAGAAATACAGGTCTCACACCTTGAATTTAGGCTTTGGAACACTTTTGTGTAACATTTCACGCCAGGAAAAGATAGCATATATGCTGAGCACAGAAATCAACTCTTCTCTGATAAAATGGAAGCATGTGACTGAGGGTCTTCATAGGAATCTGTTCTAGTTCCAAAAATGAAAGTGTTTGAGAAGAGTCACTGAACATTGTAAGTGACACCACGATCGCAAAGTTCAGCAGAAAGATCACATACTGGAAAGCTCTGCAAGCACACTTGAAGACAGTATTCAAAATTTTCTTGACAAACTCGAGAAACAGCCTCAGATCAGAGCACAACACAATCACGAAAATATGCACAAGGTGCTAAACAAAGGCAGAAACCAGTGACAGGACAGGTATCGGTTTTATAGAAAAAAAAAAGTGAGCAGATTATAATGGATCATGAGGTAATATACTTTCAGCTATCTCATGTTTCAAAAAAGGACAGACACATACATAAACAGGTGTATAGTGCACAATACACCTGTTACTCAGCCTCAGTAAGTCCTCTGCTAAAATACTTATGACCAGTTTGGGCCAGAACAACAGGAGACAGCAGAAGAAAGCAAACAACAACGATCAAAGGTCTAGAAAATGCAAACTTCGGAGTGGCTAAATTAGGTTGCTTCATCAAGAAAAAAGACAACTGAAAGGGGAATTAATAACACATTCTTCATGAAAGGTCTACCAGAAAGACAATAATCCTATTTGATCTGTTTACTACAGAGATGAGACAATATTGGAAGTAAGATTCAACTTGAAATACTTGGGTAAGAAAATTTTCTTGAATGACAGATTGCAAGAACAGAAGCAATGAAGAGACTATGCAGGGACACTGTAAAGACCTCTATATAGCGGAGATGGAAAAAAAGAGGCTACAGAAACATGTCAGGAATGGCACTGGTAGAATTAATGATGGTTTGATGCAACAGGATGGAATGTCAACAAAGAGAGATGAGGGGGATGTGTCATTATTATTCAAAGGTGATCACTTATACGAATAAGAGTAAAAAGTGACAGAACACAATATGACATGGAGAATCAAATCTACATTGGACACCGTTCTGGCACACTCTTTATACATGCAAGTCGCTGAGGTCAATGAAGAAATAATTAGTTGTATAGCCATTTCAAACAACTACGGAATCAAAATAGCTTCCTAAATCTCTCTTGGCTGGCATCATGATTATTACATTTGAAATCTGAACAATGGTCTGACACCACAGTAATAGATGGCAAACTCTACAGTAAAATTTACATCTTAAAGTACACAAATACAACGTATCTGAAAAATATGATTTTGTTTACTCTGTTCATTTGACATTACAACGATGATAAAGTTTCCCTTTCTGTTTTGGGGTTTTTTTTTTTTTTACTTTAGTTTAACAAAGGAGGAAAAAGAAACATTTCAAGATTAATAAGTAGGAATTATAGGGGGAATTAGGAGCAACTGCAAAACAAGAATGCCATAGTGAAATTCTGTAATTATCCTAAAACCCCAGACAGTTCCAGGCAGGACCTGGTTTAGTAAGCTCTTTAAAAGAAGAAAAAAACAAAAAACAAACAAACAAACAAACCAACCAAAAAAACCCCCACAAAACATATTTCAGCAAAAACAGTAGAGAAAAACATTCCTGAAAATACTGGTCTTCCAGTACCTCTATGTGGCTCAAAAAAGTATGTATTTAGATAAGTTGGGTTAAGTAGGTAGGAAAGAAAAAATGACAAAGTGCCAAAACAAACAGAATCCACCACAGCGCTCTGTCAGTATTCTGTTTCTTTCAGTATTAAAGCATTTCCAGTTTGAGCATCACTACTGACCCTAACGCTGGCCACCCATATGGAGGAAAATGTCAATTAATGTGAATATCACAGCTCAGAATCAGTGCTGGAAACTACACAAAACCCACAAAATGCAAGGGAAGAAGTCTCATCTTTGGAAAGGCCCTACCCTATTCTGTACCAACTTCAGTTCACAGTCATTCTGGAGCCCACTGCAACTGCCACGCTCCTGTTGTAACACAAATGAGCAACATTCAGAGCCCTGTACAATCAGCCCTGTCAGTGCCTCTGTGACACAGAGACAGTGCACAACCTTAATTATCACAGGTACAAATGTGAGAGCAATCTAGTTTGGCCTCAATCCACGCTACCTCATCCTTGTAACAAGACACTACTCAAAACTGATGTACAATTTTGTTTACAACACAAGGTGAAGTACAAGCAGACTTAAACTGAGCCTGGAACTCCAAAGACTCCACTTAACACAATCCAAATGCAAAAGGCAGACTGAGGGTGGCCTCAATATTTCTGTCCTCTCCCCATGAGATTTCGCCACCATGCAAAAAAATCATTAGTCGAAGCATAGTTGTTGTCCAAAATTCAAAATGTAACAAGTCTTCAAACAGCACAGTGCTTTATTCTCCTGATACACAGCAAGTGACAAATACATGCATTTATAACGCTGTATGGAACGTATCTTTAAGATGTTACTTTCAAAACAGCACTTTGAGAAAATGCTGGAGGTTCTTTGTAGTCAGTTGATGTAGTTAACGTGTTTTAGAAATTTAGATGGGTAAAAACCCTTAGATCAGCTTAGATGAAGATCAAATCACACTCTAGCAGCTTGCTGTTACTGAAAGCGCCAGGACATTGCCTCACCACTGTCACTACACAGTCCCATTGTTTCCCCTTGAACAAGCAACCCAGCTGAACTCCATGGTGTGTACGCTTAGGGAACATGTGGCCTAGAAACTAAGCACACACAAGGAATTGTTAATTTTCCTCCACACTGTTTGCTTAAGGGTCCGATAAAGCATCATGCACAAGAGATAGGAAGGGCAATTACTTTTTTTTTTTTGATAGTAGCTTGCCACTATATTGATTTAATAATAACACCAGACCAAACTCTTCCACTGAAGTCTTCATCGACAAGCTTTTTCTTACACGTTAAGAGCAGGAACATGAAGTACTAGACTATTCTCTCTCCGACATCCTGCACTGCTTTTTTCCACTTTATCCAGTAAGACTCATGACAACTGTCACGCAGCTGAACACTTCCAAATACGAGCTGATTTGGACAGTTTTGGTTTACGCCAAACAAGAAGACGACTGTACCAGGTACCTCTCTTGGATAAGAAACACTATCCAAGTCAAATTTGGGATCTAACAGTAACCTCGTAGCCCTGTGGCTGCATGGTCAACATGAGTCTACCAAATCAACTGAATCAGAAACCGCAACGCCACGCACATTAGACACAGTACCGCTTTATGCAAGCCGTATATCAAGCCAGTTATGTAACATCCCTCACACTCTGAAATGAATCCAGTAATTGTGGTGTATGTTACACCAGGCAGAGCCAAGTATGTTAATCACTATGCCTTGCTTTTTAAGAGGAACTTTATTTCAGAAAATGTTTGCATTCCTACAGAAACTTCCTGCCATCGGAGACCTCCTTGCTGGATAGCCAGAGACAGACTGCCTTTTGAAGCAGCACCAGCCCATTTTGTACACTAAGAACTCATTCACCACTCCCCAGGCCTATGCTTAAAAACTGACACCTTTTTTCCTTAATTTATACTAAAATTAACAGTTCTGAATTTTCTCTGCTATTAGTAACTTG
This sequence comes from Calonectris borealis, assembly GCF_964195595.1. Lineage (NCBI taxonomy): Eukaryota > Metazoa > Chordata > Aves > Procellariiformes > Procellariidae > Calonectris > Calonectris borealis. Next base: position 16,730,337 of record NC_134326.1, read on the forward strand.
AAATACTTGAGCTATTGGAAAGTTTCATAGAATAAATTTGTTTTGGAAACATGTACATATTTTTGTCAAATACTGTGCTTTTTGTTGCTATTTATTCTAAAATGCATCTTTACCTGATGTCTGCCTGCATCCCAATCAAAGTATCATAAAAACCGACTTCAGTGAAATAATAGCAAGACAATCTTTTTTGACTACTGTTTCTTTCTGCAGCTATTTGGACTGTAGAGATGATGATATCTTCTGTTTTGGAAAACAAATCACCTAGAAATCCAAGCAGGCTGTTCCTAATCCCAAGTATTCTACAACCCAATTGTAGAAAAGGATGAAGAAAAGGATGAGGACCTCCAGTTCAGAACTCTGAAGGAAAAGCAACACCTTAAATTGCAGGTTTGACACCCAGATTTTTTAAACAATTTAAAATTGGTACCTGTATAATTGGCAAGTGGCAGCATCCATATTTAAAAATAAGAAAGAAAGAACCTGATAACTATTAGTTTATTAGGACAAGACCAGTGGTTTTCCAAATATTAGAGTAAGTTTCAGGTGAGGGCTGGGGAAGGGAGCTGCAAAAAAAAGAATGGCAATAAATGGAAAGAGTTAAAAGCAAAAGAAAGTTTTAACTACATAGCTTACATACGATATTAAGGACTTTCTCTTACTGCATCGAACCTGAACTTGAACATCCAAAGTGTTAAATGGCACTGCACTGAAAACGAAGAAGGCTGGGATTTACAAAAGTCTAAAGGGAATGGTAAAAGCAGGATGAAAATTATTAGTTTTAAAATAGCAAGTATTGGAGCAGTAGAATTATTATTGCAACATAATTAATAATGTCACTGATAAAGCTGGCATAAGAAGTATCAAATTTCTTTAGACACATTCCTGGCCTCAAGTCTAACAGTACCTTATGCAGATCAGAAAAGAATCTGAGGCGCTTTTGGAAGTTCTTACAATCACAGCCTCTGAAAATTTGCTATTCCAATTGCTAATTCTGGTTTGCTTCACTCCTTTTCCTCTGCTTTCGAAGTTTGGCATATTCCTTGAAAATACATTAGTGATAAAGCGGCAGTACATCTCATTTTTGCTGAGTTTTATAGATTAAATTGGATGAAGTAAAAAAATTTATTTTAGGTTATTAGATGATAGTCCACATGACTCTAGTTAAAAGAAACCCAATCTCAAAGAAAAGCTTTAACCTGGAGCTTAATGCCACATTCTCAACAATCTGAAAATGAGAAACCAAAGCTATTCTTCTTAAATAGAAAATTATGCTATTCTTTAGAAGAATGTCTAAGAAACTGTCAGCCTCTCTCCAGAATCACCCACCTCAATGTCATTTAGCATACTAAGCAACTCTAAGAAATGAAACTCGTCTCTGAATACAGTTATTAATGTCAAAATGAACAAGGTGGACACCAACAAAACCATGGCTTCTTGGAGGAAATTCAGAAAGATGGCAAAAGGTCTGCTAAGCATGCAAAAACTGCAAAGAAAACCTGACTATACAAGAAAACCTCCCCATCTTTCTTTGTGTTTTGCAAATGGAGCATCCCCATCTAGTGTAGGTGAGATACGAAAAAGGGACTCCCAACAGCGAGTACTGGCAAAAAGGCAGTCACTACCAAGCAGCACTACCTCAGAAGAGCGTGATCAGTTAATCAATGATAAAAAGACAGAAGTAGTTAAGATTTTTTCCAACTACAGATAAACTTGCAATAAGAACAGTTTCAAAATAAAACATACTTACAAACTACAGAAGCAAATAAATCTGCTACTAATTGAAAAGTTTGATGCCTTGATAAAATAGAGCATCTAATCAAAAGGAGGTAGCACAAATTATTAGATGCAGACACTGGCGGCTTCACAGGGAAAGCATGAAGCATTGCGCAAGTAACTGAGTCACAAGCACAGTGACCTCAAGACAATAACTATGTGGAGGTAAAACAGTTTTGTTTTGGTTCTGTAATCAGCAGTTGAAACTAGAAGCATTAAGACTACTTAGAGAGCACTCTAGCACTATCGAGAGAAGTTACTGTATGAGCAAATGTATTTTATGACCGCGTTAAAAAGCTATTCAACAACCAAATGCGAACATGATACACAAACTTGCATGACCCTGGCTAAGTCTTTTTGGGAAGGCATTTCTCCAAACATTTCTATAAGAACATGATGTGTCTATATAGAAATATTTTTGAAGCCACCATCAGCTAGGAAGTTGGTTAAAAAAGTGGGAGCTCTGTAAAAGACCTCAAGCACATGGTGGCAACACAGAGAAGTCAAAATATTTGCATAGAAAAACCCTAGAAATGTGAACAATCACAAAACAGACCTTGAAGAAAAAAAAAAAAGTCAGTCTAATTAATCAAGGACTTCACTGAAGCACAGAACAAGATCAGCCAAAAGAAAACAGCTACTCCGCACACACAACTTGCCCAAGGAATACGTATATACATACTACATGCAGAAGATTGTTTTCCTACAGAAAAAAAATGAATGCCTGGTACCTTAAGAAGTGTGGTGGTGCATTTCCCTCCCCTCTGCTGGGCCACTCTCTGATCTCAGGAATTCCCGTTAGGCCTTGGCCTTTGTGTAATGAGTTGGGCGGTGAAACGTCCCCTGACTGCACCAGAAACTCTTGCATGGCTAAGGTGGGGAGTGGCACTGACCGTACCAGAACTCCTGTTGCCTGGCCAAGGTGGGGAACAAGAGCGGGGATAATTCGTCATCCCCTGACACCCTTATCTGGATGGTAGCTCAAGTGGAACGGTACCATTGTTACTGGAATCTTGAGAATTCTAGTAACTACCGACTTGGACTCTGCCCAGGATGGAAATTTACTGATGACTAAAGCCAATCATCTTGTAACCCTATAAACAGCGGTCCTAAGTGAGGCCCTTGGAGCTCTCCCGGACCGCGGCGGGCTGCAGCCAGCATCTCCCCCTGGGTGGGACGCATCTCAGAGCTCGCGAACTCTCAAGTTTGCAAAGTTCGGAGAACTGTCACCGAAACCTGACAACGGGACCTGGGCTGAAACCCTTCACTCCTTGAGGCTCAACCCTCGCCTGTTGAGAAATGCCAAGATATTTGAAGTGAATATTTCACTGAACTCGAGGGGAATTTTTAACAGGTATACCTTTGTACATTTATGTATATATTTGTGTTTGTGTGTGTGAATTGATTTAGGTATCCGATAGCAAATACAGTATAAATATTTTCATCTCGAATCTGTAATTAAGTCACCATTGTGGTTGTAGTAAATTCTATTGACTTACTTTGTAAACGTTAAATTAGTCAATGATTAAAATCCTGTGATCGATCTTAAAACTGTGAATGAACCTTACACTGCTGCTAGACACATATAAATCCTTAGACATAAACTGTTGACCAAGTCTGGAACTAGAAGTAGATCCTAAGCTGCACCTAAGCTCCATCAGGAGTTTAGAAAGCAAGGAGGTCTTCTCTGAACCTCGTGACTCAACGGGAAGGTCTCCCTTACCCTTTTGCATCTTCAGTCTCTGTATAAATCATTCCAGCTCAATTCTAACTCGATTTTTCCTTCATATGTTTCGTCCACGTAGTAAGTGATAGAGTGAACCTTGCCATCGAACTTTGTTAAGTCGCGCTTTTATAAATTCCCATTAAAACCACTTTTGCTAATACCTTTGACAATGATTCTCTAAGCAGCCTTAAACCACTCATCCGGGACAGGAAGTTAAAACTACAAAACAGATTTCTTTAAGCTGTTGCTCAGTTAAAACATTGGCCTACCTTTTTCATCCAAAATGTTTAGGAAATGGACTGCCATCAAAGCAGAGAGATGTAACACAGTAATAACTCAAGACAAAAACCCCAAACAACTTTGTCATAATCACTTGCATTTCAAGTAGAAGTTGCTCCATATTCACAAGTCGATGTGTTTTCACCTCCTATGAAATAATCAGTCTTCCATTTGAAACCTGACAGAAAAAAAGTATGCAACTGCTAGTATTCCTGCATCAGGCAATGCACTGCAGTCACACCTAGAAGCATAAACAACAAACAAACGAAACCTTTCAAACTTCTAATATCACCACTGAAACCTCCGCTGAAAATTGAGAAAACATCTTAGCATGGGTATTACAGAAACCTGACGTTCTGCAACCATTTGAATGACAAAACGGACTCCCAGCTGACAACCTGTAGCTCAGAAACTTTACCAGTACAGTGCTGAACTACTGCCATTACAAATGCATGATTCAGTCTTTTGTTTTTATTTGAAGTGTGACACATACAACAGCCTTAGAGAAAAACATACCAATAAATGTGTCAAGACAGGGACCTAAATTATGATTACACATACTAGTATTCAACTGGCTAAATTTTACTCTATTTGCACAGCTCTTACCGAGTCTACTGCTTAGCCGTAACTAAAAATTCAGCTAAATGAAGTGACTATATATTCACCAAACAGACCGTAAAACATACAGTTTCTACTTTCCCAGCTTATGGCATTTTATTTGGTAAAAAGCAAGCCCTGTATATGCTATGTCAACACTGTCCACTCAAGAAAATAAACTGCCAAAGGAAAAATATGCTATGTTTTGACAATGATGGGAAAAAAATCTAAGGTCTTGCCAAAGTATATTTTATTTTTCTAGCCTTTTTTCCTTGTTTCTGTTGTTACACTTCAACACTACGAAGCAATATTCAAAAAGGTCAAAACTAATTTTTATGAAATCTCTAAATCTCTTCTGCCTGTAATTGGAACATTCAACTTCTTCAAAGGCAAACACTTACAAGGAGCTTCCTGCAGACAGACTTTGCCAGTACACAGCAACTTTCCAGCTTTCACTTGCAAAAGCTGGATCTGAATACTCCTATGAATTTAACATGCAAGAACACTACAATTTTTCATGTCGCTTATATCAATCTAAATAAAACTTGTAGATGCAATTACTACTAAATAAAAAGAAGATGGATTAACTCTAGTAAGAAATTCTTTGAATATACATTTTAAGCAGTAAGCTTATTTGAGCAGCAATTTTCCAAAGTCAAATAATCATGGTTCACTAAGTCTGAACGAGAGAATCTGAAATTTTTGATTCTGCTGCAACAAACACCATGCAGAAGGAGGAAGAGACCGACCCTCCAAAGTCAATCCAATATTTACAAGTCAGTGAGCTCTACAGAGCATCCACTACCAGATGAGCAAAAACTTATTGTACAGCCCTTCACTGATGCAAATATATAGCAGTCATGCTGTGTGTGGTTTTCCAGCTAAGCATCATTTCAGAAAACTCCCACCTGGCAGCCCAAGGTGGAAGGCTTAACAATTTTGATTCCTTCCACAGCTGCGTAGAGACATTCACATCTGACCAGTGCAAGACAGAATATGGAGCGGGGGGACAGACTAGGTGGACCTCTGACCTTGTCCAGTACAGCTGTTCCTTCACTGACACAAATGTAAAATACTCAGATTGCTGTATTAAAGGCAGCATTTCTCTGTCTTAGAAGCTTACCTTCTCAAGCTAGAGCTTCCATATTTCTACCTAGCCTTCCCCAAACGTTATTTTGTGCAAGTCCAATAGGTTTAAAATGTATTGAAATTACTGCACACATGCAGATCAGCATAGCATGTGTTCAACAGTGTGACACTTCCTAAAATACCAGAAACACGCCCTGTAGGCACAGTGAACATTCAAAACGGGCGTTTCCATAATCCCCAGGAATAAAGCAATTCAACTGAAACTCCTGCACATGTACAGTAATTGCTGCCAGGTGTCAAGAAATCATAACAAGTATCCTCAAGTAAGGAAAAGGGGAGAAAAGAGAAGACAGGAACTTGGAGTGTCTTGGTTAACAGAAACATGGAAGACAGCAGGGTGAGAAGGTGGACATGGAATCAGTGTTGTGTAAGGACAACTCTGCAAAGGGTTTAACCAAACGCATGGAGGCTACTAAACCTCTCTTGTACACTGCCACACAAATTTTGTTACTTTTACTTCTCCATAACCTGTATTTTGGAGGAACAGCCCTTCAGCTCCCAGTCCCATTGCCAGCCCTGATAACACCACTGCCGAGATCAGTCCTACCAATTCCCTCCACAGCCACCATCTGCCCTGTCCCTTACTATTCGGTGAGCATGACACAGGGACACCAGAGATGGCACCAGGCTGGGAAGGCTCATCAGCTTGAGCCTCCACCCCATTCCTCATCTATAACTCGATAACCACTTCAGATCTGCCAAGATCCTTTTGACAATTTTGCAAGTGACACCAAGTTTCCTCTAATGCATTTACACTGCCAAAGAAGCCAAGACTTCTTTTTTTTTTTTAATAAATCATATAAACTTATACTTGCATAAGCTACAAATGCAGAGTTATTCCACTCCCCTCATATTATCCCTCCTCCTTGTATTTCAGTAGTATAAATGGTTATAGAATCCCTCATGACCCTATTGAGCCCTGAGAAAAGTAATCAGTGGAGCCACAGAACACGTTGCCCACCGTATGAATGCAAATTTTTCAGAGTGGATGTCTATCTTTCACACATGGGAAGAAAGAAAGGCTATCAGGAAAAAAAAAAATATGTGGCATAACAAGCATTCCTAGCACTTTGTACTTAGGCCACCAATAAAGTATCACAGAGTAAGTGGAAAAAATGTACATCCACTACTTTTGCAGTCAGCTCTGCTTCAAAGAACTGTATTTTACTTGCAAAGCAAGTAAAAATGCATTTGAAAAAATGTTCGACATCCTATTTGTTCGTAAACATCCCTTTTACAACAAGAAGCATTAAAGATATGCCTACTGGTCTTAGCAACATCCATCCAGCCCAGTATTCTGCCTCCAAAACAGCAATAGGAGACATTACTTAGGGACTAAGACAAAGCCTAGACCGCTTTCTGTGGTCCATTCCCTTCATATACTCTTTCAATACGCAAACGCATGCAAGTGTCCTGCTGACAGGAAGAATGATCCAGGAATATGATCACCTCTGCAGGACAGAAGGAAATGAAGATGAGTGCAGTGGCACAGAAAGCAATCTGGATATCCCAGACTCATACAACCCCAGCTTGTTGTGAACCTTCTCACCACTTCCATGGAGTCCCAGTTTCAACTCTCTGTCTGAAAACTCCTCTTTCCATATCTATTGCAGTTTGAAAGCCTCTACAAACTCCCCGTTCGGTCCCAATCAATCAGAGAGAACTGAAATTCTGCAGCAGACACATATGCACAGCTGGCAAGAACCTCCACACACCCTATCCCAAGCAGACAGTATACGCATATTTTCCCACGTTCTTCTCTACTGTCAAGATGACTTTCAAGCAGCATCCGAAAACTACTTGAGAGCACATAAATCTAAACCCAGCCTTGTAGGGTTCCAGTGTCCCTCATCTACTACATACAGTCTCCAGACAGAAAGATACTCTTTTCCAACGTGACCTAGTTAGAAAAACTAGTTGAAAATATTTATGGCGAACTCAAACAGTTCTGGTACTTGCAAAGTGAATTAAGCTTATTCCAAAATTTAGATCATTTCTAAATATCAACTTTATTCACTGAAATCCCTTATGAATAAGATACTTTAGATTACTACATGTTTTTGTTAAGCTGTATAATCTACATATCATGTACAAGTGAAAATGTCTTCAGAATACATTCAATTGTATGTGCAGATTACTGTAGGAAATAGATAAAAACTCAAACATAAAAAACTTGTGTGAGACATAACTTACTATCCATAAAGGGGAAAAAAAAACCACACTCCAAACCCAGCCCTTTCTCTACCATCCACCATAAGAAGCATATGTGGATTATTCCAAAACAGTCCTACTCAAAACACCTTGTGTCCTAGGCCTCCTAACTTCCACGGTATTTGTATAGCTTGTCTATGCATTAAAATAGTCATCTCACACACTTTTGTTTTCCACATAAGCAAAAGCAGTACTGTCCTGCATATGACACATTGAGCTATTTTGCCATTAACATGTTACATGTCCTTTTACAATATTAGGACAATACTGAGCTAAAGCTTGACAGGTCTTTTATGATTCTGTCCTAAAAGACATTTTGAGAAAAAGTGTAAGATCTGTTTCTAGTTAGAAGAGGCAAAGCTGTTTTCTAATAGCAGCACAGTTTTTCCTCAGGATTTCTTCAAGGTGCTCTGAAGATGGCACAACCAGGACTGACCATTTTTTATATATATATATATTTTTGTGGACTAACCATAATTAGATTATTCCACATTTTATCAAAGTAAGAATAGAGCTACTCTCTATAACCAAATTTATACAGGGAAAAGAAGCAAAACCTTTTCAGAGGTTTTACCCCACCAGAAAAAGTAATAGTTTCCTAAAATTCCAATATTTAAGGGGGGGGGGAGGGAAGCTATTTCAGCTGCTTTCTGAAATGCTTTCAGTTCTATAATTCTTGTCTATTCCTGAGCTTTCTGCCGTGGAAAGGTATAGATATTCGACTGCAGTTTTGTATTTTTAAAAGCCCAACATCATACTACGGGCTAGTAAGTGAAACCATCCTTACAGGATACCACAAGAAAGCACAGACTTAAGTAACCCAAAGAATAGAAGAGATTTTTTTCTAGCCTTTTTCAGACCTAGTCCACATTATTACTTTACCTTAGATGAGTTATTTCCTAAACTGTGGTTGACTGCTTGGTGCCAACTCATCACTCCTTCTGGCAGAATGAGTTTAAAAAGAAGACTTACTTTTCTGACAGTACATCGTTATCATTGTCAAAGCAGTGTTCATTATGCATGGAAGGTTCCATGACAACACTAAATATTCCACATTACAGAACTCGGAAAAATTTGCCTTGAGTATTTTACACAGTTCACATTTAAGAGTTCTTGCACAGATTTGGAGAATATACTGTTTAGAGACAGCTGCATCACTGAAAATGTGCTAAGTGGAAGGTTATTGATGAAAGGAACTGGGGTGAGAACTGCAGTGCTGAACAAAGGTAATGCATTCACACACCAAAAAAATCCTATTCTTCCTATGCCATCAAGCACAAAAGTTGATTTTTACTTTGTTAGGGTCGTCTAACAAGTGTCACATGGTTGGACAGCAATGACTAACCAGGAAACAAGTGACTACCTTTTATTGGACAGAGACACACACACACACAGAAAAAAAGAACACACAACACTCCACCAGTCCTTCCACCAAAATAGTAATAAGATCAGGCACACCAAAAATTCATTACATCATACTCATATTTGGGATGGATGATTCCATAATGCAAGAGTACTGATGATACACATGTCAAATGAAGTCTGCTACAAGAGTAGCTCTCCAGACCAGTTCTTAGTTAGCCCCAATACATTTTCACATTCCAGATAGTCTCAAACACTTGTCCCATTTTCCTTTTGAAGATCCCCTTTCTGCATGGGTTTTTTTCTCCCTCCTCCTTAAACAAATAAGGGAGCAGCTAGAGTGCATCACCACAGCTCTCAACCACAGACATAGGGTGCCAGGCCACCTGGGTTTGCAAAGCTAACACCAGCATACTACTTCCTACTGATAGCCCTAGTTGCAGTTCTAAAACAAGGACAAAGAAAGCAGCATCATTGTAGGAAGTCAAGGAAACTTCTCAAAGTTGGAACTCTGCAAAGCAGTCCACAGAACTTATCACAACAACAACAAATTTTTAAAAAGCTAATCATAAGGAGAACTAACAAAACTCTTCACACACACAGAACCTCATTCCCCCAACACGGGTCATTTTAACAGCCACAGTTCTCAGAAGCATGCCATCACTTACAGCAAATACTTGCAGAACTGACACATGCAAAGAGAAACAGCTCAGATATCTTTTAAGAGCTCTTTTTAAGATCTCCACCCAAGTGTCTCACTGAGCTACACTAGAAATAAACCAAACAAATGCTAAAGAGTGTTTAAACACACTACACGAAGCACAAATTCGTACAGCTGAAAACAGAATCTAAGGCAGAATAAAACCGATAATCCCCGCTCAAAATTACGCCTTCAAACAAGGGGCATCATTTAGGCTGATCAAGAATACTTAACATCTTCCCTGAAAAAAAACCAACCACCCAGCTCTTAGCAGTTACAGACGTATCAGCATCAGAAGGCAGAAACGTCCCAGACGCATTTGTCCCACACCCAGGTTACTGCCAACCACCGCACCGCAGGCTGTTGGACCCCCTCCGCCCCAAAGAGACCCATGCCCCGGCAGCTCGCAGGGCCGCCCCGCACCGCACCCGCCGCAGGCCGGGCCCGCCACTCCTCGGCCCGGCGCGCGTCCTGGCAGGCCCAGCGGGGAGCGGCGGGCAGCGCGCTCCAGGGAGAGCGCAGGTCGCCAGCACGGCGCTGCCGGGACCCGCCCGGGGGAGGCGGCGCCCCGCGGCCCCGGGCCCGGCCCCGCCGCCTCGCCCGCACCGCAGCCCTGCCCGGCAGCGGCCCGCGCCGGCGGCGGGAGGCCGCGGCCCACGCGGGCGGCCCGACCCGCGGCCTCCCCGCCCACGGCTCCCCGTCGCCCCAGCCCCCCGCCGCCAGGGCCTCACCGCCAGGTCCTGGGGCACGGCTCCGCTCATGGCCCGCACCGTGCCGCTCCGCCAGGCCCGGGAGGGCAGCGCAGGCCCCGGCTCCGGCCCCACCGCTTCGCCCTCGCCCGGCCCCGCCGCCAGCAGCAGCAGGAGCCGCTTCCCCACGGGGGAGGCCGCCGCGTCCGCCATCCCCGACGGGCAGGAGCCTCCTCCGCCGCCGGCCCGAGCCCACCGGTCGCCGCCGACGCCCCGAGACACCGAGCAAGCGACTGCCCCGCGCTGGGCCTCCGAGCACCGCCCGCCCCGATCCCGGCATGCACCTCGCTCGCACAGTCTCCCCCCCCTTCCTCTGCCCCACAACGCCCCGCGCCGCCCCGCCCGTCCCGCCTCGCGGGGTGCGCCCGGCGGCCGGGAGCCGCGGGGCCGGTGGCGCGGCCGGGAGGGGAGGGCAGGGCCGAGGCGCCGCCCCCGGGGCTCGGCAGCGGCGGGCCCGGGAGGACCGCGGCCCAGGGACAAGGCGATGCGGCCTAGAGCCCGCGGCGGCCGCGGAGGGGAACCGGAGCAGTGGCGCAGCTGAGGGGCCGCCGGGAGGGAGAGGCCCCGCGGCGGGGCAGGGGAGCCGGTCAGCGGGGAGGAGCCGCAGCAGAAGGCCTTCCCGCGGCCGGGCCTCTCGCCAAGTTCAAAATCCTGAGATTATCCCAGAAATTAAGGAGTTTTTACCTAAATTTCGAGGTAAACGCACACAAAAAGCAGTACAATAACAGCCTGAGGTGTGGGACCCGAGTTGCGGTTTGAATGTTTCAGGTTGGCAGGAGGAAATGCTGTTGGCCCAAGTAACGGCAGTGCGTCGCAGGTCTAGGTGCTTTGCTCTTCAGTGAGGGGGATTTTGAAAAGGCATTTATTTAGGGGGCGATTAAGATACAAAATCATTATGTTAATGGGATGCGGCTGATGAGCCGATACATTTGAGCAGTCTCATGTAGAATAGTGCAACGCCCTAAACCTGCTCCTTTTCAACGTACTTGAACAACCATAAAATACTTCAGAATCCTACGCTGTTAGAGAAATGCAACTTTACATCTCTGCTTGTGCAGTAAAGACACAGTAGCACTTGCAGAAACCGGAATGAGGAGCAGATGCTACACTCCATACCAGAACAAGGATATTCTTGCGGAAATACGTTGTTTTCTTCCTGTGCATATACTGTTTCCTCACTTTGGGAATTTGACACTGAATTAGCAGCAGCAAAGGCAAGTTGCTTGCTTTCCCTTTAATTTATTCAAAATGATTGTGCCAGATTGTTTTAAGTAGATGACAACATTTCATCTTTGTTACTTTCTGGTTAGAGGGATGCAATTTACTGTACTGGGAAATGGGTAAGGCGATGCCCAATACCAGTTTGTACAATGTGCCTGTCCTCAGAAGTGTATTTCATCATTTCATCCCAATGTCTCTACTCTTTATGGTGTGATGTTAGTCCTGATGTGGCACACAGATAAAATACTGAACAGTTTCTAAGACAAATGATGACATCAAGAGAAGGTTCAAAAGACTTTTTTTTGGAAGCAGGGTCTGCCTTTGGTATTTTGAACAACTACGTAGAACTTAATAACCAGCATTAGTGGCATCAGAGCTCTGCTCTATCCTCCTCTGCTGTACAGGATGTTTTGATTTACAACACGTCACTAGTTTTACTAACTCCCCCCCCGCCTTTTTTTTTTTTAATGAAGTACAGGAGCCAAAACCTACATGAAACATTACCTACATGAAACATTACTGAAGGGTAGCAGAGCCATTATGTCTTGTGTCCAAGTAATTGCCATGGTAAATCCAAGATCAGTACTACATTCTTTGAAGACCAGGCTTTGCCCTCATGTCTTAAGTTTCTTTACTGAAACAGTAAGCTCATCAGCTATGTACCACCACGTGGAAGATTCCAAGTGGTCCTATGTCCCCTTCCCATTCCACCAGCTCCAAGACTGAAATTGCCAGATAAAGCAGGCCAGCATCTCCCATATCCCATCTCCTGAGGATGGTGCTGGATATTGCAAAGGTGTGCAGCGCCAGCTAGACAAATAGTGATATAATCCACCAAGAATAGAAAGGGGGTTCCTAACTTTCATTAATCATCGACACAGGGAGCATAAGCCATAAAACATGAATTAACTCCAATTTATGAAACACCTAATCACTTTTCTATGCCAATTCTGTTGCACTTACTTTTATTATATGTTAGAAAAATTAGTTTCATGGGCTAATTTTGTGTATTAATTTCAAATACTATTTTACTGTAAAAGGGTGAAGACAGCTGCTGTTTACACGTCTATTTAAATTATACACTTAAAAGGCTGCAAAACCAGTTACCATAATTTCAACTTGTGAGAAGTCACGTAAGTAAACACCAGGCTACATCCAAAGCTGTCCCTTAACCATTGAAGATAGCTGCTGCTTCAGTCTGCCACCTTCACAGCCTTGATTGATGGTCAGTGCTCCAGAATCCAAAGTCATTTGCCAGAGTTGCTGATCCAAGGAGTGATTGTGTGGAAGATCAAACTTACCTAATTTAAGAAAAGCAGGACTGATGCAGACCCTTACCTGTACAGGTTTTTAACCCTCCCCTTCAATATTGTATCTAAGGCCACCCCTTCTATAGACAGCAGCCATGTTCTTTGGAGAACTTTATTAAAATATATCCAAGAAGTAATCAAACATTTTCTAATGAGTCAGGAGAGAACTGAAGTGAGAAAGACATCTGTACAGAGGACAGTGCTGTAAGTTTTTGTTTACATGCTTTATTTCAATGTTTCACAGTTTAGTCATTGTCTACAAAAATATATTTCTGAAACTCTGAGTCCTCTATAAAAAAGCTGGTCAGCAGCAGTGACCCTGACAAACAGAATGTACCTTGGGACAGTGTGAGCACCTCCTGTAAGCAGATTAGTGCAGCTAGGGCACTCCTGCCTCACCCTGGGAGACTTCTGTTCTTTGGGATTAAAGCTCTGCGCTAGTTCTGAAGGAAGGCATTTTAAAACAAAACAAAACAAAAAATATCCTTCCACTTCTGTATACTGCACTAAGCCTGGGAGGGGGAGCTGCAAATCAGTGTATCACACAGGAGAGAGTGCTAACAAAGGACTTGGCACTCAGGGGATGGGGAAGACCACAGGGTACTTTAGTACTGGTAAATTTTTCTTTGAGCTATCTGTTCGGAACAGCCTTCGCCTGGTGATAATAGGTTCAGTCTATAAGCAGAGGTACAAATGGCATACAAGCAGAGTAATCCTATAAGCACAAAGAGAATCCTTCTTTGAGGTCATGATAAGGGTTCTGTTCATTTTTACCTCAACATTTTCTGCTGTGGCTTTAATCAAGGGGAAAATTACCTTCATATCCAATCACAAGCCTACAGTGTTGGATAGAACAGAGCCGCTATCAATGCTGTCAGCTTCAACTTCTCAGTACCCATAAACGGAAATAAATAATTGATGTCATAAGAAATATTTCCTACGCTTACTAGTCACCAGTATATCTAGGCACCAAAAATAAGAATTGAGAAACTCAAGTGCCCCCCCAAATGAGATCTTTCCACTCTTCCGCTGCTCAGTTACTTGACTGGTCTATAGAGATACTTGCAGTTAAGAAGAAAAAAAAAATTGCTGCCTCTTTTAAGAAAAATAAATCTATCTTGCATTGTGCTCTAGAAGAGACAAGGTCAGTGTACTCTGATCCTCTGTATTCACAAAGCTCATAGCGAGAAGGCCCTTACCACAAAATATTGTCAGACCTGAACCTCTAAGCAGGGCAGGAATTTTCAGCAGCAAATAAGGAAAGAGTAGTTATTGACAGACTGCTTCCCTAATGTGATAATAGACAGATGTGCTCTCAGTCCCTGAAAAATTTTCCCCATCTGCCTGTCAGAAGAACAGCTTTCTGAGCTAGTAGCCTGTAAAATTTAGATTTCCTAGAGATTAGAGAACTCAGGAAAGTGCTGCTGGTTATTTTAGGTACAGCTGCAATCAAAGTGCTTCTGAGCTCTAGGCTTTTGCTCAGAAAAGTTGTCTTGTAACTTGTGCCTACCACCAGTCCCAGTCTGATCTGCTAAACCTGAGCAGCCAAGGAGGTATATGAATTTTAAGTAGAATTGGCATCATCCATGAAAACACAGAAGCCAAAAACCTTCACCAAGACAAATACCTTATCAAAAAAGACACTCAGCACTAGAGAACTAATATCATCTCACTAATGCTAAACAGTTAAAGTCTGTAAGAAAACACCTGAAGTTTACTTCTTGCCTATTTTCCTTTCTTAAATTGCCAGGGGGAGTGGGGTGGTGGAGGAGAAAGGAATTAATCACTTCACTGTATCAGTAGTAAGCCATTATATGAAGGCAGTATTGGAGAAAAATTTAAAACCAGGAAAAAATCCGAAAACTTACTGATTCCGAAAGCTTTCCTCAGCTTCCCAAACTGTGAACAGCCTAAACAGAGGATTTTGTCCACACCTCAAGGTGTATTTTTCCAGTCTGTTCCCAGCTGTTCAGCTTCCAGTCACAGACACACAACAGAGGGAAGAATCGAGGGAGGCAGACAAACCCACACATAGGGTATGCCTCCCATATAGCACCTACTTTAATGTACCCACACAGCATGAATAAATCAATCAGGAATTGTTACATCTTGTGCATGGAAAGGCTGCAACTAAAGTGTAACAAGATGAAATTAAAGGAAGGTTGGAATTAAGGAAAATCTTCTCCTGTGTAACCTGTTTTTCTGAAGACTCCATACCCCTCAAACAAGTGATTTATATTCAGTCATTTGGGAAATGGGAAAAGACTTGAGAGCAACAATCCTGCCTTGGCTTCAGGTGACAAGCTAAGAGTGTTCTTTCTCCTTTAGTATCACAAAGCTCACTCATGTAAAAAACACTGTCTTGCCCTGCCCACTATTGGAGATGCGCTATATGTTAGCAGAGCTTAAGTAGAGTAATTTGGTCAACTGTTAAAAGCTGCCTTCTCCATCAGCACAGAGACAAGTGTCACTAGCACTGGTATGTTACTTCTAGTTGATGCAGTTATGCCAAAAAAAAAATCTGTAGCACAAAGCTTAGAATTCTAACACGATGGATACCTTGTGGATAAACATTCCCAATAGACTGTGAGGTACATGTGTGCGAGGAACCAGCAACTGCAGCTGCAAGTTATTGCTACTTGCTGTCTCCCAATGCAAGTTTTTCCCATTTCTGCATTCTCTTGCCTTCTCAGAGTTACACAGACTCCAGGGTGAACTATTCTGATGCCTCACAAACACAGTGGCCACCAGAACACATTTGATGACACTTTAATCCTTTCCGAATTATTTACAAGGCTGGCTTTGAGACTGTTACTTTTAACTTCAGGCCTAGTACTGCATAGACAAAACTTTGTATGGTCAAGAACTAGCAATGCCTGCGCTATGTCTGTTCTCACAGGAAACCTTAATTAAAACAAGCGAAGTAACAATAAGAGCTGAGCCTAGGCTGCATTCTACCAAGGGCATAATAAAGACAATAGTTACAACTTCTCCAATTCACTAATATTATTCTAATATACCCCATGGCTACACTTAGAGAGGTTCAGCCAAATTAAATTTAAGCTACAAGTCACAACTGAAAAGTGTGCACTGAAGTCTGGTGTTAGGAACACTGAGGGCCATCCCTGATCAGGCAACTCCACTTCTATTTTCAAGTGCACAAGGACAGTTCCCTGTCGCAGACAACCGAGGCAGATATATGGGAAAAATCATTGATTAAACCAAGTATTTCCGAGGGGAGGCAAGGTCACTGCTGCCCTGCCCCAGAGAAGGAGAAAGATTCATTGAGAGATTAAAAGTAAAAGGTTACAAAATAAAGGCAAGAGCTAAAGTTTGCCGGTAATGAAATGCGTTCTCCCGTCCTGTATGAACAGGAAACAGTCTCTGTAGGGTGTTAAAGAAGGTCCTAGGAGGAGATACCCTCCTACTTTTTTCTGCTGCCAGAGGAGAGGAAAGAAAGATGCTGCTATTGGTCAGCAGGAATCTCTCTGTCTGCATCCAGTTTGCTCGTCTCTCCTGGGGAAGGGGTCCGCGGTGCAGAGTGAGAAACAGAAGGGATCCCATGAGCTACAATCCCTTCCACTACTGGTGGTTCTGGTAGCCCAGGGGTGGCTACTCCCACTACTCCTGGAGGAAACCTGAAACCAACAGAAAGATAGAAATTACAAGCTTGTCCAACAGAGTTATGCAAGGGGAAAAGAGCCATGCCCTCAGGCACCTGCTGAATACAAATCCCTCTTTCTAACAGAAATGCTCTGAGAGAGAACACCGGAAAAGTCTGCAGAGCTGAAGAGTAGCAGTTTTATGTAATACCAAATGCCACCTGTTCTCAGATAGGCAGAGAGAGTCTCGGGTCACATAATAAGCATTTGGAAAACAGGTAAAAAGTTTATCTCCAGTGGAAACCAGTGTGAGGCACTGTATGAAGGTACCCTGAAGGGCTGGAAATTCCCTCCCCATCAGCAGGAGGAATGCAAGCTGCCAGTTATCCTTCACTGGGCTCTAACATAGAAAAAGGAAGGAGCTGAACTAATAAAACAGCTAGATGCAAGATGAAAAATAGGAGAGCGATACTCATGAATTGCTAATGAACCATTCTTCCCTTACTTCCGTTCTGGCTCCCTGTGCCTTCTCCATAAATCTGAACCTCTGTAGATCTCTCAGAGGAGGGAAGAGAACATATTTCCTACTTTGAGAGAAAAACGGAAGGGAAGCAACCTGCTCACAATCACTGGGCAGGTCTGTAACAAAAAAAGTGAAATACATCCTACTTGTGCCACTGCCCAAATCCACTGGACAATGTCTCTTTAATAGTCCATATTTGGGCTTTGTTTATACAGCCTTAATGATATGCAGAACTTCTAAATGTTAAGATCCAGACCTCTTTTCAGGTACTCAGCAAGCTTTCTTATATTAAGATGTCTCTTGGGCAGGTCTTGCAAGGATTTGGAAAAATTAACTGGAATGCAGCTGGAACTAAGTATGACCAAGTAAATGTTAAACCTTAGTACAGCTTCGGAAGTGCTGCTGTTAAGTTTCTGGAAAGAGCTCATATACAGAGTATATAGGAACAGAAACATAGCTGCTTCCAGGTACAAGCAGTTCTCAAACCCAAAGAGGGATGTTGGCCTACTTCAGTAGGAGGATATGCAGGATATGCTTGGAAGCAGTAACTTGGACAACCTACATAACTCACCTGTAAGCTGCAGCTCCGTTGAGTTCTGGGTGGACAGTTGCAGGATCAATACTGGACCACTGAGCTGCTAACAGCAAGTACTCCTTATTAACACAGTTCCTCAAAGCATCAGGTATGTGACCTGCAAGAGCGCCGAGAATGACAAAAAAAAGGAGGGACTCGTTCGCTGAAGCACTTACAAAGAAAAGCAGAAAAGAAATGCACAGTATCTTTTCCATCTACCTCTACAGGATAACACTGGCAGGGGAGACTCTCCCCTGAACAACTGGTCTCTGGACAAGACAAGAAACTGATCCTTCCTTCCCACTTCTGTGATCTTGTGGAAATTATTGGCCACAAACCGCAATTGCCAAGCCTCACCTTCCCCAAGAGACAGTATGTACTACTACAGAAAAAAGGTGTGCAGTATAACTGTCAAAGGAATTATTGTAAAGGATTTGGAAGATGTACTAGGTACAAGGCTTTTCCAGGGAGGGAAAGTGCCACTCCAGCATTAGTTACAAGATTTTCAGAAGGTAAAAAGACAATTATCAACTTATGCTCCAGTTCCAGAAACCAGTTACTGAGTCTAAGTTTTCAGAACAATCAGCATAATCCTTGCAGTGAACTAACAAAAGAATACTAATTCAGCAGCAGCTGCAGAGCACACAGTCTTCCTCATTACCTGTAATAGCTCTGCGGATCTCTTTAGCTGCATCTTCTCTGGATTCAATGGAAGCCTGCTCACTGTACCAGGCAGTATGAGGGGTGCAGATCACATTGGGTGCATCTTTTAAGGGCCCCTGAGCAAAGCTGTGGGGGGAAAATAAAAAATAAAAAAAAAAAAAGTGGTTTCTTTCCAGAAGTGATAACCCCATCTGTCCTCCTGGGTATCACTGTAACACAAATAACAAAAAAACAGAAGAACCATCCAGCGCAGGTGAGTCACAGGATAGCAGCAGGCATGCAGGTGCAACGTTACCTGAAAGGCTCAGACTCATGCACGTCCAATGCTGTTCCTCTGATTCTCCCCTCTTTCAAGGCTTGCGCTAAGGCTTTCTCATCTACCAGCCCTCCCCGGGCTGTGTTCACTAAGAAGCAGCCCTGGCGCATCTGGAAGAAGAAAAATATTACGTGGGTTGAGAATGAGACTTTTCATGGAACCTAAGTGAATCTTGGGAAGTCTACTGGAAATGAGCAGGAGCCTGCAGTGATTAGATGAGGCCCGGACGAACTAGGAGTGCTCTCACTGCAAAGCTAACCACAGGGGAAATGCCTGCAAGCAATGCTTGAGAAATTTGCTTTAAAAATGAACAAACAAAACCACAAGACAACAAGGGCAAAGTGGAACTCTCAAGTTCTGCACTCCATATTCATCCTACTACATTAAAAAAGAAAGAGGACATGAATCAAGTATCCAGCTATACAAAACTGGACTACAACGTCCAGATGTCTCTCGTGAAAGCACTGAAAAGCATTCATAGACTAGTGGAATAGAGCCCGAGACTGACTTTGCAGTGGGCTTGGGCAGAGAGGCTTTGGCAGAGCTGTGTAAAGAAACTTACACAGTCCCAGCCACACCACATCTGGCTCTAACCGGCACAGTCAATTATGCATTTTAAAAGTAATTTGAAATTATTGAATCACCTAAAACATTCTTTATAAATGCAATTACTTGGCAAAAAGAGCCAATCCTATTCTTCTCTTAACATGAAATTCTATACAGCACAAAGCACAGGCACCCGGATCCACACGCTCCCAGCCTCCAAAGGCAGCAGGAGGCACACGACAGAGGCAGCAGGATTCACACGCTCTCAGCCTCTGTGAAAGCAGCAGTTTCTGTTTGCATTCATTTCCACAGTGCTCTGTGGGGGAAATCAAGCTCCTGCTGCACCTGTTTAATAGTGAAGTCATTGATGAGGTGATGGTTATGTTCATTCAGGCTGCAGTGCAATGTGATGCAATCGCTGTGCATTAGTAGATCCTGCAGGGTTCCTACTCGTTGTAAACCCAAGGATCGCTCCACTCCATCCGGCAGATAGGGATCATAGAAAATCACGTTGAAGCCAAAGGACTTGGCTCGCAGAGCCACTGCCTGTCCAACTCGGCCTTCACAAAAGAAAACCCACAATCATCAAGGAAAGGTAAAACAAACTTTAAAGACAAGATACTGGGGTAGACTGGGAGCCTACACTGGAGTTTACTGCCAGGGCCCAAGGTACTGCAGCCCTGGACACCCCTAGGATTGTCATAGGGATCCAGAGGAGGTTATTCAGTGCTGATCCCGTGTGGCTAATCCTAGTCCTTCCCCATGCAATAGCCTAGAAGGAGCTCTGTTTTTCAAACCAAATCTGGACCCTGAGTCAGAGGCAATAATAATCTGATTACAAGAACTTGGAGAAGGAATTGGTAGCTTTCAGGTGGCTTTGTTACTGATACAGAGCCTAGCACACAGGGAAACAGTCACCGAGAAGAGCTGTCTGAATGTTCCAATTCTTCTAGCCATTTGAATACGAAAAAAAATCCCCAATCCCACGACATACACCCAACTCTTGAAGATATCCAGCATCACAGAATAGGGCACTAGCATTCCTTATGAGTCAGTGTGTTTCACAATGAACAGCTGTAAAATTATCACTTTTTTCAGTCTGTCATTCTTAAGTTCCCAAAAACTTTCACAGTTCGCTTTTCAATCTAACAATTCCCATCACTTACCTAGTCCAATGATGCCCAAAGTCTCCCCACGGATACGCACAGCGCCTCCGGCCACCTCTCGAATCTGTTCTACACTCGAGGCTCGATTCCCTTCCCGCATAGCCTGATGTAGCCAAGTAACACGGCGATAGAGGTTCAAGATGTGGCAGAGGGTGGAGTCAGCAGTCTCCTCTACTGAGGAGGAAGGGATGTTGCAAACTGCAATGCCTACAAAGCCACAGAGGTCATATAAGATTTTTAGCATCACAATGCTAAACCAATATAGAGCTCTTCAGGCATAAGTGCTGAAAGATAATTCAGTGCTCCAGAACTACTGCCAAGAAACACAGGATTCATTTCAGAAGCTCATTCTACAGCAACATAGATGTCACCAGCCAGCTTTTTAACCCAAAGGAAATACCATTCCTTCCTTATAAATATCCATTTGATTGACACACTCACCAGAAAAAAAACAGGCTGAAATGAGAAAACTGGGTCATACAAGTGATGCAAGAAACTGACTGTTTTAGAAGATCTGCATCCAAAAAGATGCACTCGTTCCAGAGATACTCCTGACAGATTAACTGGCAGACTGTAGAAGAATTAAGACAGATGGTTGAGCTCTTTCATGCCTCGCAGTCCAGATGCTTACTGCAAGCATCAGTTTCCCCAGGAGCAACAATAAGTAACTAACTCATTAAACACAGGGAGAAGCCACAGGAGGCTCTCTAAATCCATTTGAAGTTACACTTAAAAATAACAACACATAACACTCCCACTCTAGAATAACATAAAACCCATGGCTAGAACAATCAGGTAAATTACTAATGCAAACAGAGTTAAAGTCCTGGAAGCACAAATTACTCTCAGGAAAGGGAAAGATGGAACACTGTAGCGAAATCTGGTCATTCCTGAGCACTCTATTAAAAAACAAAAAAAAGGGGGGCGGGGGAAGACTGCCAACATATCACTTCACTGCTGCTATCCTTCATTCCACAAACCAGCCAAGAAATAAAAATAACTAGATAAAAAAAATGTTCTCTGCCCAAGCGTAACCCTAGCCACTTTCTAAACCAAGGAAACTCTTCTTCCTCAAAAGTCCACCACCTATCTAAAAACTAGGAATAAAACCTAGACAATGGTTGAAGGCACATAAAATTCAGCAAGGCATCACTCTTTTGTAAGCCTATTACAGAGGAGACATTTGACTAAACTCAGACCATACTCTCCCGAGAGAGCTAGGAGAGCAATGGCCACACACAATTCCAGATATCCGACTCCTTTTCTCTATCAAATGCTTTGCAATTGTGCCATAATGCCACACAGACGACTTGGAGGACATGAGGAGGGGAGATAGGGAAACCTAACTTCTTTTAATCTCACTGGTTACCATCTCATTCAACTTCAGATAAGCCACATGCATTCGTCTCCTACACAGCTAGACACAAATTTGTGTTTACATGCAATATTATGCCTACATGTAAGAAAACGCAAACACACACAACAGCCCTTTGGTCTGATTTGAAGATTCAGAACACATAAGGAACAGTATCTTACCTCAGAATGAATTAAAGGGCCTGGCTAAACATGAAAATAATCATTAATTGTCCATGAAAAAGCAAATCTGGCCATGCATAAGGGTCATCATACTATCGCTCCAAAGCAAAAGTAGCAAGCAGCAGTCTGATGGTGAAAGAACTTTGACCCATTTCTTCTTGGGTTAATGAGTGTGGAGTGGGGGGAAAGGGAAAACTTTGAATCTGAATTAATCAAAGATATGGATGGTGACTTTAAGTAGAGAACCCTAAGAGTAGAGTAGGTTCCAAACTCAGCCCAAAAATGCAATGGCTGGATGAGAGCCAAAGACCTTGCCAGGAACTCTTGAGATTATTCAATTGAATCATTCAGATGAGAAGACTCTTTAGACCTAATTCAAGCACTAGACAAATATGCACTCTTCATTTATTTGCAATTCACCTGTTCTTACAGATCTGGAAATTGTAATGCCTATTTCAATTTTGTATATAAATACTTGCATTTGATTTAAGCTTAATATGATCTACGTTACATTAAGAAAGGTTTCAAATCACTGACACAAACCTAAAAAAGAAGGAGCGGGGTACTTAGATGATCCACGTCACCTAGGAGACTACAAGGTCCCAACGGTCTCACTGCCATGTGTTTAATAAATAGCAGCTTTTTGGCACCTGATCCAGAGACTCTTCACATGCCTAGGGCTCTGAAGGGATCAGTAATAAAGTGTTGAAGCAGAACCTACCTGCATATAAAAAATTAACAGGAAAACTCACTAATCAAGCATTTACAGTGAGTTTATCCTGCATCAGCATTTGCAGGCTGCTTTCAGACATCAGTGTTTGCTCAATTCTTTCCCCACAAAGAACCCAAAGCTGCCTCACCAAAAGTTGTCTAGACACCGTATTCAAGTTTCTGAATCCCGAACAATAGCAAAGACACTGACATCTACAGCAGAGCAATCCGAGAACTGAGAATCTTTCTTTCAAGCCACCTACCAGCTCTGATATTGGTCAGCTTCCTAAAAATACCTGATACTAAGCAGCTCCAAATCTTTTTACGCAAAAGGTTTTAAATGTACTCAGCTATAAAACAGAAAAACATGTGCAGTATTCCACTTCACATTCAGTTCTGATCACAACAGAGCCCTAATGGTGTCATCATACCTAATTCTGCAGCGGATTTGATGTCAACATTGTCATAGCCACTGCCAATACGCACAATGACCCTGAGGGCTTTGAATTTCTCCAGATCCTGACGAGAAAGGGTAATGGTGTGATACATCAGAGCTCCTACTGCCTCATTCAGCACCTACAACAAAAACCAGTCCAAATCAATCTCTGCTTTGGTTACTCTAAGAGGCAGAGCTCTACGTCCGAATGCTTGCTCATTTTCTTGCCCACCTTTTCATGGATTTCCTGAGTTGACTGAGCATCGCAAAATGCCACTGTAGCAACATCCTTCAGGATGGGCATCTCCACAGTGCAATCTCGTCCATCCAGGAGTGCAACCAATGGCCGTGCCGGCATTGGGCCATTCACAATAGGAGGCCGTATGCCTATTAAGAAAGTCAGCAGGAGTGATTACATGAACGACAAGAATTCTGGAACCCTCATTAGCTAGTCCAACAAGTCACTAGTTCTGTTGAAGTTCTATAGTGTGTAGGAAGGGATTAGTCAAAGCAAAAGGAATAAATAGGAAACAAACACAGGGAAATGAAGCTAGAAAAAAAACAACCCTCTGCCACCACTACATAAAGAAAAATAAAACAGGTTTTATCAATAATGAGGTAATAGAGGTGGTCTGCTCAGAAGCACGCCATCTTGCTGTAGGCTCCTGAAACTAGTTATAAAGCCACTTCAGGCCTACTCCCTATTAACCTGCCCCCCTCTCGCACCTCGGCATGCCAAGACACTAAGTCTATTTCCTCCTTAAGCGAGCAGAAGAACTCGTACGTTCACAGGGCCTCTGACAGCCGTGGGCAGCCACTCCTCTCAAGAAGGACGAGGCACCGCAGGCAGCTGCTGCAGAAGCGCTGGGTGGAAGCCCCCGCGCAGGCGGCAGGACCCGGACAAGGTGCCGGCAGGCCCGCTCGCCGCCGGCCGGATGGGCACCTCAGCTCGACAGGAAGAGCAGCGGCCAGGCCCAGGTCCCCGCCGCACATGGGCCCGCAGCCGCGGCTGGCGCTGGTCCCCGCCGCCCGGGCACTGGGCCGCTGCCGGGCGTGGCCCCACGCGGCGCCGCCGCCGCTGCCGAGGGGCGCCCGCCCCGCCTCACCTTCGCAGATCCGGTCCAGCCGCTGCCGCTTCACTTTGTGCCGGTCCATGGGCCGCGCCGCACCGCCCCTCAGCGCCGCGGAGGGACACGCCGTCACTCGTCGCCGCCGCCGCCGGCTCCCGCCGCCCGCGCAGACGCGCCCGCCGCCGGCTCCCGGGAGGAAGCGGAAGGGCCGGGCCGCGGCCCCGCGCCGAGCGGCCCAGCCGCCACAGAGGCGCCGCAGCTTGGGGCGCCGCTTGCTTCCGCTTCCGGCCCGCGCCCGCCGCCGCGGCCCGCCCCACAAACCTTTGCGGTGCGGCAGCGATCGAGGCCCAGCGGCCGCCGCCGGCACGGCGGGGCGGGGCGGGGCGGGCGCCGCCGCCGCTGCGGGGCCTCTCGGTCCTCCCGCGGGCCGCCGGGCCCTAGTTCTCCTTGGCCATAGCCGGCTCTGGGGCGTCCGGGTCCTGCGGGAGCGGCGTGCGCCTGCGGGCCGGGAACCAGCACCGCGGCCCGCCGGGCTGCGGGCCCGGCCGGGGAGCCCGCCCTCCTCCCGAGGGCCGCCGGGCAGCGAGGGAGCGCGGAGCAGGGCCGAGCGCGGCGGCAGCCCCGCCCATCCGCGCCGGGCGGGACCTGCGCGGCCTTCGCGGCGCCGCCCGCCGGGAGGGGCTGAGCCGGCCCCGCGTTCAGGCGTGCCCAGGCCCGCTCGGCCGCGGGGGGCTCCCAGGCAGCCCTCCCGGGACCTTCGGGGTGCGCGAATGCCGGGCAGGGAGAGAACCACCGCTGCAGAGAGGTGCCTCTCCGAGCCCCGGCTACAAGGGACCCATCGATCACGGTGGTCTTCAACCCCCAAGAGCCTTACAAACAACCAGAAGACTCACAGAAGTGGTAGAGACTACATGGCTTCTTGTGCCTTCCTGAGGAGACAGAAATCGCAGCTAGTCTACCCTGTTGCTTCTGCCCCTTTAGCCCTCCACCACCACCACCTCGTGTGGATCATCTTGTCTAAGCCGCGCGGGGGCCTGTGATGTGTTCTTGCGTGCCCCTTCAGGTCGCTGGTGTCTCGGCACTTCGGGCATGGAGGCACACAAACTCGGAAGGGCAAGAATGAAAAGCCACGATGAGAAGCAGCAGTGCAGTCTGTAAAGATCCAAGATGTCTCCAATTCTCAAAAACTCGACGACAGGGAATTCTCCAGCACACAGGCCCAGGCTAAAGAAAGGGCGAGTGTTCATTGCTGCCTTGTGCATGCAGAAAAGAGACACTGGCGGCCTAGCCAAAGCTGAGAACGGGGGCTTTTTGGGCCTGGCTCTGCTCTGGCTCTGCAGTACCTCTTGGAAAGGGGAACGAAAGTCTTCCCCGAAGTAAGAGTCCTCAGCAGATGTTTGCCATTCGGAGAGCAGTGACTTGGCTGCAAGGAGCTGACCAGGAAGGGTGGTTACAAAAGCCTACGTTGCCTGGAAGGTGGATCCTGGAGTATGGCTTCAGGTCTTCCCAGGAACCTCATTCTGCATGAGACAAAATGGGGAGCCATTCAAAACAGCTCAACTTCTGTCTTGCCACCTTTGCAGCCTTATCTCCCACACTTGTCCCATGGTCCTGTGAGTGGATCGGCACTACAATACCCTCTCCAGCATCTCTGCATCCCATCTAGTAATATCCTGCACTTACCTTGTCGCCGAGTGCGTCATGCTGACTGCCTTTCCCGGCGGAAGGTTTGACCCCAAGTGTGTGCTGACTGACATCACAGTCAGCTCCCTTAGCTAGTCACCACAATTCCTCACACTTCATGTACGAATAAGCTGCACAATATCACAAAGCGGGCTAATTTTCTAGCTCACCAGCTACCCCCACAACAGTCTCCATTACTACCGTTACCCAATGCCCACAAAGAGCTGGAGCTGGTTATTTCTGGGTCCCAGAATCTGTCTTTTTTTGCACAGATTGCCCTAAACAGAGACAGTTTCCTTCTGACCAAGCAAGAAAGGATGCAATCACTGTGAGATAGGTGGGGCAGCAAAGGACATTACACAAATTGAGCAAGCCTCAGGAGGTGGGACAAAGTAAGTGAGGACACAGACGGGAAAAGCCTTCCTCACTCCAACCTACATTCTGGATATCCAAAATTTACTGGCTTTTCCCTTAGCAGAGCATTAATATACGCCAGTTAGGGTTTGGAGGTGAAAGAGGAGATGCGATCACCTCCTTCACTACCCTTTTTTCCTCAAAAAAGAAACTGAGCACAAAGAACTTTACTGACTAAGTGCGTACACAAGTCCGAATGCACCAAACTCCAGGGCAGCGGATGCCACAGTCACTGCCCAGCTCCCACAATTCACAAGGCCTTGTGCTGCACCACCAGTTCTTAAAGAAGCCTATTTCAGCAACATGCTGAAAAGCTGATGATCTCAGTTGCCTGCTAACATCATCAAACCCTCAGCTGAACAAATACAGGCAAGGTGCAGTTTTGGATATGGGTGACAGTGATGAGAGCATAGGACACGCATGCCTGTGCTGTGAAACAACAGGAGCCACCTTAAAGAACTGTCACATAGCAAATAGTCCAGCTGCTAAGTTTGTTGCCACAGAAAAGCCAAAATCATGCATGGTGGGACAAGGAGAGTTAAGACTAGACATACGGTGAAACACGGTCTTGAGACAAAAGAAGTAAGAGGAAAGTCTCAGTCTTGTGCTTCCTAGAGGCAGAAAAGGGTCTGAGCATTTCTCCTTACTCCATAAACTTACACACCCACTTTGCAAACTGACCTCTGATCAAATCCATTCCACGTTTGTATTGACCTCATCTCTGATAACTATTTAAACCAGTTAAAAAAAAAAAAAAGCCACCAACAAAAAACCCACCACAAAAGAGTTTGGGGTGGGTAGAGACTAATATGGGTACAACAGGTAAAATCCATCCAGACAAATTAACAGCTGCAAGTTGGAAAAACTGCCATCACAGGGCACATCTGGCTGATCAGGGAAAGGCTACGGAGGGAAACAGAGTCACCACATCTCAGGAAGGACCAAAACCCTTGCACCAACCCACACAGCGGTGATGGCCAGCTCCGGAAACCCTAAGCAGTGAAGCATGCCATGCCGATTGTCACCTTAGCCCTCTGTGGAGGAGCAGATTTCCACTCCACTCAGTACTTGCTCAAGTCAGTCTTCTAACTAGAGAGCAAGCCCCTAGCCTACAAGTAGTCTTCTAGTCAGTGAACCAACTCCTGTCCAACAGCAAGCTTTTTCCCTCTCCTGTGACTTCCATGATGGAGCTGGGGAAGAAAATTAACATGGATGACTACCGGTATATCATATATATCCATCGTTCATTTGCATCCTCTGTTCTGGGCTGTTCTGGGCACTGCCACTCCAACTTCTTCTGCCTATAAAAACAGTATAGCAAAATATAGGCCTTTTAATATCCTCCTCCCACATCATCCCCTAATGCCCAGGGACCCATCTTTGCATGTCGTGACTGTACCTTCCACAATTCCCAGATCACATACCTTTCCTCAGAAAAGCACAGCAAGCACAAGCAAGAGTAAATTCAGAAAATGAGAAAATGTAAATCCACAGAATTGGCATGGTCAGCACTGAGTAAAGTGTCTGCCCCTGCCTCCCTTGCAGCTCTTACCATTTACTGTGTCCCCTGGAAACTCCATGGAGTCTCTGGGAGAGTGTGAACAAAAGAGACACATCCCTTGCTGTGCCTGACCACAGTGTAAGACAATATACACGTTTGCTGACTACAGCCAGGCTCAACACAAGATGCAGCTTTGCCTCGCTAAAAGCCTCAAAATGCTGAGTTATTTTTGCCCTCCTTCCCAGCCAATACAGAGAAAAATCTTTATCAACTGAACGGATCCTGTATCACATCCTAGAATCTGTTAACTTTAGGATCAGTCCAGGCAAGGGAGAAAAAGTTGCACACCCTGAGAATCCTCTACATAAATTAGGACAAGCGCAGAGGAAGTAACATCGCCAAGCAAGTGCTATACAGTTTATTGAAGAACAAATTCAAGCCATTAATTATACAGACATTCCTGGTACCTGATCTGAAGTCCATACAATTAATCTACTTTAACATGGCCCTTTTCTTCCGTAGCTCCCAAATTCCATTCAGATATACCACTGTATGTTTTAACAAATCTGCGTGCCTTTCTCCTGCTGTGCGTTGGGGTTTGGCGAGCAAAAGGCAACGTGGTGATAATGGGAACTGCGAGCTGGTGACTAGGGCAGTTAAACAATAACAAGGTAAGAATGTTTGGCAAAGGTAGAGGCAACGAAAGCGTAGAAAGTGCTTAGAAAAATGCAGTATTTTCAGGCTCACTGGGTCTGATGACCCTTAAATATCTCGGGATATTTCATGAACTGGTCGAAATAATGACGGATTCTTGAAGGGTGAGTCAGATACCAGGAGCGTGAAAGAGGCCAAAACCTGCCCAAGTGGAAAGAGACAAGAAGATAGGCTAAGGATTATGAACCAATGAATTTGCCTGTAATTTAAAAAAATAATAATATGGTGCATGTAAGTTGTTTGTGGAAATCAATAAGACTACTACTCATCTCCAACACAGTTTGTCAAGAATTAATCTATTTTCTCTTTCAAAGTAAGAGCCCTTATAGATAAGGGAGAAGCAGAAAAGATCACCTGTCTTGACTCTAGTGAGCTTTCTGAAGCTGCTTCATGTGATATCGTAGTCAAGCCATGACCTAGATTAAACTACTATAATGGTCTTGTAATTAATACTACTCAGTGGCAAGCTGCTGGACAGCCTTTTAGGGTAGTATCATTACATACCCTGTCTTTTATGCTTCCCAAGGCATGCACTGCTGAACATCACCCATAAGGATGAACTACAGTCAATGCTCAAAACATAAGCTATCCAGAGGTGTTGGGAGTGCACATAAACTAGGGAGAATTCAAATAAGAGCATATGTTAAACAAACAATAACAATAAAGTGCTGAGAATGAAAACTATTTTACAGGTGCCTTCAGAAACAGCATATTGGTTAGAGAGATTTTCGTTTGACCCAGTATGGTTGTTTTTACACGGTGTGAGTATCCCAGGCTGACAACAGGAGAACTTCTGGTCTTCCTTGGGAGAGGAGGATTGACCAGAGGACCTCTACCTGTTCCCTCTAGCTCTATTTCTCTACAGGTACAGATCCTGACCCAAAGACCATTAAGTCAGTGAGCAGAGGTTTGCTACCTCCAGCCATCTCTGAAGGCGCTGTAGCAGATAAAAGATGACAGAAGAACCATACTTCCCCCCATCCCTGTCCCCCCAAATGTCAGTTTGCCAACAATGCAGAAAGCAAGCGTAAGAATAGGAGTTAAGCTATCCAATCACCTTCTACAAGTGCATGTGCACACTCACACCGCTACAGAAGGCATTGAGAATGAGGAACAGCTCTGTACAAAAAGCAGTGAATTTGATTACGACAGTTAATTAAGTTTGGAAAAGTGAGGCAGGGTAGGCAGAGTTCTATAGACTCTTGAATTGTCTGAAAAGAGCGAATGAAGAACGAGTGTGAGTATCGAGTGGAACTGGCAGGTTCCAAACAAGCAAATACTCATCCTCATCCCCCCCCCCCCCCCCCCATTAGCTGAACAGGGGAACTCCTCCCTGGGGATGCGACACGTTTTCTCCCGGCGATCAGGGACGCTCCGGCTCGTACAACAGCTCTAGGGGGCGGGGCGGGGCCCCTCTCGCTCCCGCCCCCAGGCACCGCCCCGGGCCCAGACACGCCTGACGCCCCGCCTGCGGGCAGTCACACTTTACACGCCCGCAGGCCACGCCCTCCTACAACTAGGGCGGTGATTGGTTCGCTAAGTACGCCGAGCTCTCTGGTAAGAGCAACGCCCCGCCCACGAGACTAACGGCCTCTTGAGGGGCTCACCGTCCTCGAGTCACGTGGCCGCGACCCAATCGGAACGCTTCTCTCCGACCGAGCCCCTGGGCCGCCCCGACCGCCCTCTGGCGGCGACGGCCGCGATTGGCCGGGGCCGGGGCCGGGGCCTGCGCGCCCTGCCGCGGGAGGCCGGCCGCTCGCTGCCCGGCAGCCCCCGGCGGCTCTGCACGCCCCTCTGGTTCCGCCGCCTCAGCACCGTGCCCGGGTGAGAGCTGGGGGCCGGGGCCGGGCGGGTCCCGGGTCGTGGCGGAGCCGCGCTGACGCCGCCGTGCCTCGCAGGGCCTCCCCCGCGCGCCGGTGTCGCCTCAGGGCCGCCGAATCGCCCACCCCCGGTGTAGCCGCGGCGGTGAGCGCGGAGCCCGGCGGGGCGTCCCCCCGCACGGGCCGCTGTCCCGGGGCCGCCGCCCGACTCCCCTCTCTCCCGGCAGTCTGGGCGGGCTCTCCGGGGGGCCGGGACGGCTCGTAAGTCGGGGGCGGGGAGGGGCGCGGAGGGGCGGCGCGGGAGCGACGGGCCCCGGGCCGCTGTCCTGGGGGCTTCCCCTTCGCACAGCCGCCAGCCCAGCGTGCTGACGGGATCGATTAGTTTTAAGAGCCTGAAATTTAACGTGGGAAATGACAGCACCGCCCTCCTCCAGGTAATTAACGACTGAGCCTGGCGAGTTGAGCCGGTTGCCGGCTGGGTGTCCTCTCGCCCGCGTTTTGTGACAGGTTACAGGTTGCAAGGGCATGTGCACCTCAGGACGGGTCACTCTCTGAGCTCGGCTTCCTCTGTGCTTTTGTAAAAATTTGTTGCACATACACGGCCTTTTGGGCGGACTCCGTAAGATATGGTAACGGGCAACCCTTCCAAACTTACTCTTCCAAGTAGACGGCTGGTTTGAGTTGGGTTTTAGTCATTGACATGTACATCTTTCTGGCCCCAGCACTAGCCAGAAATAATTCCCGCTGTACGTTTCTCAGGTGCAATGCTGCTGTTGCTTTTTAAGAGACCCAAGACCTCTTAGATGACTGGCTTACATTTTGTGAAAGAAAGCACTGCTTTTACAGTAGCTTCAGGGAAACGACCAAGATCGGAACACAGAAATTGCATTTACCCTCGTTAGGGCTCTTCAGACCTAGCACTGCACATAAATAGGTGAAATGAAATTTCCTACAGCATTCAGGCACCTGTTGATATCTGACTGGCAATTTTCCTCCTTGCAGAGTGTCACAGAAGCAGCATGTGAGATCTTTCCTGGTAAGCAGTTCCTCATTACTGGAAGATGGGCTACTGTATTATCTGTGAGGATACAACCAAAAGGAGGGCAGTGTGTGCGCGGAGTTTGGACATGCTGTACTGTTGGCTGCTGCTGTCAGAATTCACAGTGAATGTTTCTATTTTAGACACAGGTGCTGTGCTCAACACCAAGTTTCCAAGATGCTGTGCAACAAGACAGCAGGGAGATTGATAGCCTCCAAAAGGTGAGTTTTCTTTCAGGTAGGAGAAGAGAACAGTGGGCATTTAGCAGTAGCTTGAAATTCTGCTCAGTAAACCTGGAATGGGGCAAATCTTTGGGTTTGCAATTCCCTATAGTATTTTGGAAAGGGGCTTCCCTTATGCAGGGATCTGTGCCTTCTTACTGCCATTGTGAAGTCTCTATCTTATACAGGTACTGGGGGTGTTGCTGGCTTTCATTCATCTCCCACTCCCTTCCCATTCACCAGAAGCTATTAGCTGGGGTTCTGTCTTCCAGCATGGCTGTCTTGGTCTCTGGACCCCTCCTCACCGAGGACACCGATATCAGCGAGGTGAGTGCATTACTTTACGCATGTGTTATGAGGAAAGGCCTAAGCAGGACCAAAAATTTGAGGCAACAACTTTTATTTGTAAAGCCAGTTGTTTGGATTCGCATCTTTGGGCATCCATCCATTATCATGGCACTATTTACCTCAAACCTGACAGGACTCTGTAGGAGAGGCATCTTAATCCCACTGCAGGGTTGACAGTGCTGCCCTCCCACTGTGGTGCCCTTTTGTGACTTGTTCTGCTCTGGGCCAGGTCTTTTTCCTGAAGAAGCCTCGCCTCCCTTCCATGCCACAGAAGCGCCTGATCCTTGTGTTCCACTGTGAATTCTTCTCTGAGAGGGCTCCCAAGATGTGAATCCTAACCTTGACTATTTCTGGGGATGGGAAGAAAGAAAGTGCCTTTTGCAAGGACAATGGTTCATGCCACAGTGTTATTCCTTCCCTAACTGACTGCTCTTTTCTTGGCATTCAAAGGTGCCGCTATCTTAGGGAAGAAGATCGTGCCATGAATGAGTACCCTGCACTACATTAACCCTGAAGGAAGGCTATAAAGAATTTTTTCCTGAGTACAAGGTAACAGGAAGACCTCTGGGCAAGATGCAGGGACTAGAGAAAATACCATCAGAATACTCTGGCACAGTATAGCTGTCTAGCCAGTTCCTATCTGTTATGGAAGAGTATAAAAAGGTGGCAAATGTGGACTTGTATTTATTTCCCCAGAGAATTCTCCATCATTTAGCAACTTGTGGCATCTGTGTATGTAATAGCCCTTGGTAGGACCTTCTTCTATAAATGTTTCCATCTTACTTTTTTTCAAATCTATGTAAATTTGTAGCATTCATACTGCCCCATAATAGGCTTCCGAAGCTTCATCGTATCTCATGTGTTCTGTTTTCTTTTGGTGCCTACAGTATTGTATTGAGCGACTGTAGTTTTTCATTTCATGCTCTCCAAAGCACTCAGGGTTTCACAGACCTCTGTCTGACCCTCCTCAGTCATTTCTTCTCGTCTGAAGAATCTCAGTGTATTCAACTCTTCCTTGCTAGGAAGCTATTTCATACTTTGATCAGCCTTGCCACCATTTTCTGTATCTCTTCCATCTCTGTTATATTCTTTGAGATAGAGGGCCTAGAAGGACTTTATGCAGTTGCATAATGCTCTTCTGTGTTTTGTTGTTTATTCTTCCTATTTGATTAGGTTTTAGTTTTGGGTTTGGCCATTACTGAGCTCATGAGAACTGATATCATAACAGGCAGTTCTGTGGAGCTCCCAAGGCCTTCCTCCCAAATAGTCTGTGAAAGCTGATAATTTTTTTATGTAAAGCTAGGATTGTTTTCTCCCCATAGGAGCTGATGTAGCTAAAGATACTCATGGATTGCCTGACTCCTAATTTGTTTCAGCCAGTGGACTGTGCTTCTGTCTCACCTGTAGGTGCTGGCATGGATAAACAATGATTGTGCCCAACTGAGAACATACTGGCTCCTGGGATAAACCATCTACTTTTGTCTGCCCAGCATCTCCCAATACTAACCACTCGACACTATGCATTTTCCCTCCATTTACCAGGAAGTCTGTGAATCTCAGAGCTATTGTCCAATGCACCATCAGGACTTCAAAGTAGAGCTGCTGAAGTTCCGCACCAAGAGCAAGTCATGGACTACGGAGCGAAGGAAGCAGGACCAGACCACTCGCCTCATGAAACTGTGAGCGCCAAAGCAATATCTGGACTAGAAGCTGCTTAAAAGAGTTGTGTCTTCCAGAGCAAAGTTCAGCTCCCTGAAGACAGCTAGACTGTGATGGTGAAAGAAAGGGAAGGGAATCTGCCTTCTTCTGCTGAGACTGCTAGGACAAATTAGGAGGTCTGTTTAAAAAATCTTGACACTGCCTCTGCAAGAGGCTGAGCATAAAGCCACAAATAAGAGAGTACCATAACTGCCTAGGGAAAGAACGGGCTTTGTTCATTAAAGACTAAGCCAGTTTTTAGGCTGTCTTGCCTAAAGACTACAAGGTAGCGTATGTCATTGGTTGAGCTCTCATCCCTCCTGCTTCAGACAGGAGTCTCCGTGTTTTTCTTTAATACACATTGCTGTGGATTTTGTTGTTAATTGTCACTTCTGACTGGTAAAATAAAGAGTTGGAGCAGACCAAAGTGTTTGAGCACTGGACCTTCTCCCCTGTGGCAATTCAGTGTTAAGAAAGCGAAGCATGCAGGTGCTAATGGATACCTAAAATGATGATTTCTCAGCCCATCACCAGCCAGGATCAGGTATGCCCCAGCACATAAGTCTCCAGCAATTCTTTATGCTTCCATAAAGATCAACAGTGAGAACTGGAGAAGGGTAACTTCTCTATCGCATGTCTGTTAAGTCCTTATTGACATGTCAGCCGTGGTCTTCCCAAGCTGCAGCTATTAAATTACAACTACAGTTTTTTCTCGAGTACTGGCTCAGTGTAACTGAATTGCTCCTATCTCTGTTCAGACTCTAGGTGAGGGTGACAAGGCTGGAAATCTGACAGGTTTACATATATTTATATAGCACCAGCCAACAGATGGGGTTAGCAGACAGCTCTCTATAAGGGAAGGCTACTCAAATTCTCCCTTTTGGATGTTTTTATGGCCTCCTATAGAGCAGCTGAGGGTGGCTATTTTCAGAGAGAGACCAGGGCTAGGATGAACTCTATCCTGCTGCTTTCTGCCACTCCAATGGTTTGGCATGGGTTCTAAGGTTGTATGTAATAAAGAAAATTATCAAGGTAGAGAAATACTGATGCTAATTGAGAGTTAATCATCATGCACAATGAGCTTGTATGTTCTGCTTTACAGCTAAGTTACCCATCACCACAGAGCTCCTGACAATTAAACAAGGCATGAAATGGGGGTGATGGCAGTAGAGTTAAAAAAGAAAATATTGCTTTTCTGTTAGAATTCTATTAGGTGCCAGAGTAAAAAGAAAATATACCAGCCATGTATGTTTTAACTTTCTCCTGCCCTATGAAGTGATACTTTTGAAGGCTATGATTCTCAGAACATGTGTCCATATTCACTTATCAGCTTTTATCTAACAAAACCCACCTAAGAGCAAGAGAGATTGAAGATCATGCTCACTAGGAAAAGTGTCACCTTTTCTGCACGTCCTCTGGAGATGGTA
The DNA here is from genome assembly GCF_964195595.1 of Calonectris borealis. Lineage (NCBI taxonomy): Eukaryota > Metazoa > Chordata > Aves > Procellariiformes > Procellariidae > Calonectris > Calonectris borealis. The sequence goes on from NC_134326.1 coordinate 16,765,422, forward strand.
GAAACAAAGACAGCACTGTCCCTAGCAGGGTTTTCTAGACACTGCTCTGTGCGTGCCTGTCTATAAGGGCTGAGGTGACTGACAGTGCACCCCTGCCGTGCACCCAGTGGGGCTCTGTCCAGGGCTTCTGGGCATGGTGTGAGGATGGGACCCACCTCCAGGGACCGCGGCCACAACCTGGTGCAGCCAACCAGCACATCTCACTCCTAGGAAGAAGGGATTAGGACAGATCTCTCCCGAGAGATGGCACAAACAGAAACTGCAGAATATCTAATGTTCCTGAGCCTTCCTAGGCCTGCATGAGGGGATTTTTTTTTCACCCCAGGGCATTAGGTGGGCTACAGACTCCAGTACGGTAGGCCCTGTGTATGCGTGTTCATCGAGAAGAGATGGTGCTGTACTCCTTTGAGTTACTCCCCGCTATCCTGCCTCCCCAACCATGCGACCTACCACTGAGCAGGCCCTGGGGATCTAGCTAGAACATCTTCCATTTTATTACAAGTTATCTAGATCATTGGGGTAAAAGAGGTGCAGATACCTGCAATGGTGCCTCAGCTATTGGCACAGCTTCCCTTCAGCATGGGTTAGTTAAAATAAAAAAACACCACCACAACAGTGTCTATATACTGCTATTAAAAAAAAAATGGACAGCTTTACCCATTTGGCTTGCATGCAAAGTCTGAGAGGCAAGCCTTACCTTCTCACCTATTAGCCAAACAGCCTTAGCGCTCTGGAGCACATTGCGTATGGCACATGGAGTCTCCCTTCACGTTTATGCTGACGGACCTTCACCTCCGTATAAAACCTCAGTTAAAACCTCTCTGAGCACAGTGACGTATCCTCCTGAACTGTCAACAGTATCTTGCTGATAGCTCTTAAAGCAAGTACTTTGTTGGATGCTTAAAAAGGAGGGATAGGAGGGAAGAGAGTTTTTTTCTGAGGACAGACAAAGAAATTGGAAATCCTAGAAACCTTGTTGCCAGGGGCAGAACTAGTAGAGAAAGCCTAATCCATCTGGACGCAGCAGCTCTATGTTGTGGTCCAAAGTCCTGCCATGTGGGAGCGGCTCGTACCTGGGTCTTTCCTGGTAGTCTCTAAAGCACCTAATGCTGCTGATAAGATGTAAAGTAAACAGCCCCTGCGCTGCTGCCCTGCCATGTGCCCATCTCTTTTACAAGCAAAGAGGCAAAAACGTACAGGAGTGATTAAAATAAAAACCTACTGCAAGCAGCTGGAGCCTGCTGCCTCCGGTTCTGTCTTCCACAGCACTGAAAGGTAGAGAAGGTGGCAGCAGGGTGGGACCACTGATCTTGGCTGCCTAATGTGCCTTGGAGTCCTCTGTCTCATGGCTTGAATGAATGGAAACCCAGTCCATTTCACTGCGGAAGCTGCTGAATCAAGGGGAAATAATCTAATATATATTCTGTAACTTGATTGCTCTTATACCTGCTTAAATACCTTGCCAACCTACAGGAACACTAAGATCTTGTTTTCACTTCCATTATTTTTCTGTCTGTTATCATGTTCAACATGGTACATGCCCTCGAACAGCTGCTACCCCTAGAGGCTTGGGTCTGTCTTGCCACTGCCAGATCCGCTGTCCCGCACGCTCATTTAGCCAAACTTGGGACAAGGAGAGAGCAAGTAGCTGACAATATGCGTCATGGATATACCAGGATCAGAACAATGGGCTCACAGTGCATCCCTTAAATGTCTTTGAATCAAAACCTAGTGTAATGCATTATTAAAGCTACTTACATTTTCTACGTTCTTGTCTCTGAAAAAATTTAGTCTTAAGGTAGTAGAGCAGTGCTGTTCTAAGGAGCTCCTCCTTTCTTCTCTTGAAGAAATATTTTAGCTTTCCTTTCACAAATAATTTTTCTTCTGAGCTGCTCAGGACTTGGATTGCTTCTGAATCTGTCATCCAAGCATGTGCACACTAACCATTGCCTTGACTAGTTGGTGGGAAGGGACTTAGAGAGTCTCTAATCCAAAACCTGTGTGCTAGGCAGTACTACCACCAACGCAAGAGCAAGTCAGCTGTGTCTTTTTCGACAAGTTTGGCTACAGATTCCAACATGTCTCTGGATAACCTGTTCTAGCACTGCACCATCTTCTTAGCAAAAAAGCTTTTCATAGTATCCAGCCCGAACAACCCAAGCTACAAATTGTGGCCATCATCACTTCTTATATCACCTGCCATTGCCAGCATGAGTTTGGTTTTTCGCCTTTGCAACTCACACTGAAGTAGCTGCAGGCTGATAATAGGTTGCCTCTGAAACTCCTCTTTGCCAAGGAAACAAGCCCAGCTCTGTCAACCTCTTTGTAGGTCACATGCTACCATCTTGGTAGCCCTCCACTGGGCTCGCTCTAGTTCCTCCACTTCCCTCTTGAACTTCAGAGGTAGGGATCTGCACACAGCAGGTCCACACCACTGGCCACACCAGTGCTAAGCAGACAGGAATAACTTCCTTCAGTCTCTGGCCACGTTCTTCCTAACAGTGTGGTGCGTGGGTTGTTGTCTTACTCAGGATCAGCACTTACTGGTATCCATGGCAACTTCCAGGTCCTTTCAGCGGGGTTGCTCCTCAGCCAGTCACTCCCCACCCAGAACAGATGCATGGGGTAACTGTGCCCTGTTATAGAACTCCACTCTCCTTCCTCAACTTCACAAGGTGCCTGTGGACCCAGTCCTCTCATTTCTCAAAGTCCCTCTGGACTGAAGCTCTGTTGTTCAGCAAGGCAATTGCTCACCCTAAATTATCATCGTAAATTAGTTCCTTTTTCCTGTAGGATGACTTACAGACAGCTACTCTCCCCAAAGATATAGTCTATCCATTAAGCTATATAACTTGGTACCTATCCAGATAGACACCTAAATGTCTCTGATCTTCCTGCTGTGAACCACACTCAGGCTAAAATACAAGAGCAGCTTTGAATGCTTTATTCATAGGAACAAAAGAATAAAACTAGCTGAGCCAAAAGTGGCCGAATACCACAGGTACTGAAGCAGAAAACTATGGGTAGCTGCTTTGAATGTCAAACCCCTGAACTTTCTTTGGCAATGAGCAACCAGAGCTGTTTAGGGCACTAGCATTCAAGTTAGGAAATGAAAGAGGTTTTTATTTGGTTTTCTATGGATATAGACATTAACTTCTGCTGGGCTGTTTGCATTAGGTTAATATTTCTGTAGTGTACAGGTGTTAATATGAGCCGTAAGTGTCTGCTGTCTGTCTCTAGCCCTGTAAAGAGCAGAGTGTGGCGCTGTAAATATTAGCCCAGGCAGAGAAGTGTTTGCACAGCCCTCCTCCGTGCTGCCTCCTGCAGCACTACTCTGATGGACTCCTTACAAATGACCCAGGCTCAGCTGTCACAGCCTCGGCACCTTCGGCATTGTGCAGTAACGTGCTCTGGTTTTGACTCAAGAAGGGTTGTAGTGATCAAATCCTGAAAAATGCAGCAGAAGCACCAGTGTGCTATAATCTTCATGAGATTAGTACTACACAAACTAAAGTACAACTAAGTAACTCAGCACATACTGCAAACAAAGTACTGGCTTGGTTAAACCCGCTCTTCACTGGCTGTGGCAGTCACAGACATAGAGAAGAAACACCCAGCACATCACTGGAACTGCTGCTTGCTTTAATATCGTGATATAGAGTCATTTCAGAGGGAAACTAATGATTTGTGCTCTCAGTTTGTTCAAAAGGGCTCCCCTGAAAGGACTGTCCATTGCTGTTGATTTGAACAGAAGAGGAGACTGAAACTATCCTCCTGCAGGTACTGTAGGGATCTTCCTGCCACCAAAGAAAGGAACAACTAATGAGAAAACAGCACCAGCATGGTGAATGGAATCCTTGTTCCAGAGGATCCTGCGTGCACCTCACACAGCCTATGATAAGACATAACATAGATGTGGCCTGCCACGTGTCCAAACCTCCTGAATGAGTTCTTAATGTGTTAGAGGAAAAACTTCCATGCGCTGTATCAAGTCTTTCATAGCCTGAAAGCAATATGAAGCAGATGGACTGCGATGGCTCCAATGCATTTCAAGGACATGAGGTTTGGTGCTAATATTTTCCATTAGAGGCAGTTGGATTGTAATGTGCACTGCAAGGACCAGAGGGTCCAGACTCATGAATGATAAAACAAAAATTAAAAGCAAAGTAAGGTAGTATTCCAGGGCGGGGAGGTGGGGTAATGAGGGGAGGAAATGTGCAAAGCTATACTGGTCATGCTGCCTGTAGAGTACTGGGCTGGAGAGAGAGTTCCTACCACTCTGTAAAAGCAGTCGCTCTCTTTGGCTGATGAGTCTCAGTGTAATGGCCAAAACCACACAACCTCCATGAGGACAAAATAAGGATGAAACAGGCAATACAAACCTGATGCCTGATCACCTTGCATACAGCTGTCCTCCTCAATCTCAATGCGCATCAGGCAGAGCAGCTTTTACTTCAGAGAATAAAAGCAGAGGAAGATGGTTCACTCCGGAGTCAGAGCGCAAGTTCTGTCTTCATGGGATTCAGTAGAAAGGAACTGCAGCTCTGTAATAACATTGGCTCTGGTTCTGTAAGGTAACTGATTGCCTACTTGACCACGACAGACGACTTTACTGAGTGTTTTCCTCACCTCTTTTGAAGTGACAGCCCGTCACTCATGTATGTGCAGGGATGACAACCTCCAACCAGTTGCTGAGGAGCAAACGCTAGGAAAAGAGTGTGACCACATGAATGTGACTGAGTCTCTGGACTCAAAGAATTTGCATGCAAATTGGCTTCCTTGATGAGCAGCTCTGTGCCTCAAGGTCTCATGTGTAAATGGTAACAGTTCTCATGAGCTTGTGTTTAAGTGAGTGTGTTTAAGTACTTAAGTGATGATACACTGCCCAGGTACTGCTTAGCCTTATGAACAGAATGGTGCTTACTGCAGTAGGTGTTGACAGATGCTATGGACAAATCTGCCAGGACAAGAAGGAAAGGAACAAGGTGTCCAATTTTTGTATGTGTTTAACCCCCATGCAACCTTGATGCACAAGATTAACACTTCAATTTTGGGTAAAACAAAATACTGGCAAAGATCTGACAAGAATTTACATACTATGAGCCTTAGTCACATATCTATTTCATCACAGGACCTACTGACCTCACTAACCCCAAATCAGCCAGGACCTATATGAACCTGCAAAGAGCAACAAAGATAACATAAACCATGGAACTGGTGCTAAAAGCTGAGGAAATCAGATCAGAGTTGATCACTGTTTCTGCAGCTGTTTGAGAAGGTCAAAGGCCTGGGACCTTGCACGGAATTAGAGAAACTGATTCCTGAGATATTATACATTACACTGGTAGATGACCCCCGTAGGTCACAGTTGGCCTATACAATTTCAAATGGAAAGAGTGATGAAAGCTCTGGTCGTGAGAGACTGGTAATTATCCAACTCTCTGAGACCTGTAATGAGGTTACAGTGCTGCTCTGCATGCGTGCAGGGGGGGAATAACCAAACAACCTTGCATGTCATGGGTCCCAGGCAAAGACACATAAAAGTATGCAAAAGTGGAGAAAGGGACCATTCCACTGCAGTCATGGGCTGTGCTGACTAGTGAAGTGTAGCGAATTGGCCAACCCTTCACCAGACATTAAGTTTGGGTTCCTCTACTTGGCCACTTGCCAAGGCAACCTGAAAACACTGCTACAGCATTCAGCTTTAACACAGAAGGAAGAATTTTCCCTTGCCTTTTTTATCTGCTGCAGAGCATAATTCAAAGCTGAGTTAATGAATCATGAAGCCCAAACCATAGGCTTTGGGTGAAGATTTATAATCACAGAATCAGAAAAACAGTCAAGGACCTTGAAAGATCCTCTAAACTATTCTTTTGTACCAAGCTGGACTGACCTGTCTAGAGCTGTTCTTAAAGATCCTCAGTACATATGATCTCTTCTTTTTCTTCCCTCCCCACAAAAGTTGTTATCCTGTTGTAGAAGAAATTGTATTGGTCCTTGACAAATCCATCTGGGAGACAAATAGCAAGCCTGTTATTTTCCACACGCTAACAGATTGTTTATGTGTTCCAGAATTTTCCTAGAGCTTGAAGTTAAGATTAATTGGTTATAGTCTTTCCTTCCTTAAGGCACACACACTGTTTTCTCTTCTCCAGGCTTTTCTCCTGTGAGATGTTTGCTATCAATTCACTGAGTTTACTGAAATCTGTCTTTGCTTAGGAGAAGTGTAAAAACAGAATAATAGAAACAACAGGCGAAGGATCAGAGGCTGATAACCACTACCATCCAAATTGCCCTTTACATTCATAGTCTCAAAGAGCTATACCTGTCAGCTACAATCAGATCTAGCAGAGCTTCCCCTCCTTGGTCGTCATCATCTTCTATACCCAGAAAGTCAATAACACGTTCCACAAACTTCCTGTACCACCGGTACTCCTGTAACGAGGGATGCTGGGCAGCTATAACCTCCCACTGCTGTGCACTGGATGATTCTGCTTGGTTTTACAGCCAGCCAGCCTGGAACATAAATGGTAGTGCCCAGTTTTCTTCCCTTTTAACAATCACGCAAATTGCTTAGAAAAGACCCTCCTACAGTCTCAAAGCAAGTATACGAATCCATGACATAGAGGGCAACATCTCCTCTGCTTCTCCTGCCTGTTATTCCTCACAAGTTGCACACTACTGTATTAATATTCCAGCCATAGTAATCATCCAAACTCTACTGTGCCACAGTTATAATTTGGATCATGATTAAAAACTTTTAGATCCAATTGTTTATTCTTATCATTTCTCACAAAAAACCCCAGAGAGTTTCACAGTACTAACCCACTTCTTGTTTTTTCACACGTCATTATACGTAAACCTCCTTGCTCCTAGTTGTTCTTCAGTCTAACTGCTATGTTTTCTCCTCCTGAATGCTAACTGCAAACAATTCACTACAAAGTTAAAAAGGCTCCGTCCCATCCACCATTCTCCTTAATCTCCTCCAGCTATTAGACTTCGAGCCACGGTGAGAATGATTTTTCTCTCCGCCTTAAGCATGAAGTAAGAACCTCCAGTGTTTGTGGACAACTTGTTCACATTCAGAATTCTCTCACAGCAGCTCCCCGCAGTAAGCAGAAGGACTAATCTTTTTCAAAACCTAGGAAGAAGAGGGCACCGCTGAGTTGGCTTGTGAATACTTCATGTGTTTGCACAATTACTACCCTTTCTGTTGGGCTTTTTGGGCAGGTGGGGTAGGTCTCTCTACTTGTGCAAACAATCAACCTACAAAAGGTTTGCCTCGTTTCCATACACGAATGTTTGACGTGCACATGTCGGACTGTTACTTTTTCGCATTGGTTAATTTGACCTTAGGATGCAAACTAAAAAGAAGGATGTGTTCAAAAAGCAGCAGAGCTGCCTAAATGCCGGGTAGACTCTCAGAAATGCCATCCTTAGTGTGGATACAGACAAATAGCTCAATCGAGGCAGAGCCAGCAACAGGTAAGATACTGAAGTAAGACCCTTCACAACAAAGCCAGAAGGAAGGAGCCAGAAGCTCACTCCTCCCTCCTGCAGCCCAAAGCACCACCAAGGGAATTTATTCAAAAGCCAGTCAGCATCTGTCCCCTCCGAGCACTCCCTCCGTTTAAGACTTACTTTCTTTTATGGAAGCACAGCCCTGCGGGCGCCCCTCGCTGCGCAGTCACAGCTTCGCCCTCAGTCCTAGGATGTACTACGAACCAAAAACAAACCACAGTCCTCCACAACCCCCTTCACAAGCGCCCCTTGCAAACCCTGCCTGGGAAGCGCGTCTCCGCCCTGCCCGCACCGGCAGCTCCTCCGGACGCCCTGGGCACCCCGCAGCGGGCTCCCTGCGGCTCCGCCTGCCCCCCAGCCCTCCCCCCTCTCCCGCCACCGGCCCTTCGGCCGCACGCCCCCCGCGCCTCTGAGCGCAGCCGCGACCCCGCGGGCGGAGGCGCGGAGCGCTCGGCGGGCGGCGCCCCCCCCCCGCCCCGAGCCGGGCCCCGGGGGCGGGCCGGGCCGCGGGGCGGCGCTCGCCGGTCGGTGCCGGGCCGGGCCGGGCAGACCGCGCCGAGCCGAGGCGGGGCGGGGCGGGGCGGCGGCCGGTCACACGCCGGCAGGCTGCGCGCAGCATGTGAGCTGCGGCCCCAGAGCTGGGAGCGACCGACCGGCGGGCTCCAGCATGGGGCTCGCCCTGCTCCTGGGGCTGCTCCTCTCCCGAGCCGGTAACAGCGCCCGGAGCGCGGGGCGGCGGACGGGGCGGGCGCCGGGCTCGGGGCGGGCTGGGGAGCGCGGCGGGGCAGGGCAGGGCGGCGCGTCCCCCGTCCCTCTCCCGGCGGGCGGCGAGCGGCCACCCGCGTCCCGTGCCCGCCGCGGGGCGGCTGCGGGCGGCAGAGGCGGCGCCGGGGTCGCGGGCCGGCGCCCCGGGCTGCTCCCGCCGTGCTGGGCGGGCCCGCGGCGCGTCCCGAGCTCGGGGCTCCCGGCCGCTGCCCGTCTCTCCCTTCCCCGGCCACCGGCTCCGGCTGCCCCGGGCGCAGGCGGCGGGGAAGAACCCGCTGTCCAAACCAGGAACGGCGTGCCGCTTCTTGGACCCGAACCGCGGATTGGGAATGTGGCCGTGACCGAACTGGAGGGACGCTCTGGGGGGGAAAGGATGGTCCTCGCGGCTTGAGGAGGGGACGGAGGACGCCCTGCTCCTCTCCCTCGCAGCAGAGAGGGGCAGGTGCCGGGAGCTGAGCCCTCAACGCGGCAGGAAAGGCACCAAGCGAGCATCTGCTCTGGCTGGACCTGCCGTAACAGATCCTTGTCGTACCTCTCTCACGCTGACTTTGCCGAGAGCTTTTTTTGACATCTACCCTCCATGCATTCCCCCTCTGAAATGCTTCAGGCTGATAGTTTTCTGAGATGAGGCTCAGTTTGCAAAGACCAATCCAAGGAGCTCCTGCAGAGATGCAGCTGTTTCTTCTACTCTGCCTTCTACTACAGCCAGGTCACAAAAGCCGAGGATAGAAATTAATTCCTCTTTCCAATTCATCTCTTGTGCAGTCTTTATGGCTGATGTGACTAGAAATACAGAAACTACAAAACTGCTCTGAAGCATTCCTTGACCCTGGCTGTGGGATGTCAGTGCTTCACACTCAGAAAAAGCTGCCGCTGCTGAATATCACAATGACTGCTATAAAAATGGGCTATTGCACTGAGACCTCAGTAGCACTTGCAGCCACATGATTACAGTGTATTTCCCACAATTTTCCACGTCCAAGTACTAATGCTTCTTTGGTAACTGTGCTTAATAAAGGAAAGGTTTCCCTTCTGCAATCGTCCTCTCTTTCAATAGCATGGTGCACCAGGGGCATCAAAAAAAAAAAAGTATTATGACAGAACGTGGAGTGAAAAGGGAGAATAAAGAGATATTGTATTACCTATCCTTTTTTCTAAGATATAAATAATCATAGTCTGTGAATTGATTATTACCTTTTAACTTTTTGTTTGTTTGTTTTTAAACTACAGAAGGAACTCCCATACACATGCATCTTTAACATGTTCTGCAACCTAGTCCATAGGTCTAGGAAAGAATTAGCTTTCTCATTCTTTCATGTTATTATCTGGAATACTAAGACAAGGTTTTAAAAAATGAAAAAACATGGCAAGTATTAGGGCTTAAGACAATGCATAGCTATTATATGATGTCTGTATAGGAGGATTGTTTTAAATTTGAGGTTTACAGCAGCTTCACCTGAAGCATCTGGTACAGGCCTGTGGTAGAAACACAGTCCATCCACTTACACCCAGCTCTGCTCTACCATGGCAATTACCACATCACTTTAAAGTTTTAAAAATGTCACTTCAAACTCAGGTGCTTGCTGAGCTAGGAAAGTGCATCCTGTCCTTCTATGAACTTCCTACAACAGCTGCTGCAAGCCACTGTTGGAGGTGGGATACTGGGGGAGATGGTACTTTGGTCTGGCCTGATGGGGTAGGTCGGTTCCCTCAGTTTAGGGTTCCAAAAGCTACTGGAGAGAATGGACCGATTTGCTATTGGGAATTTGCACTGACTGCAGCATTACAGGATGTAATCACACTCGGGATGTTCGTTAAGGTTGTGCCTAGGTGTAATGCCTAACCAAAACCCACTGTGCTGGGTACAAAGCATTTCTGATGAGAGGTTTGTTTTTCAGGGAGTCATACGGTCTCTACGTAACAGCCAGATGAACAACAAAGTACAATAAGTTGTTAGAAAAGCAAAGGAATTTGTACAAGTGAGACAGAGACACCTAGATAGTATTACTGGGCTGTAGGAAAAGTAGAAAGTTTGAGAAGCAGACTAGCATAGAATTGTGAAGCCTTCTGCTTACAGCTAATAAACTGATGAAGCCAGCAAAAGTGAAGGAAGTGAGAGAACAAATTAGATGGTGAAGACGGTATACCGGTAATAGGAGCTGTACCAAGATTTTTTTCTGATCTGTAGTGAAGGCAGACTGAAATAGTACTACTGTACCTGCTGAACAAGAGAATCATAGGTGAGATCCTGTACCCAAAGAACATTAAAGGTAGATGTAAGGCTCAGCACAGTCATTTCCTAAAACCCGCCAAGCAATATTGTCCTGAAGGGAAGAAACATACTAGCCTATATATACATTTTATTAGCAAACAGTCTTGTTCCAGGTCTTCATTGTACTTGTACTGTAAACACAGATTCATATACTACAGAAATGAAGAAAGATTACGGGCTGAATTCAGCTACCTGTGACAACATAATGCTAGGTATCATCCTATTATCTCCATCCCAGTATATCTCCATCCCTTAGGAGACAACAGTCCATATAAAAAATTGAAAAAGCTGAAAAAGAAGTCTTGTTTTAAAGATTATATTGTTAATTGAGATTATTTAATACTTCCACAAAAGGTGGTCCATGTGTGTGTGTATATTTTTACATACATATATAGTCAATGCATGTGTTATTCAAATACACACACACAGAGAGATGTAGTCAGAGTTCACAAGCAACCAACAGATGAAAGCTGGCAGGCCAAGCCCGCATCCCAGCATTTTTGGCAGGGATTTCAGGGAGTGGGTTCTATATACTTAAACTGCTTGCATATCAGCACTTCTATATGAAGCTACTTGCATCTTATATTAAGGATTTATTCTATTGTGTAAAAAATACACATTCTTATTCTTAAGTTTCCAAGCTCAGTAAAGTAGTTGTTTTTACACCCTACAAATGGCTTTCTCAGTACATCTCTTAATGACCAGTATATACTTTAGCAATGGCAGCAGCACTGACAGCACAGTATGGTGTTACTATGTGCTTATTGCACTGTGGTTTTCATTACCCGGATAGAAGAGCTGCTTCAAAGCAGGCCTCAGCAACCCCAAGGTTTCCACAGGGATTTACTACTCCATAAAATACAGAGCCATTCCTGATCCTGGCCAAGTTGAAAGAGTTAAGGGTGATAAAAAAAGGTTTTATTAAACAAAATTATTTTTGAGACTTTTCTTTAACCTTTTGTTCTCTCTTTCATACATTAATACTCATCCTTTTGTTTCTAAATGGAGACAGCTCTTGTTCCTTACCACTCTGTATGAAAGACCCCAGCCAGTTCTGCCTCTTGAGAGGAGTCCTTACTGGACATAGGATGCCTACAGAGCAATGACAAGGTGCTTGTGTGGCATTCACCGTGAGCGGGATCCTAACAATCTTTTCCCTACTTGACCAGGAGACCTCCTGGCTCTGCCAAGGAGCGATTGCATAGCAGCACAGCAGCTGTGCCTCTCGGACTCTACCTGCAATGCCACCTACAGGATCCTGGAAAACTGTGCCCTGGCCAAGACTCGCTTCCTTCCACTGGATCATGATAGCAGGGTCAGATGTCTGAATGCAGAGCTAGACCTCGGAAACAGCTCTTTGCTGCACTGCAAGTGTCACCGGCGCATGAAGAGACAGGAGCACTGCTTACGCGTTTTCTGGACCGTTCACTCCAGCATGACAGATGGTGAGATGAAATAATACGAATTTACAAGGTACTAGTAAGGCTCACCCCTGCCCCCATCTGAAAACAACTGCAAAAGGCCACTTCCCAACACTGCAGGTATCACTTTGGAACCACGTCTCCTAGTGAAGAGAATTCATTACTGCTCTGTTTGATAAGCAGAGAAAACTGATCTGGTCTGGGACCAGTCCTTCAAATACTCCAGGGACCCTAAGAGAGCTACTCTGAGGCAGTTAGATGTAGTGCTGTCGAGGGGAGACTGCTGCGAAAATCACCTCAAAATGGTCATGTCTGTCCATCACTGAAAGTGGACACGTGATTATGACACACACTGTAATGGCATCCTTGAGCATGCTGCTTCTTTCCAGCTTTAGTGGGATGCTTCTACCTGGCCTCCCACTAAAGACCGCCCGTGCCGCACATCTCCTCACTAGTACTGAGGCTGAAAAAAACCCAAATGACAACATAGACCAAATTCCATCCAATTCCATTTGATGACAAAATGTAATGCTGTTTTTACACAGTAATACCTTTGCATTTCCAATTAAAAAAAAAATAAATTTTTTAAAAAAAAAAGCTGGTCACAAAGCATTTCTTCCACTGCATAAAATATCTTGATTCTTGCCTAGGTTATTTCAATTTGGAGACCTCTCCCTATGAGAATCCAGCGAATGAAGAACGCTGGAAGACAGACTATAATAAACTTGCAGCTCTGTTATCAGGTAAGGATTGTAATGGTTACATGATATAATGCTGCCCTTTCTTATCTTTTCAGGGGCTGAAAACTATGAAGAAGAACAATTTGGGGTAATGGCCCCTTTAATCAGAGGAACGCCTGCTCTGGATACTTACCTAAATTTGTCCCCCTTACCAAGTGTAAATGTAGCCACAGATCCAGGCCTGTGAAACAGGGAATAACCCACAATGATGCATTCTCTGAAACAAACACCCTACGTGAACCAATAAAACATACGATTTTGTAACTAAGTATACCTGCAATGTCATACTACAGACACATAGCAGGACTAATATGCTTTGTTCTTTTTGATGTTCCCAATCTGACCATCGAGTTAGGGCTACTCCTGTTTCCACACAGAATCTCTTCTGGAGACTTGCTTCATTGTTTCTGGGTTTCTTTTGGCTTTATAGGCTCCCAGTTAGCAGGAGATGCAACAAATCCATGCCTGAAAGCAACTCATGTCTGTAATCTGAGCAAGAAGTGTGTTCGTCTGCGCACAGACTATGCCTCTATCTGCACCAAGGGAGCAGGAAGCGAGGACATGTGCGACCGACGCAAATGCCACAGAGGGCTAAGGAATTTCTTTGAGAAAGTCCCTGAGGATTTCACCAAAAGGATCCTATTCTGTCCATGTCAAGATGAACTTTGTGGAGAACGACGCCGGAAAACTATTGTTCCCGATTGTTCCTTCCAGTATAACACCAAACCCAATTGCCTCTGGCTTCTGGACTCCTGCTTAGAAGACCATATCTGCAAGTAGGTCCGGCAGCAGTGGACATTAGCCAAGAGAAGAGAACAGCATAGACACTGATAGTCTCATTTTCCTTCCTACAGATCCCGACTGGCTGACTTCCAACAAAACTGTCAACCTGCAGACATGTCTCCAGATGGTTGCTCTCAGCACAACCATGCTGCCTGCCTGCAGGCTTACATGGGGATGATTGGTAAGTGATATCCACAGGAACATACAGGGTGGATGCTTTCAGGCCACAAACTTGCAGGCACACTCTGATGCTGTGAAGGACCATCTTGCTCTCCTGCAGGAGATAGTGCTCAGTATATCAATGAATACGCCTTAGCCCAATTAATGCGCGTGCTCCCTCTGAGGTAAATGCAGCCCAAAGAGAGCTCTTCCATGGCATTTATCACTCTACTCTGTCCCATCCTCTGCTGTCAAATCAGCAGTACTTACTTGAGATTTTTGAACACCTGTTTGCATCATCAGCTGGTGCAAAGTGCTCTAAATACCTGACCAAGAGGGCTCCCTGGGCCTGTATGAACTAAGTCATTTTGCTGCCATATGCCAGTACCGCAGCTGAGTCCCTCCAGATGCTTCACATCCTTCAATCTAACGCTTGCACCAGCTTCGGTTATCAGTATACCTCACCATCAGACTGCCTGAGTCAGGGGTAGCAATCTCCACACTTTCTCACAGCCCAGCAGACTTCACGTAGATTCACCAGGCCTGGGTCACCTCGCAGGTGCTCCTGACCTCCCCTGGGTAACGTGCATATCGCAATGGAAGGCTTCTGCCTCCAGGGCAGCATTCCCTTGGGTATAACAGGACTCATGATGCTTCTTTCATTTGGTGAAGTAAATCCTGATTCCAGTTTCTGGGGGTTTGGGACAGGCACGCCCATGACACCCAACTACATCAGTAACTCCAGTCTGGAAGTCTCCCTGTGGTGTACATGTGAGAGCAGCGGCAACCAGAAGGAGAAGTGTGACCAGATACTCGGCATGTTTGAGAGCAACAAATGCCTTGGTAAGCATCGATCATATCACAGAATCAGAGAAACAGCTCAGCACAGGGAAATTCAAATCCTGTTTTCAAGATCCTGTGTTGCATTGCTCTTTCGTATAGTTCTGTCTTCTTCTGCAGTGTCTCCATGATCTCCTATCCAACCTATGGGACCAGCCTGGATCTGCTCTCAGAAGTGTTTCTGTATCTTTTGGCAACACTTCTGTTCATCTCAAACACCATGAAGCTATTTCCAAACAGCATTCAAATGAACGGGTTGCAAAAAAATCACAAGGGGAGGTCAGACATGCTGTATCCATAGGTTGCTGAGTAACCACATCAGCGCACCAGGATTATGGGGTTTGGGTTCCCCTCCTCCCCCTCCCTTCCTCGCCTTTGGCCCTCACTTAGGTGATCAACATAAGTAGCTCCTGACATAGCCCCTGTTACTAGATTCAGCAGCATAGCAGTTACAAAAATCCTGTTACATGCAACTATGTAATACTAAGTCTGTATTTCTTTTATCTCCCTAGCATTTTAGCAACAGACCTTAATAAGATTTAAATATTTTATGTTTGTAAAAGCTTCCAAAGGATATCAAAGAAACCAACATCATTAGATAAATGATTAATATTTAAACCTGCCTCCTGCTGTATAGAAAAGCCTTACACCCAGCACTAGAGATACACCTACAACATAAACATCCCATCTGGGATACTACATACCTGCCCCATATAAAATAGACAGCTGGGAAAATCCCAGAGGGACCCAAAGGTCCTCAAGTACAGTGCAAATTGGCTTTGCAGTCTGCTCAACCTCACAAGTAAACCCACAAACAGGCCATTCACTGAACAGAGAATATGTATTTTCTAAATCAAAGCCACACAGCCTGTGAGTGCATTTCCTAAAATAGCTTCCCTAGATTTCGGTTCACTAGACGCCAAGGTGTGCACAAGAAAAGCACAGTAAGACTCTTGCTTTACTTCTCTTTGCAGAAAATACCATTCGGTCTCAAATGCACCTGAAGCAGACACCTCTAGAAAGACCAGAAGACTTATTTTATTCATCTTCCCTAAGCTTCCAAGGAGACAGTGCCAGCACATCTCTTGCTTCTGAAATGTCCCAGGTATGCATTGCTTTGTTGCCTTCACAAAGCAGTGAGTCAAGTGGCCTAGAGACAGTAGTTGAAAAACCTTGGATCTGGAAATGTATGATTTTGGACATCCAAGCGAGGGATGCCACATGCATGCAGAACCCTGGACCACTTTACTTCGAGCTATTCCTTCCACAGACAAGCAGAAATAGGAGGCTGTGCTGCCTGGCCACAGGAGTTTCCTGTAGTCTCACATTAGTGCTCAGAACTGGAGGCCCTGCAGCCAGACGTTTGAGCATAAATGTGTCTAACTGGGATTCATTCCTCCATTTCCTAGGTGGCTGAAGGGAAGACACAGCGAGACATCTCTGAACACAGCAGCATGCCTATGGCCTCCTCTGTATATTCTGGAGCTGCTATTTCTTGGCCGTCTGTGGCTCTGTTCCTGCCCCTGTTGCTGAGCCCACATTAACTTGGCATAAATGGCATCTTTCCTTCCCATATTATTAATCTTATTCCATATCCAGGCACCTCCCACTACTGATTTACCTTTGGGAAACAGAAGGCTTCCAGAAAAGAGGAATGGAACAGCCTTAACCCAGAATGGCAGTCACTGAAAACCACCCCCCAACTTGCACCCCACTTTCCCCCAATCAGTTTGCACTGAGCTCTGCAGATATGGTGCCCACCATTGCTTCTGCCACGTTAAGCATTTTGAGTAACAGTCAGGCTAATATTCCAGCGCAATATTTTAAAACAAAGGTCTGACTTCTGTCAGAACTTGGGCAGGATTTGGTTTCTGACTGCAGGGAGGGACCTGACACAGTGTGTCCTACCACCCCACCTTCTGGAGCTCTTCCTCTGGCACACAATCATAGAATGGTTTGGGTTGGAAGGGACTGTTAAAGATCACCTAGTCCAACCCCCTTGGCATGGGCAGGGACATCTTTCACTAGATCAGGTTGCTCAAAGCTCCATCCAACCTGACCTTGAACACTTCCAGGGATGGGGCATCCACAACTTCTCTGGGCCATCTGTTCGAGTGCCTCACCACTCTCATCATAAAAAATTTCTTCCTTACGTCCAGTCTAAACCAACCCTCTTTCAGTTTAAAACCACTGCCCCTTGTCCTGTCACTACAGGCCTTGTCCTGTCACTACAGATAAAGTCTCTCTCTGTCTTTCTTATGATCCCCTTTATATATTGAAAGGCCACAATAAGGTCTCCCCGGAGCCTTCTCTTCTCCAGGCTGAACCATGCCAACTGTCCCAGCCTTTCTTCATAGGAGAGGTGTTCCAGCCCTCTCACCATTCTTGTGGCCCTCCTCTGGACCGCTCAAACAGGTCCATGTCTGTCTTGTACTGGGCACCCCAGAGCTGGACGCAGGACTGCAGATGGGGTGGAGTAGAGTAGTGGGGGAGAATCACCTCTCTCAACCTGCTGGCCACGCTTCTTTTTATGCGGCCCAGGATACGATACGGCTTTCTGGGCTGCAAGCACACATTGCTGGCTCATGTCCAATTTTTCATCCACCAGTCTCCCCAAGTCCTTTTCTGCAGGGCTGCTCTCGATCCATTCATCCCCCAGTCTGTATTGATATTGGGGATTGTCCCAACACAGACGCAGGACCTTGCACTTGGCCTTGTTGAACTTCACGAGGTTCACGTGGGTCCACTCCTCAAGCCTGTCAAGGCATAAAGTACAGCATACCATCCTAAAGACTAGAAGTCTGCGCTCCAGGGTGGGTTGCAAGTAAAGCTCAATAAACGTACACATAAAGTCCCTGGTAAACACCAGTTCTGGATTACTTTCAGTTCCCTTTTCAAATCCATTCTTTTAAGTATGTGAAAGATACCATCCCAGATCAAGGACACTATACTACAGTTTATATTCTTGCTCCTTTCTGTTTTGCCCCTTGCAACATATATATATCATCCATTATCACGGCTAGCAATAGACTTGGGTTTTGTGGGTTAAGATGAATTTCTGTGCTCAACCCCAGTAAATTTAGTCTTGCCTAGCAAAGGATGACCTTGCCTGGCCTCAGGACGAACCTTCTTAGTAACGCTTAGAGAACGCATATTGAAGCTGACCACAAAACCCCTGGGACATTCAGTTGCAGAAATCTCTGGGAGCTGCAACTACCTTGTACCTTTCCACATATCCAAGTTGTCATTGTTCCCTTCCACGCTGCCTGCCCAATCTCCTCCTCCTCTGCCAAGCTCTATTTCATGACCTGTTTATTCTGAGTGTAAATGTGTGCACTGTGTAACTGCTGTTATTTTGTACTGCATTTGCCTGTTAAAATGTGGTGTTAAGTGAATATTGATTTCTGAGCATAGGTTAATAGTCCACAATCAATTGTGTGCAAGAGTTGCCTCATCAGCCAGCCTAGGCTTTCAGGATAGCTAGAAACTCAGCTCAAAGCAGCTCCTCCGTGCACACGTATAGTGCCCCTTGCTCATACTATGAGATACAACAGATCTGTACAATATTATACACAGCCAAACAATATTACAATCCTGAATAGATGCAGAACAGGTGGGTATTTCTTTTTACCCTGTACTTTATCTGTTGCCAGGGAAGCACCAGCTAGGTAACATGCTGTGGTTCCCAGTCACTGTCAGACACCTTCTTCTTACAGAATCTTACATTGTCGCATGTATCAGAGTAATTGTCCTTCTGCAGTGGTAATATTTCCATTTCAAATTCCAGCCTTCTCTTTACTTCCTGGGCAGGTAGGGCAAGGAAATCACTGCATGGCGCAGAACCATCCCCTCTGCCACACAGAGAAGCAATATCTTATTTCCATGCGGTAGGAACAAATACCATGTCTTCTTGGTAAAGAGGAGTACAAATGCTGGTATTTCTGATTACCTACTGAAATATGGCTATTTGGATCAAGAGATAGCACTGTTTCCACATGTTTGCTACCATTTTTATTGAAAACAGAGTCCATGTTACCATATTCCAGTATCTACATTAGACCATCCTCCATATGGTGGGACTAGAAACGTGTCAAGACTCTTGACTGTAATGTAATAGCATCTGTCATCTCCAGAATTTAGTGGAGAGTGACAGGAAAGAAGAAAATGTTGTTCTTTCCAATATTCCACAAGTCAGTGAGGATATTTGTGAGAATAATGGAGTAGATTTCCCTGAGCTGTCTGTACCACACACACAGTGTACTGCATTCATCTTTCACTCCTCTGCACTGTGATCTTTCCTCTTTCTCCACCTCAGTGCTCTAAGACAGGTTGATATGGAAAAAGGTATTAGCATTTTCTTGTTCATATTCAGGGCACTGTGGACCTTTAGTCCCTTACCTCTACTAAGAAGGTTTTTGTTTGGAATTGCAGCCTCCTGTCATGTCCTGGATTACATAGGGAAATGCTTGACACTCAGAGAAATCCTGCTCTAGACTGAAATTAAAGCAAAACATGTCAGTTTGGGTTTTTCTGCAAGTGTCCTATGTCCCTTTCGCACGTACATATGCACCTTCATATACATGGCTGCCTCTTACGCTTGTTCATCGATAACTGCAAACAAGATTCACCTGTAAATACACGGCATTCACAGGTACTCACACTGCTGTGAGTACAAACCCATTTTCACTTAGACTTTTGTAACACCTGATCTCCAAATATCACAGTTATTCAACTACACAGCATACATGCATGCACAAGTATAACTACTACTAGAAATGTCATACCAATATCGGTATCCGTTCAGTTCTGTTAGCACCACCGATGTTCAAAGACTGGCAGAGTTACCTAAACCCATTCAGAACAGTTCTTACTAACCATACTACAGGGCACTTTACAAAAACCCCTCAGCTTCTATTCCCCAGGAACTGGAATACAACATCCCGTGAGTACTTTTGGTCTAAATACAAAAGTAATCTAATAAAAATTCTCTATCCCGACAGTCTTAACATTGAGCTCTCAGCAAGCATATACAAGGAGGGAACCTTCTAATTGTTGTAATGTAGATTATTTTTAGAAGTGTAAAATAATGCTAAATCTCACTAATAAAATTTATCTTGCAACTCTAGAAGTCTCCTGCCTTCCTTCACATTTAATAGAAGATACACTCCTTATGTTCTACTGCTGGAGGCATTATGGGAAAGAAATTTAAAGAACAGGGGTAGACAGAATCTCTTACAAAGCAATCTTAACAACTTTTACAGACATCGCTCACTGTCAGGTACTTCAGACGTGGCTTCTAGAACTCTGACATAGCTTTAGATCCCTCAACATGGCCTAATGTACCATTTACAAAGGGCATTCATATAGTCGTCCTCCAGTAGTCAGCTCAGTCACTGTGTTAGGTAAGTTGTTTCTTGTGTGATGACTGGGAGAAGCAATACACGTTTCTTGCCCGAACTCATAAGGTGATGCCAGAGATAAGCCTTGAATTTGGAAGTCCAAAATTATTGTGTCCTTGCCTCACTAAAATCATTCCCACTGCCTCCAACAAATGCATATGTTTCAGTAAGAATCAAGTGACTGCAGTTTTCCTTTTAAAGGGGGGCACAATATGGATCACAGATGAGGAAAAGCTTTACTTCAAACAGTAATTCCTGGCTACAGATCCCTGGCACGCCTCTTAAAATCTGCTGACTATAAAAGGTAACTTGAGTTGACAAGAAAACACTACAGCTTCAGCACCTAGAAAGAATGAAAAGTATCTTTTTCAATACATTCTAAAAATCACAAGTCACTCTATTTGCTAAAAAGGCAGGCAACTTTACACCAGAACAAGAAGGAAAACTTTCAAAGTAATCTTTGAGGTGTCCATGAACCAGACACAGCTTTTGGGGACAACAGTGGGGAAGCAGGAAGCCAACTAGCACCGCTGAGCTCAGGATCATTCGGCGCTGCTATGGAATCAAAACCAGCCGCTATTCTACAGTTGCTTCCCCCCTCGAAACAGATACTGGTAAATACGATCAGAGGCTAATCACCTCTACCTCAGGGATTTTGCGGCTGAACCTTCTTTCAGATGAGGGAGGGTCGGTTGAGGCTGAGCTTGGTTTAGTCTCTAATGGAAGCTCTTCTCATAGGTGATTAGCTCTCCTCCAGGAAGCGACTTGGTGTTTGGGTTTCTTGCAAACCCCAGGGTTAGCAGAGGTCAGGGGATGCAGCACTTTCTCCAAGTGCCTTCATGAAAATAGCCCCACATACTTTCCATTTACAGCTGATCACCTCCATTATCCCCAGGCTAGGAGGAGATGATCAGCAATTGTTAAGTGCTTGAATCAGACTAATAGCTCACTGCTAATTCCCCCAGTAATGTGAATCTAAATTCCTGGTAAACAAACTGACTGCTTTTCACACACAGGGATGAATGCCAAAAGCCTAATATTAGAGCTCTGGAGCTAAAGCTTTTAGAGCAATCCTGTCCACTCAAAGATGTTTAATGACATTATATTATGTACTAAATAATTAGAAAATGAAGGCCCACTTGGAATCAGTGGGTTACTGTCTAATTAAGATGAAAAAGGGGCTCTACCCTGTTTTAAACAAGTTTATACTAAAATGGTGTACCTGATAAATGGCGCTGATAACTATGCCTTTACCTTTGGGCAGAACAAGGCAGCCATTAAGCTAGCACAAAATAATTGCGTGATTTTTGGCTCATCTTTCTTCTTATTGGTCCCACCTGTTTTCCTGTAAGGCATGAGATTCAGCTGTTCTTCCCCTCCCCCCATCAGATGACAAAATTTATTAAGCCACATTCAAACAGCTTATCCTGATGGAGAGAAAATCATCTTCGCCTTTGTTTTATTGCGTGGACACCACTAGATGCTTGAAGAGCTAAGAGAGCCTCTAGAAGCACTTTGCAAGAATTACTAGTCAGCTTGAGAACACAGGAGAAGATTACAGTTATCTCTGTGTGTAGATAAAAAGACTGAGAAATGTTCTACTGATTATCTGACTGAATTAAAATTAATTAGTAAATTAGTCTTCAACTGAATTATACCTCAGCAACCTCTGATCAAAATAAAGAGCAAAATTATAGCAAAGCACTAAACAGTTAGAGCAACTGGAACTATGTATCTAACAATTTTTATTCCACTTTCATTACACAACACACACACACACTGTTGCATATATCATCCCCTTGAAGACAGTGCAAGAATAAAACAGTTGCATGAGACTTCAGTTTTCTTTCTCCTGCCACAACCGTCTAGGATTCCACATTCACACCCAAAACTAAATTAAAGATTTTGATCTTTATATTCCCGTCTTCCTCCTTCCAGTATACTGCTCAGGTAAGGAAAAAAGTAGTCTTTCCCCGTAACGATGCTTCTTGTTCTAAACTGTGTCCATTCCTCCTCCTAGGAGGACTTCAGCATTTGGTCAGGGAGGAACATTACACGGAAACATCTGCATTGCAACACATACAGAGAGCCAAAATTAAAATTTTGTTTTATGGTGACATATTCAGCAAGAAAAAGCTGCAAGCTCTTTTACAATGCTGTAATTGCTGTTGCAGATAAATTCCCCTGGCATCCTAAAGTGACTAATTTAAACTCCACTGAAATAAAAACATTTATTCTGTTATTGTGCGACATAAATCATAACACATTTGCTCTCAGGAAAAACAAGTATTATGTGACAGATTATATGTATGAATTTGTGACTGTGATAACAGGAGATTGGATCTGATGACACAGAAGGTTCCTTGCAGTCTTAAGTCCCCAAACAAAGCAAATGGAAACTTTTCAAAACTGTTTTCCACAACATTTGTCCTATTTTAGTTATTCTGGCTTTGTTCTTATAACATTGGGCATTCCAATGGACTATAGAAAGGGTAATTGCCCCCAGATTTCTTTTAAAACATCTAGCACTTAACAGTTATAAACAGAACATAACAAAATGTATTTTCTCCTAAGAAAAGGACACTATTAAAACCACGCTGACTTCCAACCTACAGGCCAGTTTAGAATCCTGCATCAGAGATTTCACCATGGGCTCTTCAAAAAAATGCCACGGGCTTTCAAGAACTGTGGGGTATCAGTTATAATTCAGTGCTTCCTTTTACCTAGGACTACAGGAAAATGGCACGAGTATAGAATAACGGCAAAGGTTTCTTCATAATGGGGCATGTTAATATTCCAGATCGTGCACACTGGATAATTCTGTTCTCTATGCAGCTATTATTGCTGTAGTCTCTTATGTGCTTGCAGATTCATACACAACTCGCTCAAGAAATGTTTTAATAAAGGGTGAGCAAAGTGCCACTGTACTCTCCTCTCTTTCACTTTTTTCCCCACCAGTCTACCACTTAAATTACTTTTCCTTCTATTTAAGTTTGTCCATTAGATACTGTCATTATAGGTCACTGAGCCCCACTGCAAGGAACCAAAATGTCTTTAACCATCTACACAGTTACTTGTCCTGCAGCTTCCCAAACCAGCAGCTTTTTTTTTTCCCCTCTCCCTAAAGAATCTTTTGATTAACTGAAGTCAATTTTGCTAAGTGCTAGTGGCTCTCAGAAGCTTGTTGTGTCAGTGATCCCCAGGGCTCCATTATGTTTTCAGGGCTATAAAACAGGAATTGCTCAGTCTTCTTAAGAAATGTGAGATTAGCAGCTAGTTCTTCCAGCCTCAAGCTCTTTGGATTTCACTCGCATCACTCCAAATCAGAGCATGTGCATCTTTTATGACAATTCTAGCAGAAATTAGTTAAGAGAGTTCCCATCTTTTTTCTCAACTTCAGTCCAGCCTTGTGCAAAATTTTTAATGCACAAGTAGTTCAGGTCCTCAAATGCACTGTGCAACTCATTGCTATTCTATATCCAACTTGGAGCTGTAGTGGTATCACATCAGAAGCACATTTGTAGTGCACTGAACACTTCATTCTTAATATGCAAATACAAATCACAGTGCAAATGGAACTAATATGGAACTGCAAGTCACAGTGCAAATACAAGTTTTATATATTTTTTCAACACAGAAAGGCCCTTAGGCAGAGAAAGATTATGACTTATCAGGAAGGAATTTACTAAAAAATTGGAAATAAAATCTCAGCTTTTTTATTCGTATTGCATACATTTCCTCTATAGGGCTGAAATGCTAACACTAGAAGCTCAAGGATGACCTCTGTTCTCAAGCATCACCAAGTTACATCTTCTATCTGGTAAATCAGGCACAATAAAATGGTAAGGAAAGGGAAAAGATGATTAGCTGATCAATTTACTAGATTATTATTAATTTCTTTTTGATCGATCTCAGTTTAGTTAGCAGGCCTACCAGAAATCCTACTATTACTCGTGATAGCATAGTATTACTAGGTATCCACCTGAGTCTGTATTTTAATTCAGATTTTCAAGCATGAACTTTTCAATTCAGAATCCAGTTCCTATGTTAAGGCATAACATTTCCAGGACTTAGACTAACACCCTGTTTTAAGACCCAAATAATTTTTCTTCTTCGGACGTCTTATGTTTCAGTTCCGATTATGCCCTCAATCAGCAATGCCATGTAGACACAAGTAAAAATGGTCCGCACACTTGCTAATCTAATAATTCAATTCTGCTTTTGAGATAAATAAAGTTCATATACTCTGATATTTGTAAAAAAATACAAACATAACTTTGCAAACTAAGATCAATTATATCACATCCTGCTATCATAGAACTCAGCTAAGGAACATGTTCTGTCAAAGGTTACACAACCTTCTGCAACGGGGTATGGCTAATCTTCAGTATTCCTCAAGTACAAACTCCACTTAAGTAGAAGCAGCATCAACCGAAGTGCCTTTAATGTGTCAAGACTTTCCTGCATGTCAGGCCACTTCCTCAGCAAAAGCAGGAAAGCCTTCTGAAGGAATAGGATTAAAACTCCATTGCAATAAAACACCTCTCTTGTATTCTTCTGTTCCCAGCTCTGGAATAAAGCCAGATGCTTGAGGGAGGAGAGAGGAATGAAAAGATCCCTCCCTCTACATGAATTACAGAGTAATGATTTTTGGAGAAAAGGCAAACTGAACTGTGGCTTTGCATCAATTACTCTGTGATGGGCTCCTTTCAGGCCGTCAGTGTCATTTCTACCCAACTGTCCTCATCCCCCGCAGAGGCTGGGCTTTCTATCTAACAGGAGACTGCATAAATTCTCCATGACACTGTCTTTTCCTCCCAGTTGCTCAGTGCCAACTACTGCAAGTTGGCTTCAGGATTCAGTACGCTGGTCTGCCCAGTATCAGCCAGGAACACAAAGATGGAAACCCCAACTCACAGCACTTTCTCTGGCCTCTTCCATTTGCAATTTAATACTGATGTCTGATTTGCTTTTTCTCTTCACCCCTGAATAGAACAGTTAATAAGAGAAAGGCAAAGCAAACTTAATGAGGCCTAGCTGTTCGGAGGCCCCAGAGCTGGGACCACCAGAATAATGCTTTAACCCAAAATCTTAAGATGGATATTTCTCTTCTAAAAACTACTATTGCTCACTGAGCAGGAGTCTTTATCGTCTTGGCCATAGTGATACCTGGATCTTTTTAAGTGGTTATAAGCAATATAAAGCCCCATAAGCATGAGTATTCCAATAATTCCTTCTTGTATCTATTCTCTAACATCTGCCAACACCAAATTTCATCTGTAATCATGTTGCCTACTCCTTCAGTTTCATTAGATCCCTTTGATGACCACGGATCTCAAGCACCCCATCTCCTTGCCAATTACCTTTCTTTTAAAATTGTTGATAAACTCACCTTTCGGAACTCACCTTAACTCACTCACATTAACCTTTTGCCACACTGAAAAATTATTTACTATTCCTCTGTTTTCTGCATTGTGCTATTTCCTCATTCCTCTGTTTGCCGCTCTCAGCTACCGGCTGGAAAGAAACCAGATTATGCAAAAGCAATGCCATGACCTAGCAGAATATATCATTATTGCTACTACGACATGTACAGACTTTCTGTTAATAGAAGGTGACAGCACTAATTATGCATGCAAGTCTCTGGCAAATCAAAAGTGATGGATTAAGAATTAAATCTGGACTGGCTGCATTGCTTCAAGTAAAATTAATTACTCAATATATGCCTAAGAGCATAACTACAAATCAATAAGACCTAAAAAATAAAAAGACATGTAGGCCAGGTGTTAAGCACAGTTTCCTGAGCTCTACTTGCCAGTGAAATGGAACCAGCGCTCTAGGAAATTCACTTCTGCCCTCTTTCAACAATACCTCGGCACATACTTTGTTATTAGCATAATTTAAAAGCTGTCCTAGTTGACCCCTCCACACTGAATAACAACCGGAAACGGGATTGTGCATTTGTTTCTCAGCACTGAAGCACTGTTCCGTTAATGCCTTAAGGGGAAAAAAAAAAGCCTCCTCTTGGAAGGGAAAACGCTGCTTTCTAATCAAAGAATTTCAGCTCTCAGACAAGAGAGTGACCTTCAGATCCTCAGCTGCTCATGAAGTACCAGCCACTCAGCTTCTGTTGAGATTTTTCTGGAAGACAAAAAAACTTCCAGCATTGAAGTTGGAATGCGATGTTGTTACATCCAGTAATTCTCAGCCTGTGTAAAGTGAAAATACAATAGCAAGACTGGTGCATTACATCCTATTTAACCTGAATTTTCTTGTTTTTACATTATCAGCATACTGAACTTCAGGTACTGATTTATTTTTGCTCTAGTAACTTTTGTGAATGGCTATGCATATTGTGCAGTAAGGTAGTTAATTAGTAAAGAGGAAGTAAAGAGAAAGGAGGGGAAAGGCTTGGAATCTGTAGAGTACTGAGGGAGAGAAAAATTACTACTTTCACTGTCTAGTTACTGTTTAAGTATGTCCTGAGATACACGCTAGGAAAATAATATAAAAATGATTTTGTTGGTTCTTTTCAAATATGGTACAATAAGGAAAAAAGAAATTCTATCGCTGTGAATAAATACTTAAATTACTGAAAGATGTACATTTTCTTAGCAGAAACTGGAATGAGAACATCATTTTAGTATAACTAAACCACAACTAGATTTATTTTGTTACACACAGATTAGAGTAAGAATTTTTTTTTATCATTATATGACTACAATAACATGGGAAACTACTTGCTCCCTAAGCAAAGGAAATGAAACCTGCTTTCACAGATCTATTGTCATCTTTGAAGTAACAGTATATGTATTGTGGGGGCCCCACAATAAGCCTATACTCCTAACAATATCATCATCAGGCAAGAAATGGAAAGTGCTGTAAACCCATTCAGGATTATGTACGTGCTGACCATTAAGCGACATAAGCACACGCTGACTGAAGAAGCTGGTAGCTGCTAGCTGAGTTCTGTCAGAATTTTCCCTCTCAGCACTAATTTTCATCTCTCCTCATAGCTTCAGAAGTGCACAGACACAGAAATCTTGAGACAGTCACTAGCTGTCAAGTTTGGCTGAACAGCCACCAAATGAACACTGGAAATGCAATCATACATACCTCTGTTTCTTAGGAGACAGTCTAACCCCACAAACAACATGGAAAACAAGCGGCTCAAATAGCATTCAAGAAAAAAACCCAACAACATTTTACACACAGAGCAAGAGAAACCAGCTTCCTGAAGTGCCTATCACTGAGTATGGAGCTTCTACAGAGATAAAAACCTAACAGAATCCTTACTTCACATCATCTTTACTAATGAGACTCATAACCTTCTCCCAAAGTAAATGTGTAAACACATACATGGCAATGGCACAAATAACAAAACAAAATACCTGCTTGTGATGAACTTCTGCTAACTAATGGCTTTAACTTATTAAATGCTGTAAAAATAATTTTGCACTAAAAACATGCATTTTATTTTTCAGGTGCTGAAATCAAAATTTCCCAATCTGAGAACTGGCAGTTTGTAGATTCGGCAATACGGTTTCATAAGCAGATTACCGCTTCCAATCTAGCAATGTTTTTAGCTTGATTTAGTCATTTACATCTGATGGTTGCTTCATGACCTAAGACCTACAAAATGACCCATTTATCCTCAGGTCTTCATACCCCATCTTTATCTGAATTTACACCTTTCTTGGCAGCCTCAAATCAGTCAAAGGAGTAAATAATCCTTTGAGAAGGATTAGAAAAGCATCCAGTCAGTGAACCAGCTCTGGCCAGCCTCACCAGCAACATAAGCCCTGGACATATAGGCAGGTATGTAGACAGCAGAAAGACAAACTTGCTTTACAAGATATGTAAAAGAAAAGTCAATCCTTTAGATGATCTATTTTGCACAGACTGAGCTAATCTGGACAAAATCTACCATGAAAGGAGGACACATTTCATAACACAAACAAGTGGACAGCTTGAAGCAGGGGGCTCTTGTTCAGCCTAATGCAGATGTCAGTTAATTAGAGTAGAAGGTTATATCATTAGCAGCCAAATCAATATAAAAGGAATTAAGAGCCCGGACAGCAAGCTCCCCTGCTTTCCAGCACAGCACCCGGGGCTGTATTTAGCTAAAATTCAATACACATTAGCGGACAATCAATGTAGTCTTGTATGGGGATGTCTTCTTGAAATACTTTAATTGGACTCTCTAGTGTTATCAGTGCTAAACAAGATGTCAGATTAATGTAGAAGCCTTCCCAAATGGGACTGGCAGCCCACAGTCTGGAGAAGCCACATTTACTTCTATTAAAACCTCACTGGCTTTCCAACATGTATTAATAGTACTATTTTCACAGTTATCTTAAGAAAGAGTGACTGAAAAGCATCTTTACATACAGATGCTCCATCCTGTAAAACTCTGCCATCTCCATACTGGCAACAGCAGCTCCACCCCTTTTTGCAATTTCAGTCCTAGGCTTCATTAATCAAGAACCTGTCAGTCACACTAGACTGACAGTTTTTACCCTGAATTTATAACCTCTGCAGAGAATACAAATCGATACTGAAATCAGCAAGTGTAAAATACTCAATTGACAACTCCTGTAACCGCTACGAAATTTGACACAGCAATATTATACGTAGCAGCGTACACTTTCCATTCTGTATATTCCCTAAGTAAAACTGCAATACCATCTTATCACCTCACCAGGTCCTGCAAAGGACTTAAGAATAAATATAAGTGAACATGACAAATGATTTGAACATGATGTCTTTTCTACAAATATTGCATGTCACAGTATTTAAAAAAAAACAAAAAGACAGCCTGAATTAATGAAAAGTCTTCATATCCTCCCCCGCAAAACACCCTCCTTCTAAGAACTCTCTAAACCTTAATGCTTTAGTTAACTTCTTATTGTTTAAAGGTTGTTTCAAGACCTATATTCTAAAATATATGCCTCTGGCCTCTTTTTACTTCTCCTATAATCCCCCCATTCCCAGGAGTTTATTGTAGGACCTTATTATATAGTTTATTTTCTCACATTTCACTTAGCATAAAAAGGAGGATGATAATTGACATCAATGGACGCATCTGCAAGATGTTCAACTCTTCTCTCCCCTTTTCTCATACTAAGTCTCCATTCTTTCATGCTTAAAACAGGACACAAAATTTGCCTCTATTTTTCAGTGTCTTCCACCAACAGCCTTCTTGAAACCGGTAACTAGTTGTGCAAAAGTATTCACACTACCGGACAGGTAAGTATCTGCACATGGTGAAAATTCTGACTTGGATTACAACTACTACTACATCCTTTCAGTTGGTTTAATATACTGCAGTCAAAATTTTTGGATCCTGCAGTCTATCCAAACTTTACCAAAATCCGTCCTATTGCCCCATCCCTACGCAATTCTTAATAACTTTATTTCTAAAACACTGTCATCTCAAAATACATGCTCTTTCACAAAATATCACCTTTCACCAGCCTTAATTTTATGTGTAAAATTAAGTAAATGAAAAGAGTGACTTCATGGTCAAAAAACAGCGGAAAAGTTTCATGAGGAAAGCCCGTATACTGGAAAATGGAAAGTATGAAGGGTCATTCAGGGTCTGCAGAGAATATATTAACTACTGTGTAATGTAAAATAGAAAGAGCTGTTTTCTATTGGATTTTCTGAAGTCAGGGTACAGAACAGCATCTCTTTAAATAAGCAAAATGTTGCTGAAGTAAAGGATCAGCAGTGCTCACTGCACAATGTGATTGTCAGGAGAAGGAGATTTCCGTTGGAAAAAAATGACAGCCGAGTCTAGGAAGAAAACTGACGTTCACTCACTTACTGCTGTGTAAACAGCACCTTATTGCTGTGTAAACTTGAAGGTATTGCTCAATTAACCTCCGCTACTACTGTTTTTGAAAATTATGCCCCTGAAAAATGCACTGCAAAGACCAGCCTCCCCTTACGCAACCTCTATAGAATACAAAGTGCATAACTGCCCAACAACGTAAATATGTAGCACTGTAAATCTCCAGCTGACAAGCAGCACATTCACCCAAGTTCTCTCCATCAAAAAACCCAAATCACAGGAGGGGGGCAGGGGGGGAAAGGAAAAAAAAGAATGACAAGTCATTCTAGGGAACCACAAAAGTATTTTAACAGACAACATACTATGACACAACAGAGTATATTAAGGAAGTATCATGCCTATCAAGAACTGGCTATCAATTCACAAAACACACACTGACACAAGGAATCAGATTATAACCTATGCCTCCACTACTGACTTTTGCAATATTTGTCAAACGTGCTTCTTAAATAACAGTACCCCAAACTCTTCACACAGGCCACCAGAATTTATTGCTTTTGGATGTACAGTCCAAAAACCAACTCAGCATAATAAAAATTCTGAAGGTTATATCAATGTAATCTGTGTAGCTTTCAAATGTTATATAGCACTTTCATACTGTGTCCTGGAAAAACATGAAGCCATTATTTCTCCCCACTAATAAATCCTCTAAGCAATGTAGTACTTTCTATAATGGAAGAGCTACACACTGTATCTTCCATTACCTTCCAGTTTAATTAAATGCTCCTTGAATAAATCTTGTGCTTACACTCTTGTGACATGCTACCAGTGCCGACTTCTCCATTTATAAACTGACTGGATTCAGTCCAATCATCCCTGCTTATGGTACCTGTCACTCACAGAAAACTCCAGACTCCTAGAATCAGTCCTCTTTGGGTCCTTCTTTGCTAGTTATTAATTTGATATGTCTGTAGAACTGAATTAATTATACGAGCTAGGTACCAACAGACCTCTTTTAGCTCGCTTATTTGGAGTGGCCAAGAGGTTGAAGGAGGACAGGACACCAACATTCCTTGAAGTGAAACTACTAGAAAAAATTCAATTTACTAAGCAGGAATACATGCACTTGATTTAGTTTCAGTTTTCAATTAGGCAGAAAGCATTGGTTCAGGGAACATGAAAAGCCTCCTCTTTGCCTTTGAATATAGAATCTTCTTACTTATCTACCCTGACAGTGTAATAGCAGTGTGGGAAGATGACTTCAGACAAGTTAGAGCAATTTTAAAACACGAGTATCCTTCAAATGGCTAAACATTTCTAGTCCACTGAAACACCACGGTGATTTAAGCTAACCTGTTTCACTTTTAGTTAGAACAGACAAGAGGAGAATGTATGTTCAACTGGCATCCTTCAACAGATGAAGGGACATCTTTCAGAGGAGATGCAGTAATAGTTTAAATCACTATTAACTTAATCATTAACAGTCATCTGACCAAATGCCACTATGCAACCCGGGAAGAGAAAGCATCAAGTGCCATAAAACTTCTTCCAGGTCATGTCAGCACCTAATAAAACAGAATGAGGATAAGCAGTAAATCACATAGTACTGGCAGTAAACCTATATAAAGGGATATTTTCCTTTCCTGAACCAAGACTGTTATCAGGAATTTTTATAATGTTGTATTTTAATATGTACTCCATGATGATCAGGAGTCACCCTAACTTTTCATGACGATAAGAAAAACAAAGTAATCTACTTTCATTGAAAACATCCCTACAAATTCCCTTATATTGCATCTCCATTTTATTAATCTAGTGGGGTTTGTGGGGTTTTTGTATTTCTTGCTCTTAAAAGGGAGGAGAAGAGAGATATTCTGTATATATGTTTAAAATACTTTAACAACCTAGGCATCCAGACGAAATTCACAAAACTCTCCCAGAAACAGTTTAAAAGCATGGATTACAGAAATTATTGAATTAAGTCCTTCAATGGCTTGAGTTAACACTCAACATATCAGTGTTGGAGTTAAACCACCAGTTAAACTGAAGGTCCTTGATACCCCAATTTCTGTCGACCTGTGGAAAATTAACTGGAAACAAGCTATGTCATAGAAGTCACTATTGGGTTTCTTGGACTTCCTAATCCATCACAATGCTGCTAGCACCAGACAATTTAGATGTACTAAATGCTGTTTCAGAACGGCATCACTCTCAATTAAAGAAAATAAAGTCAATTATGTGCAGAACATACTTTAGTAATATTTAACTTCATTTTCCTCAGGATGTCTAATATGATACACTGTTACATCAAGGAAATAAATTTTGCATTTGTATCAGATCCAGTGACAGCAGAAACCACTTCTGCAGCAATTCATCAACATGGTAGAAGTCTACATGTGCACTTCTTTATCTTCCATCCAAGTCAGTACAGCTCAGTTAATAAGCTAGGAATTTTAATCTAATTAGCACAGGTAATAAAAGCCCTGTAATCTAGTGTTGCTGTTTACTTGGATATTCACAATGTCCTCAGAAATTCTTCACTTGAGCAAGGTTACAAATCATTAAGTTCCAAATGAACTGGTGAAATGTGAGGAGTCATCACAACTATACTGAAAAGTTAATTAAAATTCATTTTATCACCACCACAGTAGAACCTAACCTGCTAATAAAACATTTTTAGTTTCATTCTAACACCAGGCTTATGAAGCAGAAAGAAAATTACTTTCTTAATACATGCACCAATATATGCTGGGGGCCACCCAGCTGGAAAGCTGCTTTCCAGAAAAGGACCTGGGGGTCCTGGTGGACACCAAGCTGAACATAAGCCAACGGTGTGCCCTTGCCACACAGAAGGCTAATGGTATCCTGGGCTGCGCTAGGAAGAGCATTGTCCCAGGTCGAGGGAGGTGATCCTTCCCCTCTACTCAGCACTGGTGAAGCCACACCTGGAGTGCTGTGTCCAGTTATGGGTTCCTCAGCACAGGAGAGACACGGACATACTGGTGAGAGTCCCACAAAGGGCCACGAAGATGATGAAGAGACTAGAGCATCTCTCCTATGAGGAAAGGCTGAGAGAGCTGGGACTGTTTAGCCTGGAGAAGAGAAGGCTCGAACAGGGATCTTATCAATGTGTACAAATACCCAAAGGGAGGGTGCAAAGACGATGGAGCCAGACTCTCCTCAGTAGTGCCCAGTGACAGGACAAGAAGCAATGGGCACAAACTGAAACATAGCAGGTTCCCTCTGAACATCAGGAAGCACTTTTTTACTGTGAGGGTGACCAAGCACTGGCACAGGTTGCCCAGAGAAGTGGTAGAGTCTCCCACCTTGGACATATTAAAAAGCCATCAGGACACAGTCCTGGGAAAGTGGCTCTAGGTGGACCTGCTTGAGCAGGGAGGTTGGACCAGATGACCTCCAGATGTCCCTTCCAACCTCAACCATTCTGTGTGATTCTGTGAATTTTGCACATCTACAATCACAGCATAAATTAAGCAACTCACCCAAATCCAAACAAGACGATGCACAGAATCAGTACCCAAACTCATGTCCTGTGTTCCAGTCCAGTATCTGAGCCACATGAGGGATCACACACTTTACTGCTTCCAACTACAAAGACTTGTCTACTAGAAAAAAGTCTCAGCCTGCTAAAATACCACACCGTGACATGTCTTGCACAACTGCTTTGCTCGTCAAGCCTAACTGTTATTTGACTTTTTCTGAACCAGAAATATTTCACAAATCAAGAAGGTTTTGCTAGTAGTCCAAAGAGCCTTCAAGGTACCATGTTTCAGACAAGTTTCTTCCTGTCACATTCTCTCTATTTTTTTCCTGTAGTGGTAAAGGACAACACACAACACTTTACAAACTCCTCAACTAGTCTCCATTTTCTTACCTGCTGAACTTTTATTTACTGTGGCTATTAAAAAACCAACCAAACAAAAACCAAACGCAAACAACCAAAAAAACCAAAACCAAACCCAAATCAAACCTAGATGAGTCTTTTCATTCTATCGTCAGATAGAATTTTCAATTCTACCTATTTCATTCAAACACAGTTAAGATTTCTGCTCTTGAGCAGTGATGATGCTCATCAATTCTCACAAGCTGTCCATAACTGCCAAGACAAGCTATTTTTTCAAGGTAAATTCTACAAGAGTATCCAGACTACTAGTATCTTCAGCATCTTAGGAACTATCACACCCTTTTGACAACTATCCACCTCTGTTTTGTTTTTGTTCTCTAATATATATAGCTCTACTTTGCACTATGCCTTCATTAGCCCCACAGAAACTGTTATGCAGAAAACAGTCACAACATTCTTTTGCTGGAGAGAAGTTGGGTTTATAGCAGTTATTTAAAGAACTGTTTTTTTTTTTCTTAATGAAGTATGCAGAAAACATTAATCAACACTAAGGTTCAAAAGCATAAAGTCAGGAACTGCAGTTTAGCAACAATCTGAAGGCTCGTGAATAACAGAATCCTTATGAACCTGCATGGTTCTTTACAGTTTCACTGTGATACCTAGGGGTCTTAGTGGGCAATATGCTAAGCAAATGGTGCATGCTGGTTTCCTCAGAGCACTTGGGCTAGTTATGCATGCATAGCTGATACTACATTCAAGCTCATCAGAAGCTGCAATTAAATAAAATCTCTTCAGAACAGAAAATATACGGCATGAGTCAATGGATTTCTCAGATATAAAGAAGTGATTCAGGCACAGTAAACACTTCTGCTGCATGACTCCAGAGTCCTCAGAGGCATTTTATGTCACTTCATCTCAATTAACCTCCCAAGAAAGCAATTCAGATCTGAGCAAGAGAGAGGAAAAAAAGACATTACTGACAACACACAAAAGGCTACTCTGATGTCATAATGCTGTATTACTTGAGTCATAGGCATATTTCCTGGAATTCAGTTTTGAAGCAGGAAAGCAGGCGATAAGGAGCACAGAAAGAAGAACAGCTACCTGCTGTGAATCAGAGGAAAAATGATTTCAGATGCCAATGAAGTTATTATTACTGCTGAAAGTTAAAGAAGCTTTCCGAACTGCACCTTAACATACTATTCAGCTTTGAAATGTTCCCCATCTCAATTTTGCACATACTGCAAACAAAGAATACAATAGTTCTAACTCTCTCACAGTAGCTTCTGGGTCACAAGATGGTTTTGTATCTTCTTTCTTCCAAAAAAGACAATTTACTGTAAACTCATAGCTGCCACTACCTGTTCTGACATTGCTATTCCAGCACCACCTTTTACGTAGCAGCACTGACAGAAATATATGTTATATTATTTTAAGACACTTTTTTCATTATGCTACACTGCATTCTACACAAGAAAATTCAGTACTTCCTTTGGAGCAGGAATACTTTTTGGTTGCATGAAGCTAGCAGTCTGTGATAATGGATCAAAAGGACAAATCACAAGGATTGTTGTAGCTACATGCAAAGGCCTGTAGGATTCTAGCAACACTGAGAAATTCTTATTAGTAGAGACACTACCTTAAACATAAAATACATTAATCATAAAATGAGTAATCTTAACAAAACCAGGCCTTAATGGTGTTTGGACCAGATGCTTAAAATGTCTATAGCAATCCAGCATTATAGCACCAGTGCTTTCAAATAAAATTAAAATAACCCTGATGTGATCAGGATACAAGAGCACATACATTTCTGCAGTTCTTATACAGATCTTTACAAATAATAATTGTAGGAGGAAAAATACAGTTTTTCATAACAAACCACTGGGTCAGCTCCAGCAGGGAGCTGTTTCAGCTTGACTGCCATCTGGTACCTCTTTTAGTCCGTAAGCCCCCAGCAGAGAGATGTCTACACTACAAAACTCCCTTCACAACTAGCACTGCCTTCTCACTAGCAGATGAAACACATGGATTCCAAACCACCTAAATGCAAACTAAGCCCAAAACGCTGCTGCAATGGACAGTCCCATCCTTCCCATACACTCTTGTAGCCTTTTTGCCATCCAAGTGAGCAGTCCTATGGTCTCCCCACAAGCTGGACAAGGCGATTCAGCTGAAAGCTGAAGCACTTTCACCCAAAATTTGTTTAAAGCCAGATTAGTTTCCCAGTTGATTCTATGACTGCATAATTGCTACCACCAGCACGACAGAGGCATTAGGATAAAGCAGCCTGGAGTGGGTGAAGAAGGATCAGGAAACTGCAGTCTGAGCAACATGGCAAAGGAAACTAAAGGTGTTCAGACATTTTTAAGATTTCATTTCAGGATTTTGCCCAATGACAGTTTAAGAAAGTACTGTCCCTCAACCACTCATTTTGCCCTCGCAGAGCAGACAAGCAGAAAAGAACATGCACCCACAACTCACCTTCTGCAATATGAAATCTAGCTGCTTAGTCTACCCCCAATGGAAGTGTCTCAAGGGGGCAGAGCAGATTTTACCATAGCCACATTAAACCCATTGGCTATCACAGCCCCAAGTTCTCCTCTTGGACACAAAGGTAATCCCTGTAACACAAAACACGGATGTACAAGTGAAAGCTTGCTGTCTTGCTATGCATGCTATAATTTTGTGGACAAGGACTACGTGCTTTCCAGGACTATCTGCACTGTACCTGTCATTTAAATTCTGATGAAAAAGAATAAACAACTGTTGCAGTGAATGATATTATTCTATCATGTCTGTAATGAAGACATGTCTGTTTTCAATCAAGGCAGTTATAAACTTCCCCTGCAGCGTATTCTATCACTGTTTGTCACCTAAAGGCAAAGGCTAGATAGCACTGCATCAAATAGCCAGGAAAAAAGATCATTTTCTGTGCTCCATTACTCATGTTAACACGCTCTCTGGACATCAGACATTTTAGATTGTACTGGTCAGTGCTATGACTGTGGGCTTTGTCACATGAGATATCCTGCAGTCAATTCCCCATAATCAATAAATGGCTCCCTGTTTTTGTTATGCAGCATATATGATTTACAAGATTAACAACTGGTATATACATGAAGAAATAATGGGAGAAAAAAAAAAAATCACAGATTGAAGATGAAAAAATCATACTAAAAACCACCCCTTCCATTCTGCCCAAAGATTGCAAACCCTAACATCCCATTTTTCAGTGTATTTCAAGTATCATTTCACAGCATGGAGTGTCTATTTTTGCTCCAACAAGATCACTGTCCACACTAATGCACCTCACTAGGAAGCTTTGTTCTGCTTTTTTCATAACATTCTTAATTTCATATCACTTGTCAGACCTCCAGTTTATACTAAACAATTCTTCCTCCTCCTGTGGGTTTGCATTCTTTTCATGTTTATTCACAGTGTTCCCACTTTGTCCACTCATAGATCTGTCTTGGGAGTTAAAAGATTTACACTATCGACCTTCTCGTATATCCTCCCAATTCCCTATCAGCCTTCCTCTCGTTGCCAATCTTCCCTCTCACATTCCAAGAATGACTCTGCCACTTCTTTCCAGTACTGTACTATCTCTAAGCAACTATACCAGGAATTCAAGTATTAGCAGTACTATGCAGAGGAACCAGAGATGGGCTAAAGTTTCCTCTTTCTACACTGATTATTGATAACTTCTAGCCTACACCAGGGCAGACCCACTCTTGCCAGAGAGGCTCCATGCTGCATTTCTTCATCCCAGTACCAAGTCTGATTTGGGGGGGGTGGGACAGGGAAGAGAGAAAAGAAAAGAAAAAAAAAATCACACTTTGTTAAACAAATAAGGTGTACAGATAAATTTGAAGTTGGATCTTGCTTTACAGGTGGTCCTACTTTCTGCAGGGGGGTTAGACCTGATGACCAAAAATCTCCTCCAATGTAAATTACTACAATTCTATGCAAAGAGAACAAGGAGCTTAAAGGTTAAAGTTGTCCAGCTTAAGAAGATTCATACTACTTTTGTTTTTTTTTAAGCAAAGGTCACTTAAAGAGGTCTAACGTTGAATACATATACAGTCCAGACAGAAATAGAACTCTCATTTCTGGAAGTAAGAACACTATTAGAAAGAAGAAATAGAAAGGATATTGGAAATACAAGCTTGTCTCCATGGGATTAGAAGTTTGACAAGAGTCCCCTTAAACAAATAAAAGTAATTCCACACACAGGAACTCAATAACTGGGTCAGAGAGCTGATACAAATTTCTGGGTAACCTCTTTCCCTTCTGACAGGCAATCTCCTGCCTTTTGAAACTATCCACAGTTTGTGAGAATTTATTCTTCACTCTTGATGTAAATCAAGTATAAATGGTTTCCCTCACATCTTAAAGTCACATGGTTTCCAAGCTCTAACCTTAATGATGTCCTGGCAAACTGTGCAACAAGCAAAAGTAGGAGTTGCATTAACTGTGCTAAATAGAGAATACAACCAATAGTAGAAAAGAAGTTCTTATTACATCAAATTTCTCAGTTTAAAATTATACAGGAACCTGTAATCATAGCTGATTTTTAAACAAGTTAAAAAGCACATTTGGATAGTATCATAACAAAGAAGTTAAATACAGGTAATGCAGAAGTCTGGATTTTCTCTAACTCTGTCAAGAAAAATTCCCTGTATTGGCAAGACACTTGACTTGGTAAAGGCCACTTACATTGGATTTCATTGAGCATCAGCTCTGAAGAAAAAAAAAATCCTTTTCAAGTAACTATTTACACAACTCATTTGTATGATGGATGTAATTCCCCCACACACACACTGACCTTCGCTGGTTTTTGTTACCATGTTTCTGTGAGTGACTACAGTCAGTCTCATCCAGGTAGCTGTGCAATGACATGGTGAACAAACTCCTGCTCTTCCAACAGCACCCAGTTAGTACAGCTAAATTAATCTGTATCTCCCTAAGATATTATCAGTTTTCATGCACGGAGGATTTAATTAGTCCCCGGCTCTAAAAGCCAGCCCTGGGTGTCACTTAAAAGACACATCTATTACACAATGGTATGACAGGAAGAATTATGAGTTCTCATTATGAAGCAAGTCTTGAGCAATTGAATTACTGAACTCTTAGCCATCATGAAGTACCCTTTCACCCTCTTCTGGCTGCTTCAAGGAAGAGCCCAAAGCGCCACCTCCTGCTGAAGAGTTGGCACCACAGATAGCAATTTCAGCGGCTGGTGAGCTCCTCACACACCCAAATCCATCTGGTTGGGTACCAAAAAATAAACATCTTTTCTCACTAAACAGCTCAGTATGTCACAGCTGTCAGAACTGCTGCTCTTCTCGAAGAGCAATCATATGAACAGCTAGGGCATAGCTACCCAAGCGGCACACATCAGGAACCTGACATAAAGGATATTTTGCCTAGATTTCAGCAAGCATCCAAGTAAGTAGCAGTTTGTGCATTTTTGCAGAAGGTTCCGTATTTCTTATTGAAATCTCATAGAGCACCTCAAGCATATTGACAGTTTCCAGTCAGGAAAACAGCATGCGATACCCAGTGGGCCCAAAATGGAAGATAAACAAACTTTGATAAAATTACTTCACAGACCTCACGCGCACACACACACACAAATCACTCATTGGATTCTTGGAAAAACTGAACATCCTTAAATTAAAACAATGTAATTATCACACAAATATCAAATACAGAATTTAGGAGTACAGAACAGCCCACTCTAACAGCTGATCCCCAGATATGGAGAACACAAAAGAGACAGTAAGGACAACAAAAATTTATCTTCAGAAAAAAAATTTCCAAGTCTCTTTTCATCTGTGTTTTGGGGTGAGGCAAGAAGAGGGGGAATGAGAAATGAGTCAGGCATTTTGTGTTGACTAGACCCATCTTCGTAATAACAAGAATAACAAAGAAGTTTTTATTTACACCTTGGATATACAGGTTGGAAGAGTAATAGAAGTATTTTCTGTCAAAGCTAC
The DNA here is from genome assembly GCF_964195595.1 of Calonectris borealis. Classification (NCBI taxonomy): domain Eukaryota; kingdom Metazoa; phylum Chordata; class Aves; order Procellariiformes; family Procellariidae; genus Calonectris; species Calonectris borealis. The sequence continues at coordinate 16,804,985 of NC_134326.1, forward strand.
AACCGAACTTGCAATATATTTGGCTAAAATTAGGAGAGAAAAAAAACCTGTAATATTAAAATCAGACTTCAAACAATGGACTAATTTGCTTTGTCTATTTGAAAGACCAAGAAAGACTATAAATAACCCATCATTTCCCACTTAAAAAATAAACTGGTCTATTCCTATTTCTGTCAACCTTTGTAGAACAACCTTGATTTCAGCAGGCTGCTCCAGACTAAACGGTTCCAGATCAATAGTCACAATCTAGAAATTGTCATGGTAATCATCAACAAACTGAAAGCCGGTGATAGCCTTAGAATCTAAACTGGATTCAGTGTAATAAGAAATAGTGACATTCAGTGGCTTACACCAAAAAAAAAATTATCTTTCCTTATGATAATAATGAATCAAGTATGGTGACATCATCCTAATCAGCTACACTCCTTTCATTACCAGTGACCTTGCGGCCAATTCAAACACTGGGTCCTTTGATTCAAGTCACTTCTGTAATAAAGTAAGTGATTATGAAGGACACTTAACATCCCTGTTACCATCAGAAAAAGAGAAAAATAAAAAGTGTAACCTGCAAGTGACATACAAAATGAATTTTCACAGTATTCTTTCTTAATTTCTCTTTTTTAAAAGAGAAAGTTAAAACTGACATTCTGATACTGGAATGAGCACAGAGGTGTATTATTACCTTTCTGGAAAAGCTTAAAATGTTGTGGAGCACAATGATCCCAAAACAAGTGCTTAAATTTCTGTACTGTTAGAACCAAACACCATAAAAAAGACACAGAGTTAAATTACGTTCTAGTGTAATTCCAGTGAGGTTCCAGAGCATCACAGGAAAAACGCAACAGGAAAATAAACAGAGGCTGAAATGATGACGAAAACACTGGGTTAAAAGTACAGGTTTGAGAGACCAGTATTAGGACTGATTCTACTTAATGTTTTTAAATTACGATTTTTAGCACAGGAAGTAGCAGTATGTGAGTGAAAATTTTCTAATGATACTGAGTTAAGAAGTGTTATTAATACAAAGGCAAATTGAAATACCCCATTAAGAAACAATTAGATGACCTTGAAGCCTAGAAGGCAAGGTAGCACATAGTATTTCTGCTATCAGCTAGGAACTAATCAACAAGAAACAAGAAAGACTGGTGTTTCTTGATCTCAGAATGATTATGATGCTTCAGTGTTACTGGACTTGTGTCACCAGCTTTCATCCAACAGCTGGCATTGCCAGTCTAAGACTCAAACCAGATAAATTTTAATTACATTAAAGGAGAGGGAAAATGCAAAATAAATGAAACACTAAGTCAGCAGTGAATAAGATTTTCAGTTGCCGTTAACGGGGGGAAGGCCCTCCAAAAAGTCTCCTTACAGTACTAACTCTTTCTCAGACTTCTCTGAAAGGCCTTTCTTGTAGATTTCTCTAGTCCTTGTTTCTCCTCACTCTGTAGCCTCAAAAAACACTAGCTTCTGCACCTCAGTGTAGATATCTGTTAAAGAAATGTAATTATCTACCTTAGCAGAAAGGCACAAACAGTTATTAACGTTCAGATAGCATGCAAAAAGCAGGTGCAAACTACTGAAGAATAAAAAAAGGCAAAGCTCGAAAAAAGGGAGGGAACATAGCACTAGGATAAATAGTCCCACACCTCCAGGAGCATTTAGAACCCTTCTATTTAGTCTCTCCCAAAGCATCTTGTTTTGCTGTAATTCCCCCTGCCCGCTCCAAAAGGAGATACTTCCCAGCAGGGAACCCGGCCCCAGGCAACCAGACTGAGAGCAGGGGACGAAGGAGCCCCAGGAGAGGCCGCTCCTCAGGCAGGACCCCGCGGGCAGGACCCGGGACCCACTCCCCATTCCTCAAGCCGTAACCCACGCTCGGGTGGCAGCAGCGAGAACCGCAGCACGGGCCACGAGAGCAACCCAGAGCCCTCGGGCTAGGCCGCAGGGCCCGGCAGGACAAGCCGGCCTCAGCCCCGAAAAAGGCCGCGCCGTGCGGTGCGGTGAGCAAGAGGCGGCGGCCGGAGGACAGAACGGCCCCGGCACCACCCAGCGGCAGCGGCGCGTCGGGGCCTCGCGCACTCTAAGCGGGCGGATACGCAGGCGGGGTAGCCGAGCCCTCCGCGTCCCGACGGGCCGGGCCGGGCCGGGCCGGGCCGGGCCGGGCCGGGCCGCGCCCCCCGCCCCAACGCGCGGCCTCGCTCCCGCGGCCGGTGCGGAGCGCTACGCCGTGAGAGCGCGTCTCCGCGACAACTGGCCAATCAGGCGTCAAGGCTTCAGCGCGCCTCCTTTGATTGGGAGCGAGGCCTCTCGAGCTCACCCAAGGAGAAGGCTGCGTCTACAGAGCGAAGAGCGCTCAGTGTGCGGGGCTGTGATTGGCTGGGAGGCGCGCCGGCGGGATGGCGGCCGCGGGGGTGGCGGCGGGACTGGGGAGCAGCGACTTCTCGGACCTGCGGGAGATCAAGAAGCAGCTGCTGAGCGTGGCGGAGCGGAGCCGTGAGCGCGGGCTGCAGCACAGCGGGAAGTGGTGAGCGCCGCGGGCGGGTGGGCCCCGGCCCAGCGGCCGGCGGGCCTTGTGCTAACGGGTCTCTCCTCACAGGGCCTCCGAGCTGGCCTTTGCCTTGGACCCGCTGCCGCTGAGTGAGCTGCCGCCGCCCCCTGCGCTCACGGAGGTACGGCCTGCGGGCAGGAGGAGGAGGCCCGGCCCAGTGCGGCTCCGACGGTCTGCGGTGCCGCGGCCCGCTCGGGGCCCGTGGCCGCGCCGCTAACGGGCACCCGCGCGCGGGGTGGGGCGGGGCTGAGCCCGTTCTGTGCTCCCGGGGGTGGAAGCGGTTGTGAGCTCGAAGAGAAAGTGCTGCAGTTCTTGCTGGCGGGCTCGCGGGCTGCTTTTTAATCCTGTCTACAACTATTAAGGAAAAAACGTGATAGCGATCTTTTTAAAAACGTACGTGCAGGAGGCTGTGCTGAGTGCTGATCGTTCTATAATGCTGTGAAGTTCCCTTCCATATTATTCCCTTCCATATTTAATGGTGTGGACAGAGCTGAATATGCTTTCCCAGGTGAAAGCATTCCATTTTACGTGTTGCTGTGCCCTAAATGAGATTGCTCTGTATGCAAAATTTGAAATCATGCTACTTAATTTTATTTTTTATTAGTCTTTACTAAGGGCAAAATTTACTGTAATACAAATTAAACTTGTGCCATTAAACTTGTGCCATTAAACTTGTGCTCCTTAGGACACAAGAAAAACAAGTTGTATCTCCATCCCCACCTCCGCAGGTGTACAGTAGGACTTTTACGTATATGCCTGTTTTGTTAAATTACAGCAGCGTAACGTGTCATGAATGCATTTCAAGGCATCGTTACCAAGGAAATGTTTGCATTTAAGTTAGCGGGTTAATATTGTTTGATAGGGAATTCCTGAGAAGATTTCTTGTTTATGGTCATGCATACTCATTGAACAGCTAATTCATGCCTTCTGGCAGCTTGCCACAATTTGTTTTCTGGATTCTTACTGTTTATTTTAAATGTTTCTAAGTAGTCTGTACTCATTATTTGAGAACTAGGAATTTGAGAACGTGAGGGAATGGAGAGACTTTTCTAATGGTACTCAAAACATCTTTGAGGATGAATAAACTATGTTTTTAGCTTTCAGAGCAGTTTCATTGACACGTCTGTAACTAGATGATTTTCCTAAAGCATGTCAGAGCTTCTGAGGTCTTAAACTTTTCTGTGTCTCTGCAGGAGGATGCTCGTGATCTGGATGCCTATACGTTAGCCAAGTCTTACTTTGACCTAAAGGAATATGACAGGGCTGCCTATTTTCTACGGGGCTGCAAGAGTCAGAAAGCTTACTTCTTGTACATGTACTCTAGATACCTGGTAAGATGGAAGGAAAAGTCGCCTTTTAGCACTGAACTCCTCTGCTTCCCACCCCTCCCTGGCATACCTTATTTTTCGCCTATTCTGTTCCAAATGACCACCTAGAAATCCAAATTATATGTTTGGGGGGAAGGGAGATAGAGGTGTTCTTTTTAGAACTATGATGTTTGTGAAAACTCAGTTTGCATACTGCTGCTAGCATTGCAGTAAACGTAAGGAATATGCAATTGTAATGTAATCTTGGGTTTCCTCTGTTTTCCACAGTCAGGGGAAAAGAAGAAGGATGATGAGACAGTGGATAGTTTGGGTAAGTCTCTGGTGTCAAGGAACACAAGACAATATAATGAAGCTTCCAGTAATGCCTCTTCATGTAAATCGTCTTGGTTTTATGGCTTTCCCCTGAATTTTTGGATAATAGTGTGCTGTAACATGATTTCTTTCATTCTCTCTCAATTCATTGGCTTAGTACAGGCTACAGATTTTCATCTATTAGTTCTTCTGTTAAAGCAGGTGATCAGACTAAGTGATTTTCTTTTAAAAAGAGGAAAATAATCACAGACTGGGAAGCCTTCAGGTCATGTCAGTGATGATTCTGAATATACCCTTGACTTCATAATTGCTGTGGTAAGAGTCTTGACTGAAAGCTAGCTGTTTGACTTTCTCTTCATGCAGGACCTCTGGAAAAAGGACAGGTGAAAAATGAAGCTTTACGAGAATTGAGGGTTGAGCTCAGCAAGAAACACAAGGCACGGGAACTGGATGGATTTGGCCTTTATCTGTAAGTGTCTGCATGTATTTCTAATATATTCATGTGTATTTGTGTGGATATGCAGAGTTTTATGATTCTGATTAACTTGATAACTTTTCTTTACAGGTATGGTGTCGTGCTGCGGAAGCTGGACCTGGTGAAAGAAGCAATAGATGTGTTCGTTGAAGCTGCTCATGTCTTACCTTTGCATTGGGGAGCCTGGCTGGAACTTTGCAACTTGATTACAGATAAAGAGATGGTAAAACTTGGGAGATATCAAGATGTGGTAACAAATTTCAGAGTTTAACCTGATACAGTAACCAATGGTTCAGTTGCCACAAGATTGATGTCGCCCACTGCTTTATTCTGTGAGACTCTATCAGGCAAGGCAATCCAAGATTGTAAATTATGTTGTTAAAGCCTCTTCTTCTGCAATTGCTTGCCGTGCTGTAGCTTGAGAATCTTCGTACAGGCAGGGCTAATTTCTTACCATTCACCCACAAAGTGGTTTAAGAAATGGCTAATTCACGTATTCTGAAGTAGTTGTCAGCAGAGTCATTGCCTTGTCACATGAAGGAGATCTTCCTAAGATACTTCTAATTTTCTTTTCTTTTTTTTTTTTTTTTCCCTTCCTTAATCTGGTTATAGTTCCACAGTTATTGAGCATTTTTGGGGACCTGAAAGGATACATAGAATCAGTGCTTTTAAAACTGAAACACTAATATAGGTGTTTCCTTTGTCAAATACAAAGCTGCACGTATGAGATGAACTGCGTCAAAGAACTGAACTTAGATATAAAACCAAAATAGATTATTTTTCTTTATGCATGGGATTTTATGAGACCGCTCCTGGCATTTTTCAGTCAATTCTGGCTGGTGGAATATTTTAAAAAGTAGAGGTGACACAGAAGAGAGCTTTACTGATTTGTAGAAAAAGGGAAGTGCATTTTTGATGAGATTATTTGGAGTCTGTTCACTTGCTCATTAAAAATAATGATGTGATATTAATGTTCAAACATGGGAAGAAAGTACAGTCTTTTGAAGGACTTCTGAATTTAATGGAGAAATAAGGCCAGTGGCTGAAGCAGAAGTCAGATGCTGTCAGATTTGAAGACAATAATTCCTTCACTAATTGATCAAATGAAATGGCTTCAATTCTGCTGCAATTTCAGCAGTCATGGGAATAGATTGGGAGTGACTAAATAGAATTACGTGGGCCATGTTGTACTGCTTTTTAGACTGGATGTCTTAATGCTCCTTTCCTGTTTCAGTATTCTCAATTACAGGCATTATTTAGTCTCTCCTTTGGAAGAACCTGATATTAATTCTTGGTCCTAATACTGCTCTCTTGTAGCTGGTGTTATGGTTTAAGAAAGCGATTGCAGGAAAGCCTCCTACCTCGAGACCATCTGCTAAATCATGGGAGGGAAGATAATGGATGCTTTGCCACAGGTGGCGGGTAGAATACTACTGATTGTCATCTCTTCCTCCTCTTCTTTGGTTCTTGCTAGTTGAAGTTCCTGTCCTTGCCAGATACGTGGATGAAAGAGTTCTTTCTTGCACACATTTATACAGAGCTGCAGCTGATAGAGGAGGCTCTGCAGAAGTATCAGAGTCTCATTGATGCAGGATTTTCCAAAAGTACTTACATCATCTCTCAGATTGCAGTTGCCTACCACAATATCCGAGGTCAGTGACACTTACTAGCTAGTAAGAATGAGCCTCTTAATGCAAACTTGGCATTTATAGTTCTTGTTCTCCCATCTGCTGTTCTTTCTTCAGATATTGACAAAGCTTTATCCATCTTTAACGAGCTAAGGAAACAAGATCCTTACAGGATAGAAAACATGGACACTTTCTCCAACTTGCTATATGTAAGGGTAAGCACTCTTTCTATTGCCTGTCCATAACGATGGTATTTATCAGAGGTATGTTAAACACTGGCAAAGCAGCTGCTGCTGTTTAGCCTCTCTGAATATAGGCTTTCAGCTTCTGCTTTCCGCTTCGCAACTCCATGAAATAGATGCAATGTATGCATTGCTAACTGCCTAGGTTTTCTTTGAAGCTGTAACATGCTCCTTTTCTCATCACTTTCATTTCTTTGTTTCACTAGAGCATGAAGCCTGAGTTGAGCTACCTCGCTCACAATCTCTGTGAGATAGACAAGTATCGTGTTGAGACCTGCTGTGTAATTGGTGAGAGCCAGCTCTTCTACATGTTCTTATTATGCTGTCCGCAAGCTGTGTGAGGAAATCTTAGAAACACTTGTGAAAATCATCAGCCAGCAAGGCTATCAAAACCACTTGGTCAATGTGGTTTCAGGCAGCCTAAAAAAGCAGACCAAATATCAGAGTACCCTTTTCCCTCATTTCTTTCTGAAAGAGCTGCTGTAATACTATCAGTGCAGAAAGGAGTTGAAGAAATCATTATGAAGGCCCATGTAGCTGATAATCGCTTTATTTATAGTCTTGAAACTCCAGTGGAAATAATTGCGTGTCAGGACCAGGAAATTAGTTTGTTAGATCATGACATAAGTTCTAAGGCCAGAGGGATGGGATCTTAATTGATTGGTACAACCAGAAACGGATTGACCAGAACACTGGAGAACAGACTGCTATTAGGTCTCTTGAGGTTTGAATCAGATCTGCCTTTAATAGGACTCTTTCTTTTTATAACTTAAGTTAGGAGGTAGTAGACTATACCTCTTCCATCTGTTTCCTACTTCTCTGCTGTTTTTTGTTTGTTTGTTTGTTTGTGGGGTTTTTTGAATTTATTTAAATATTGTGACTTTTGCTTTAGGGAATTACTATAGCTTGCGTTCCCAGCATGAAAAAGCAGCACTTTATTTCCAGAGGGCCTTGAAACTGAATCCTCGTTATCTGGGAGCCTGGACACTCATGGGACATGAGTACATGGAAATGAAGAACACATCTGCAGCTATCCAGGCTTATAGGTATCACTCATGTACTGCACAAAATCGTGTCAGTCTGCATACATAGGGATTGAAGTAGTATCTTCTATTTTTTGTTAGTCTTCTGCTGAACTCTGTCTTGGTTTTGATCCTGACTGCTTTCTGACTAGTTCATCTCCTTTTCTTTGACAGACATGCAATAGAGGTGAACAAAAGGGACTACAGAGCATGGTATGGCTTGGGGCAAACCTATGAAATCCTCAAAATGCCATTTTACTGTCTTTATTACTATCGACGGGCCCACCAGCTCAGGTAGAGTTGAGAATGGATCCATGTTTATTGGTGTTCGCTCTGACATGGTTGCTACTAGCTAAGGAATTTACACGCAGGAACTAAGTTGGGGAAGGGAGAACATCAATGCTATGTGATTTGTGCAGTCTCGCTATTCCAGATCCTTTTAGTTGTATTAGTTAACTATTAACAAAGGCTTTGTCAATTAAATGCTGAGGAATGCCAGTCAGGAGTATAAGTGATGTTTTATGTAAGAGAGGATGACAGACACTGCCAGATGTAGATTTATGGTTTTTTTCCCCCACTCCGCCCTGAGATCAGCTGGTTGTCCATTGAACTACATTTAGGAATTGCTCTTTTACAGACCAAATGATTCTCGTATGCTGGTTGCTCTAGGAGAATGCTACGAGAAACTCAATCAGTTGGTGGAAGCTAAAAAGGTAAGTGAGAACTGATGTGTAGAGTAAGACATTAGGATGTTTCCCAGGACACTAGGTGGAGTCGCAGCAAAACTGCGTAGCTAGTGCTACTGGAAATGCATGCGGTGTGTTTTTAGGAGCTTATTGAAAGCATTTCTGAGGCGGTTACAATTGGTGAAGTTCTGCTGCAATGTAACTAGAGCAGCTGATAAATAGAAAGAGTCGTCTACAGATGATACATGCCCCTTTGCTGGAAAGCCATGTTGTTTTCTGTTTCTAACTTGCTTGCATGAGTCATGAGCTGGAGTTGTTTCTGTGGTGTGCTTGACTGGCTTTCCTTCCTTGACAGTGCTATTGGAGAGCTTATGCTGTGGGAGATGTGGAGAAAATGGCACTGGTGAAACTAGCAAAGTGAGTGTGTATTATCACTGAACTGTCAATATCGTGTTACATGCAACTAGCACTTTGATATCTAATGATAAAATACTAAATGTAAAACAGATGGAATTGCTGTTAGGGTAGTATTACTACTGGAGCTGTGTAATAACTGGTATCTTTAGGTCTGTAGTGACTGCAAGTTCTGGTGTCCAGCTTTAGCTTTAAGTTTCCCTTAGGATAACTAGAGGGAATCGTAGCATAATGTGGGTTGCAAGGGACCTCTGAATCCTGAGGTGATTTGAGCAGGCAGTGCTAGCAATTGTTTTTGTTGTATTGAAACTTAAAGCAATCCATGATGATAGGCGATGTACGAAATTGTAGATTGATTTTTTTTTTTTTTTTTTAAAAAATTCCTCCCCCCGCCCCCCCCAGTATGTGGTTGTGACATTGGGAAAGAATCTAATGTGAAATAAATGTGAACCCTCTGACATCAGCACTAATTTTTGGTGGGGATAAAGTAATACAAAGTGGAAAAAGTGAAGGGGAAAGAAAAGGGCAAGTGAAAGGTGAAGCTGCTGTACAAAGACTTTCGGGGTGTAGTGGGGGAAGAAGGAGCAGCGGAGGAAATAGCCCATAAATAGGATGGCAAAGGTCTGTTAAAAGCTTTAAAATGTAACAGAATAAGCAAAGGTCTCTGCTTTGTTGTCACTGCTTCTAGCAGTTAGTATCTGACTAGTTCCCGTCCTGGTAATGTAAATGTTCTCAAGCTGGATCATCTCTTTCCATGAGGGGCAGTACACGGTGCATGTCTTGCAAATTCTGAAAGAAAAGACCTGGCTTTAGTCCAGGTCAGGTTCAGTAAGTACTTTCTCATAGACCAAGAAGGTCTACGACAGTGCAGTCTTGTTCCAGTGGCCCATTTTCTCCTTTTCTAGGCTGCACGAACAGCTGAATGAATCCGAACAGGCAGCTCAGTGCTATATCAAATACATCCAGGATATCTATTCTTGTGGGGTAAGATGATATCTTGAGGATAAAAGGAGAAGTAAATATGGTGTAGAACTACCTTGAAAGCACTCAAAGATGATGGTTTTTACCCCCCTCACTGTAGGAGATAGTGGAGCATCTGGAGGTCAGCACTGCCTTCCGTTACCTGGCCCAATACTACTTCAAGTGTAAGCTCTGGGATGAAGCCTCAGCATGTGCTCAGAAATGCTGTGCATTCAATGATGTGAGTAGTTGCACAATTTTTGGTGTTTCTTTCTTAGGGGATCTATGACCTTGATCTTGGCTCCTCTCAGAGTAGAAGGAATCCTTTATTGAAGGAATGAGGGCTGTCTGCCATGCAGGTCACATCTTGAGCGGTGGTGTGGTATACCTGATAACTAATGCTGCTTATGATTGACTAACATCATGGAATATGGTGTAGATGGTAAAATTGAACCATGTCTCATTGGTGTTCACTAAACAAAAGAATTTGAGGCTCCACATGGCAGTCTTAAGATTGCTGAAAATCTTGGTGGTGAGGAGGTGGTACATCACACTGTGTAGTGATGGTACTCACATAACTTTTTTTTTTTTTCCTCATCTTCTGTGTGTAGACAGTGCAGGGGATATAATAATAATTGGTTTTGTCTGTGATTCCGTGTTCTGGGATGTTCTCTATCTGTAAGTGGGCAATTTTGGATTTTTAACTTCAGCCTAGAGGTAAACAGTAGCCATGAGCGCGGTGTTTGGCCTATCCTTAACAAAGCTGTCTGGAACTCTGGAGAACCTGAATTCAGCTTCTTTGAAGCTTCTCCAATCTACTTTTTGCTGGAATATTTAGACAGCTTCACTGGTTGATGGTAACACTGTCTGAAATACCCAAGTAACATGCAAATCAGGTGAGTAAAAGGAGGAAGGACTAAAAAAAAAAAAAGTGACATACCTTAACATTTTTAAGTAGCAGAAGAAAAAAGAAATGAGGATGGTTTTATAGCTTCCAGCCTTATAGAATGACAAACTACTATAACTTATACTGCTTACATACTGAATTTGACCCAGAAACCACCCATTCATAGGTGTATTGTTTTGTTTTTTACAAATTGTTTTCAGACTAGAGAAGAAGGAAAGGCCCTGCTGCGGCAGATCTTACAGCTTCGCAACCAAGGAGAAACCTCATCCACAGATATTGCTGCTCCCTTTTTCCTCCCTGCGTCATTGTCAGCCAACAACACTCCCACACGTCGTGTCTCCCCACTCAACCTGTCTTCTGTAACACCATGAACAATGCTGATACTTATAACCTGTGCATTGAATGTGACATTGCAGATGGGGCTTGCAACCACTTATTTCTTTCCAGTGAAATTTCTACATTGGTTGTTGCCCTCACGTGAAGGGTAGGAGTTATTGGAGCCCACAGCTGAAGACGGATGTGCCCCAACAGGCAAAGGTGCAGCCTACGTGAAAGTGCCTATGCTGAGATGTGAGAACCTGCTGTACTTCTCACCAAGTCATTCCAGTCAGAGGGCAGACATGTTTGAATACACAGGACTACTCTTAACTGAGGGGTTGGGAAGAGCTTGTCTGCTTGAGTTAAAATATATTTGAAATTTGATTCTGCCCTGTTACCTCTGGTCTTTACTGAACTTCTTTGGATGACCTCTTAGTGGTATCATTGCTGTCTACATCAGAAACTGTTACCTGCCTGGCTGCTTAAGGACTTTGGCTTGTCTTGAACCACACAGAAGATGTTCCACTAAAGCAGTAGATATAGGCACTTAGATATAGGTGCCATGTCTATGTTGAAGGACTGAGAAGTGTCAGAGGAATTTCAGGTAACCACAGGTGACAGCTGTTAGCTGTTCTGTCTGTGGATCTGACAGATACTTTGGCTTTCAGTAGAAAAGCAGCCAGCAGGATAGCACAATTAAAAAACTAATGGTCAAGTTTCTGTCCTTGGGCTTCTTTATGGTGCAGCTTTCATGTGTACTGTAGCAAATGAAATTGGATGAACCGTAATGGATCATTTTGTTAAGGATTGCCATATCTCGTGGACAGTATGGTGCAGGGCTGCTGCTTGTCCCTGTTCACACATCCAGCCAATAGTAAGGCTAAGTGTGAATTTCAAAGATGCACGCATAGGCCTACATATTACAGACATGACCATAAATGAACAGATTAACATAAACAAGAGGACAGTACCCTTAGCTGCACTTGCTTAAAACAGAAACCGTAGAAGAGGCCTGATGCTGTTCCTATTTGCTTAAAGTTGCTAGTGGAACATATGTATATGCTTTCAGTGACTTAACTCAAGTACACGTTCACATTCTCAAGACCATGTTCACATGGTCTCTCCAGTCTCTGCCCATGACTTTAAGCCTCTGGTCTCTATGTCTAGTCCTTGGGTATCTTGTTCAGTCTCAACCCTGGACGTAGGGTATCTACAGATTTTGTTAAGGTTTGCCACATCTTGTGGACAGTATGGTGCAGGGCTGCTGCCTATTCCCAGTTAGGGTTGCTATTGGAACATACACGTATGTACACAGAGTAAGGAGCACAATGATACAGAAAACAGGCAGCAATAGTGTTTAATTAATAAAAGTGTAGAACACACTATGCTGATGAGTCATATGTCTCAGCCAAACAAAGGTTACTGACCAGCAGCCTGCTTGCATGCAGTTGGTAGCTCTTCTGCCTACCCCTGCTCGTCAACACTCTCACTCTCCACCCCGTTTTCCCATGCTTGTTCCTCCCTGACCCATCTTCACCCCTGCCTTGGCATCTGTGGTCGCTCCCCTAGACATACTATGATACATTTTATGTGGTCCTGCAATCCACTTCAGAGATCTTAAAATAAGTTTGCTCTTGCCTGTGAGACCCTTCCTGATAACCAACCACAGCTCCTGGTTGAATCTCTTCCAAGTTACACTTGGGTGGTTCCTTTAATGGCCCATCAACCTGTGTCAGAGCTCTAGTCTTGGATTTCTGCTGTCAGGCTTTATGTATCCATGTGCTTCATTTATCACCTGTCCTGTTCATTGTCTTGTCTTTTACATTGAATAGCTGTTAACCAGATATCCTTACACATGTATCAAGTTTGTTCACAACTTCACTGAGGTAATGATGGATAGAGGTTAATAACATCGCTGACTTCGACTTGAATTGTCTTGCTCATTGACACTTGGTGCCCTTCAGGCAAAGACAGTATTATGTTTGGGCTTCATCTGCCTGGGAGGAATGTGATTTTGTTTGTTTTGAGTAATGACTTGTGAAGAACAACCAACAGTTTGGGGTATCAGTTTGACCTATGACCTCAGATGACTTCAGCCAAATGTCTCGGTGCTATTCAGTTACAACTTGTAAGCTTGATACAACCTGGAGGTCTTTTTAAAAGTACTTGAGGTTTGTATACATTTTGGGTTATGAATTATGAATAACCAATTATTAATATATTCATACGTTATGAATAATCTGCAGTTATGAATAATCTGCAGATGTTCATGCTAAACAAGCTCAAGTTTCCTCAGGGCTATCCAATACTGGGATCTCCCACTGAGTTTTGTAATTGTCTGAAGATTTCCTTAGGAGGAAATAGTCCAAGTTTCAATTGAATGTTTTTTAATGAAGATTGTCCAAACTGGTGCTTATAAAGGTCCTGCATTAAATCCAGTATCCAGATGTCGTTGTGGGAGGCTGGCTATAAGGATTAACTGTGTTCACCAGATCTAAACAGCAGAATGGCATTGATCTGATACACCTTGCCGGCTGAGTTTCAAAGAGGCTTTTATCATCGGGACGATCAGTGAAACTTGGTTTCCCTTGATGTGGAAGGATACTTCTTCCAGATACATCTACTTTAAATACTCATCTGTAAAAGATGCAGTAGGGTTGAGTCTAAGTTGGGTTGCGAGGACTGCGAGTTCATCGGTTTGTCTCCAGTACCCCTAGCTCAGATAATAGCACTTAATGCCAAGTTCAGAAACTTGTGTTTGATGACAGTGTACTGATTGACACGTCTGCTATGTTATGCCAGCTCTGGAAGGGTGACAGTCTCTGTTGGTAATGTCATCCATCGCACAAGGTGGGAGTGATTTGTTAAGAATAAGGAGAAAACTACACATAAGTAGAGGTTACCTACTGTCTTAAAACTGAAGACGTAATGGGACCTCCTCCTTTTTTTTTGAATATGGCCTATTAGTATATTTAAAATTACAAGCCAGTCCACTAACTTTCTAGTATCTTATAATACATAAATAATGTGTCACATCTTGTTACAAACATCAGTGACATATAAAAATCAGTAGTTAGTAATGACGATGATCGATCCTTATGCCACATAAACAGCAAGTTCTTATAATGTAAATTAAACAATTTATGCAGCAAAACAAATCTACTAGTTCTGTCTTTCCCTTCTGGTAAAACAAATAAGCTTTATATTTAGGATAAATAATCATTACACCTATGAGAGCATTCTAATACCTGAGACATTGAAGAAAAACTTTTGAACTCTTCATGTTTTCTAGGACCAATGAGTCTTATAAAGAACTGTTAACATTGGCTTCTTAATACTTCATGAGAGTTTGTGTGGAGAAAAAAATATTTTAAAAGTTCTATTTTGTTACTATATTGATAGATCTCTTCAAAGGAGATGCTGGTTTTTACACCAGTCACATTTACCAATTGAAATTGTGCATTGTAGGGTTAAATTTTGGGAACAAATTGATTTCTGGACAGATATGTGTCCTCCAGTACTGACACAGTCTGCCTTCTATCCTGGTTCAGTCTATTTTTATCCTGGTTCAGTCATAGTACTCCACTGTTCATTATTAATCTCTCCTAGAGTCTTTCTGTACTTAACACGCTTGAAAGAACATTACTGAAATCAACAATACTGTTAATAGGTTTAGCTACTTCTCTTCAAGCTGTTGTCCTTTGGAGGATCACCCTGTAAAACAAACCAACAAGACCCACTCGGCTGTTACATATTTGGAACACTTTTCCAAAGCTTTAACTGCTATTAGTGGAACTGCTTATTCCAAGATTGTTTTAGTCTTTCTTTTAGTATTTCTTTCTGAAATTGTACAATGCATTTGTGTGCAGAGGGATCCCATTTTCCTAATTCTGGGCATCTCTAGAAATTCCTTTGTCTTGTTTTATGCTCCTTAGCACCTATTGAACCAGCATTTCTATAGCAGATGGGTTTAAGCAGCAAAATTGGATCTTGATGCATTTTGCAAGCACTCCCATAATTATTCCATGCAAGCCTGAGGATATGAATGAGACTATTTCTAAAATTGTTGTCACCCTTTGCTCCTGGCTTGCCTTCCCTTTCGCAGCAGCAAGCCCTTGCTGCTTCCTGACACCCTCTGGTCAACTAACTGGATAACTCAGTCATTAGAGAGACCGTGCAGTTTTGTCCCTCTTACTAGAGGCTGCAAGTGCTCTTACTTGCAGGTAGAGATGGCAAAAGGTCAGCTGGAAGAAGCAGCCCAAATATACTTAGTGAGGACAAAGTATCCAAAGACTTAACTACCAAAATCAAGGTCTTTACTGGGACAAGGGAACCATGATTTATCAAAGAATTCTAACCGGTGGAAATACAGGAAAATGTTTATATGAGGGATAAACAGAAAAGGCCTCACAAAGGTTGACTGCCAATAATTTTTTTTAAGTCACAATTAAAAAATCCTGGAAATTTGAGGACACACAATGCATAAGCAGCAGAGGCAGGGATGCACATTCTGTGGAGATGCACCCTGGGAGTGCATGGGAGGTGATCAGGAAAGCCAAGGCACAGCTGGAGCTGAAGTTGGCTAGAGACATAAAAAATAGCAAGAAGGTTTTCTTCAGGTACATAGGACAATAAAGGAAGATGAAAGAAACTGTACAACTTTACAAAGCTGGCTACAGCCGACATGGAGAATGCTGAGGTACTTGATGACTTTTTTGCCACAGTCTTCTCCAGCCAGTGCAATAGCCAAGCTGCCCAATTCACAGAATCCAAAGGCAGGGACTGGGAGAATGAAGAACCACCCACCATTAGAGAAGATGAGGTTTGAGACCGTCTAAGGAACCTGAATGTGCATAAGTCCGTGGGACCTCAAGAGATGCATCTGAGGGTCCTGAGAAAACTGTCGGATGAAGTTGCTAAGCCACTATGCATAGTATTTGAAAAGTCATGGCAGCCTGGTGAAGTTCCCAGTGACTGGATAAAGGGGAAACATAACCCCCATTTTTAAAAAGGAAAAAAAGGAAGACCTGGGGAACTACAGGCCAGTTAGTCTCATCTCTGCGCCCAGCAAGATCATGGAGCAGAGAGCCTCCTGGAAACTATGCTAAGGCACGTGGAAAACAGAGAGGAGATTGGTGACAGCCAACATGGCTTCACTAAGGGGAAATCGTGCCTGACGAACTTGGTGGCCTTCTACGACAGGGTTACAGCATTGGTGGATAACAGAAGAGCGATTCACATCATCTGCCCGGACTTGTGCAAAGGTTTTGATACTGTCCTGCACAGCATCCTTGTCTCTAAAATGGAGAGTCATGGATTTGATGTGTGGGCTACTTGGTGGATAAGGAATTGGCTAGATGGTCGCACTCAAAGATTTGCGGTCAACGGCTGGATATCCAGGTGGAGACCACTGACGAGTGGTGTCCCTCAGGAGTCCGTATCAGGAGCATTATTATTTAAAATCTTTGTTGGGGACAGGGACAGTGGGATTGAGTACACCCTCAGCAAGTTTGTGGATGACACCAAGCTGAATCGTGTGGTTCTCTAGAGAGAAGGGATGCCATCCAGAGGGACCTTGATAGGCTAGAGAAGTGGGCCATTGCAAACCTCATGAAGTTCAACAAGGCAAAGTGCAAGGTCCTGCACTGGGTTGGGGCAATCCCAAACATGGGTACAGGCTGGGCAATGAGTGGATTGAGAGCAGCCCTGCGGAGAAGGACTTCAGGGTATTGGTGGATGAAAAACTGAATATGATGCAGCCCAGAAAGCCATATTGTATCCTGGGCTGCATCACAAGAAGCACGGCCAGCAGGTCCAGGGAGGTGATTCTCCCCCTCTACTCTGCTCTTGTGAGACCCCACCTGTACTGCGTCCAGCTGTGGGGCCCCCAGCATAAGAAAGACATAGACCTGCTCAAGTGAGTCCAGAGAAGGGCCATGACGATGATCAGGAGGCTGGAGCACCTCCCCTATGAGGATAGGCTGAGAGAGTTGGGATTATTTAGCCTAAAGAAGAGAAGGCTCCGGGGACACCTTATAGCAGTCTTCCAGTACTTAAAGGGGGCCTACAGGAAAGATGGGGAGGGACTCTTTATCAGGGAGTGTAGTGATAGGACAAGGGGTAACCGATTTAAACTGAAAGAGGGTAGATTTAGATCAGATATTAGGAAGAAATTCTCTACTGTGGCAGTGGTGAGACAGTGGAACAGGTTGTCCAAAGAAGTTGTGGATACCCCATCCCTGGAAGTGTTCAAGGCCAGGCTGGATGAGGCTTTGAGCAACCTGATCTGGTGGAAGGTATCCTGGCCCATGGCAGAGGGCTTGGAACTAGATGATCTTTAAGGTCCTTTCCAACCCAAGCCATTCTATGATTCTATGACACCACAGCCTTGTCTCCTAAAGAGCCTGTAGACAGAGGAAGGGGCCTGCAAGTTATTTTGCTGATTCTTTGCCACAGGATCCCCTAGGATACTGAACTGACCCTGCCAGAACCTGTTAGGCTAATTTTACAGTCTCTTTGTGCCTGCAGTCCCAGAGGAGTCATGCCATGTTATATGTTTTTAGTATTCTTCACAGTTGCTTTTTCCCTTTTCGATATACTTTAGACCTTCCATTTACCTTGTGCAGCCACTGTACTGGTCTTTCAGAAGGCCATTTCCAGAGCTATGCAATCAGTAACCAAGACATGAAAAATAAAACATTTAGGCTAGACATATACAGGCAGCAGCTTTTAAAAACCAGAACTTTGCTTTATTTTGGGCATTGAAGCTTTTTTCAATCACTGAATGTTAACTGCCTATAGGGTATTTCTTATGAAAACACTGTAACTCTATAAAGCCCATTTACAGTGTCTCCCACCTGAGGCTCTTAGAGCTTGTCATATAAATGACAGGTGCTTTTCCTTTTGAGGCGAGTTCAGGTGTGTAAGATCAGAGTTCATGTGGGGTTGAACAGAGGAACCTATTGCACTCTTCGGTAAGTGTTAGGCTGTACTATATGTATCTAATGCTCAAGTGGATCCCTTAGTATTACGTTACAGATCCTGCTGAACAAAATGAAAAAAAAAAAAAAAAAAATTCACTGAATCTCTTGCACCACTCTGAGAAAAACTAAATGCCTCCACTTCATGTGGAGGTGAGGAAGCTGAAGCCGGGACAAATTGGTCAGCCATGAGTCAAGCATACAGTGCCAGACTCTTCACTCTGAGACCTCTGCTTCTAGTGCTGGGTTTCCTTCTCCTTTTCTGAAAGATTTCATGGTAAAGGTTTGAAATGCTGGCACTTAAAGTAAAGCCTAACAACTAGATATTAAGGGGGACTCTCACGGAATTTGGTGTTCAGGGTGGAGGACTCAAAATTCAGCCTTTGTCAACGGTTTTGTTCTGATTTTGCCACTGACCAGGGAACCACTTTGTAAAATGGAGATAATCTGCAAATCCAGTACCCAACTAAACTATCTTTTAATTTCTAGAAATGTTTTTTCCTGAATGTTGCTGTCGTTAGAAAAAAAACCCAAAACCACATTTGTCTTAACTTTGTCCACAAAAAGTAGACTCTATTTTTGCAGAAAATCTGACCCTTATGTGGGTCAATAGCGATACTTATCTTCTCTGTAAAGTGCCAAAAGGATAACAATTGGAATTCTTGATGTGTTTATTATTGTCAGCCTACTGACCTCTTCCAGGGATATCACTGTCAGTCTTCAGAAGGATGGAGATGAGGATGCTTCTGAAGAACCTGAAGAGCAGGGGCTTCTGTGGTCCCTGTTCGCATGACTGGCTCACTGACATTTGGGCTATTGCAGAAGTGTGACTGCTTTTGCTGTTTATTCAGATATATAAACAGTTCCAGTTAACTCAGTCTGGGCTGGAGCTTGTTCCCCAGAACGTTATGGGATGCCTTTCCGTTGAGGTTCATGGCCTCGTGGAACACCAGTCTAACACCCGTCTTGCTGATGGCTCGTTCCTTTGGGAAGGCGTTTTTTCGGCCTGAGGTGCGACTTCGGGTGCGGGGCCGTTAGGCCCTCTCTCGCTCCCGGCCTACACAAGTTTCCTAAGGGAGAGCTCCCAAGCGCTGTGGCCCCGTGGGCTGCGGACGCTTCGTGCCGCCCAAGCTCTAGTCTGAGGGCTAAGGCCCGTCACCCTCATTGAGCGTCCGGTCGGCGTGGCCAGGCCCATCCCGAGCGGGTCCCACACCGCCCCGCCGGGGCAGGGCGCGCAGGGCCCCCTGACAGACCCCCGGCCCCGCTGGCGGCGGGGTCAGCTCCCGCCGGCTGCCGCGCCCCGCTGGCGGCCGCAGGGCGGCTCGGGGTGCCGCCGGAGCCCCTCCGCGGGCGCTGCCGCCGCCTCCCGCCCCGGCCAGGCTCGCCCTGCGGCTCCCCTCGCCGCCGTCGTCGCCGCTCCGCCGCGGCGTTGCCATGGCGGCCGAGCGCGCGGCGCTGCGGCGGCGGGGCGGGGCGGGGCCTGCCGCAGACCCCGGCCCGGCAGCGCAGGCCTCCGCCGCGGGGAGGCGGCGGGGCGGGCGCCCGCCCTCAGCGTCGGCGCGCAGGAGGCCGGCAGGGCCGGTGCTGGGCGCTGGAGCCGCGGCGGCGGCGGGAAGATGGATGCGGCGTGCTCGTCCCTCGCCGCTCGCCATCCTCTCCTGGGCGCGGCACGGTGAGCGGCGGCGGCGGGGAGGGTCGCCCGGTCCCCGTGGCGGCGGAACAATGACTTGGGCCGGCTGCGGAGGGCCGGGGCGAGGGCGGCGGGGCGGTGGCAGGAGAGAGGGAGCGATGGAGGTGAGCTGGAGATGGAGGTGGTGGAGAGGAGGGGAGACGAGCTGGAGCTGGTGATGGAGATGGAGGGAGAGGTGTGGCAGGACGCAGCCCGCAGCGCCGTGCCGGGAACCACCTCAGCCTCTCCGGTCCCGCACTATTGTGTTCCAGGTTGGTCATTGTCTTGCCTTCCCCGCGCTGAGTGCGGTGTGCTGGGTGCGATTGCGGGTTACAAAGGAAGGGATTTTTCCGGGGCTGAATGTGATGTGCGGAGACTGCAGCCGGCAGAGCCTGGGCTGGGCCTCGGTGAGATGGCATCTGGGGGTGGGCAGTCAGCGCAGCTGAGCGGAGAGCAGCTGTAAAGGCACTCCCCTGGTTTATTTTTACTCGCCGTGCATCTTTGCCTGTTCCATGGTACACGCAGCGTTGCACAAGGTTTCTTGCCGAGGGTGTCTTTTTAGAAACGCACCTGTATGTGTCTTGGGGTGCCAGGGTCGGTGTATTTGTGGCTGTGCGTGTGAAGACATTCTCTCTTGCAAACACAGACCCCGCAAGATGCATCTCTTTGTACGTGCAACACATGCCTTTTTTTCACAGCCATTAACTGATGAAAGATGCCACTTGGGCTGATGTGCAGTTTATTCTTAAATTACTGGATTGCCATCCCTCAATTTCATTATGGCTACTTAGGACAGATCTAGATCATACATTTGGGCTATCTTATGGCACCAAATACTCATTTATAGTCTGTTTATAGTTTTTGCTGTGAATATATATATATTTTGCTGCAAATATATAAAAGATGCGAGTATACCTTACAGGCTGGAAATGTAGAGAAGTATATATTTTAAAAGTTTAATTTGAACTTTTGTAAGGAAAGAATGAATGAGATGTATTTTTTAAAACATTTGCATTCTGATACTGTCCTATGCATCACTGTAAGGTGACACATTGGAGTCCCATTCCCAATGTCTCTTATTTGCTGGGTCAAATTCTGCACTGGTGCACATAACACGTCTGGTCTAGCAGTCTGGGTGGCCCATCAGGAGAATGTTTTGTCCCTTTTCAGGCAATAATGTGAGGTTTATTGCTTCTGCTCTGACTCGGGTTTTGTTTCTATTGATCTGGCCTGCTGCTCTACATATGAATTTCAAATCCAGGCCTGCTGTAAATGCTAGCTTTACTGGCACTTGACCAGGTTCCAACTGGTGCTTGAGCAAGGTAAATATCTGGTGATTCCAAGAGGTTCTCTGGGAATGATTATGATATTGGTGAAGTCTGAGAGTGGTTAGCTGGTAATTGTTGAAGAGGGCATAAGGCACGAGTGCTCTATAAGTAGTTCTGTAGCAATCAAAAGAAACCATGGGTGCCTCAATACAAGAAGGACATCAAACTATTAGAGTGTGTCCAGAGGAGGGTGACCAAGATGATGAAAGGTCTTGAGGACAAGACTTATGAGGAGTGGCTAAGGTCACTTGGTTTGTTCTACTTGGAGAAGAGAAGGCTGAGGTGTGAGCTCATCACAGTCTACAACGTCCTCAAGGAGGGCGGCGGAAGGGGAGGTGCTGATCTCCTCTCTCTGGTGACGAGCGACAGGACACAAGGAAATGGAATGAAGGTGCACCAGGGGAAGTTCAGGTTGGACGTTAGGAAAAGGCTCTTCACTGAGAGGGTGGTCTGGAACAGGCTCCCCAGGGAAGTGGTCATGGCACCAAGCCTGTCAGAGTTCAAGGAGCGTCTGGATGATGCTCTTAGTCATATGGTTTAGTGTTAGGTAGTCCTGCGAGGAGCAGGGGGTTGGACTTGATGATCCTTATGGGTCCCTTCCAACTTGAGATATTCTGTGATTCTAAGTTAATGGGGTTGCAGCCGGTTCCACCCTTGCTTCCACAATGAGCAAAATCCTGAGGAGGAGCCTCAGGGAGGAAAGGCTGGGAAGTTTCTGTTGGGATTTCCATAGGAGTTGCCTGGTGGAGGTGGCTGCCAGGAGCTGTTGATGTGATTGCCCCTTTGGGCTCATCCCTTTCCCAGAACTGTGGCAATGTGGTGGACTGCTGGGATTCTCTGGTTGTCAGCAGAGCTCCTAGCTGAAAGGACCAGGCTGCCTGTGACAGATGCTACACCCTTTCTGACTTGCTGATCTTGGACTGACTGCTCTGTTAGTGCCTAAGGTAGAGAAACACGGCCCTCACCTTGGAGATGAATTCGAGCCAGGTATTTCCACAGTGTCCACCTCCAGCCTAACCTCAGGCTCTGTGATATTGCAACTGCTAATGCATTGCCTCAGCCTCTCTTCTGATAACCTTGTCCCTGTCACCTTTCAGTGGCTTCTGATAATCCCTCTGCTTCCAGAGGCCATTCCCAGCTAAATAATCTTCTGAATAAGAACTTCTGTATCCTACTTATTAGGAATTGAACATAAGATACAGCTAAAACATGCTTGTGTGTTAAGGAGGAGATGGGCTATTGTAATTTGTAAATGTATGCTGGGTTCTGCTAGGCCTTTTATTATCAAGACCTTAATGTAGGTGGAAAGATGCTGCATAATTTCTCTGTCATTACAAAGGATAAGCGACCTCAGGGTATTCAAGTCAGGAAAATGCTGTGAAACGTAACTGGCAAAATAATGGCCAGAATAATTTTCAATTTTGATTTCTATTCATCCACTGGATAGACAGTTGGTATTGTGGTTTAAAAAGTGTATAAAAATAGTCCTCAACTGTAAAAAAGGTATGGTGATGGATTCTACTGTTATAAGGCTGGTATAACTCAGGTGTAACTTGAGCAGTTGAAATCTAAGTAGTTTGTTAATGATAACTTCTTTTTTGCCTCTTCTTTTTAACCGAACTATGGGAGACTGAAGATGCTTACAACGTGGCTTTCACTACTGACTCATGGTCATTTTTCATTGTGGTCAATATTTGTGCTTTCTTTTTGCTTTTTGAAGTTGTGAGGCAGCAAAATAGTCCTTACCAGATACCTGAATTTTGGATCACTTTCTAGTCAGTCATTCTTTGTATCTTCTGGGTTCCGTCAGATTTCTCTGTAATCTTTGTGCATGGCAATGCAATATTTGGGTTACAAGACTGCAAAACAAATGTTTTTGTTTTTAAAAATAATTATTTTACTTGAATTTAAAATGGCATGTTTGCATTATGTGTTTCTAAATCAATAGCTTGCTCAAATTCCCAGCAGGTAACCTCTTCAAAGTTCCTCTATAAATCTATATCACTTGAAGATCTGGTCTTTACCAGATTATAACAAATTTATCTTCCCATCTGCAGAGCTGGATTCTCTGCTGCCTTCTCTTTAGTAATCATCTACATCTGTGCAATTCTGTGTGTCATCAGCACTCAAGATCCAGAACCCATGACGGTAGAAAAGTGGAATTTTTTTAGTACTTCTAGTTTCTGTATCTTTAAGGTCTGTTTGAATTTCTCCTTTAAAATATGAGGATTAGAAATCTTTGCTCCAGGAGGTGGGGCTCTAAATAGAAAATTCAACAGTATGTTGGAAGAGTCATGAAAAAGCTCTATGGTCTAGCAGCACTAAACGCTTTCAAGTTAAATGAGCGTAAATACAGCTTCTCTGTAAATGACAGAAAAACAGTGTGGATCACAGTCAGCAGTTTGGATTCTAAAACATCCAGTGAACTTTAAAGGAAGAATAATGACATGCAAGCACTTTCAGGAATGCAGGCTTTCAGTTCATCTCACTAAAATTTATGGTGCTGTATATGATTTGCTTGCCATGCAGTTGGATCACTGGTGGGTAGCTGAGCAACTGTCACACATCCTGGACACTTCAGGACCTGTGTTTTATCCGGAAGATCACATTTGGACATCACAGCCGGTTCCCTATGTTCAATAGTCTGAATCAGCTATTGTCAGGAGAGAAGCAAAGTGAACTGATAGATGTGACCATCCACATAGCATAGTTAAACAAGAAAGAGGCAAATGAATGCAGCAAACATTTTAGTACACAGCTGCATAATGGAATCCTCTTAGTTACCGTTTAACAAACACCAACAAATAAGGAATACAAATGAAGACTGGATAGACCACCATTCCATTTCTAACTTTGGATGAAATGTAACTGTGATCAATAATAACTGATGTACCTGAGAAAACTGTTTCGATAGAACTGCTATGGTATGCCAGGTCTTCTTTTATGTTAAAAATGATAATGCAAAGTATAACATTATCTCAGATTATTTTATCAAAAATAACAAAATGAATTATTTTAATTAATTGAGAAGAGCTGATGCTAAAATGCATGTTGTCTCCCATTTTCACTTTATGCATTCCTCCCATCTACACCTGGGAGGTAATATCTCACAGTTACCGTTTAACACCTGTACTCCATTTGTTAAGCTATTTGTTGAATTTTGTTAAAATCGTTTATTATAATATTCTTTTAACTGTTTAGGGGAAAGACTTGTTAAACCTTACATTGTATGGACTATAAACAAAAGGTCTAAGTAACATGGAAATTAAAACTGAAAATAAGAAGAAACAGCTGTTGAAAATTGCATTGAGGTCCCAGGTGGTTTAAGGTAATCAATAATGAGTGAGCAAATAAAATTGGGAGAAATGGTGGAGTCAGGGCTTTTGGATTTTTTTTTTTCTTCTTCCCTCCTCTGCATGTGTGCTGGTTTGCTAAAATTGACTAGGTTGATTTTCTCTTAAAATGGATGCAGAAATATTTTTCATTATTCATTTCTATGGTGTATGCAAAATCCTTGCAACTCTTAATGTTACAGGCGATAGAAATTAATTAGAATCAATACGGTACTGTTTTGCATGTATTTGGGGTAGGCTTGGTGTACAAATATTTTAGTGATGGATTTTAAAAAGACTTAAAATGGTATTAATACGTAATATACACTTACATTTTCATGAACATGAATGTTATTTTTGTTCTTGAAGTTGTGTTATTCATAGATAAGTCATTGAGGTTTTTTACGCTGTATTTATTTGTACTTAATATTTAAGGTTCTGCAAGCTGCTATATTGCATCTCTGTGCATTGGTGAGGAACAAAATGAGATGCAGTCATTTTTGGAGAATCAGCTAGGAGAATCTGTTTTAATTTAATACAACCCTTAGTAATAGCCCCTTCTTGTCTCCCCTCTCTGATGGGAAATCATAATCAGTCTTAGATGAACAAAGAGTATACGGGGACTGTTGCACTTGAAGAACATGGAGTAATTTACAGCTGAAAGAACAATTGTGTTGGTTACTATTTGCTTATAACTAAGCAAAAGGTTGCATTAATTAATTTGGAAATGCTTTTAAGAATGAACCTGTAAGTTTAGAATGTGTCCAGTAAGTGTTTCAGAGGCACAGCTGATAGCTAATAAACATCCATGCATATCCAGTGGTAAGTATTACTGACCTACTGGTATTCAGCCCGTGTTTGCAAGGTTCTGTGTTAGCAGATCCCTCTTGAATCGCGTCACATATTTTTGTAGGTCACAGCATGACCTACATGTTGCTGTTTTCCTGGAATATGCAGTCAGTGTGGGTGATCTGTGTGGTCGCCTGTGTTAGGTGAACTCAATGAAGATGTAAGCAATGTCCTTGGAAATGGATTTGTAATGATACACCGTAGCTTAGTGCCTGTTAAAATCTCTCTGAAATTACTGTAAGATATTTTTCTGGTTTCAGATGCAGCCTTAATGAAAATCTATGTGTTCAAGACAGTATCCTGAATGTCTTATAAGTGAAACCTTTTAATTTTTTTGTACTTTGCCACATCATGTGTGAACTGATGTCTCAGCTGGGTTTAATGGGTGGTGTTTCATGCTTACACCTTTGCCAGCTGAGAATCCAACCCATCACCTGCTTACATGGGAGGAGAATGCTGCTCCCCTGATCAATACTAGCTGATGCTTCCATTTTTAAAGCAGCACGGTTCAGCTAAAAATCATCCTTTAAATGTTTTAAATAGTAAACTGTAAGGATAAATTCTACATTTAACATGAGTTTCACTTTATTCTGCGAGTTGTTTATTTGTCAAATCCCGTTCTTCGCATTACGAGTAGAGCTACCTTAGTAAGCATGTATGATGTTATGTGGTATGTTTTAATTTGATTTGTTTTGTTGAGAGGGCAGGGAATGACAGTTACTTGTCCCTCAGCTGATCAATGCCATTAATGGAAAAGAAGATGTCTAATGTTATCTGGTGAAAGTCCTGTTTTGGACTATTGTTAAAAAGCTCACAGACTCTAGGGATGTTGAAGGAAAATATCTTTCAACATATGATAGAAGGGTAAGAATCACAACAATTCAGAAATGAGAAAGACCAACTGCAGTCACAGTGTATTCATACGTGAATAATCTTGAGTGCTTCTAGTGAATGTTGCCTGCAATGTTTTTATTTTTAAAGGTATTTTGACTTTAAAAGATGGATAGAAATGGCTAATGGGATATTCACATACGTCTTTACATTTCTGCTGAAAAGCTGATGTGAAGAGACAAACTGTAATTCATGTTGGCTTAATTTTTGCTGAGCTTCCCTTGTAATGGGAACATTCAGATTCTTCTCCCAGAAAATGGAAGGAAAGGGCAAGAGGGATATAGGACATGGGAAATTAGAGCAATGTGTACATGAGGTTCTGCAAGGCATTGATAGTGATATGGTGGGAGAAGAAAATACGTGTTTTGAAGTTATATTGAACTGCAAGCTGATAAGAAACTGCAAGAAGGTAGTAATCTGGTTGGAAGTAAGGTGTCCAGAAAAGAAAACGATTCATCGTAGAGAACTACAGGAGGCCCGAACACAGATTTTTCTTACTCATTCTGACATAAATATCTACCTTTATTGGCTGTAGCAAGAGCTGAGCTAAAAATGGCGAAAAGTTTCACAAGTTAACCCTCTTACTTTAAATAGAAAAATTACTTAAATATCTGACAATCTTTAGTAGTGAACGTAAAATATCCTCCTCTGATACCTGTAAGACAATAGATAATCACGGTTATGGCCTTAGAAAGAAAGAAAGAAAAGGAAGGGTTTCCAAGAGAAAGATACGGGGCATGAACTTTCCCCCACTGTTTGTTGTTTTCTTGTTTATATACATTTC
The DNA here is from genome assembly GCF_964195595.1 of Calonectris borealis. Lineage (NCBI taxonomy): Eukaryota > Metazoa > Chordata > Aves > Procellariiformes > Procellariidae > Calonectris > Calonectris borealis. The sequence continues at coordinate 16,831,658 of NC_134326.1, forward strand.
AATTAAATAAAAGATGGTTTTGCTGGCTTGTTAAAATCAAAATTAAATAAAGGAGAGCCTGATACTGTGAACTCTGGGAAATGCAATGTTTCTCTTTCAGGCTGTACGTGTTGTCTCTGGCAGTGGTTGAGTGTGACCCTACTTGCATAAAATACGTTTACAAAAACATCTTTTTAGTAAACTAAGAATGGGCCTTGAATAATTCTCAAAGTACAAAACCACTGAAGTGTTTTCTTAGACCCCCATCTTGCAATGAGCTGATAGAGTTCATCATTTTCCTGACAATCCTGCCATTCTGAAATAGTGTGTCTAATCTGTGTCCGTGTACATCTCATTCTGAAAAAATACCAATTCTGGAAAATTTCCGTTTCCTTTCAGGATAGGGCAGGATTTGGTGTTTTCACTGGTAGTGTTCTTCTCGGTGTGCATCATGTTATGGCAACTTCTAGGGAAATAATTGTATGAAAAAGAGACAGATGGTATTTTAGCCACAGAATACTAGAATATTGGTTTAACAAATCTCCTCAGCTTTGCTGCGGATAACAATAATGCTTCTGTCCCCTTTTAACTGTTTCCATGGAGCCGCCAGCAACTTGGATAGAGTTTTTTGGTTCATGTTTTAGAGCAAGGGCCAATGGTAATTTTAGCATGAGTGGCCTAGCAGCACCAGATTCATCCTGTATTCCTTGTGCAGAGCCCTGAATCCAAGGGATATTGTGAGTTCAGTTCTGAAGGTATTTTAATATTCCTGAAAATTATTGTGGTACTGATTAAAAATTTAACTACAATACTATGATTTTTTATACAGTCAAAAGCAGGGGGTGGTTAGGATTTGTTCCGAAGAACTGTTTATCACCGTTTTGTGGAATAAAACACACGTAAACTATTAGCATGTGAAATTTGTCATGTTCTGACTATAAAAAGAAATACAGAACTAAATTGTATAAACGCTGCAAATATTTGCAGCAAGTCTGAGCTGATCTTGGGATGTTGAATTATGCTTTCATACTAAAATAATATAAATAATACTTTTAATAACAGTTTTCATTAATCGTGTATTCTGTTATGTCACATAACACACACAGCATGGAATGCAAGAATTAGGGCTTGAATTTTATTCTGAAACAATGTAAAGCGTAGGTGAAACCTGGTAAATAAAAGCCAAAGCAAAGACTTAATTTTGGATTTATTCCAATCCCACTAGCAAAATGAGGTAGATTTGGAGAGATAGGGAAATGTGTATGGCCAGTTTTCCCCTTGTAGCTAACAGAATTGTTGCAGTGATCGGAATTGGCTTATGTGGAAATTTCCTAAAAATATTGCTTAAGACCAGATCAACGAACAAGCATGAATCTGATCTAGCTATTGGGATGAAATTTCCAGCAGATAAGCACTGGAACTACTCCTCTAGGTCCAAGGGAGTTTCACCATTTTGTGGGAGTAGAAAATGTCTCTCAAAATTGTTGCAGGTTGTTGGCAGAGATGGTGAAGTAAACAAAGGCCACAAGGGTTTGCTGGGGATGAAGAACCTTCACAGTGGTATTTCATTAGTTTTCTTAATTTGCATTAAGAACCTGCAAACACGGGGAAGAACTACAGAGTTCTGTTTGACTAAATCTTGCAGAAGAAGTTGTCTTTTTGTCTGACATAGGGGTGGATATCATTTTGTATCCCTGAACCACCATCAAACTTTTCTAATTGATGGAAAGGCATACGGCTTGATTTGGGTTTTTGACTTGCCGTGTTCTGAAGTTCTGGTTCTAGAGTCAGCATTGGGATCTAGAGCCAGGGTGCTTGAGTCAGCAGTCTTGATTTGGAAAAAACCCTGATGTTAGGGTTACCTAACCTGAATCCCAGCAGCCTTGTCTGGTGGAGAGTTGGGTCAGCGGAGTACCTAATTAGCATGTTAATCATTATCTTGGCAAGAGTTGAAATGCTGGCTCTAGGCCCTGAAGAAAACAAGTTTAGACTCATTAGAGTTTCTGCTTGTTCACATAGCCAAATCCACTTCACAGTGGAACGAATGTCACCCTCTCCTTGAGCAGAGCCAAGTGTCTGATAGCAGGGCTTTGGGAGGAGCGCGTGTAGGACTTGTGGTCCCTATCTGCTCTTGCCCTCGGAAAGCGGAAAGTTAACTGAAATTGAAATATGACCCTTAGAGCGAGCTCAGGTGGGGTGAGACCTTTCCTATGGGCAAGAGAAATAAAAGCTCCTTTCTTTTAATTGTAAGATATAAGCAACTTGTTCAGTGGCGATAAAATGACTTGCCCACAAGACAAGTTCCTCTCTAGTAGAACATAGATGATTACACAAATGAGATAGTTCAAGAATTCCTGATAGTCCCTCCTAATATTTTAGGTGTTGTGTTATCCCCAGAAACTTCCTCTTGGGACTTTGCGGGTTCTGGAGGATTCAATCAGAGAATGGAAAGTGGATTCATCTGCTCTATTACAGGTGATTAGTGACAGAAGATATGAGCTAGTGCTTGTACCAACATCCTTTCTGAAGTATTTTTTCCTTAGAAGGAAAAAGGGACTTCTGAGAAAGGTGAATATCACTCTGAAATACTGGGATAAGTAAGCATACTCGGTCGCATGTTTCTCATTGTTGATGGAACAGGTCGATATTAACAGTTCACTGAGCTATTAACTTCTAAATACTGTTGAGCAGAGATTGTCAGTTGTGCTGAAGTGCACAGCGTTTGCTCATGTTTCTGTTGTCTTCTCACGCACAGAGGAGCTGAAACTGCCCCCCTGCTCTGGAAATCCTGAGTCCATTGATTTTTTTTCCTTTTTGATAAGCCTCACAGAATCAAGTATACTAGTATGAATAGTGAGCTGGTTTGCATTAAGCACCTTACTCTGTTGCTACAAGGGGAACATCAGCACTTACAGAAATGCCCATGAGGTTCTGAACCGCAGCCTAGGTTCAGTGAGACCATAAAATCCAAACTTGGCAAGGGACTGGCCCGACAATAACTTATGGAGGCAGAGTCCTTTCCAGAATTGGCATGCGATGATGATTTGGTTATGAAATGTATGTTTGGTGATACTGCACATTAGAATCCAACCTGACGAGGGTTTGCAGCTTCTTCAGTCTGCTTTCCTTATCCGTGAAGGAAGCAAGTCTTGCAACTCTGTAGATCAGCTTGAGAATGGAAGTTGGGGAGGAGTGGCTGCTATCTATTAAGATTTTTTGCTTTATGCTGTAAAAGCTGTTCTGCCAAACAACTGGTTGATGTCAGATTTGGTAAATAAATCTTCACAAAACTCACAGGTGTTGGGAACTGAAGCAACCCTTTTGCTACAGTTTTCAACAACACTTAATTAGTGCTTGGTTTGATGGAGTTGCTTGGTTTTGACACAGCTGTTTCATTTTTAAGTGTGACATAGTATATAAATCAAAATAATATTCTCAAGAGTTGCACTGATTTCACAATAGCAGGGCTATTTAATAAGACAGTCTCAATATTTCCAAAAGAGAAATATCAAAGTTTCCATTTCTTTTCTGTTAGGCAGGAAAATTCTTAATTTCCAGGATTTTCCACACTACAATAAATTGTGAATTTTTTTAAAACCAGCTCTAGATTTTGAGGCTGTATTGAAATCCAGTTAGATTTGACCTCTTTTCTTCCCTCCCCCTATCCTGCAGGACTTTCTAACTTTTTTAATGCAGAGAAAGGAAGAGATTTAGAAATTACACAGAGCGGATTTGTCTTACAGTATTAATCATGATCTGGTCTAGAATTTCATGCCTTCAGACTCAATAGGGCCAGTACAATTTTAGGGATAGATGCAGCCCTCTGGTTAATAAGGTCATATTGTGAACTTATGGGGCTCTGTGAAGATCTCGATGTGTTGTGCAGATAATTGTATTTTCTTTATTGATGATGCTGGGGTCTTTGCGAGGACAAAGAAGTAAATAAAGTTGACCAAGAAAATAAAGCATAGCGCTGTTAGATTTGGAAACAAAAATACAAGCCTAATGTTTCTCATTACTTCTAGCAATATCACAAAATATTATACTTTTTGTACTGCATGTCAGTAAGTATTCTTATGACAGTGGACTTCCATGTGGCTTTTTAATGCATAAATACATGCTTGTGTCTTGGTCAACATTTTGTGTTCCTGATTGTAGCCTAATCTATGCTTAGAATGACTTGTCTTTTTGTTTATTGCCCATATCTAAACTATTGCTTCCAAAAGTGATTAAGAATACCTCCTATCTAAAAAGAGCTATCATACATTGAAGAACTGCTCAATTTTTTAACATGTGCAAAGATACATGGATGTCTAATCCTCTTCTGCCCTCATGGTAGCTGGGTGCATTTTCTCATCAATCGGGAATACATTTCTACCTCCCATGGACACACGGGCCTCTGAGAAGTCCTAGGGGAAGGGCATTTGCCATCAGGTCATTTATGTTATGCTCATGTTTGAGATATATTAACCATTGAGAGATGCCAAGGAAGCACAGTTAGTGGCTGCTGAAGCTATTTATTTTTGATTTCTGTACAGGCAGATGTGTTTTTAAAAACACCATATGCACTTAGACCTCCTGGAGAACACAGCCTGCCAAAAGGGCAATATATTTTCCTTTGGGTCTTTAAAAGTGGATGCCTGAAGAGAATGTTTACTGGTAAATGGAGGCCATCTATCTATTTCACAACTGTATAAACGGTACATATGAGATGTCCCATAAGTCTCCTAGATGGCTAATAATGAAAATTTCCTCCATGAAGTGTAATTTTATATTTGTTAGTGAAGATTTTGATCACTAAAAAGAACTTCAAATCTTAACACAGACCTTTGCTATGCCAGAATAATTGTTAGGGATGTGCAGAGGCTTAAGGTGGAGATGCCATTTGAAAAAAATGTGTGGTGCTAAAGAAAATTGCATCAAATCCCCTATATGGGAAGTGCCAAACTATTGCCCAAATTAGAAGTCTGCAAACTCAGTGATTCTACTAGTGAAAAATGCAGCGCTACCAGAGTGTTCTAGGAAACATGAAAACTTCAGGGAATCTTTTAACATCTAGCCAGAAAAAAGCCACTGTCTTCAGGTCATAGAATCACAGAATGGTTTGGGTTGGAGGGGACCTTTAAAGATCATCTAATTCCAGCCTCCCTGCCGTAGGCAGGGGCATCTTTCACTAGATCAGGTTGCTCAAAGCTCCATCCCACCTGACCTTGAACACTTCCAGGGATGGGGCATCCACAACTTCTCTGGGCAACCTGTTCTAGATGTCACCATGCTCATCGTAAAAAAATTTCTACCTAATGTCCAATCTAAACCAACTCTCTTTCAGTTTAAAACCATATACCTTTCCCATCTTATTACTGCAGTTGCATCTTAGCATCGTGGGATATGATAAAATTACATGGGGCACATCCCTATGTGGGGCTTAAAGTCCATGAATAACACTTCCTCACAATTATGCATACGCTTTATTTTATCCTATTAGTAACTGGGAGAAAATATGATAGTTGGCAATACGGCTAACACTTCACAAAAAACCCCAGCATTTTTTTTTGTTACAGAAGTGGTAAAACAATTGGCATGATTTACCTCCTGCATTGGAAAGGCAGAAAATGTGTTAAGTATTTGAAATTCCATTATGTGGAATAAGATCATAAAACTATGCCTGAGCAGAATTTATTCTATTCTGCAATGTTTTGACCTCCTGCTTCTTGATAAAGCAAAGAGTGTTGCGTGTACCATGTTTAACTCCAGAAATCAGTACAATATGCCTAAAGCAGCTTGATGTGCCTCATAAAATGGAAACCTGGGGTGATACAATTATCTAAAATACTTCACTATGTATTTTATGTGTAGATATATGTTTTTATTTAAAACAAATACTTCTTTTAAATGTAAATTATAATCATGATTGGTGGTCATTTTTTTCCCTTGATAAACTTGTATCACACAAACGGAAACATAGGATTTCTCAAAAGCAAAGTTCAGCCACTGTGTACCAGCTATAGCCTACACTAGCTATTCAGCCAAAGCTACGCTTAACTTCATAAGGGGAGCATTTGTTTCACTACTTTTGCTTTTAATGCAAAGAAACTTCATAGATCTCTTAGCTCAGATACCTTTTTCCTATCTGGAAAAAGGAATTTCTATTTTGAGAGGAGACTGCTGAGTCTGTTCTTGATTTTCACAATAACCCAAGGTGTTTTAGAACTCCTATGGCTGGGTCTGATAAATCACCGCTTTGAATTGCGGTGCACTTATATTCATCTCCCTTAAAGAATGCAACACCTGTTAGTGAATATTTTCTATTCTTTTCTCCAGCTTGCCCTGCATAGAGTTTTGTCTACTTTGTTCCAAGTTATTTTCATTTGAATCCCAATCTAGTATGCCAAACACATCTATGATTATAATATGTGTCTTCTAGCATTCAAGTCTGTGGTAAAGAAAATTGGAGTGATACTGAAAAGAGCCCAAGCATCCATTGGATAGGTTACTCGGCAGAGTTGAGAGTTGGGTACTTGTGCCCATCCTCAATATACACCTAGAGCAGACGATACCTATACAGCAAAGGGGACTGTTCAATTATGTTTTACTTTAAACCTGATTTCATATTTAAACTTTAACTGGGCTAAATGATGCTTCTCTGGATCTCTCTGGGGAGAGGAAAAGAAGATGTGTTATTATGAATAATCTGAATGCTGGTTAACACTGCTGAAGTGTTCTTAGTCAAACCAGAACTATGAATTCTCAGTCACTCACTACCCACCCATCACTACAGCGTTCTAGTACGTGTGTGGCATTGTTGAAAGAGCAAGAAAAAACATCAGTACATTAATTTATTCACTCGTCAAGATGAAAGGCAGTATGGCTGATTAAGATTCTAAGAGTAAATAGAATCCTGTTTCATTATTTTTTCCTAAGTCCCCTGGCTCAGCTGTAAGTACGTCTTATGAATTGGCTTACCCTGGGAGACATACTGGTCTCCTACTTTCTGCTCCTGTTGCATTCAGTGACAAAGTTCCCTTTTACTTTAGCACTGTACAGACATACTGGTAAACCAGTTTTCAACTGAAGGCCCTTTTTCATATTTCAAGTAAGATTTTTTAGCTGCAGTTTGGTAGACAAGTGGATAACTTCCATTGGAACTTCAGTCCAACAGTTTTTCAACAGTTCTCTGTAAAGTTATTTCACACAAGTGTTTCTCTGAGTTTTGCTATTTCAGATACCTCTTGTATTTGGTGGCCCTCATATTAGGCAGCTGTTGCATAATTAGCAGAGTCTTTCTTCTTGCTATAAATGTACAGCCATATGCATATTCTTCTGCAATGAGGCCTGCTGGGAGATGCATTAAGGACAGACTAAGTGACTGATGACAGATGTATGCTGTACAGTCAAAGTGGACAGCCGCATCCGGGGTTAAAAAAGGGGTAGGTTTTTTTGTCTTTTGGAAAGTACTTTGTTCACAGTAATGGCAATTTGGATTTTTGAACAAGTTGCAAGATCATTGGGGCAGACACTACATCTTAATTTTTCCTCTGTCTTATCCCTATGCTGTGTAATAACTAATTGAGAAAGCCTTAATTCTGAGGATTCGTTAGTGTGTGAGATCGCTGCTCTGGATTTGAACTGAAATATTATTGCTGAAACAGGACCTTTTGTTCTGAAATGCAGGTTTGAATTCTGTAGATCATATCCGTCTCCATACATTAAAAAGAGATTTGTTACTGTATTTTGCCTGCTTTGCTTTGTGATATTGATGGTATATCCCATTTGATTTTCTGGCTAAACAAGGTCTGTGATTGCTCTTGGTTATACAAACAGCACTCCACAGCTGGAGCATGCCAGGGAATGTGGTCTACAGTTTGCAAGTGACCTTTCTCTATCAGCCTTAGTATTAAGCTGCTGTCATGATGTCCTGATGCTGTCATTGTAGCACTTTAGAGAAGAACAGGGATGAGTAAAGGGCCACGAGAAATGCTGTACCTTCAAATGAGGGTTTGGTCAGGTTCACTGAAACAGCCTCAAAATTCCCTCCTGTGTTAAAACACAGGGAAATGAAGTTCCTTTCTTTCCCTTCCTCCTACTGATGCATGCAAGTTTTTATTGAGTTAAACAGACTTTTATATTTGGAGGATTCTTTACTTCTCTTTGAGCACAGGAGATTAGGATTCTGTTTATGTTTTGTACTTGCAGTAAGTAGAAAATGAAAATTAATGTGCAGCCTGACAATAATGCAGGAAGGCTTGCCTGGAATCAAGCATCAGAGCACTGATCATTCCTGCAAAGCTTCACCACTGTCGCTGCAGTAGGCGCTACTCCCTTCTTCGCAGTCATCATTTTTCAGCACTTTGCCCATCTCCAAACAGATAAACCAGATCTTTTGCAACATTGCGAACCAGATCTCCAAACATTCTCTCTGCTAGCAGCCACAAATGGGAATAATAATGCTATCAAATGAAAGTGAATACAGGGATGATGATGATGTTTGTCTAATGTCCAGAATTTTATTTTATACAGTTAATGACCAGCTGTTAAAATCCCAGTGGTTATGTTACGGTGTGATATTGCCATTCCTTGCATCCTTTGTAAACTAGGATCTTATCCTCCTAAAGGCATAGGCACTCATTTCTCGCCCTGTGGCAGATTGTAAGATACTACACCCTAAAAATAAATCCTTGTGATTAACATCTTGCATTGCCTGTGCCTCAGATTTAGTATCTTGCCTTATTCTGTAGCTAGAAAGCACAATTTATTTGGAAGCTCAATAGCCCTAGAGGCTTTCTGGAATTATAAATAGAATAGAGTAGTTCAGTTGGAAGGGACCTACAACAATCATCTAGTCCAACTGCCTGGCTGGAAGTTAGTTAAGGACTCTGTCCAAACGCCTCTTAAACACTGACAGGCATGGAGCATCAACCACCCTCTAGGAAGCCTGTTCCAGTGTTTGACCACCCTCTTGGTAAAAAAATGTTTCCTCATTTCCTCATGTCCAGTCTGAACCTCCCCTGGCACAGCTTTGAGCTATTCCCAGGCGTCCTGTTCCTGGGTCCCAGGGAGAAGAGCTCAGCACCTCTCTCCCCACGACCCCTCCTCAGGAAGCTGCAGAGCACGATGAGGACACCCCTCAGCCTCCTTTTCTCCAAACCAGACAACCCAGAGTCCTCAGCCGCTCCTCATAGGACGTGCCTTCCAGCCCTTTGTTGTCCTCCTCTGTATGCATTTGAGGACCTTCACGTCCTTCTGAAACGGTGGTGCCCACACAGTACTCGAGGTGAGGCCGCACCAACGCTGAATGCAGCGGGACAGTCCCCTCTCTTGCCCGGCTGGTCGTGCTGCGTTTGATGTGCCCCAGGGCCGTTTGCCCTCCTGGCTGCCAGGGCGCACTGCTGGCTCCTGTTGAGCCTGCTGCCCACCAGCACCCCCAGATCCTGTTCTGCATGGCTGCTCCCCAGCCGCTCCTCTCCCAGTTTATACTTGTGTCATGCATTACTCCTTCCCAGGGGCAGAATCCGGCAGGATAGATGAGACTAGATCGTCGAAAGCAATGCGTTTTTGTTACTTGAGCATCCGGCCCATTACTGAGACAAGAGCTGCTAAAACTCCTCTCAGATGTGGACTGGAAAAAAAAAACCGCCCAAACAAGGGGATGTGGTAGTAATCTGTTGCTGCTGTCTTAGGTATTGCTAGGACCTGAACTGGAGGTTTCTAGTTCTGAAAATTGAGAAGTTAAAGTGTAAACCCAGGGATGCAGGACCTGACTATTTACTTTAAATCTACTTAGACTATTAAGAGGGAAGACAGGACTGGTGCTATTTTTTAAAAACATGAAGTAAGTGTCCCCACTTCACATCGGAGTTAGAGATGTGAAGGCACTGCTGAGAACCCCTTGTGCATGTTTTGGCACACTATTACCTTTGTAAATCCGGTCGTGCATTCCCACAGATGGTAGCTTTGGGAGACTTCTGTTCTGTGTAGATCAAGCACAGAGGGGAAACCAAAATATATACTGAACGGTGGGTTATAGTCTACTGCTGCCTGTCAGAGCAAGCAGTGCTCTGATGGATGGGAATTCAAATGCTTTCTATACTCCCACCACTAATGAGGAAAAAAGTTTTTTCAACCAGTGATGATTTTATTTGTTTAAAGGAAAATATTACAGCTGGAATTTTCATAAAGCCCATACGCCCAAATTCCACTGAATAGAAATGTTCTGCAGATTGTTCCTCTTGTTTTTCAAAACAGCTGTAGGCAAGAGTGATGGGAGCACAACATTTTTTTTTTTTTTTTTTTTTTTTAATGGCTTGTTAGGCTAGTCCAATTCTTCTGAGTCACAAGTTGCCAGTGAAACCCTCCTGTGTTGCCGTGGACGTCACAGTTTAAACCTGAGGTCAACTAAGAGAGTAAAGTACGTCCTAGTCCCACAGAAGATAATGTGCCTGGGATTATTTCCCTGGGGCTAGAAGGAGCTCGGGACTACTGTTTTAAAGGCTTCTTTGAGCTGATGTAGGTTTGCACTGTTGGCAAGCTTTTGAAATTCATAGACTAAGAAAAACTACCAAGTAACTACTACATGGAAAAGGCATAGTTGAAGTTATGTCATTAGATGTATGCACTTCAGCATAGGTCTGTATGTCTAGCCACATGTAAAAGATGTATAACATAGTGTGTTTACTGTGGCAGGAGCAAAATTTACATTATGCATATTATTTTCTAAGTGTGTGACCTTGACCCTCTTTGTACCCACAGCCAAGTTACGTCCACCATCTGTGGTATGTTTGTCCCCTACATGAAGTTAATTTTGCACGCACAATTTGGGCATCCCATTTCAAGTGGATCTTGTATGTAATTCATGGAAAAAGCAAACCCATGGTTCAGAAGATAAAAATAGTCTGGCTAGATTCGTCTAATGCACTTTATTACAGTAAAACAAGACAAAATGGCTAAGTTTCTTAGTACAAATAGAGAGTGTCAAGCAGGGAACTGTTGCAACGCTGTAAGAGAACAATGGTCTCAACTATTTTCCTGACAAGCCCCCAGTAAATACGGGCTCGCCTGTCACATGTACAAGCTGGAGCATATATGCCTATGGCTGATGGATTGGTACGCGCTCGTGCCTCTTCATACTGGGCTGAACTTCTCCCGCAAAGATGTGTTGTTTCTCTTGTGCTCGTGCTGTTATTCCAGTGAGACTGGGAAGGCATTTTCTGCAACTTGTCTCATTCATTGCAAACCAAAACAGAGAAAGGAGCCATTTTGAGCCTTCAACTCTCATGACAAAGGCCTCTCCCTAAAGACAGGTTGTTTTGAAATAGCCTGACCTCAACTTGTCAAATTAACGTTCAGTATGATAATAGCGATTTTTACATATTTGCAGGGGAAGGCAGCAAGAGGGCTTTCTACTGCTACTTTTTTAGAAAGCATCTTCCACGTAACTATAGAAACCACAGCACAAACATGGAGCATTTCCCCCAGATTCACCTCTGGACTGCCTTGGATGTAAGACTCTTGTTCAGTGCCCCTGTTCGGGGCTGAGCCTGCCTGGTGGTTACGCTGGTCAGGGTATCCAGTGAACGTGTCCGAGTGCAGTTCGCATGAGCTGCTGGCCTTGAAAAGTACAGTGGGAAGGCTGCTAAACTCCACCCCGCCCCAAATTTTAGGTATCTTTAGTGGGATTGTTTTGTCCTGGATCCTTTTAGATGAGGGGCATGACTGACTTTATCCTGATGTGAACAAGCAAGCATGTCTCTGAACTGACTGAAAGGCACCTTCAGGGGACGAGCCCAGGCGGGAAGCCAGTGTTACCAGATGGATCCTGCCCTTGCTAATCTGTCCGGGTTGGCCTCACCACCTCACCGGCTGGAGGCCGTTGAGGCTAAGATCACGCTAGCCTTTCAGTCTGAGCTTGGGGGAAGCAGCCTGTGGTGTATTCAGGTCCTGCTCAGACTTGCAGTAGCAGAGGCAAGTCTGGGGTCTCCGAGGTGGATTTGGGTTCTCTTGGCCAAACCCAGCAGGGTTCAGCTCTCAGCAGCCATCCCAGAGCCACCTCTTCAAGAATTCTGATTGACCGCCCATGTGCTGACAGGGCACGTCTGTGTCTTGTGTTAAGGAATCGCTCACCCAGAGGGTGGTTAACTGGGCTTTCCTGGGAAAGGGATGCCTGGCTTAAAAAGAAATTTGAAATGGAGCAATCATTCCCAAGGCTTCAGCGGCAGGATACACGCTGCCAGAGGGAGAAAAAGGAGTGTTCAAAGCCAGCTGCAGTCCCCTGCTTTTCTCACCTTCAGCCTGAAATTAGATTTTAGGGTGTAATCAACAGGGAAATGAGTGATAGGAGAGGTATTGGACTGTCCTTTGTATTCTTTGCTTCTGAGATCTAGGTGTAACCTGTGGAGGCTTTGTGTTTCTGTATGGAGACCCATATACTTCATAGTCAAGGTGCCAGACATCCTTAAGTGTTTTCCTGATCTGGACAAAATCGTGCAGGGGCAATTTAGCAGAGGATAAAAGCGTGAAAGCTACTGATGAAAACGTTTAACTGATCCCGAACGTCACGGAAGCAGAGGCACAGGGCTTTGTAATGCTTTGATATCTGCACCCACCCGAGGGCCCAGAACACTGCGATTCAATAGGGTAGAGGCTGTGGTGGTGAAGTGCTCACTTCTTCTTTCCGAGGTGTTTCCATCCCTAGGTGTCTCTTGTAAAGACAGAGAAAGGTATTTCTCCACTTCTATAATGTGCAAAGCCTGTTTTTGTAAATAAACTGTTAATTGGCTTGGAGAAAACAAAGCAACCAATGACTGGAGGAGAAAGGGAGAAAAATGGACTAGCCATAGATTAGCATTGGGAGCAATGTTCAGAGCAGATTCCTTTGCCACTGCCCATAAAGGATATTGGTGTTATCTGGGAGCATGTGCAGGTGTAGCTTTCCTCTAAACTTTTGCTAGCATATTACCAAATGCGAGTATTAACAGGAAGGTAACCTAGAATGCCATGGAAAAGAAAGAACTAGAGCAAACAGCAAATAAAGGAAAAAAAAAATTTAAAAAGGAAAGCATGGAAGCCAAAAGAAAAGTCATAGCAATGGGTGAAATTTGTAGGAAGGAAGGAAATCACAAGATTAAAGAGACTAGGTAGGAAGAAGCTTCTAGTGGGATTGCTCGTCCAGTTATACTTGTCTTTTTACATTCAGTCTTAAAGACTACGGAGTGCTTTCCTCGAGGCATTTATGTTTTTTATGGCTTGTTCTGCCACGGGAAGCAGCACGCCGTTATCCGCACACTCAATGCTTGTCATACTATGAGACTAACATTTGCTTCAGACCTCTGGGAGTGTGAATATAAATAAACTACTTCTATTTATATCATGCAGCTAAGCTTGAATTGATCTTAAAAAAAAAAACAAACGAAAACCAAAAACCAAACCAACAACACCCCCCAAAAAAAACAGAAAACAAAAAACAAACCTTGAGACTCAAATGTCCCTTTTCATACACTAGCAGTTCTAATTAAGTTCAAGTGTAGCCATGATCTCTTGCTGATGAACACTCCACAGCCTATAGCAATGTGTTTATTGCTTCTCATAAAAAGTGTGGCAAATTCTTCAGTGAATTCATTTAGATTTTCATTCAAGATGCATCTCAAAAGAAATGCGTGCAGCTATTACTTCAGGATTTACTGGATGGGTTTTCTGGGGAGAGGGGCAAAATAGGATCTTTCTTTGTGAGCTCCAGAGTGAATTTATTATGCTTTAGGAATGGGTTTAATCCTGCTATCTTGGATGAAAATCTGCACATAGGATTTAAAAAAATTTTTTTTGAAGCCCTCTTTTGCTTAACCAGAGGTTTTCATGGCTCCAACAATAATTCCTACAGATTATACTGACATGTGCTGGTAGAGGGCAAAGCTGATAGGAGACAGTCCAGCTGCTATTGTACTTGGCAGTCATTCATTGTAAATAATTCTGCCGGTCTTTTTGCTTACAGACATCTGACAGATGCTTCTTGCAATCTCTAAATAGTTACATTGCCAAATAGACTACCAGGTTTTGAAACAGTTATTAGGGTCATATTATTCCCACAATCTGGGAATGCTATGGTGTTTTTAATTTCCTTGAGTTCGTATGTCTGATGGCATGAGCACTGTGCCCCATGTACTTCATAGAGAGGTCTATATACTGAAGGCTGTGCCCCACTGAAATCAAGGGAATTTATTTATCGAGGGAACTAAACTGTTTTGTTTCAGACTTAAGATCTAGGATTTGATCATGTGTGGTGCTGAGAACCAGTACATCTCGTTGGCTCTCTTCCCTGCTTTGGAATTGAGAGTGCTCAGTATAGTAAGGACATGGCAGCTGGTGAAATTAGCCTCCTAACTTGCCTAGATTTCCACAGCAGACTGCAGGGACAGTGCTCTTCAGTAATATAATTAGCACCCTGTGGGGAGTATGTGGTATTGCAAGATATTAAGGATTTTTATGAAAGGTTATTCCCTCACTGCAGTATGCAAGGGTCTGCGAGCAAGCGTTGGCAAAGCAGATATTTAGAAATACTTTGGCATAAAATTCAAGCTTTATGCATTAAAAGCAGTATGATGGAGAACTGACAAACTCACTGGACCCTTCCCTCTGAAAGAATGGTAGGCCACCTTGACAGGTGAAAAGATACAACTTTGGGCATCTGAATATCGCAACGGTCTTTCAATGAAAAAGAATTCTACAGAAAGAAGATAATTCTTGCCTGAAATATTAATTTACTCAAATTAAATGGAAGATCCAGTGAAAAAGCAGTTTCAGGGGTACATTTTTTTGACCAATCTCACTCTACCTATTTAGAGCTGCTCTACATAAAATAGAGTCATAACATATCTTTACAATTACATATCTCCCTATGTCTCAATGGGATACTCATTCAAATCAATAGACTAAATTTGCAAGGTTCGTCTGGTCTGTTATCCTTTGTGTCGGAATAGAATAGAATATTTCAGTTGGAAGGGACCTACAACGATCAGCTAGTCCCCCTGCCTGACCACTTCAGGGCTGACCAAAAGTTAAAGCAAATTATTAAGGGCATTGTCCAAATCTCTTAAACACTACAGGCATGGGGCATCAACCATCTCTCTAGAAAGCCCTTTCCGGTGTTTGACCACCCTCTTGGTAAAGAAATGTTTCCTAATGTCAAGTCTAAACTTCCCCTGACACAGTTTTGTTTGGTCTCTTGCTGTGGATATGGCTACCATTGTGTTGATGTAAGACAAGTGAATTCCAGGGAGCGGTATTTCACCAGTTTTCAAGAGAAGGAGGAAGAGCTTATGTCCCTGTGGCTCATCTCTTTTCCTTTTTGCATTAAAACCAGTGTCAGTCCTTGGTTTAATTATAACTGGTCTAACCAAACCCTATTTTGCTGTGATTTGGGAAAGAGAGAAGGTTTGTCTACCTACTAGACAGATGTGAAAACTTCACAACGTAAGAATTGTTTTTGTGTACTGTGCACCTGTACCAAGATTTTGCATCAGTAAAACTTATTCCACACATCATTTACACTCGGTAGTGTAAGAAAATCACCATTGTACTTTTTGGTTTGGTTGTGGAGCAGTACCCTAAATAACTGAGTAAATCTCTTTTTGGATCTAAGGGTAAAATTCCCATGCAGGAGGTAAATTTTTTTTCTCTGATTTCTATGGTATAACTGACATCTCTCCCATGACTTTAGGGCAATTATTTGGTAGCCTCATCAGTGCAAATCATCTTGGCATTATCAGAGGCATTTTGAGTCAGCTGCCAAATGCTTTTATTAAAGCAAAAATTGGAAAAAAGCTTAAAGCTCTGGTATTGGGCATTGAAAACCACATTCAGACTGCAGAGCAAATGTGTCCCATTGCTTGCTGTGAAGTCTGGTTCTCCAGCCTGATGTCCAGATCAAGAGACACAGTAGGAATATGCTGTGGTTCTCTTCCAAACTATGCAGGTTTCCTTCCAATGGAAGCTAAGGTGGGGAAGTGATAATGTGCCCGTGGCTCTTATACTTCCTGTGCAGTCATTCCTGTTGCTAGAGAATTCCTGAACAGAACTGCAGCCAGTCCCGTGAGCTGGGACTTCTTGAAATTAATTGCCATTAATACCTGAAGTGCTTCATTCACCTCTGGTAACCCAGCTCAGATTCTCCTCCGTTAGGTAAACTGATAGGGGGTGGTGGGTGTGCTGTAACTGAAGGACTTGCCGTCTAGTATCTGCCAAGGTGTGCAGGAGCTTCAGAGCTGTTTAGGGCCTCCCTGCTGTTGCATCAAGACTCAGGGAGTTATCTGCATCTAGTTTCAATTTAAGAAGCTATCGGAAGATTGAGGAGGACAGTACTGCTCCTGGGCTTATTCCTGTTTCCAAGCTCCATTTAATTTGGGCAAATTGGAAGATTTTCTTTGTCTGTTTCTCAGAGACAGGTCGGAAAAGGCAGATGGCAGTCTGCAGTGATTTCAGCAGGAATAAGATCGTGGTCCTTTAGGATGCACTGTTTACACTGACTGCTGAAGAGCAGTTCTAAATTCATCAATCATTCTGCCATCCTTGACATCTGCTTCATCCTTATGCTGTACAGATTTTCTTTTCATTCACCAGGAAAGTTGCACACAATGCTGAATTCCTGGTGACATTATTCCCAGCTCTATCACATTCATTCTTTACAAGCCAGGTAGACAGAGCGCGTACCTATGCTTGTCATTCATTTTACATGGTTCTGGTGCTTCCTGGTTCTCAGTATTTTGCATGTCAAAAGATTATCATGCAGGCTTTAGTTATTAAATAATGCCTTTTGCTTTCTAGAGCAAATCTTCATGTTTTGACCAAACATCAGTTGTATCAAATGGCAAACTGCGTGCAAAATAACAGAACTCCCAAAGTTGTTATTTATTTACTGTTAGCAGCACGTCTATGAGAGCTGGACTTTGCTGGAAGAGCCTGCAGGATAATATTAAACCTGACAATGCTAGTGGAAGCGATGAACCATGTAGGCTTGCAGTAAGGAAGGAAGGGGACTCCTAAGCAAAAAAAAAACCACCACCTTCAGTTTCTAAACCATTGAGTTGCTGGTGTTTTGAGAATGAATAATTTCATGCTTTATATCCCACTTTTCCTTTCACAGGAGTAGAAAATGTTCTGCTTTGTCTGTTTGCCCTTTCCTACTTTCCTTGAAGCCTTGTCTGCTCAGCTCATGATCAGCAGCTCGGCAGTGCTGATTGTTGTCAGTGCTGGGGTCCCACGCTCAGTGGTCTCAGGAATTGCCTGGAAGACTCCAAAAAGTTTGGAAAAGAAGATGGGAATGGGATGGGCACTGGGATCCAGACAGAGCTGAGGAGGGGAAGAGGAGAGAGCAATGAGAACAAAGGCAACGACTATCTAAACTCTCATATTTGGCCATAAGGTCTTTGAATTACAAATAAGGATACTTGTTACAGTTTATGCAGCACTAAGTCTTACGTTTAGTTCAGAACGCAGTGCACTGTGAAGGCAGGTTTATGGCATGCTCTCAGCTTCATGCTCATGGGTTTATCCTCCATTGATTTTAAAAACTTGACTGACATTCACAGTATATTCTTCCAAGTGGGGAGAAGTCACAGGGCATTTTGTTGTTGTGCAACTATCCCTACATTTTTTAAATAGCAAATATACCTACACTTTCTTTCCTAAATACCCTTACCTTTTCTGGATGCGACCCATACTTCCTGTAATGAATCTTCATTCTCTATCCTTGAGGCTTCCAGCTGGTGGGGGGGTTTATCAGCTGGTCCCCATCAGTGTGTGCACAGAGAAAGGCAGGAATGGCTGTGAGATAAGCCAGGAGACTCCAGTGACAGTAAGGCAATCCTAGAGGTAGAGTGTGGTCCTCTGCCCACAATGCACGTCATATTGATGTGCAGGCTTTGTAAGTGACAGAACATCCAAGGGCTCAAATGAGGGCAGGTCTACAGCTTTACTGTGAGGGCACCTCAGCCCCGTGCCGAGAGGAGCCCTGTAGGACACTGATCTTCAGAAAGGTCTTGGGAGAGGTGAAAGCTGGAGAAGTGAGGGAATTTAACAAAGAAGTGCAAAGTGGTTTTTAGAAAGGAAATATAGATAACGAAGCAAAAAAGAAGATAAAGTGACTGGCAGCATTTTGAGTTTTATAGATATGTTTTGGTTAATGTTGGAGGCTACAGCTCCCACGTTCATTGCTGACAGAGTAAAGCTCGGCACATACTGTTTTTTTCCAGTTAACTGCAGGGTAACATCTTCTGGGGGTTATTCTGGAAGAGGAGATAAAAATGAAGCAGCCTGCTCTTTCTGCTGAATGGAGTATAAGCATATGTATGTGTGTGTGTGGCTTCATATAGATGTTGTATCTGCTATAACATCAGCTCTGTTAATGTATTCTAGGCCTAGTGTCATCCCCCTGGCATCCTGGGAGGTAGTTACTTTATTTCAATAATCAAAGAAGAATAGCACTAAAAGATGGAAGTGACCAATTAGGCCCCTCTTACTTCTTTTTCCTCTGTGGTACTGTGCCTTTCCTAGGCTTGGAAACACTTCTCTTTCTGTTAAAGCATTTTCCACTGTCAGGAATGTTTCCTGGAGCCCATCTTGCAGGTAACAGAAATTTTGCCTCAGTTCCTTTTTCTTTTTTCAATGGATATTTTTCCCCTAATCCATTCCTACTTGGATTACCTTTCTAAATTTCTCTCAGGGAAAACCAGAAGAGCCTGGTATCGCTAGAGCTGTGGCTGACTGCTGACTCCATGTCTGGAAAGAGGCAGCAGAAGTAATCACAAGAACTCCCCAGTAAATAGCATCCAAGTCATATTTGGGCTATATGGCCCTTGTGCATTAGTAGAAGTTTCTATTGTCTCAGCACTACAGCGTATCACTGCTGCCTCTAGAATGGCTTTGTATACAAATGCTAAACCTGTGTTTTACATCTGCAGAGAAAAAAAATAAATGTGTTTGATTAGCTGTTAGGGAATAAATTACCCTTTCACAGAAGACTGAGAATGTGTTTTTTGCACCTCATTCTGGATTTTCCCTTTACTGTGTTCTTTTCCTAACTCAAGTGTGCGTGCTCTGTTGCCATTTGACGTGAGCTTTTTTGCTGCTGTTCTAGTCTGCGCTGTCCGTATGCAGTGGCTGTTTGGGTAGCACCGCAGCATTCTATCTGCAGGGTGATGATATCTAATTATCTGTCTTTATTCTTTCAAGCCTAAACGTCCAAGATATCTTATGCCTGAATGAAAACATTAATCTTTTATGAACTGCTGCTAGCCATACGATGCAATGCCAAGATTTCAGAGGTATTGTAACTGGGAGCAGCATAGGAAGCCCTGGGTGATATAGGACAGTGTTTTCAGAATAGCAGGATCAGTGTGGCAAGAAGTAGTGAATCTGCTTTCTTCAGTTTACAATGACATTCTTTACTGAGGATTCTGCTATCATCTCAAAGGATGTGTGTCATTTCTGCAGCTTTCGTGGATGTGGTAGGAATGTCAGAGTGTCTGTGTGAACATGAACATGGCACCATCTCAATCCCTGTTCAGTGCTGAGACACATGGACACAGAAATTTCTAGGAAGCTTATCAAAACCACGTTTATTTTGCAGGTAGACTTCTTTATCTGAGGCTGTCAGTCAGTGCCAATAACAAAGACAAATGCTAAAAAATAAAAGTTAATTTTATGGGACAGAGGAACACTCGTGTTCTTAGTAGTATACAAAAACCCCTTGGCTTCCTGATCTGCATATCTTGCTGATGTGCTTGGGTTTAAGCTTACCACATCGCTTTGGCTTAGGACAGAATTTTCCCCAAAAAATTCAGTTGATGGAAACCATTGGTGGATTTTTTTTGCAAAGGGGGCAATTTCTAGTCTGATACAGGCTTTCGCATGTCATTAGTTCTCAGCTTCTACAGAGACCCAGAGTGCTGGTGAGGACTTCAGCACTTCTCCTCTTTTCCTGTGGCGGATTGTAGGTGTGTTGTGGAAAGATTTTGAGTTTGGCACAGGATCTTGGAGGGATCAAGGGTTGGGAAAGGTAGGAAGACGTTACTGTTGGTAGATCCTTGAGACTAAAGTGCCTGCTTTGTGGTTACCTCAGGCTGGAAGGCTTGGATTAAATGACCTGTTCTTTCTAGTCCTGTACTTTCAAGAGCAGTAATCCTTACGGTAAACAAACTCCTATCTTCATTATATGGTGGCCCTTTCTGAGAACAGGAAAAGGGCATATATGGAATCTCCGTTAGTATGCCAGACTTGCATACAGAAGCCTGATTGTGCTGGGATCTCCCTTGCAGGTTTTCAGACAACGGTTGCAGTGTGTGGAGAAGTGAGTTGTCTCTTGTGTTCTGTAAACATGTGAGCTGTCATGCTGCAGTGTCCACTGACAAATAATAGTATGTCTTATTTCTCGCAGGACTTCCAAAGCAGCTGAGTCCAGGACCTTAAGGAATGTCACGCAGTAGGTGCTGAACTAACTGGCACTGAAAGGAACAGAAAAAGATGGCAGTCCATATTTGAAATAATTAAACACGTGGACTCTCGCTGATAAGAAACCATGTCAAAAAAAGGACGTAGCAAGGGCGAAAAGCCTGAGGCACTGATTGTTGCCCTACAGGCTGCCAATGAGGAACTCAGGACCAAGCTAACAGACATTCAAATTGAGCTGCATCAGGAGAAATCTAAGGTGAGTGAGGGTTTGCTTTTAAATAACAGTGTCTGTGCTGAAGGAGAGAATGAAAAAAAATAGTATCACAGCAATCAATAGATGCAACGCAACTCTTTCCTAGAACAGTGGTTTGATTCTTTCCCCACATACAACGTTTTCTTACTGTGGATGTCCTGTTGCTTCTGTGGAAAAGACTCCTTTTTACTGAGGTACAAGTTTAAGAAGCCTCTGGCCCTCAAGTGGAGCAATATGTCTTTTGTAACATCTTTGGCCATATTCCAGTTAGTGGGTTTCATCCTATCCACTCAGTGTTTAGAAATTGTGTAGTGTTGCTGGTTTTTGAATGGCTGATATTTCAGCAAGACATGCCCTCATTTCAAAGTTGAGCGAAGTATTCCTTAAATGTATAGCACAACAGTCCATGTGAACCCTTGTAATCCATCTGCAGTGCAGCTGAACTGTATTGTGTACGCTAGGGTATGTATGCATTGTTTAAAGCTAGTTCAGGTACCAATGGTCTGCCAGAGTTACAGTCTCAGATATGTAAAGTTAGTCTAAAGCCAGCTGAGTGTCATGTACGCAGGGTATAGCTATGGCCCTATAGTATAGACATACCTGTGAAGGTTTGAGGTGCCTCCCATATATTTTAGAAGCCTTTGGTACAACCTCAGGGCTGCGCGCTGCAGCTTCAGCTCTTGCCTACATCTTCTGCTGAATTTTTCACTCTCTTTTCCTGCATTGTCTATGCTAGGGCAGCCCTTGCAAAACACATAATATCTCTTTACTCTGCTACAGCTTTTGTAACCTGTAAAAAGGTAATGGGCTGGGTGTTATCCAAGTATAAAATACTGGCTGTTGTTTTACACCTACTCAGCACATACCCTGCCCACATTCTATTAAAATCCTTGCAAGCAGCATCAATTTTCCCACAGGTGATGCTGAAGTGGCTTTGCAAAGAAGTGTACTTTTTGCTCTCCACAGCGTTGCTCCCTCTTCATTTAGAGATGCTTCTAGTGGCAAGCACAATATGTCTGTGTTTTGTAGTCAGAGTACAGCTTTTGTGCAATAAACCCTTACATGGTAAGTGCTAAAGTTTCCTGAACATGAGTGAGATTAAGGCAGTCTTCAGGTTTAGCAGTGTGTTCTTTATGAGCAGCGAAGATAACAAACGTCTGTTTAATAGCTCCTGGTGAATTCTTATGAAGTGGACTGGAGGCAGTGCTAACTGCAGCCAGGCATCCCCCACCCGCAGTCTGGTGGCAGCCACATTTTCAAAGGATGATGCCTAGTGATACATTGTTTTTCCAAATGGAATATAATTGAAGTCCATCAGCCTGGGTCTTTGATTCCTTTGCAGATAAGCATATGTCCTGGGCAAATAAACCCAGAATGACTTGCCTCTAGCTTCCAAACCTGAATAACCACAAATCCTTCAGCCTCTAAGGTCTTTTTCATAATTTCTTTCTTTTAGGGACAGATGTTCATGCCAATATATCAAGGTTAATCATACCGGTAATCTTGGACAACTATTAGCCAGTATAGTGGAAGTTGGTTTGTATAATTTAGGAGAAGCTGAATGAAAGCAAGAATAGCCGGTTCTGTGTTATCTGATGTTCTGAGAATCTCTGGGGGCATTCTCCCTTCACCTACCACTGAGATTTATAGCCATTAATTTGCAACCTTTTAAAATAGACAAGATTTGCAAGCCGCAACAAAGCAGACATCATCACTCTTTCAAACTCATTCTGCAGCCTTTTCTTTCATAGATGGTCGATGACAGGCTTGGAAAGCAAAAATGTTTTTTGATTCATTTGTTTTTCCTGCAAGCTTTGGCATTCATGTGTTGCACACAGGCAAGGCTTAGTTATTCTCTTAAGGAGCCACAGGCTGGCTGCCAGAAAACTGAGGGCCCAGGGAGCTTCTGTAATGCCTTCCACTATATTCTGAGTCTTACTGCTTTTGTTATCACTGCAGCTATGGAATTCCAATACGGAAGTTGCCAGTGCAGATTTTTGTTACTAGACATCACATCAAGGATGGCCCAAAATAATGAGAGTTACAAGAATAGGAAAGTCTTGAAATCAAAACCAAAAAAGCTTATTGAAATATTTAAATGTGCTTGAGTAACACTGGAAAGGAGGTGAGCAGAACATGAACAAAATA
The DNA here is from genome assembly GCF_964195595.1 of Calonectris borealis. Taxonomy (NCBI): domain Eukaryota; kingdom Metazoa; phylum Chordata; class Aves; order Procellariiformes; family Procellariidae; genus Calonectris; species Calonectris borealis. The sequence continues at coordinate 16,854,471 of NC_134326.1, forward strand.
ACGAAATTGCTTGCATGCTTCAGTACCTCTCGGGATGCCCATCCATCGGTGCTCTCATCCATTCCTGTGACTAAATCAGACTGAGTGCTCACGATATTAGAGGAATTGTCATCATGGAGTAGTGGGGGGCCAAAAACTACAGTCTCAGGAAGTAGATCACACTTTTGAATTGTTCTGCAGTTTGGATTGAGAGGAGCAGGCATCATTGCAAATTTTATTTTAATCCAGAATTCAGATTTTAGCTCTTTCCTCCTCCAGGCTCAGATTGGACATCTTGGTACAGCCTCATCTGTAAAATCAGGTTAGAAATAGGATGCCAAACTGGGCAGTCACCCACAACATCAGAAGGAGCTTTAAGAAAGTGTTCATCCTACAAAAGGGGTCAAACAAATAGGATCTTTGGACTTTTCCTGTCTCTGCTAGCAATAAGTTCACTCTACCAATGAATCCAAAGAGGGTAGAAACCTCTGGGCCATTGTGGTCTTTTATTGAACTTTTCCATTACTTCAAATGTAATAATCTTTTCCCACGAGGTCCTCATTCACTTTCTCTTTCTTCCCATCAGAATGGTACATCTATAAGTCAGCCTAATATCTGATGGCGTTTCAGTTTAATAAACTAGGCAGCCTGGAAACTAATAGCCATAAGCTTAGCTGGGGTTGTACTGAGGCCCTGGCTGGGTCTACATTGCACCATTGTGAATACCCAAACTACTTTGTTGAAAGTTTAGATATATCTTTCTATGTCATGCCAGAACGGATCACTCACGATAATTGCACCTTGTTTTGCAGCGCATTCAACTCCCTGTTTATTAAAAAGGAAGAGATGTGTTACAAGAAAGAAAGAGGGCATTAGGCTCATTTTTAGTCACGAGTATTCAAAATCAAGGATGAACCTAGAATGACAAAGGAGTGAAGGCAACCCAAAAACCTGTCCTAAGGACTTGGGGGTTGGGGGGCTAAGGTTATGTGTGGCTTTCTTTCCAGAAGTGATCTATGTAGTAAAGGCATTTTAACATCTCACATGACTCATACAGATGTGATTAAAAGAGGCTCCTTTTTAGTCCTTGGCTGCAAAATCTTCTTGTTGCATATGACATAATAACTATATTATTACACATAGTTACAAATAGTTACTGCATCAATAGCCTCTGAAGTCCTCCAGAGAAGTCAGTGGCAGTTGCAAGTGCAGACCACCTTTAAAAAACATATGTATTGAATATTTTGCTTTGAAAAGTTTTTGTGCATCTTAGAGCTCTGTGGAGGGAGTTCTAGGAGAATCTTTCAGATTTGTTTTCCATGGAGCCTTCTGAGGAAGATGCCTCTCATTTTTAGAGTCTGTTACTTGTCAGAATGACTTTGGTGATTGAAACAGAAGTAAAAGTACACTTTCAAACTCTTCTAATGGCTTATTTTGGGAAAGGTATATCTGAAATAAGATGGGGGTAGCATGGGAGAAAAAAAAAGTCAATCAACTCTGCATATAGCTGGTAGCACTTCCTACCTTCACTAAATCCTCTCCAAGTAATCAGTTAGGCCTGCAGGCTACACCACCAGTGTCTCTTGGAGGGCTTTCAGATGACCTACTACTATGTTTATTCAGATTGACAGTTTTTTCCCCGTTTTTTCTTTCTGAAAGATTTGCTCTCTCTTCCTCATTCTTTGTGGCCTTTATTTAAAAAGGAATTAACAAAGAAGTTCTTACAATCTTTGAAACCCCATTCTTTTTCACTGTAAATAACAAACCGACCGAGTTTGCTTTGAACTGAAACCATTCCTTATCCATTGCTTTCCTTTGGTGTAGGTTCACACAGGTTTCTGTTGTGGAATTGCTCAGGGGTATGAAGTTGCACCTAGAGATATATTAGTGTAAGTGTACTGAGGATTGGTAGGTTGCTCTGTAACTTTGATTCCAAAGCTATGGACAAAGAACTTTAAAAACTGTTGTTAATAAAGAGTAACAAAGGACACATTTTAAGTAAAACTAGCTCTTCCATAAGCGTAATAACCAGTGAAGCATGCTTTTCTGTAGATATGTGTCTAAGAAGTGACTACAAATGCCTATTAAAGCTCTATGTATGGGTAAGTGCATCTGTAAAAGATGAAATGTTTCCTGGACTTTCAGACTTGCACCTTATCTTAGTTGGGATCATATAGAGGCAGGCGCTTCTCTCTCGTCTGATTGACTGCCCATGGTCATGAAAGTTGTAGGAACCTTGCTATTTCTGAGCACTCCAGTTTTCTGGTTGATTTGACGACGTTGGCTAATGGGCTAAAAAGTTATTAGACAAATGCACGCATATACACAGAGCCTTATTTCCTAAGGAAATATTGAAAGTACATGTAGTGTCACTGCATGAGGCCAGACACCTGGAGAAGACAGGGTTGTTTTGGCTTGAGTAAAGACAGCGTAAAATCTATGTGAATGCCCCAGGAGTTGGCCCATGTTTTGTTGTAGGAGGGTGGAGGATCTGCAGGGCCTGCAGCAGGGTCTTCCTCAATTTGACATGGCTGTGTGTCTGGGTGGGCTTGTTTTGATAACATTATGTTGGTAGCAGGTGACTTTCATTTTATCTCAATGCAGGTTGCTAAACTTGAAAGAGAGAAGACTCAAGAAACTAAGCGCATCCGCGAGGTGGAGCAGCGCAAGCAGACCGTGCAGATCACGGAGCTAAAAGCCAAACTCCATGAGGAGAAAATGAAGGAGCTGCAGGCCGTGAGGGAGAACCTCATCAAACAGCACGAGCAGGAGATGACCCGGATGGTGAAAGTCCGAGACAGCGAAATCCAGCGCCTCAAGTCAGCGCTGTGTGCGCTGCGGGATGGGAGCAGTGATAAAGTAAGGACAGCGCTGACTATTGAGGCTCGTGAAGAGGCCAGAAAACAGTTCGACTCCGAGCGCCTTAAGCTTCTGCAGGAAATTACTGAACTGAAGTCTGCCAAAAAGCAGGTAGATGAGGCCCTCAACAATATGATCCAAGCTGATAAGATCAAGGCGGGGGATCTTCGGAGTGAGCATCAGTCCCACCAGGAAGCCATTTCCAAGATCAAATGGGAGAGTGAAAGGGATATTCGCCGCCTGGTCAGTAACCAAAACAGTTCATGTGTTCTCTCACGCTGTTTGCCTCTTGTGCCTCTTAGCTTTTTGTGAATAACGGAACTCTGCAATGCGCCTCCGTTTGCAAAAGTATTAAAAACTTCTCATTGTCATTTCTCAGCAGTAAATAGATCATGGTGAGTCAGCTAGAGCAGCCACTGTGATGGCAGCTAACACCTTAAAGTAGGAGAGTGATTGGCCTAATCCGTAAGGATTTGGCTTGCTGAGATGCTAATTCACGTGCAAGGCGAAGCGTTAGAAAAAGTGTTTGCAACTGCACTTGCAGTTTCTCAGTCTCTCTAGCCCTTGTGATGGTATCCTAAACACATTAAACCATGGCAGGAGGGGAGATGCCTTTTGGTTTGGTCTTGGCATAGCCTTCAGTAATTGCTGTGGAAAATGAACGAAATGAGGCCCACGTTAGCAATGGTGCAAGTTGCCATGTTTCCCCGTCATCCGGGGAGCTGGACCTGCTTGCAACGGTGGAAAATTTGGCTTGAAAACTGGAATTCAAGATTTGACAGTTAAGTAAAAGAAATGGTAATTTAAACTGTCAAGAGTGATTTCCTCCCCACACCCCTCCCCAATTCGAAGACTCTGTACTGGAGGTATATTCTTGTGTTGCCAAAATGCTCAATGATGTAGTACAGACTAGAAGTGGTGGATTCTTCATATCTGCCTTCTGAATTTTGATCCTTCTTGTTACTTTGATCCCCATTTGCAGTTCTGTGTAGCCATGAGGATAAACTACTTTTTTCCTCATCTGAAATTAAGGATCTATTTTCAGGGGTTTAGTATAAAAAGGAACTACAGTAAAATTCAGGATAAAACTGAGACATTTACTAACATTAAGATCAACTCAGGTTCCACATATGTATTGTATGATTTTAGCAACTGATGAAAGGCTTTTTTTGAAGGCTATTTACGCACAGAAGAACCCTGAATAACTCCAGAATTATTTTTATCTGACTTACACAAGTGGTTTCCAAATAGCAAGTAGTGGTATTGCTATCAGAGTGGAGGAAGTTACTTCAGAGTGACATCTAGTTAATGGACATCAGAATCTAGCCTTATTAATTTGAAAAATACTTTGGGGAGGATTTCAGCAAGCCTAGAAAGCTGCAACAACAGAAAGTATCTTTGGCAGCTTCAGGCAAAATTTAGCATAAATATAATTTTTGCTTTCAGGGAATGGTTCGTATCATTCCCAGATAATACTACTTTTATTTTGCCAGAGTGATTTGCAAATTCTGGTTCACCAAATTTCCTTGAGCTCAGTGACGTTAGCAGCTCAGTACCAATTTTCATGGTTGCAAGGCTTGTATGGGCTGATCTTCTTCTAAGTTTTAATCTAAAATTTTCCTCTCAGCCATCATTCTTAAAGTTGCTGTGAGGTGAAATAAGAGTTACTTCTTTTTGTCTTGGATAGTCCTGGGCGATAGGCAGAAATGAAGTAACAATAAAATGAATAGCCTTGAGTTTGCACTCAGCAGAAGATTAATAACATGGCAATCAGCTTTAAGAAATACAGGGTCTGCACAGATCTTCTGTTTGTGAGAATTGGACCATAACCTCTACTGTCTCAGCTAATGTAGCTCCATTTACACGAGCAGGAGCCAGTCTAAACTTTTTTTTGTTTTGTCAGAGCTTATACTTATTTTTCACTAGTATAAATAACTGACCAAAATGCAATGTGAAAGCCTGAACTCTTCATCCAATTACCCGTTAGCACGTCGCACCACGCTCAGTTCCTGGGCTTCGCTCTGTATAAGGCTGGTGAATCTGCTACCGTGCCAATGTATGGTTATGGCTGAAACCTCAAAGTGTATTGTTTTACAAGCCTGGTGCAGTATGATATAGCAAATTTAAATGGTGAACACCACTATTAAGTAAATAATATACTACTAGATTGGAGAAGGCTGAAATGCTGTTGCCTTTACACAGTAATATTGCTCTGGTGTTTCTCTCATTCAGATGGACGAGATCAAGGCTAAAGACAGGATCATATTTTCCTTGGAGAAAGAACTGGAGACACAGACAGGCTATGTGCAGAAGCTGCAGCTGCAGAAGGAAGCTCTGGATGAACAGCTCTTCTTGGTGAAGGAGGCAGAGTGTAACATGAGCAGTCCCAAGAGAGAGATCCCAGGAAGGGCTGGAGATGGTTCGGAGCACTGCAGCAGCCCTGTACGCAGGTTTTACTGGCCCCTGCGAAACAAAAACATGGCTGTGTTTCTCTTGCTTAAATATTTTCTCAGGCCCTAGGAAAACATTCCTACTCTTACTCACTACAGAGAAGTTATGAGCAGATTCTTCAGAGAGAATGCTAGTGGGAGAAAGCTTTCTAAGGCTGTTTCCTCAGTTACTCTATTTATGAATATAAAACAACTTAAATAATTAGTGCACCTTTGAAAGAATCATTCCATGAGCATACCTGGATAGCCTGCATCCTCAAAAACAGATAGAATTGGGAAGATGGGCAGGGAGGGGCAGGGAGAATGCTGGGGGGGTGGAATCCGAGAGGTTCTTAGGAGATCCTCCTCTTTCTCTGTCTTATTCTCCACATATACAGCCCTTGCTGTCATTCACGAAGCATGCAAACTGGAGGTTTGACTAAGTATATGATGTTTACACAACAAATGTGTATCTATACACATATGCAAATGAGGAATAAGAAAGTAAATGCAATTGATACTGAAAGGAATGTCCTTACTTTTTCACCTGATATAGTGGCTCAACAAATAGAAGCAATGTATAGGAAAAGGCAATAAAAATTAGAATCTTTTAGTTTTTTGCTTTTTCTTCCCCATCATAAAAAAAAAAAAAATCAACATCTGTTTGATTGTTTTCTCTTTATTTTTTTAAACAACTGAAAATTTTCAATCTTAAAGTATCCCCCAAACCAGATACTTTCTGCCAAAAAATATATATTTTTGCCAGCATGTTCAATACTGCAAAAACCCATAAATATAATTTGTTGATGATGACAGCTTAAGTTGACTGGTGTGTGGTTTTTGAGGATACTTTTCCCAAGAGTGTGTTTTGAAAAGAATCAGTAACTGTATTATGTTGTTGCCAACAAACAGGACTTGCGCAGAAACCAGAAGAGGATAGCAGAACTGAATGCCACAATCCGGAAGCTGGAAGACAGGAACACGTTGCTCGTTGACGAACGAAATGAACTGGTGTGTGAGCTTTGCACTATCAGACAGAGGAGGTCAGGAGCCATAGGGAAAGGCAAAGAGAGGGGGATCCAAGGGTGATGGCCAGCCATGAATATGCCTTTTCCATCCATCGGGCTAGTCACTCAGGAGGCTGAGGATGATTTTTTTATCCTAGAATTAAACTAATTTCATTGAAGTTATACGAGTACAAAATCACAACGGAAGTTGAGGCAGAGGCTTGTAGGTTTCTACATGAATGCTTATGTTCCCTCCTTGACTTTTTGAGCATACAACAGTGTATGGTGAGACTTATCTTGTAAATGAAATAATGTCTGTAGTCTGGTATTTGACCAGGTTGAGAACAGTTAAGTATCAGATCTAGGGAGAATGGACAACAGTGAATTGATCTCTTTATCTGATTTACTCCTAGGTGGTGATACCTGTGTGTTAAAGTCAGCACCCTGGCTTTTTAACCTCTCCATACTTCTGTGATTAAGGATGAGGGTGGTGAAATTCAACTCTTCTTTTTTTTTTTTTTTTTCTTTTTTTTTTATTCCTGAGCTAGGAGTAAAATGAGCACTCCTTTCATATCAGTTTAGCTGACTTGGATCTCCTTGATGTTCTTAATGTAATATTTGCAAAATAATGACTTATCAAGATTGCAAATTACAAATATGTTCTCTTCAGTCTCTCTTCAGTTCTGAAAAGCTCTCAACCCTCAAATTTCTGTGACACTGAATAGCTTGGAGTCTGATGAGTCAGCTTGATTAGCTGTGGCATGTTGTTAAATATTCAGCCTATTTTTTCACAAGGAAAAAAAAATCATTTTAAAAGGCTTCTAAGCTGTATCTTGCATAATGTGACTACAATGAACACATTTTGTTAAATGTGGCCAGGAGTACTGCTGGAAATACTATACACTTTAAGATACATTCGGACCAGCAACAACTAACTTCATTCTTAGGGTAGGACAAATGGTTGTTTTGCCCATAACTGTGCTGATCAAAGATGTAACCACTTCCTAGCTGCTCCCCCCTTTCCTGTTAGCAGAAGGGATCTTCAGGTACCTGCTAACCTGCTTCAGACAAAATCGTTGGGTTAGTTTAAATAGCCTAGTAAGATAATGTGATGATGTAAACAAATGTGGTTAACTGTCCTTAATAGCTACAGAAAACTCTCTCGGTCCTTTCCCCAGCGGAACTGCAAGGGGCAGGAACCTCCTGGTGATGAACAGTAATACAGAACTGGGACAGTGCCTTTGTTAGGTAGATGATATCTTTCCACAGCCACACACCATCTTCCTTGTCCTCCCTTAAAAAAAGAAATTCTATCTATAAAACACTCAGTATTACTGGATGGAACTAATTTTTCAGTGGAAGAGATCTTGGTTAAAACTCTAATTGTACCAATACTGGAACTTCCAAGCATGCCCTAAGATACCTTCCTATCTTATGGGATTTGTTGTTTAAATGTTATGCGATTTGTTGATTAAAACGAAGTTCATTGTGCATGTGCACGAGTATTTCGCTGTGTGGCATTAAAAACCAGACTTACATTACGTTGTTGTTGCTGTGATCCAGACTGAGTAGGTACCTATGCAAATCTATCTTTGAATGAGAAAATCGGAGGGTTTCTTGCAAATAAAGCACAGGTCATTTCAGACTTTTGTAGGAGCTTTGCAGTTGCCTGACTGTGTGTTGGGTTTCTTCACCTGTATGTCTGAGTTTTCCCATAGATAAAGCCATCTTTCAGAAACAAATATGCAGAATTATGCTTTGAGATTTATAGATAAAGTAAGTTATGGAAACTAAGCATCAGTGCCATTAGATCACTTTGGCATTTTACTGGGACAGTAGTCCAACAGGGAAGTAACAAAAGTACTTCTAACAAAGGAGGGAGAAAAAAGATCTTTTATTTGGATTCTTTACAATTATTAATTGCTATTATCAATCCAGTTGAAGCGTGTCCGAGAAGCTGAGAAACAATGTAAACCTCTTCTGGAAAAGAACAAGTGCCTCACGAAGAGAAATGATGAACTTATGCAGTCTTTGCAGCGCATGGAAGATAAACTCAAAGCAGTCACTAAAGAAAATATAGAAATGGTTGGTACTGAAGAGCAAAATGAGGATTACTGTATGATCTATGTCTGTTATGGTGGCCACATCTGCATAGTGTATGCATGTATATACATAGAGAAAATATGTTGTATATAGTGTAATACTATTGATAAGATATAGCCATGCTTAGGTCTGTATATAATAGACTTACATACTATAACATTGTGTATTATGCATACATGTGCAATATATTTAAGTGAATGCATAATCACAGTCTTTAATACTATCCCAAAAATCAGAATTTTGAGTTTCAATTGTTTTAAAAAAAGAAAAAAATAGTTGTATCATTGAGTCATATCCCACTGTACTATTTTTCATCTGGAACTCAAAAAGGAAGCTGTTAAGAGTGATGTTTGCAGCCAGCATGATGTTCATCTTTAAATATACATATTCTTGTTAGAGCTGATGATCGCAAAGTGAAGTTCTGGTCTGCCTCTGAGCACATACAGTATTTCCATAAAACATAGGCACGGTAGATGGATATGGGAAACACATATTAGGGCCATATGAAGCGGGGTCAAAGCAGTTATGTCTGTAGATCCTCCAAATGGAATTGCCCTGAGTATCAGTCAGAATCCAGGCCCTACACATGCACTGATGTTGCTTTGGCATTGATAAAAAAAAAGGAGGTGGAAGTTCTGGGTTGCCAGGTGTAAGCTGGCAGGCTGAGACGACTTCCCCTGCTAAGTGTGTGTTTGTGTGTCTTGTCTCTGGCTTCCAGTAGCCACTGTCCTCACCTTGAGCAGGCTGACTGTTCTGCAGCTTTCCTGCCAATTAGGATGAGACGGTGAGATTCACTTTCTTGTCTTATAGAAAAAAGGCTTTAGTGTTACAAGGTTAATCCACTTTAAGACTCTGCAATTCACCCATGCCCAGAAGACAGAAACTTATTGCAGGTGTCACGGGTCAGAATTCTTCCTCCACAGCTGTGGTAGTACAGAACACAGCCCCTTGGGCTCTCCCACAGCAAAGAGAAGGGACTTGGGAATCTGCATGCATTAGGCATCAGTGGGCAGCACTACTGGTGCATGTATGTGCAGACAGCACATATGTTCTAACTTAACTCCCTGACATCTGCTCTTTACAGTATAGATGCCCAAATTATGGAAGTTAGCAAGCTGTGAGTGGCTAGAGTAATTATCACGGGCTGTAGCCATCTCTTCTCCCACATAAGCTCAGGAGCAGGCAGGACGTGGACTTCTAGTTAAAATAGATCTGGTACCACATTTTTTGCCTTTCTTCTTCCTCTGACTGGATGCATGTCTTTCACGTGACTACAGCATGTCTATTTACTCACTGTATATGGCCATATGATGGGTATTAGTAAGGGCATGGGGTCATGGGAGTAGATACTATTTGCGTACCCACTGGTGGTGGTGGGGTTCAACTATATTTGCCACATGTTGGGGCATCTTGATGCATGGCAAAGGAGGAGATTACCTTTAAGGGCTGCTGTAGAGGCTATATTGCCACACAGTAAGTAAATAGATAAAGCTTTGTTGTTCTGGTTGAAGAACTCGGCCTTGCTGTGCTGCATAATTGTTAAGAAGTGCTGGTGGGTATTAATAAAGTTATAAAAATAGTGTAGCTGAAGCATATATAAAGGGCTGTACAGCTTAAATGCAAGATAATGTCTATTTTTTAACCGAAAGGTGGTCTTTTTGTCTTTTAATTGCTGGATCTTATTTTATGTGTTTCTTCTTCTTACCACAGAGAGAAAAAATGACATCACATCCTCCTCTAAAGAAATTAAGATCTCTCAATGACCTGGATCAAGCTAATGAGGAACAAGAAACTGAATTCTTAAAGCTTCAGGTCATAGAACAACAGAACATAATTGATGAGTTAACAAGGGTATGTCCAGAACACCAGGAAATTAGGAATGATTCCTGTGAACAGTTCACCACTGATAGTATTTCTTCTTATAACTAGAGGTCTGAGAGTTAATATCTTATCTTACCTGCAAATTTTGTAGATGTAGGTGTGCGTGGGTGCAGTTTAACTGAATTTCTGGTGGGGCATCGGCCCCTACAACTCAAAAAGTATAACTCTTGTGTGTGAATTGAGCTCTAGAAATGAATGCAGACTAAGAACCATGGAGCTTGGGAAGATACATACATGTTCACAAGGCGGGGCTGCGCCAAACTGTTTTACCATTATAACTAAGCTACCGTTAAAAAGTTCCTTTAACAAGAGGTAGGCACACAGTGTGATATCACGTGCTGGAAAAGCGTGTGCAGCTGGACTGTCATTTAATACTGACAGTCCCTTTTTCAGCTGACTTTGCATTATGATGTTGAGGGGAAGGAGAAAGAGACTCCAAAACAGGCTGTTGCCTCTTCTAAGACGTCATTGCTAGGAGTGGTGAGATCAACACTACCATCATTTAATGACTTTGAGACAGAGGCAGCCTCTCATACAAAGCCCAAACCAGTCCCTCTGCAACAGGCTTCCCAGTGATTTTAACAGGGAATCCATCAGCGCCTGTCGTTTGACAGCCTGTCGAGGCAACTGCACAACAAGTGTGGTTTTTTTTTTTTTCAAATATCCCATCTTCCTTCTTCAAGTGGTTTTCAGGTAGCACATGTACAGATTTGGATATGAATCCTCCCTTCCACCTGGAATCAGATTCCTGTTTGAATGTATGAACAGAGAGTCGGTGGAAGCCCAGTGATTTATTTCCTCTGTAGATTTGGCCTTCTACAGCTGAAAACAAGAGAAGAGAGAATAACTTTTTAATCTTATTTTCCAGGACAGGGAGAAACTCATTCGTCGCAGAAAGCATAAAAGGAGCTCAAAGCCCATTAAGGTAAGAGGAAGAATTGTTTTCAGCTTATAAAAATACTAGCAGGCTCTGTATTAGCAATCCGGTTAAAGAGAGCTTTGTGGATTATAACAATCTGCTTTAGTGATTGGGTTTATAAACACCTTAGTTACTTTGGGAGAGCTTTTTAATCCCACTTTGAAATTCAGTTAAGTTTACGTATCTATTTTATTTTGAGCAAAACGGGGCTTTTCCCCCCCTCTCTGAAATAGTAATAATCTTCCTTCCGTCTGGTTTCTATAAATACTGGTCTCAAGGTCTATTATGCTGAGATATATTTACATTTCCAGAGACCTTCCCATCTATCTTCTGCTATCTATTTTTCACAGCGTATATGGGCTAAACCAAAATCCTCATGCATCTTTGTTCTTCAAGTGGAAGTTTCTGCCTGAGAAATTGAGTGTCATTTTCTCCTGCTCAGTTCCACAGGCCTTTGGCTACCCCTTGTATTACCCTGAATTGGGTTGAGTCCAAAGCGGGTATAATTTAGAACAATTTTAGAGCTGAGTAGTCAGTAGTGGTTCAAATAGCTCCTTTATCAACTAGATGTGAAGAATGACTTTGCAACAGCCACATCCCACCTCCAGAAAGCAGAAATACTGCATAGGAAACAGAGCTTAGTTGCTCTTTGTCCTCCAAGGACATCCCCTAATACTTCAGCCATGTTCTGTGAAAGTAATGCAACGCTCTCCTACACACAGGGAGAATTTCAGACCAGTAAATCCTAGATGTGTCATCACATTGTTTCTATATGGGTTTTGAAGCAATACACAGCAGACGTAACTGCAAGACAAGGACTAAAAAGTATTTTCATCGGTCAACTTTATTTCTAAGCCAGAAATTGTAACATGGGAGAATATGGCTATTGTCTTCGCTTGCAAAAATAATGAACAAAAAAAGATATTATATGCAAAAGGTTATTGGCATCTTTGGTACATGTTTCTTGTGTGATTCAGATTCCAGGTTTAGGAGGTTGTAACCTGTCAGCAAAAGTGAAAAATGTTGCAAGGCAGAAGTGCATCTTAAATGCTCGTTGATCAGTTTGTCTGCAGAATTATTCATAAGCCAAGTATTTAAATGCTTAAATCTGTACCCTGAAACCACCTGCAGGGTCAAACATCTATACCTTCATAGGACGACTCACAGGTTTTCATTTGATTTAATTCCGTTTCTGAAATTGGGGATAGTGAGGTGTCAGACATACAACCAAACTGTGTAATGTGAGCAATCTCTTACAACATATGACAGTTACTATAGCACTGGAAAGCTGTGTGAGAGAAAAGTTTCTTCATGCTAGTTTTATATTAGCGTAGATTTCACTCACTTACTCCAACAGCAATATCAGTGAGAGAAGCACTGAGATATTAAAAATATCAGCAGTGTCCATGAGAGAAGAAGGAGGGTTCCCTGTTCTGCACACATTTCCAGCTCTTCCTGGTGTTATCTTTGCATGCCAGTCTTGATAGATGTCTTCTGAACAGCTTTGGGGTTAACAAACAATTCTCCTGCTTTCCTGCAAGGGCAGAGATTTTTCTTTTAGCATGTTGCTGCTTCCATTATGTTTTCCAAGTTTTAGACTGAGCCAGATCCTCAGCTTAGAAAAATTAATCAGCAAACTCATTTTCCACCAGCACAAGACCTGATCTTCAATATGGTTCCCTTTGGGTTTGTTTGGAGATAGTAGAGAGTAGAGCAGGGGTAGCCCATTGCTCTTTTTTCATGTCTTGCCTTTTTTAAGTAACTAGCAATGTGATTTTGAACTAACCTTTCCCCCCCCATCAGAAACTCATGCTACCTGTTTTCAGGAGGATTCAGAAATCATGTTTTCCCTTCTTTAGAGACATGTGGTGGATACAGTTTTTGGGTACGATGATGATTCCATGGACTCTGAAACATCCTCTGTGGCCTCATACAGAACAGACAGAACACCAGCAACCCCAGATGATGATCTGGATGAGGTAAGATCTGACTCTTTCCATAGGCAAGGACAGGTTTTCAAGAGACTTTGACTTCCAAAACAAGTGGCCAGGCTCTCAAAAACACTTAGGTTTTTATAGTGCATATTGAGTGATAAGTTCTTCATTAAGTTTGGCCTCAATTTTGGTTACTGATACACTGAAATGCTGAGAGGTTCTTTCAAAATCTAGTCCATAGAGTCTACACCTATGACTTCATTGCAATCTGAGATGATTTTTTTCCTCTCCCCCTTCAAGAAAATAATACCTATCACATTTCTTTTAGCTTAAAGACATATAAATGCTGTATAAATTCCACATTATTATTACTTCATATCACAGCAAGCTCACCAAAAAAGCCATTTGAATGAAGACCTGTAAACCAACTATTGTGCTTAACAAATCACACTTGCATTCTTTGCTTTGGCAGCGCTCTGCTGTCTGGTGCTTAGACATGTCCTTTCTCATCCTTCAGGGATTAGCAGCAGAAGAATCAGAGCTGCGGTTTCGACAGCTGACAAAGGAGTACCAGGCCCTGCAGAGAGCGTATGCACTACTGCAGGAGCAGACAGGAGGCATCATAGATGCCGAAAGAGAAGCCAAGGTCAGTATTTGTTTGAGGGTAAAAGCATTTCATTGCAATCAGGACAGACAAACCCCTCAAAGTGACATACAAGGGAATGGAGTTACACGCAACATCCATACAACTCGGAGATGTCCGTTTCACTCATTTGCTGAGTACATTTAAAGAGAGTGACAATTAGGAATGTACACAATCACACAGTTTACAGGGGGCTGTCTTCCACCTGAACCTGAAAACCCTGCAGTTAGGCAGGCATGCCAAAGCAGGCAATTCTGCAGTTTGGCACAGAATCACAAGGGTTTTCTCATCTTTTGCCCAGATGTGAAGGGGTTGGGGTTTAAAGGTAAATGGAGGCCTGTGGGTTTTCACAAAGGCGCACATTGCACCAACTTTAGGAATATTCACCTGAATGTTTCTAACAGAGAAATGCAAATTACATTCAAATTTGAATGTGATGCAGACTACAGTAAACCTTCCAAGACTAAAAATGTTGTCCCTCTAATAAAATTATAGAATCATTCAGGCTGGAAGGGACCTCAGGCAGTCTGCAGCCCAAACTCAAAGCAATGTCAGCCGTGAGATCGCACCAGGTTGTTTAGCACGTTGTTGAGTCAGCTCTTGAAGATGCCCCAGGCAGTTATAATTGCTTCTTTCCACTACCTTTTGCTGCTCTCATCTCCTAAGCGCTTTTCTTCAATTCAGGAACTGCCCTTTACTAGGGTCTTTGAGCAAAGCGTGTCACCCTGAATACCTGAGCTTGTGTTTCGCTACTCTCATGCAATACATGGTAATAACAGGCTTGGGTGGGGAGAGGGGGCTGATCTACCTTGTGTCATCTGTATGCCAATCTGAGGGGTGGCACAAAACATCACTGAGCCAGAACCTTTGAAACGTTTACTCACTCAGTGGAAGCAACAGCATAAACCCTGACTCTGCTGTGTTTGGTTTCCTTTTAATACCAATCACATTGCTGTTTGTGTTACTGTTTAATGCTGTGCCTGACTTCAACAGGCTCAGGAGCAGCTCCAAGCTGAAGTCCAGAGATATAAAGCCAAAATAGAAGATCTGGAGAAAACTTTGGCACAGAAAGGGCAGGTAAGCACTTCTTGTGTATTGTTTTTTCCTATTTTGGATCTTACCTGCTCTTCTTACAAAATACTTAGCACAATTTCAGTATAGACTTCCATGAGATGTAATGTTGCTGTTCAGTAAACAGGCAGGTCTAGCGAGTTCAGAAGCCTTGCCACAGCTTGGAAGACTAATATGTTGTTATTCTGTAAATGACAGTTCATTCCTGTAGGATTTTAAAGCCTGAATATTGTGGCTCCAATTTTCAATAGATGTGCCCAATCTCATGGAGTTAGATTATTCTGTAATAGTACTGCTTCATCCAACAGGACTCGCACTGGGTGGAAGACAAACAGCTTTTCATTAAGAGGAACCAAGAGCTTTTAGACAAGGTATGTTCCCAAGTTTTGTGTGTTCACTCTGAAGGGTAATCTGGATCCTGCAATACGCTTTTTGGACATGCAGTCTGGTGCTTATAGGTAGCATAGAATAATATGGACAGGATAACATATGGAAAGACAAGCCCTCTCCAGCTCTGCTTAGGCGCTGTTGTTGCTGGCAGTTGTGATGCACCAGCTCTGCTGGTAAGCTCCAGCCTGAGAGCTGGAAGCTCTATTCATCATTCTGGCTCCGAGGCGCAGACCTTTCTGTTCCAGTAACATTGCACTGAAGAGTCTGCTGCTGCTGCTGCTGCACTGGCAGGATGTTTGAGCTTAGCTTCTGGGTGTGAAACAGCAGTAGAAATGCAATCACCCTCTAACAATAGGACCCCTTCATACTCCTAGTCCCTGTGTGCTCTGTAAATTATTAAGGGCTTAAAGTCATCCCTAGGTCCAGTGGAACTTGCACTGCTCAGTCCCTTGGTACATTTAGGAATATCATCTGTTTGTGTGTGTGTGTGTATATATATTCGTATGTATGTATATATTTTTAATCATGGAATATAAGGATACGAAGGACATTGTTTGCATATTACCAACAGTAACAGCAGTGGCCATACATATGACTGCCATCAGCAAGAGGCCGTAACTCCCCGCACCAGGTCTCCTGCCGTCTCTCACCTCCCCAGATGAGGTTTCTTAGCCTGTGTTTCTCCCCTTCCATAAACACACCTAATAAGTCTCCAGCCCTGTGCCATCCTTCCCCATCCAGGCAAACTGACCTATGGGGGTTCATTTGACCTCAGCCTTACCACGCTCCCTAGCTGTCCTTGTCTGGGCCCTACTCAGACAACCTGACTGCAAAATACATGTCCTGGCACTGGCTGGAGACTTGCAGAAGAGAGCAGGCTGAGGAGCTAGTGGTGGAGTTGTCCACAACAAGCAAGCTATAGACAGTTGGCCAACGGGTGTTATTTAAGTCTATCTGCTGACAGAACTACTCATGTGGGGATGCTTGCCGTGCCGTTCACACAAGCGCTTGCACGGGGTGGGATGGCTGCTCAGGTAACTGCCTCCACCAAGACAGCTCTCCCTGCGTGCCATCTGTGCTTCATGTACTACACGCTGGGAATCTCTGATCTAGCCCAAGCTCTTCTCCAAGGCAGGTGCAGCTGTTTCCTGATAGACATTTATCCAACCTGTTCCCAGAGTCCTCCAATAATGATGTCTCCACATCCCTCCCACATCCCTCCCTGTGCTTTACCATGAGAGCAGCAGTGTGTTTAATAGCTAAAGCAGACTAATCTAGTAGCTAACCTGACACCTCTAAAGAGTTAACTTCCCCGCTGATCTTCACTGGGATTGGATTCTTTTAGGAAAACATCCAGCCTAAGCATTTTATGATGTTTAGGAAGGTGATGAGCAGAAGTTCACCTGTAAAGACTCACTGAGGTAAAACAGCGAGTAGTGAATCGTCTCGAGAGTTTGGATTTTGCACTGCCTATGCTACCTCAACTACTACTCACCAAATATTCAATGTTTCTTGTAACCATCGCACAGATCCTGAATTTACATATTTCTATTAGATAGAGAAACTGGAAGCAGAAAACAACCGTCTGCAACAGGAGCTGCAGGATGCTCGAGACCAGAATGAGCTGCTGGAGTTCCGCAACCTTGAGCTGGAGGTGATGGATGGGCTCATTACAGTAGAGCTGGTAGCAAATTAAACTAGTGCACTTGCACTGGACACCAACTTTAATCAAGTGTTTACACAAGCATTGTAGTGATATAACATAGTAACAAATCAGGCCCAGCATTTTTAATTGTGAGCTGAAATATATCCTGGAAATGGTAAGCTCCATACTTGACTGGTTCACTTCTCTCTAAGCTAGGTGCCCAGTGTGCGTAGATAAGCTTAGCTGATTAATGTCAGCATGGCTCCTAGGTACCACACCTGCAGATATGGTTTTTCTAGTACTTTGGAGCAGTCTGTTGTCAACATGCTTTGTTCTTATTGTTGGCCTGGAGTCTACTAAAATCAACAGAAATTAATTACATTTAAATTAACCAAATAAGCAAGGCTTAAACCCCATCCTCATGTACTTTGCTCAGGGCTGCATCCTGGTTCACAGCTAAGATCTCTCCTGAGAGTAGGCATCCAGGTTTTTTGGGGGTTTGTTTTGGTTTTTTTTCATGAACCTGAGCAGGTCTTGGAGGAGAAAGAAATGTTGAGCGTACTTTTATCTTTAATAGCTGAAGAGTAGAGTGTTCCTCTAAGAAGTCAGAGACGCAGGTACAGTTCCCTCTTCAGGGTCTTCAAAGCCCTATTTCCCCCTATGAAAATCTTACGCTGATCTATAAATTATTCTGGCTTTGTTCTTTTCCCCTCTTTCAGCAAGGGTGATGAGACAAGAGTTCAAGTTTCATTGAGAGTGCTGCTGTGGGGAGAAGTGCACCTCTCTAGCCCTGTGCTTGAAGGACTGGAACTGTTTGAAGTTTAATTCAGCAATGATCGATGAAATTGCATAAGCAGTTGTAAGAGAAAGTATCAGACCCAGGGCTATTGCCTTCCAGTACCGTACCTGTGGGGGTAAGAGGGTTGTACCTTGTCCCCTCTGACCCAGCGAACCTTGAGTTCTTTCCTCTGTGGGGACTCGGCTGTGAGGGGAGAGGGGGGCTGTCCCACCCAAACCAATCTGTACCGGGCGATGAGAGCGCTCCTCATTGCAGAGGAGAAACGTGCACGTCGGCTCCTGCAGCACAGGGAGCTGGAGCCAGGCCTGCGACAGCCCCCAGGGCACTGCGGCTCTGCCGGGGACATCTGCGGATCCCCGGGGCCGCTGGTGCGGGCTGGGCTGTGCTCGGGGATGGCGGTGCCGGTGCTGCCGCCCTGCTGTGAGCACCGGAGGACGGCTAGGGTACAGAGCCCCGGTGCCCCAGGAACACAGGCTCCCTGGGCAAGGGTTTGCAACGGCTTCCGTGCTGTTGATTCCTGAGGCACGTTTAGATTTAATCTTTCTGTACCTCAGCTTCCTGCCACTGTGCTGGGGATGAGAGACATTTTATACAGGTGAATGTGGTCTTGCAGTGCCTGGCCTGGAGTTGTCCTGGTTTGTGTCTGGAGGCTGTAGGCCCTAGCACAATGAATAGCGACATATCTGCCTGCTTGCAAGCGCTGTCACTTTTGCAGGCACTGGACACGTTCCCTGTTGAGCAGCTCTCCTCATGACCTGCGTTAGGTAAGAAGGTCCCTCAGGCGACACTGGGGACTGATGGAGGAGCTCCAGAAGCCTCTGCAGGCGGCCAGAGGACTGGGTCGGACCTCGATCTCCCTCTTCCCAGACTGCCCCTCCTTACAAATTCTCGTCATGAGCTCCAACCGACAAAAACTTCCACCTGGTCTTTCCTCCAGTATAAGCTGGTTTATTTCTCAGTTGTTCTTTTCAGTTGCTGTCCAAGGCCTTATCTACTTGCCATTCAGAGCTTGTAGGTAACGCAGAGCCTTTCCTGGCTCTCATGCATCAGCGCTGCGACAGATTTGTCCCTTATTATAGAACCTTCCCACAGTTTTACCTGACAGCTGTGTTTCCATAGACATGGAACTGGACTGATCAAGTGAATTACATGTTCATAAACCAAAAATGTATTTGAAAGTGAAATTTGATCTTCACTTCTGTGCTTGCCCAAATACCTGAAAGGGATGAGAAATAACATCTTCAAATTTTTATTTTTGTCTTTGGTCCTTTAAAACTGGACAAATATTTGTAGATTTTATGCAATGAAGGTGTATAAATAGCTAAGCTGATCAACTTTTTTGAATTTATTACTTTCCACAGATATTGGAATATACAACATACCGGGATGAGCAAATGTGTAATCTGAGTATCCTAGTAGTCTTAAGTCAAATACCTGTTTCTAAAAGGAGTATTTACAACAATATATAGTTGTTCAACACTTCATTAAGCAAATCGCTTGAGTCTTAGCCAGGTGACAGCCTTTCCACAGACAATTTGCAAATTTATCTCGCAAATAAATAATGTCCTGTAAAATACTTAGCTTGGACTTGGGATCCTATCCCACTTGGCACACTGTTTTTCGGACTAGGTCTAAATGTTTCTTTTTCAACTTGTAAAATGAAGAGCTTGGCTCTGCAAAGCATGATATAAACAGTAGCTATGGCATTTAATGAGTTCTGTGTGCATTTCCTTCATTCTAATATGTTCTCTGGTGTCTTTTCAATTTATTTTCAGGAAAGAGAGAGACGGTCCCCACCATTTAATCTCCAGATTCACCCATTCTCAGATGGTGTGAGTGCTCTACAGATCTACTGCATGAAGGAAGGGGTTAAGGTAGGTCAGTTTTATAAGGCAGCACTTCTAACTACAGGAGTGGTGGATGCTCCCCATGTAACCTAACCCATTACATTCATCTCTGCTATAATAACTCCACTAAACTTTAAGCATTTAAACTCAGCCTAATGTAAGAGTATGTGATGACTGACGCAATTGAATTGGGCTCATAATTTTCACCATAATGATAAAACCTGGCTCAAAAGCAACTGAAATAATTTGTGATGCATTTCCATGGGATAAAACAAAATGGTTGATTTCAACATGGTTCATAGGAGAGACGAATATTGCAGCCGTGATAAAATGTGCATGCCATGCCTTTACCTTATTCTCTTTTTGCAGGATGTCAGCATCCCAGACCTCATAAAGCAGTTAGACATCCTAGGTGATAATGGGGTAAGTTAAAGTGGGAGATATTTTCCCTTTACAAGTTGCGTTTTGTACAGTAGAGTAAGTGAAATCTCTAATTACCATGACTATTTTCTAAGATACTTGTTAAATTATGTAATATCAGAATAATTCATTTAAGGAATATTTATTTCTGTAAGTTAAGGATTTGTGAGATTTCAATAGTCAGAGAACTAGTTAAGAAGTAGCATCTTTAACATCTGGTTTAGCAGACTGGGAAGAATGTCCAAAGGCCACTGATATTTGGAACTGGGCCTGACTGCACTCCAGTCATTCAAGAAAGCACATGAATTAGTTTGGCAGTCTGAGCCAACCACATCTTCATCAGGACTAGGATTCCTCTGCAAACAGTTTCATAAATAGGCAAGAATCATCAAATCTCCTGTGGCTTTCTAAGTGGGCATTGCTGCCCACTTCAGTCATCCATGTAAAAGAGATCATCCTGTATCTCTGGCCAACATTAGATATGTTTTAAGAAAGTGTATAACAAATAAAAATGAAGGATCATGATTGTCTATTCACGTGCTGGTGTAAATCGGCATTATTTTTACCAAAGCTTTAACGGAAATTCAGCTTTGTAAAACTAGCATGAAGATAGACAAATGGGTCTAATTTTAGTTTACATTTCTCATAAGATGCAATGGAATGAAAACATATAGTTAGTCCATATCATGCAGAAAGGCAAAAGCAGTGTTCTTTTTAATATGTTAACAGACTCTGAATGTTTCGATGGGAATAGGATACCCAATACTACAGGGATCCCCTGAAAACTGTAGACCTAGTCTGTAGCCTGGATTATCTTTATTCATGCAGGAAACTGCTGCCAGTTTTCTTCTTCCCTCTCTTTCACTTCACAGAATTTAAGAAATGAAGAACAAGTGGCCATAATTCAGGCTTCCACTGTATTGTCCTTGGCAGAAAAGGTAAATTGTGTCCTTGCTTTTCTCATGTGTTATCTAAGGCCTCACCTAACACTGGAAATTTTCTGCTCTGTTGTCGTTGTCAATATTGTCAAACTTTCTAGTGTAGGAAGTGATTCCCCAGATAAAGTAAACTGTGCCAGCATAGTCCCAAACACCTTGCTAAAGCAGCAAAAATATCAAACTCAACTGGCCCAAGCTGTGAAGTCAAAACAACTGCAAATACAAAAAGAATGTCAAATGAAACTTGCAATTGTAAACTGAATGAGAAACCATCAGACATTTAAGTCATAATTAGTTATAGCGTAGGATTTCTAGTCCTGAGACTTCCAAAGCTTCTGAAAGGAACTGTATGCAAAATTTCCACTGAAAGTATGTGTCTAAGTTCCTTGTTTTTGAAATTAAGAAGAAAGTGAGGGTTGGTTAAAATTGCTTTCTGTGGCTCAAATGCAGCACACAATTTTGTCAACATGACAGCTTCCAAGGATTCTACTCAACAATTCCTCCTCTGCAAAGAGAATTGCCATCTCCCCAGCTAAGCTATTTTTGAGATGCTAGAGCCCCATCAGGGGCCCTTATCCATGGGATGAAATGGGTTCCCTGTCCATCCAAGGCAGTGTGCTTTTCCATCTTCCAGTGATCGTCTTGCTTATCCTCTGTCAAGTGCTACCTTACAGACATTGCAGCTGCCCCTGTCACAGGAGAACAGCCTGATGGGCTCAGAATTAGCAGTAGGTTACTAAAAATAGATTAACAAGATGCTGTAGATGTCCCACTTGCCACTGCCTAGAAAACACAGCAGGTTAGAGCTCTCATTGTCTTCCCTCCAGTGGATCCAGCAGATTGAGGGAGCTGAAGCTGCTCTGCATCAGAAGATGATGGAACTGGAAAGTGATATGGTAAGCAAACTTTCCTTAATACATATTTTAGGGGCAAGACACTGAGTGTGTCACATTTACTTGGTGTGCCAAAAGATAACTAAAAAGGTCTTTTGGCAAATTAAGTATGCAGGCTTTCTCTGATTATTGGTGAATTCATAAAATTTTTTCTAGTCTGGTTCACATGCAAGAGCAGAATAACATAGAAACAGAAATAGTGAAGGTTTGAAAACTTTCTCTTTCCATGAGGATGACTGTTTATTAGTAAGTACAGAGGGGGGCTCAAAGGTTGCTCAGTGATTTTCAGAGATGTAAAGACATTCTTTGTCTTATAAGATTCACAGTCTAAATATCAGCTGTCGTATCACATTTTATTCAATACCAGTATGTGGGAAGCTAATGAATTACCACGCTGTTTTCTTTCATTACACTTTAAGCCCATACCATCCTAAAGGCAAAACATTCACGGCTGAGCTGAAGTTGCTATAGCACCAGTAAAGTTAGCACCTTACCCTATTCTTATTCTAGTTAGTGGAAGTAACCCACAAGATGAACAAGCACAACTACAAGAGTTGGATAGCTGTTCCTGTGGTATGTCTGTACTTAATTAATTCAGCTTAAGGTAGGCTGAGAAGTTAAAGCACAGCAGCTTCCCCCAAATAATGTGAATGTGAATATACCTGTTTAGTTCCTGTTTAGTTTATTGCACCTTCACGCTTCTTCCAAAATAAGAGAAGGCACAAAAGGAGTTGTCCATGATGCCAGAGGAGGTATCTTTAGAAAAATCACACAGAAACCCCTAAATTACACTACTGAAATGCCAAGCAATACCACTGAAGTCAACAAAGAGATGATGGATTTAGATCCATGTAGATCAAATGTAATAGCAATCCACAGCTATTTTCCTTTCCTTCTTTTCTAGCTGAGTCAGATATTAATAACTCTGCAGAATGTCAGTTGAAGACTAGTCCTGCCTGAGTCAGATATCTGTAGTTGATTTAATAAAAATTCCCAAAATATTTTGAGTAACTAATTCATTTTTCTGTCCAAATGATCCTTCATTGTAGGAGCAATTTTGCAAAATAAAAGGTTATTTGGAGGAAGAATTAGACTACAGGAAGCAAGCTCTTGACCAAGCATATATGGTATGTACAAAGGAAATTCTACACGTATTGGCCAGCACTGTGACAGGACACAGACTCCTGTTGGATCAGGAAGAGAGGTTTTTGCTTTTTTCTTAGCCTCCTTTTTTATTTGGTTTTTTTTTTTCCCATTCTTCTAATGCACTACCATGAAATCTGCATAGCTTCAACACGACACAAAAAGGCAGATCTCCTGAAGTCTGGAACTCTTTTGTCAGTTAAAGGCAGATACTGCTCATTAATGTCGGCTTGTCCAACTGGAGTCAGTGCAACCAACTCAGATCTGGAATGTTGGCCGGTTTGCACATGTCATAGCAAGAAGACAATATGCCACAAAAAGCAAGAGTTCCCACTATAAACACTGCTATATCAAATTCTGATACATAAGTCTGATAACTGGCTGTGCAAGTTCATCATGTTTGGTTTGTTAATGAGAATGCTCATTGATTAGCAGGATTAAGAGCAAAGTAGTCTGACGGTGACCTTCAATCTTTCCTCTTTTGTTTTTTAGCACAATGGGTCAAAATTTTAGAATTGGTGAAATATTCATCTTTATGCTTATATAATAGGTATGAAAATTCTATCCAACTCTAATTATCTCTGTAACTGCTTTAAAAAAAAGTCAAAGTGAGGGATTTCAGGGAAAATTAATATTGAAATATTTTAAAAATAAAAATTCATATCCTTTTGTCAAAACACTGAACCATTTTATGAGTTCTGTTTTTCACATTTTTGCACACTTGAGCACAGGGACCACCTCTCATGCAGGCGCCTGAATCTGCCACCAACCCCCCAGTTCCCACTGTGTTTTAAACAATGTTTCATCTCTAATTGGCTTTTGGTATTGCATCAACCAGAGGATCCAGGAGCTTGAAGCCACCTTGTACAATGCTTTGCAGCAAGAAACGGTGATAAAGTTTGGAGAACTACTCACTGAAAAACAGCAGGAAGAGCTGAGGACAGCAGTAGAAAAGCTAAGACGTCAGATGCTGAGGAAAAGCAGAGAATATGATTGCCAGATTCTTCAGGAGAGGATGGAGCTGCTCCAGCAGGCTCATCAGGTAAGAAAAAGGAACGACGCACATGCATATCTGCTCAGCTTTGCTATATAAGAATGTAAGCTGAGGTAAAATTTAGGCATGAGGGAGCCTGGCATCTAGTTTTTTGAGTTGTTTCATACTTTGTGTCTTTACTGTGTACACAAACACATGTGATATTAGCTTGTGGAGGATTGTTTTGGCATACTTATGAGTCCTAAAATTCCAAACCAAAGTTTTCATCCAGAATTCTGTCTGCATGAATCTAGCTTTATAATAAAAAATGGTCATCCCTAGTTATTGGACTGGGCAAAGAAGAACTGTATGAATGCTTCTGGCTTGTGTTACACAGGAGAACTATTTGTTTTTCCAGACACTTCTGCTTTGTCCCCCCCAAAGTGGGCAGTTGTTACGTTTCACTGCTGAGATACAGTACTACATTTCACGTTCAAAGACCAGTATTTGCTGCTCTGCACCTGTGAGGTCCCAGAGCAAAATGGCAAACAGTCACAGCATGCCGATTCATGTGAAAGCTGCACAATGAAACAAAACTTATTCGAATGTTTATGGGAATAAGAGAGAAAGCATATGCCCAGTGGTTAGGGTTTCTTGTTCACAGGAAGACTTAGTTTTCACAGTCCTGCCTGATCCTGAGTTGGAGACTCGAGACTAGGTCCATCCTTACTTCTTACCAGGCCTTTGCAGTGTGAGGAGCTTCTTGATTTCAGCCATGACCGCTGCCCTGATTAACACTGCCACACCAGTTCTGGTTCTTTGAACAACTCTTAGCCAGCCTCAGCTGCGGATGGCGTTGGGAAAGGCTGAGAGGCAAGGAAAGGAAGAGGTAGTGTTTGAAAGCTGCCATAAGCTCGTTGTCTCATCTCCAGACAATTAGGAAGACGGTCACAGGGGTGCCATCTGCTCTCCAGGTGCCAGGGCCTCCAGGTGTCTCCTGGTTTGCCTCTTTGGATCTCTGCTGTTTGCTGGCCAACTAAATAGAGAAAAGATACCGAGATTCAAGGCCTCATTTTTCATACTTAGTAGTTCTGTTAACTATTCTGTGGGATCTCTCTTCCCAAGGGGCCAAAAGTTTAACTCGTGTTACATAATTTTTCTAGAAGTACCTAGCGCTGCTAAAAAAATACAGCTTGTCTATAAGTTACATATATCCCGCTCACCACAGAATCAATGTTTTCATATTGTATATATTTATCATTTCAGATCTAATAATAACACTTTAACCCTCTTTCAACACATCAAACTGTGAGAAATCTTAATGGATCATAATATAATTCTAAAGAGTATAACCATGATCTTACGCTTTCCATCTATTTAACACAGGATTAATATAAAATAGATAATATGAAACAGATCCGCTATTGATGTTAATTTCCAGCATTTGAGGATAGTGTCACATGTAAGCAGTAGCATATTTTGAGCAGTTGTATACATGGTGAAGTTGTGGTTAGGTAGGGTTGGTGGATGGAGTCATGGTACTACAAAAGATTATCCCTGCCAAAGAAACGGATTTTGTAATTTCTAGGCTTTTGGCACTTGCATCATTAAGTTACTTGTTCAGCAGAGCAAATTTACTGAGAATTTAGTCTAGATGCTTTCTTTTCTGATTTCCAGAGGATCCGAGATTTAGAAGATAAAACAGACATCCAAAAGAGACAAATTAAGGATCTGGAGGAAAAGGTTGGTTCTGTTACGCTTCTGAAGCACGCTGATCAACTTTTTTGAAAGTAATGACCTAGTTCTCTTGAACTCCATGACCTTTTTGTTTAGCTGAATCAGCTGGACCTGTTGGTGGTGTTCTACTATGCTTTCTTTTCAATTTGTGTTTCAGTGTGTTTCGGTATATACAGACTTCAATCTTAGAGTCTCCTCCGCAACATTTCATTTCAGGAAATAAATGCCAAGCACTTTTAATTATGGTGAATGATACCGTACCAAATGATGAAGCCTTTACTTGGCTGTTAAATGCTGTGTTGGTAGACAGGCAATACTTCCATTAAAGGCAAGGGGAGGCCAGCAAGTAGGAAGGGCTGAATGAAATTGAGTGGAGATTTGAAGACTGTCCTTATCTGGTGGGACTAGGGAACTCAGGTGCTGATGCTATCCTCTTTATTGAAGCTTATAATTGACTATGCAATATAAATACAGTACCAGAGTCTTGCCCTTAAACTGAACTGTCAAAGACCTATATATGCACGTTCTTTATATATCTTTATATATATGTGTAATATACACACACACTCTCTCTCTAAAAATAGGCACTGCATTTTTTTGGTGAATAAGGCCAACTCCCTTACATTGAGTTTTACTACTTGTAGATAGGTTAGATAGGATTGTTGAAAAAAGATCATAGCATGGGCACGCAGTACTGCTACCAATAATGTCTTTTCTCGAAATGCCAGACTGGTGTAAGATGCATCTCCAGTGGTAGCCTTGCCAGTATACTTATATTAGTAAATATCAATGTCCACGTGTAAACTATAATATGAAATAATGGTTATATTAGTACAATGACAGTAGTGCTAATGAGCCCTTTCAGTTTATATGTATGTTCCTAAAGTGAAACAAGTAGGCATAATGCAAAACTTGATATGCATCATTCTTTCCGCTTTTCTGCCAATATTTTTGTGATACCAAGGACTCGGTGTTTTTCTTTCTAACATATGTATAACTTGGAAAAATAACAGATGATAATCTGTGAAGAAAATAAAAAAACAAAGCAAAACTTATGTCAAATGGAGACCTTGAATAGGAGACTTTTTAGTGTCAATTTTCAAAAGAGCTTTTGACTCACAAAAATTCACACCTCAGAAGACAATGCATTCATGATTAAAATGAGACATACAAAAACTGATTATTAAACATTTAATGGTTAGGGTTTGATATTATGTGTGTGTGTGTATATATACATATGTATATTCCCAGCCTATTTCCAGCATGGATTGCAGGCACTTTTTTTTAACGCACTTAAAAATATTACCCAGGCTATCCAGCTTTGTGACTTCAGTCAACCCATGGTGGTTCATAGTGACAGTTGTACCTCAGGTTTTCAGTATGGTGCCAATTGTAATTCATCACCAAAATCAATGGGATCTGTTTTCTAAGCCTGGGAGGTGGTGTGGGACTTGCAGAAGTAACTAGGGAAATACAGTGTTTTCTGAATGCATAGTTATTCTAATTGTCCTACAGAGTGCAAAAATAATCCTGATGCTTACAATGCCACGGCCTTTAGTTTTTACGCAATCTTCTTTTTCTTCTGCAGTTTCTATTTCTATTCTTGTTCTTCTCTCTTGCCTTTATTCTTTGGCCTTGATGTCAATGTGCCTCTTGGAAAGGTAAGACTATTTCATTTATTTCCTCAAAGCTAGCACTTCTTGCACAGAGCTGAGGTTCTTGTGTATGTCTGGAGTCAGAGAATTCAGCAGGTCGTTGTCAATTTGTAATAGTTCACAATGGAGGGTCGTCACACTGCTGAGTTACCACAGGGAGCTGCAGTCAGACCAACACCATCCAACACACTTGTAAGTGAATTGCACAAGCTTGCTGGTGATACTATGCTGTACAGAACTGTAAAAATAAAAGCTAACAAGAACTTCACAGTATCAAATAGCCAAGAGAATTGCAGATGAAATTCAATGTTGATGTTTGCAAAGTGATGCAGACGGAAAAGTTATAAATCGCAACCATATATGCACTATGATGGGCTCTGAACTGACACTCAGGAAATAGCTCAGGAGGTTATAACAGGTAGAGCTCAGTGCCCAGAAGTAGGAGAGATACAAAGAAGGGCAAGGAAGAATGATCAGCTGCTGAGAGACAGGAAGAGGGAGACTTACCATGTAGTAAGTTTCACGTAAACAAAAATTGATAGTTAGTGATGTAGGATGTAAAGAAGTCTTTGCCACAGCATGCTTAGCAGCTGAAAGTTCAGAATTCAAAAAGCAATGTGAAGATGGGGAAATAAATCAGGGAACTATAATGTGCACGGCCTTCACATTTTTCCCTCTGTGTCTAGCCACTTTCAGAATCAGGATGCTGGGCTAGGAGGATCTGATCCAGGATAACAGAAGTAGAACATAGCCTAGATAATGTTATGTTAAAGACTCAAGAACATGTAATGACAGATAAAGATTTTCTGATTTGGGGGCAAACTCATACCATTAAATTTCTCACTGTATCTCTTGGCTCTGGCTTGAGCTATGTCAATGAATAAATTCTCCTGCCCTGCACTTGAGGCAAACTGAGAATACAGTTGTGTGTGAATGATGTTTTGCCATGCCCTTCCACCGTTTGTACTAGCTCAGCCTTTGTTTCCAGGTGCAAGTCAAGGTAACGATTATAACTAAGTGGCATGGGTCCAATTTGGTGGGTTTTCCTTTTCCCTCTAATGAAAAACCCCCTACTTTGTGCTTCATTTCCGCTAGATCAAGGATTTCTTTTGCAGTTTTGTGCTGGTGCAGAGACAACACTCAGAATTAGCCACATCAGCTGGAATCCCACTGCCTCCTTGGCTGGTCAGACCTCAAAATGAATGTTTTCATGGGCAGCAATATACATGGAGGTTGGGCTGAATGGGGAATGAACCATAGGAAAGAATCAGAGGAATGTGGACAGATCAGTGATCACGGCTCTTGTAAACAATGGCCAATATCATTATAGAGTTGCTGCTATTTAAAACATACTGCCTTGATCCAGTGAACATTAAACAGATTAAGTTATGACTGCATACTTACTAATGTTCCTGCTGCAGGATTTCTGGGAACCATGACACAGCACAGCAGCTGTGAGATGTTTTGAGTGGCCATGACTGGTGAAAATTTCATTTTACGGTTTCTTGCTTATTCATAGTGGGGAAAAAAATCAGAAAGTCTTCTGAAACAGCCAGATTATGTATAGGCTAATTTTAAGAAGCCAAAATTTTCACAGTACACAGTAATAGCAAATAATTTTATATGACTGTGTCTTTTGCTGTACCACAGAATCCTGAGTCCAGAACAAGCAGCCAACCTAGAGGGAGAGTCAAAAAAAAAAAAAAAAAAAGAGAGAGAGAGAATCTTGGATTTACGTGCACCTTGAAAACTCACAGGAACTGATAGGGACATTTGCAAGAACCTGTCTGCATGAGTTTTTCCCACTTGCCTATACTTTTTTCCATTGTCCTTTTTTCCATTTTTATCACAGCTATATGAGGATATCACAGCATATGAGGAAAAACTGGGGCAATAAGAGGTTCAGAATTTTCTGTATATACAGTTTGCACCTATATTTTCCCAGCTGTATGGGTATGGAATTGGTTTTCTATTGAGTATTTGGCTCTTCTGGTGCAGCTACAGAATTGGTAAGAAGCTTATACATCCTAGTTTTACCAATGCTGGTATCAGCTATGGTGGAAGAAAAATAAGAAACCAGGGGGTTTCTTATTTCTTTGAAAATGTGCTTCAAAAGATATCCCTTGCTCAGTTTAGGTCACCTTGATTAAAAATGCATTCATGACATTAAACTACTGAACAGTTGTTCATAATCCCATCTCTTTTAAGATGGACCACCCAGTAAAGTCTTTTCAGCAGAGCATGCATCCTGAGAAATACAAATTAAAATTTGTATTAATATTAGAACTCATCAGGAAATTTTGTCTTTCTGATTTTTTAAAATTGTTTTTAGTTTTGAAAATTTTTTTTTTCAGAAGTTTAAAAAAAACCTCAGTGGTAGCTGCAAATGCCAAAAAGATCCATAAAAATAATTTTTGTTTATAGATATGACATTTTTCATTAGAAAAGAAAAAGATGATTCACATGAAAAATTTAATCCACCTGTAATTGAACTTAGAATAGGAAATCCCTACTCCCAGGACAAAAATGTCAATGTATGCTTCCTGAAGCTGTATGCATGGTTTTGGTATGCCAGCACAGAAGAGGAGGGAAGGCGAACTGACAATGACAGACATAACATGGATGAGTTGCTTGGCTTTTCAGGAATTGTCGGTATATACCAGTATCTTTTGAAATAAGCGTTTCCCAAAATAGAAAAAAAACCCCTATTATTCTGACATCAGAATTCCAGCAGTGCTGATTGGAGCAGTCTTTGTCTTGGAGCCTGTGAAAATATCTCAAGTGCCCTGTAACATTTCAGTGTCTGCATGCTAAGAAAAAACGTGTTTTAAGAGCCTTACAATTAGCTCTGCAATGTATTCAATGGCAGACTGAATTCTTTGTTGCAGAGGAGCCATTCCTTCTCTCTTCTCAAAACAGGAAGAGGAGAATCATACACATAAAAGGAGAAGAATCAGGACCATCAAAAAAATACAACAAAACCTCCACATTTGCTGATAACACTTACGCCCTTTTGGCCTAATCTGAGGGCAGGTATTGGCTAGTTAGAAAAGCTAATGAGGTTTTTAAGGTCAGAACTCTACACTCCTCCTAAAATTCCAGCAGATGACTTATTATTCACTTGCAGTCATTCTTCTACCTGCATGTGGCTGAGTCACATCTAGCACAAGCTCTCGGCTGATTTGATGCGCTCCTCACTGGCACATTCCTTGAGTGGGACTAATAGTCGAAGGAAACATAAGCATTTTTCTGTCCCCGTTAGGACTGGCAGGACTGTAACCGCTGCAACGGAACCAGAGCAGCATCCAGGCTGATTTCAGTGCTGGGGTTTTACATAGATCCCTTAGAGACCGTGTCAAGACTTCACTTCTCCCCCTCCCCCCCGGCCCAATCTCGTTTTCTGCTTGTTTTAAACAACACTTAAGGTTTAGCAGGCGTAAATCCCTGTGGTGTAACTTCACTGAGCCCAGGAAGGCTGCTCCAAATACAGCGCCAACATGAGAAGAGTTCTGCTCAGTGAATTCGCTGTTGCTCCATAGAGGCTGGCCCTGGGACCACACGAGGGTCTAGTTGGAATGACTCGTGTCTCTACTCCACTTAGAGGGGACGAGAAGCATCAGAGAGAGCTGAAATGTGGTTTACAGCCCTGGAGAGCCTGCTGGTGTGTTGTGCCACTCCTAGGACCACCCAGGAGATGAATGATTCTTTTGCCTTTCCCGTCCTGCTTTTGCATATTTGAGTATGAATGTCAGGTAGGGGACAAGAAGATGGATTACTGTGAGCTGAATGGCAGAGGAAGTAGCCATGACAGTGGTGGAGATATAGTGATGTAGAGAAGGGGACACTGACTGTGAAAATGGAAAAATCTTAAGGGCGAGGTGTGTATGGGGGAGGATATAAACTCAGTGCTTTTCCAGAGGATCTGCATTGCTGTGAACTCCCTTGAACTGTAAAGACAGCTGCAGGAGGCCCAGCATCACAACAAGCATGGTATCTGTAGAGTGTTTTACCAAGGCAAGTCACTCTACAAGCATCAAGTCTTGTAGCAATTCCTCAAAAACAAGGCAATGGTAAGCAGCTGTTAGCTCCTCATCCCCTGCCTGATCCCAGTCTTCACCCCCTCCATTTCCCTCCACGGGATCCTCACCCCTCAAGACCTGAGGGGAAATCTTGAGACAGAAGCAATTTGGGAATGGTGTTGGCAAGATTGAGAGGGATTTTGGCAAGGTCATATCTTCTGAGGCTAGAATACATGGAATCAGAGAGAATAACTAACATTGATTTGTGTTTCTCATTCATTTAAAAACCACCGCCATCGGTATTCTGGTTCTTAGAACTACAGGGGGATCTTTGCAAAATTGCTTTACTTCCACTGGATGCAAATTAACTTTGTTAACCTTATCATAAGAGACTTCAAACAGATCCTTGATAAAACAAAAAAAAAGCACAACACATCCTTGAAATGTACCTAGGGAGCCATTTGATGATGAAAGGTCTTTGGTTTTGTTCGTGCCTTGCTGCAGTTTATCCTTTACCGGACCTTTTAACTAGCTGAGAGCAAACCACAATCGCAGATGACGCTTTCTGGTTTCTTTCTCAGAGTGAGCACAGCACTCACTGCTGTACTTTTCAGATAAGGAAGGACAAGCATGAATGAAACCATGTGCTGCAATATATAGTATCCAGACCAGAAGCTCTCTAATTCCTCTTTATGTGGGATTTTCCCACCTGCATTTTTTCTGTGCTTGTGAATATATACATTCACTTATTTGTGATCACATAAGGAAGTCTGGTCTGCATGGATTTTGCACTCAGTGAATTTTACCATGTAGGTTTGAATGCTGAGAGAACAAAGACAAAATATGCCCTTTTTTCCCTGGTTTCAAACCTGAGAACCGCAATTCTTTTCCATAGGTATGGAAGGCTTCCTTGGAACAGGAGCAGTCTGTATTTGCCTCATTGCTGCATTAACCAAAGTTCTGGGGTTGCCCTGACGCCACAAGCGTATCACCTGCTGTCATGTCTCCTGTCACGGTGAATTTTAGGCAGTTTTGGTTCAAGAGTTACTGAAACTGGTGCATAACTATTCATCTGAAGGTGCCCATGGGGACTTTTATGGAGCAGAGGGCTGTACTTTGTAGGGTTAAATGGACAGACTTGGCAAAATACCCAGAATTTTCACAAATACCTTTCATATGGACAAACAGAAACAGTTTAACGCTGATAACTCTAAGAACAGACCTTTTCAACTTTCTGACTGATAGACTGCATCTTGTCAGCTGGGATAGGTAGGTAGAGGAACTTATCACTTATCTGATACAGATGTTCTTTTTCTTTTTTTTTTTTTTTTGTTATTTTTAGAGTGCTCGACCACACAGATAAGTCCTTATAAAGGCAAATGCTTCCACCCCCCCGATGAAGAGAATATTGTTTACACCTATTTTAAAAAGTATAAAGATGAACAACCTGTAGCCAAGACTGCAACCACCTTGTATTTTAAAGCCATCACTCAAGATTTGTTACTTGACAGTTCCTGTCTAAAGCTATGATATATGCTGCATCTAATGAAATTCTATATGTTGAAATTTAAAAAAGGTGAAGAAAAATAAACTGTGAACCTGCATCACTTAGGAAGAACTTAAAGGGAAGGAACCACTTTCAGCTGATCAAGTCAGTGTGTCTTGGGCATGGAACCAAAGTTACAACAGAAAAATCTATCCCTGCTGTGCAGGGCAATCGTTTAAATGTGACACTGTCATCCCACAAATGCATCAAAAGTTAACAGGACAGAGCAGGAGAAACACACACGAGCCGTGGAGAGATGCTGACAACAAAGCATGCAGTTTGAACTGTCTGGCTTTCTCACTGCAGGGACTCCTCCTCTCCCTCTTTGGTTTTAACCTCAGGAACAAATGACAGCTGCAATGTGGGGGGAAGAAAGGAAAAATGCATTCTGGTTTATTGCAGGATGGGCAGGACAGGGCACCACGTTTTGCGCTCGAGATCATAACAAAGCACCACCCTTCTCGGCAAAGGAAGGGAAGAAGAGGGTGTCTGGCGTAAGGAGGATTCCTGACAGAGTTGTAGCCTTATCTCTCTTCACCCTCCCTCCATGAAGAACAGCCTGTCTATTGTCAGATACTTTCATACTCTTTAAAGACTGCCATTGAGGTAATAATGACTATACTTGGTTTTACTATTTGAATAATACACTGAGGATCACTGGATTGGACCTACAGAGTAGCTTCTGAGAAAGAAAAGAAAGAGGTTGGCGGACAGAGGGGGGAGAAATCCAACCCCCTTGTCCATGTGGTATGATCCACAAAGCATCAGCTTCCAACTGTTTTGTCCCAGCTTGGAAAAAATGTTTTGGTTTGGCTTGTCAAACTGACTTTGTTAGCTGGCTTCCTCATCAGTGACACATAAACCAAAAACGGGGAAAAGCTGTGTGAACACATCCTTATTAGAAGTAAGAAGAAGTATCGCTAGTCTGTTTAGATTTTTCCACAGTTAAGAATAACTAGAAGTAGTTTGCATTTCAAAGCATTACCTACCTTTCTAATCACAAAGCCTGGAACTGGTGTCTCCCTGAGGCATCACAGCTCCATGCCCCCTGTAGTCAGTAAGAAATGAACCCTGAGGAGTGTCACACCTGCAGCAACCATTGCGAAGGTCCTGTGCCTGCTGGGAGCAAAGCAGCCAGCTGCACCCATCTTCCCTTTTCTCCCTGATGTGCTGTATGAGCTAGGCATGACAGTGCACTTCTCTGTGCCTCTGTTTGCATTTCCCTGGAAATGGAGTCGTGCCTGTTCAGACTTCAGGTTCCTGTGGCAAGGCTCCTTATTTGAGCTGTCTCTTCCACGATGGAGCCTTAATTTTAACTAGGAGAAATGGATGTCTGTATCATAAAATAGAAACCTAAGGGCCAGAATACAGCCTGTGCATTACTTACACCTTCAAAACAGGGCTCACATGTACCAACGTCTTACGCACACAGACACTGCCCATCAGAAGCTTTAAAAGTGCTTTACAAAGAGTCTCTCCCTTGTTAGCTTGTTCATTTTCACAGATGAAGCAACTGAGGCACAAAGCAGTGAAGTAACTTGCCACAGCAACTCAGCAGGTCAAAAGCAGTTCCTCAGCCATGGCAGGGATGAAGTTCCACTAATATCGAGGATGCCTGCCCCTCACAGATATTTTTTGGCCAGAATAGCTTTTCATCATTAATGTCCATTCACCCAACTGGATTGCAATGCTGGGCTCTGGTTCTCCACAAAGACTCCTAACATCCTCATTTCTTGCATGCCCTGAGATTGTATTAGGCCTTCCATCAAAGGTTAGAGGCTATTAGCAAGTGATTTTTTTTCCTGCTCCTTAAAATTAATTTAAATTACAGAATGACCACATCTTCTTGAGACAGTCTGTTTCAGTCAAGGGGTTTACTAAATTGTGCACCAGCTGTATGTTTGTTGGTTCATTTTTTTAAAAACAGGCTTGTAGGCAGGTATGTTAAATGAATACAGGTACGTTGCATGCTCTTTGTTCAAATTCTTTTTCCCCCGCAGAAGAATCTGTGGATAAGGTTAGCCCAAACCTACACGTGCTTTCCAAGAGTGCTGCTAGCAGTTCAGTCCTGAAGCTCTGGAGTCAGGCCCTATGAGAGTCTCGTCCCACACCTGTGACACCTTTAGATCACTGAGCAACTTTACAACATCTTGTTAGCTACAAAAAGGGGGTTTTCTTCTCTGGTTATTCCCTCTTCCCCCTCTCTCACTCTTTTTTCCCCTGTTGCAGCACCAGTTCATTTCATACCACTTGGCTGCAGTGTCCTGCAAGTAAATACAGGCTGGAAACTCTTTTCCCTAGCTTTAGGGCCAGCAATTAAAACATTGAGCTCTTCTTGCAGCAGAATGAGCAGCACCTGTTTTCCATGATGGTGCAATAACTTCCACCTCTGCTTTGGTAGAAAAAAGAAAAGAGGACTAGAAACATTTGTTTCAGGCAATCATAGGGAAGGTTCATGGCACAGATAGAAATAACTAGTTTCAGAACATACCTGACTGATCTTGTGGCAGGCTTCATCATTTAGGCCCTCTGAGCCATGTTGTGCACATCTTATTTCATTTCTCTTTTTTGCCTAATTTCCCCTCCCTTACTCTTATGTATACATATGCATGCAGGTGCTCCATTTCCAAGGGCGCAGGGTGGGGTGGGGGTGGTAGACGGTCCACAGCTTATCCTGGTCTTTTAAAAGATTGCTGTATTCCCTCCGGAGAGCTGAACGGCAGCTGCTTTACTCTCCTTGCAGCATAACATAAGCCATGCCTAAAACACACTTGCTGATATGAGTAATACAAACTTTCTGCTGTCAGCTAGATCAAAATGAATTTGATGTTTGTGTATATATATATACATGTATCTATATATAGTATATATGTATATGTACATATATATACATATATATGCCTATATCTATCTATTCCCTATTGTATATAGTAAATCATTGCTATAGCTTATGAAAGTATACTTGCAATCTAGGTATGGGGAACTGAATCTAGACTTGTTTAGCTGCCACAACTGGTACGCTCCTCGCGGTTTAGTTTTACATCTCATGGGAAACTAGTTTTTGGATCTGTTTTTCTGGGGTCTCCCCCCTTCTCTGTCCTGAAGCTGTTTATCCAGGGCTTTCTGCTGTTCCTGACATTCATTGGGGCAAAGCATTGAGAATCCTCCCTCAAATTAGTCACTGCAGCCAACCTCCCCTCCCCAAAACCAACCAGCAAAATAAAAATCGATTTATTGCAGCCTTTGAGGACAGCAAATACAGCCCTGGATTCCTCCCATCCATCCGTCCTAGGCTGTAGCAGGAGTACCAGCACTCCAGGCTATCCATACCCTCAAAGCAGTAGATGAGCCGCATAATGTAGCGCAAGTCAGCTTGACCAAAATCTGACTTGCTGCTTTTTCTCCACTGACCGAGTCAGGAGATTTTGAAGGCCATTTTTTCAATTTGAGCACTTCAGATGAGGGCCTAGTTAGGTGAGATGAATTAAGGCAATTGGAGTTGCAGAAGGAAATAGGGCATCTTGCAGTATTATCAGCCTGGCTCACAGCTCCATCCTCTCTTGTTGATGTGCCTGGAGGACCATGGAGACTTTTTTGTAGATGTGCTTCATTTTCCAGCTCCCTGCCCTCATCTCGGTGGGAAACATCCTCTGAACCCCCAAAGCTTTCCGTTCCATGGCACCCCATGAGGACTGAATAGGCCAGGCTCTCCTTCTCACTAGGGCAAGGTTCAATAAACAGCCACACAGTTGCTGGTGATTCAAAGGGTTTTCCTTCTCCCCTGCCCTCCCTCACATCGGCACCTGTGTGTTTTTATATATACTTTTTGTTCCCGATTTTTTTGGTGTCTATTCCAGAACAGAATTGTAAATGACTTGGCAGAATGACCCTTTGATAAACACTGGACATGTATCTGTACTATATGTATTAACGTGTAGAAGAGAATCCTTATTGTATGTAAAGTTTTATGAATGGTTATTTTTTAATTTATGTATTTAATATAGGATTCAATGACCTCTGGTGTTTTAGTTTGTATAAAAAAATAAAACAGCAGCATTTTTAAAAAAAAATTCTCACTTTACACTCACGGAGATATTCAGCGTCTGTCTGGAATCTGTTCAGAGGAATCGTGTTAAAGCTGAGCAACAGAGACGCACCTTCCTTGCCTGCTCTCCCCCTCGGACGTGCTTGCAGCCCAGGGAGAGGACGACTGGAGAGGCTGGGCCGTAACACAGCACGCTCCGGAACATACATCTATTAAAAAGCTTTAGCGGACATCCTGAAGTAATTAGTTGATAAGGGGAAGGCAGTCAGCTTTCCCAGCATGGGCCCAAGTTTGGATTTATTGGTTTTTTGCTAGGCCTGCGCAGCAAAAAAAGGAGAAAAAAAAAAAAGCTGCCTTCTTTTCGCCAGAGTTAGGGGAGAAGAGTGTGTGGGGGCACTTATTAGACCCTTGCCCCAGTTTGAAAAAAGAAAGGGC
Organism: Calonectris borealis; assembly: GCF_964195595.1. Classification (NCBI taxonomy): domain Eukaryota; kingdom Metazoa; phylum Chordata; class Aves; order Procellariiformes; family Procellariidae; genus Calonectris; species Calonectris borealis. Next base: position 16,891,781 of record NC_134326.1, read on the forward strand.
AGGCCTCAGAATCTCTCACTGTATTCGCAGTCTCCCAACGCTCTTCAGAGCTGATACCTGCCGTTACGCAGCTCCCTGTAAAACAAGGATCAGGATCGGGCTCAGTCAACCGCTTCCTGCAGAGAAGCTGCACGAGCGCAGCCAGAAGCAACTTTGCAACATGGGCTTATGCATTTTTTTTACAAAATGCAGTACCCCATGTGCTACTACTTAGTGCCTGCATTACAAATGGGGAGGGTAAAAGCCTGCAACGATCCCCGCTGCCCCCCGGCCCCGCCTGGCTCGGCAGGTCCAGGGGCACCGCGCCGGGCCGGGGCCGCTCTCCCCGCGCTCCGACCGGTGAGGCCGCCAGGGGGCAGCGCCGCTCTCTGCCGCGGCCGGGCTCCGCCCGCCGGGCACGGACCTTCCCCGGGCCCCGCCGTCAGCCTCGTGCAGGCCGGGACCGCGGGCGGGCGGTCTGCCCCGCCCCGCCCCGCCCCGCCCCGCCCCGCCCCGCCGGGGCGCTGCGGGCCGGGGCCGCCCGCTCGGCACTGCCCTGCGGCAGCCGCTGCCCCCCGGGTGCGGGTTGCGTGCGGCTGTGCCGGGCGCGGCGGGGCCGGGGCCGTCCCTCGGAGCTCGGGCTGCTGCCACGGAGCCGGCCGGGTGAGCGCGGCCCGGGCTCGGGCGGAGCGCTGGGGCTGTCGGTTGCAGCTGCACGGAAACCTCGGCCGTTACCGACAGAGAAACCTGCGGGAGAATCGGTGCAGAGCGGCACGAGTAGAGCTGGAAGGGCAGTTTCCGTAAAGCAGGAGCACGCCGCTGTGGAGGAACACTGGGTAGAAGCTCATCAGAGTAGAACCCAAACCAGTGACCGTGGTGATGGCAAACAGAAACGTGTCTATTTTTTAGCCGGACTTTGCCATCCTTATATGCTAATAATATTCATAATATTTTCCGCTGTCATTCCCAAGCACTAAATACATATATCTTACATTTTAGATCATGCTCTTTGAAAGTCTTTAGACTCTTTGGAAATCTGCCCCCACCACCCCCCCAATCTGTGCAATTTCTCAGCTTAAAATTAACTTTAAATGGTCATACTGATTACAGTATGACTCCTGTATATGAAAGAGAATAAAGTTTTTGTTACAGTCTCCTATAAGCACTGGGTGAAGCGGAGACACCCAGCCAACTAAGCAAAACTCTTGAAAATATGAGCCTGGTCTGTCAGGAGAAAAGGTAATGACTCTGAAATTCAGGCTTCTGTTCTTGCTTTGTGGATTGTTACTAAAAGGTCTAGATCGGCCCGTAAAATAAAACTTCTACTCAAAATATATACTGAGCTTTTTCTGTTGTTACCTGTAAGGCTAACGAAAAGTGACCTTCTTCGGGAGACAGAAGAACCACAGAGTAGAAAAATAAATTTTCTTCCATCACATTTTAACCCTCATAAGGGTTATGATTTGGGAAATAAGGTTTATGATTTTTCGTGAATACCTAACTTCCAGAGGAAATGGATGAACTGCAGTTGCTGAACTCTTACGAGCTTCTGAAACATTACCTTACATTTTTGCACATCAACAAAGCATCCAGGAGGAGCAAGAAATGTCTCCTCTGCCATTTGCAAGGGGTGCTGGGGACAAGTCCTTCTGTCGTCTTATTCAGAGCAAACATTTGCTGTTTTTAAAACCTAGTCTGCAAAATCAGACCAGACAACTCAGCAAGGAAAAAAAATCTTTCCTAGATGATTTTACGTCAGCTTTGCCAGCAGAAACATGAAGAAAAAGAGAAGCGGTGAAAGCTCAAGCGCCAACAAGCACTGGGAACCCCAAGGCAGCCTAGTTTATATCGCCACACTGGGGCCCCTTCTAACACCCACCGTTCCCAGCCCCTACCAGGCCCTACTTGTGCAGCATCCCTGTTCTGAACGACTGGCTTCTTGCCTTTTCAGCGTGCGGGGACTTCACCTCACTGCTGAATCCCTGTCTGCTTTACCAGAGATGTGCACTGTAAGGAACGCAGTGCCTTAGAGCAGGCATACCAGTTCCACACATCAATACAGCCATTTAGCTCCTCTCTGAAAGAAACCACCCAAGGTGTCAAAGGCTTCCTCCGAACCTCCTCTTTTTACAAGTGTTGGTGGCCCACCAGCCACGTAAGGGGGCTGAGCTGCTGTGGTGAAGGTATCCTGCCGCTGGTCACGGTACTGCCGCGCCAGCACACACCAGGAGCGGGAATTCACAGGAGGAAGTTTAAGGATAACTTCTGGGTGCAGCATGCTCGTGGGTTTTCACAGCCTTCTCTTGTTCAGGAGAACAGACTGGACTTGTCCCACTTCTGCTGAGGTTTTTATTTTGAAGAATCTTTATGATTGGAACTGGGGCAGCAGTGAACAGCAGTGCTTTTATTGCATTTGTTGTCAGAGAGACAAAATATTATGCAGCCCTGCTTGAGAAGCCCATAATCCCAGAGGTGAAAGGCAGCACAGCTCTTGGAAATTGTGCACTACAAAAAAGACCTTTTGGAAGGAAATTGCCAAGGAAAATCTTACAGGGGAAATGGAAAGCACATTTTGAAAGTGCAAAGTCGTAGCCAGGTATTTACACCTATCCCATCTTTTTACACTCAAATCCCCAACAAATCTAAGCTAAAGAATATTATATTGCCACAGAATAGCCCAGTACATGAATGTATTCTTTATTTAAAAAAAAAAACATTCATTATCTTTCCCAAGATCCACTGCAGCTTGTATCTTTAAAGTGTTCTTAGAAGACTGAAACACATTAAATGGGTCCAAGACACAAAAATTCGGATCTAGATTTAGATCTCTGTTACTACAGAGTTCAAAGATGTTTATCTCCAACACCCTTGCACAATAATCTTCAAATAATGAATGAAGCCAAGCAGTTTAATTTCCTTTGGCTAGAAAAAATGGAACGGGCATTTAATATGAAAATGCACTAATTCAGAATTGAATCAAAGGGAATAGATATGCATATAAAATAGATGTGTGCTACAGGACCTGTGGAATAAACTTAGCTTGTTTTGTCTAGTGAAACCCACATGGTGAGGGCATGGGTCTGCATTGTAAATATAGCAAAGGTAGAAAAACACCAACAGAGAGAGGGATTTCGTAGCTAAAGGTCAAAATTGACAGAAGAAAGAATGCGTACAAACTAGCTGTGGTTTGTTAGAAATTAGAAAAAGTTTCCTGGCTGTACTGTTCAACTGCGCACTGCTCTAGCTAGTGAAGTAAGACCCTGGAGAGTCCTCCCGGGGGGTACTGCGAGTCGTAGAACTGAAAGTCAGAGAAATGCTAACTGTTTGTCTGCCGTGTAAGTGTTGCTCTAGCAATCGCTTCTCTGGAGACTCTCCTGTGCCCAGAATGTCATTACTGAAACAAACCATGATGCATTTGGGAAAGAATGGGCCGTATTCGATGTCGTACTGCTCACGCACGAGGGGAACACCGTTTCATCCACTAGAAGACAGTTGCTCTGAAGTCAACGAGAGTACATGGATTCCAACTTGTTGCCTGGATATGGTCTACTCGGTCTTTGCTGTTCCTAATGCATATATGCATATGACAAAGATCCTCATCGCTACCACTATCTTTATCTAGAGTTCTGACAACTGTGTATAGGTTAATGATTGAACCTATACAGAAAATGAATTCATTTGTAAGCCTTTCAGTTGGCCCCTTGAGCTCACAGTTGATACTCACTAGTGGAACAAGTGTGATGTCGAAGGGCTAGAAAAGTAGCTCTGTACCCCAGAATTTCCACAGATTCCACATGAGCGTCGCACCCTGCCTGCTTGAGAAGGGCTGCTTTGCTTCATTGGACTTTTTCATTTAAAATACCAGCAGTTTGCTAGCTGGCCATGGGTGCTGCAGATATTCTGCAAACCGTATTTCCCTCTAGATGTCTGTCAGCAACCTCCTGCTGTTAAGTGACAGAAGCAGCGTGGCCGGCTCAGAAAGACTTTGCAGCTCCTCCCCAGATAAGGCAGTGGAGTGCAGCTCGTCTGCCAGTACAAAATATCCCCTCTACCAAATGAAGTGCAATAAGGCTATTGCTGTGCAGCTACCCACCTATCAGACTAGGAGATTCATCTACTCTTTTAAAAATTTGAAATAAAATTAGAAATATATTTCATGCTGCTTATTGGACCCAGATCAGTAGCGGTATAGGAGAGCTACCGTATAAGCTCTGAGCCTGAACTTCTGCTGATGTAAACCAGGTGCACCTTGCTGAAGGAAATGTGCAATGAGACCAGCATCCTGAGCTGAGACAACTCAGAATGGTAAACCTTGGTGTCAATATTTGTTATGTCTGATTTTGCCATCTTCTGTGCATGCATGGAAGTATGGCCATCCAACAGATCATTTTTATGACAATAACAAGAACTTTGACACCAGATTTTGGGTCCAGAACTCTCTGGATGTTTCTCTGGGGCAGCTGCAAGGCGTCTCCAGCTACAAGACAATAGAAAGGATGGGGCAATGCAAGGGAGTCCCAGTCTACCCGTACTATGGTCAAGAGAGGGCAAGCCTTGTGTGAGTCTGTCCCTGGCACGTGACAGCACTTCAACCTGCCCCCAGGTAGAAAATATCCTAGTACGACGGTAGCCAGAATCAGGCTGCAGCTGTTTGGGCTACCCTTGAGGCATGTCCATTTTGTCGAGTCTTTTATCATTAAACAGGGCTTTGGTGAGTAAAGGACTGAGTGCGTTACAGGCTGTGCATCCGTCAGGGGCAGGCATGGCCAGTACTCATGGCTTGTGTAAAAGGAAGGATGACTGTGTTGTCTCTGCAGCCCATTTGGATGGCAGTAGTTTTCCATTGTTTGGGAGATTGTCTAAACATAGTAAAAGCCCTAATAACTGGCGATGTGCCGTCTGCTCTGTGTCGAGGGGGGCTGAGTCTCTGAACATGGCAGAAAAATACATTCCAAAGCCCCGTTCCTGCTTGGACAGAGGAGCATCCCACAGCTTGTGCCACACTGACAAGAGGCCATTGTGCAATGTCTGCTCTAGTGCCTGGCCACCAAGTGACAGCCATGAACAAGCTGCTTTGCACAACAAAGAAAATCCTGTGAAAACCATTTTAGAAGCCTGGAGCAAGACTGAGACTAGAGATATAATGATTTCAGTGTGTACAACAGATGGAGACTTTAGAGCATGGAGCCACTAATCTATGGATTACAGACTCCCTAATTATAGACTGACACTTACCATTTCTGAGAGGCACTACCAGCCGAGGGAGGGATCTTGCAGATCAGTGCTCAACAACCGAACGCCATGTTAGGGATAACAAGGGAAGGAACAGAGATTGGAAAATGTAACTGTACCAACCTCTTGCTTATTTGTGTCTTTGAATGCTGCATGAGGTTCTGGTCCGCTGCAGATCTTGAAAAGAGGATAGCAGTGCTGGAAAAGGTCCAGAAGAGTCTGGCATGTGTGCTCAAAGACATGGACCACAGCTGCACCCAAGCAGGCTCCACAGCGACAGGCACTCCCCCGGGGACGACCGTCGGTCAGTCACACATTTCTCAACATAAATAGGGGAGCCTGTAAGAACCAATAACAAAGTCAGATCTTGAGCACCTCCGACCGCAAACCTCAACATTAACCATAATACTAATCCCAGAATAGTCCTATCTTACTGACTCCTGGCCTTGGAGCAGATGAAAACTCATTATTCCTGCTACTTTGTGCCTAATTCTGTCCCAGTCAGTCCTATGACAGATCATACTCCGAGATCTACAGATCCCGCAAAACTGGACCCTGATATTAACTCTAGCACTGCACTTACCTGATATCTTTGAACCCTGGGACACAAGAACTAAAGCAATCAGCAACCAAGCAGGTGAACCCATTGTCATTGCCATGGGCCAAACAATGGTCATCTATAAACTGACGTCATCAACTTTTTTATTCCAGATCCCTAACCCTAAGAACAATCCTAACCAAGCTGTCAGCCTGTCCCTGTGACATTTGTCATTTCCAGATTTAGCTACATGATAATGGCTGGGAGAGAAAACAGCTTCAGCATAGATGAAACTGGACGCCTACCTGGAACCAGCAGTGCTTTAAATCCAGAGTCCTAACTGAGACGCCATCACCCACCCTGCTTCCCATCGTACCCAAATTAACGAAAACTCATTTGTTTACTTCTGGCCTTATCCTATACCAATCTCTCTAGTAAAATACAGAAGTTAACTGAGCTCCACAGCCATCACTAAACTGAACACCAGCCGTAGCCTGGACCCTAATGCTGTGCATTGCCTGAATTCCTCAGCTGCCTCAGACACAGGAAAAACACCCATATTTGGGCCACGAGAGCCTAGCAGGAGCAGGAAATTCAAGCTCTTCAACTTTATACTCCGGTACACCGTCTATACTCATGCCTTGGGGACATCTCTTACCCACAGAAATAAATGTAAGGCAATTGCAGAGATTAATAACAAAAACCTGGGATCTGGCAAGACGCAGTCATCAAATAGGTTTTCAGCGCCTCCAGTCAAAAATGCTGGCTTTAACAATAATCCTGACTTGATTGCCCGTACGAGCTCTAGACTGCTAGGAAGCCAGTCGCTCTCGTGCACGCCAGGCCTCCTGCCACCGCGCCGGCCATCATCTGTGGCAAACCCGTGTCCCCAGGTCCCTGCGGAGCCAGACCCTGTTCATACGCACGCTCCCCAGCTCACAAACACGGATGCCAGGCCGGACCCGCCAGCTCCCACCCGGCGCGGTCCTGGGCGCCAAACGTGGCACCTTTGGGAGTTTCTGTCTGCGACGCCCGCTGCGCCGTGCCCGTGCACCATCGCTGCCCGCGCGTCCGCAGGCTGAAACCGGTCTGGCACGACTCATGTGCGACGGCAGATGCAGAGCGCATCTTCTGCGCTAAATACCACAGGGGTTTGGGAGGAGAAGGGTCATTCTGTCTCTGGACCCAAACCGGGTTTAGTGTCAGAAGGGCTCTAAGCTCTGCCCTGGCAACGCGGCAGCACTTGGTTTAGATTTAAAATATTCTCTCATCTGGAGGAATCATGAAATTGTAATCTTATTGCTTACATTAATGCACATCTCTGACCGATAATACATGGAGTAACCATCTGGGCATTGGAAGGGTGTACCATACTCTCCCCTCATGACAGGTGACAGAATGATTTAAAATGTCAGTTCAACTGACAAATGCCACTGTGTTTCCTATGGATGGGTTTTCCACAGGTGGCTGCCTGTCTTTCTTATTCAATAGCTCCATGAGCGTCTTCACCAAATAATCCTGACTTGGAGCTTACTCATGAAATATTTACGGAAAATTGAAATTGGACCTGCGTAGTAATTATAAATGCTATTACTTAAATCATAGATTTTTTTTATCTAGATGGGAACATGTATAGCAAGCCAAAAGAAAGTTCAAGTTTCAAACTGTGTATATGACTGTTATGTTATATTTTACAGTTCACAGATTAAAATTCACATAGCTATCAACTCTAAAAATACTTTAGGTGAAAGTCTTAGGCCATTCAGGCTTATAATTCACTGTATATTAATACACATTCTCCTCAATATTTGAGAAACGCAAACAAAAAAGAACATGGTATATTAAAAGCAAGTCATCATGACTAGGATAAGTATTTAAATATTAAAATAAATATATTACAGCATTTGGCTGGCTGTATGAAATGGGTTTTTGAGGTCCGGTAACTAATCTGCTGAAGTGAAAGCCAGCAATCATGAGATCGGTATGTCTAAGAGTATGTGTTCAAGGCCACTGAATAAACGGGTGAAAATTATTGCATGCTGTAGCTACCGGGAAGAATCTTGGCAAGCTGGGTTAAAAGCTGAGTCTTAATAAGTGAATCTCACTCGGCTCATAAGATGGTGTTTGTTCTGCGAATATAGAGCATCCAGAGCTCTCATGCCAAGCCTAAACTAAAAATCACGCAAATATGCACATTTATTAGATTCTGATCCTCAGAGGACTCAGGGAGAATGAATACTTATAAAACAAGGTGATTTGCAGAAAGAATCTGGATATTGTAAAAAAATTGCATAGCTTCATGTGGTTTCCTTTAGACTCCTAAAGCAGAGTTGCTGAGTTATTGCATTCTTGTTTGATGTCCTACATGAAATCATACTATTAAGTGCAGAGAGGCAGCTGACTGTTCCCTGCTCAGCATCGCACCATTGCTACAGCAATGGCCACAAACAGCCTTGCAAACCCCCGAGAACGGGCTTGTTCCTATCAGGTACTGCTCCCTCCCCAGGCCTCCCCGCAAAGCACGGGGGCTTCTTCCAGTTATGGCTGGGACAAGTTAAGCCGCCCTCGGGCGCTGACTCTTCAGGTGCCGGAAAGTATGAGATTGAGGAGGGGAGGAGAAGACAAGAACGGTGAGAGAGCAAGACAGACAGTGAGCAGAGTAAGAAAAATCTTCAGCGTAAACTCGAGTAGGGCATAACTGGACCAGCACAAACCCTTACCAACAGCTTATGCTGGAATATTTCCCAGAACAAGAATATTAGCTGGTGATTAACCTCTCCCTAGGCTTGTTTGAAGCTGAACATCTAATGCCAGCTGAGTACTTCGCTGTTGTGGGGTTTCAGCAAGCATGCAGAACAGGTCACTAACAAGACTGTGTTTCGATCGTGCTTAAACCAGCAGGAACAGCTTAGCTGAGTGTTGTTGCTCCCGATTTACAGAGGCGTAACAGAGATAACAGCCTAGCCTAAGAGTCCAGAGAAGGTGAGTAGGAAGCTGACAGTGAAGTATTCCTGCTTGACCCCTGTGGTGGCCTGTTGCAGACCCCTGAAGCCAGGGGTGAAGGCCTGGATGGGCAGTGTCCGTGTCTATCATTTTAGTATTTGAGTGTGAAAAATGTGACAGGAAAACTGTGATTTTACAAATTTAGACCGATAATGGAACAGGAAAAATATACTCGCCTCCTATACCCATTTTAAAATATGACCACGAGACTCAAAGAAATCTTGAGCTACTCTGATAAAAATCAGACCAAAAACTTCTTGATTAAAATTATAGCAGAAATACAAAGCCTGACTGCCAAAACTGTGGAAGGCAAAACTCACCCATGTTTGGCTTTAGCAATTGTAAAATGTCTGAAATGCTAGAAATCTGACGTTGGTTTGGAAACTGAAAGTAAGTCACTAGAAATTGTTCTGGAATTGGTTTCCTAACAATTGTCAAAATACATAGCTTGATTCATATCATAAAGAAATGCGACATCGTGAGTAGTAAAAGCAGTTAAAGAAAAGCCTTCTCCATTCAGAAGAAATGAAAACATCAGTTAAATTTAGCAGTCTCGCCAACAAATGGGACAGACCATGTCTTATGCCAGGGATACATGGAGCTCTGCCTGCTCTCTGCTTTTTGCACTGTAAGTGCATGAGCTGTGGTCTGCTGTATGGATGACATTTGGATCAGCCCGCAACAGAGGGAGTGAGTTCATGACCACGGTAGACACCAGTTTCCTTCCTGCAGTCAGCCACACAGTGATGATCTAACTGCTCTAGAATGCCTTTAAACTGCAAATGCGCCTGGTACCCACCCACAAAAGACATCTGTTGCAGAGAAAGTTGCCTTGCTCAGAGGACGTGCAATCCTTTGCATGAACTAACGTTGTTCTGAAATGCTTCAACTCAGTGTCCAGCAACTACGCCCAAAACTGGCTAAGGCCACCTATCAGTACTTCTTGGAGGGGAAGATGCTTCTCTCCATTGTTAAAGACACAGCAGAAACTCTTGCTGTGCTTTCTTGCTGTGGTCTCTTTTCAGGCTCTACTGAAACTACACTCACAGGTCAGTCTCTCCTTGGCTGAGCTACACATCTGCTTATTAGCGGCTGCTGACTCCCAGATGCTGTAAAGGCTCAGGTCTTGAGCAGGCTATTTCCTTTATGAACAAACTGCAATATAAATGCAGTGAGGATCATATAATAGTGGCTCATTAATTTTTATTTCTTTCTAATAGTCCTAATTAGGTTATGTGCATTCAGAGATTCGAATGGAGAAGCTTCTGGAACTGGAAGTCTTTTGTTTGTACATTCTTTGTATGTTTTCAACCATCCCAGAAGTTCAGTAATGTTAACCTGACACAAAACATACTTTACAAAACAAGATTATTATTCTGCTTTGCATGGTCCAGGGGAAACATAATGAGCTTCACTTCCTGGAGACAGATAAAGGAGGTCTGAAAGCACTGCCTTTCCCTCTCAGTGGGGAATTCACTGCACTTCCAGAAACTTCGCTGGCAAAAGACAACATTTTTCAACAGCAGTTTCCAAGTTAGGGACTGAACTCCTGTCCAGGCATGAAGAAAATACAACTGGATGTTTTTTAGGATTAATGGAGAGCATACACTGAAAAAGGAGGAGGGCAAATGGCAGATTTGGAAGTACTCAGCACACAGGAAAATCAGTCCGTTTCCATTGGGTACCTAAAAAAGATTTTTATGAATGAAACTCGAGCAAATTCTACATGATCATTCTGACAAGTAGCACTGGCTGCAATTCTGTCTTAGGTCCTGAGTTTGCAAGCTGTGATACTATCTTTAACTTAAAAACATGGAAACATTCTAAACTACATAAACAGCATTAATCATCAATGTAGAATGTGTGAAACATTTTTTCAGTATGAGAACAATAGTATCTTGTAATTCTCTCAGCCAGCATGTTTTAGGGCTTTCCTTGCCATGTTCCCATGTTTCCTCAGTTGCAGGATACCTTGCTGATGCCTACACTGTTCCCAGCACTCCACATCTCCTGGTTCTGCCATAGCTGCCCTTGTTGTTAAAGCTCTGCAGAGAAAATCTAGACCTCTCTGGTCCTTTCCTCATTGTTGTGGAAAGTGCTTTGCAATCCTTAAAGGAAAAATGCTAATGAGTGAGCAACTATTACTGTGCAAGTCTAAGTTAATAAATTGCAGTTTCAAACAAAGGAAAGTACAGAAAAAGTACACACTTCTTAACAGGGTTAAGGCACACATATTAGGTGTTTATAGGACAAGCCAGAGAAAAGCAGTGGGCAGCTATGCGAGCTGGAGTTCAAGTACCCCTGAGCTATTATGAGTTCCAGAAGCGATGCTCAGAAAGCACTCTGTGTAAATCTCTTCAGCCAGAACCAACACACGCTCTCAAACAAGACTGTTGTTTTTAGACATAGCTAGAAAGCATTGGTGTTACGCTTTCCCTGTAACTTCAGAGAATGAAGGAGATAAGAATGGCAATATCCACCAAGTATTATAATAAAAAGACAACAACCTACAGCAGTTGGGATTCCTTTGTATATGAAACAGGGAACTTTTAAAGTGACCCGTTCCCCAAAGTGCCTTCTTTAAGCCCCAGGTAAACCAGCCAGTACAGTTGCAGTTGCTTAACTGATAGGGGCTGTGAAAAGACTTTGAGCATTCCAGCTTGGCAGGAAAGACAAGCCTCTGTTTTTACATTCTCAGCACAGAAACTTCCGGAGGTCACCGTGGTATCCGTTACTTGGATTTTTATCAGCTAGCCTAGGCACTGAATGAAGGATTTGAATACTCTAATGATGGACGGTCACTTAGTCTAAACCTGTAAGAACATACCATGGATATTGTACCTAAAACTGTTTGACCACCTGCGCATATTGGTGTGTGGCACCCACAGGTCCTCACTTCCATATCACAATGTATACGAAATAGTGGAAAGGTAAAAGGCAAACAGAGGGAAGCAGAAGGGCCACACTGCAAAAGTAACCTGCCATGTTCTTATCCATTTTTGACCAAAAGAAATCTGTAGTAACGGGGCAAATGTAGGGAAAAGGAAAAGGATTTTAGCTTCACAGATTGAGAGTGGTTCATTTGGCAGTTGTGGGTCTGAAATCCTTAAAATACTGTATGTTTTATGGCATGCATGAAAGCTATATTGCAGTTAAGGCATTAGCACATCTGGGGTGCAGATTGATTTCAAACTCAGACATTCGAAGTTTATCATGAACAGATAAAACATTCATATGCTTTCCTAGGGAAATGACTAATATGCTGCCTTTCACGATTTTCCAGTCCAAACCACCTCACTGTGTTTTGAAAGTTCACAGCCATTGACATTCTTAACTCGCCTGTGCTCTATAAAGGGCCCTCATCAAAATGCTGCAATTTGGACCCTGGGTTTCAGCCTCTCCAGCAAGAAAGCATCTGGCTCTTTATCTGTTCACTGGTGTCTCTCTCTTTGGTCTGTATTTTTTCATACTTAGTAAAATTCACAGAGTGGTGACACTCAGCACAATGGTATTTTGTGGTGCACAATTCCCTATTAAACAGGAACGAGCCTGCGGTGTGATGAGTCAGTTTAATTCCTTTCACTGCAGTCTGCCCATGGTATCGCACTCACAAGCCATTGGTTTAGAAGTAAAAGCAGCTGAGATGAAAGAACCAAGCCAGAAGTTAGGAAAAGCCCCTTCAGCCTGAGCAAAGGTGGGTATGAACATGTATTATAAAGACAATGATGTTAATTTAGTGTCTGTGCAACACGGTAATCCCATAAGGCTGGAAAATCCCTACCCCCTCTAAACTAGTCTTCCAAAACTGTTAGAGATTAGGTGGTGAGATTTTTATTGTCTCACCCAGAGCGTCCTTCTCCTCTGCTAACACTTTACACTCTCTTTTGCAGAGGAAAACAATGCAGAACCAGGCCCACAGACATAACAACATCCTGAAATGAGTAGGAAATACCTGTGGCTTCCACTTCCAGCCTCACAAATTTAACCTTGGATGTGCAATCACTCAGAGGCAGTTTGATATCAAAGTGCCTATTGCCATCACAGAGAAAGAAAAGAATAATACATCAAATAGAAAATAGCAAAAATTAAAGCATTTCGGGGAACGGTATATTGCCTCCTTTTTTGGCCCCCTAAAGCAAAAGTTACTAAGAACTTTAACGTTTGACCCTAGGAGCACAACCCTGCATGCACATCCCACTGGTTTTGAGGTTCCCTGTAGAGATCTTCATTTATAGCCCAGTGGACCGGACCTTTAGCAGCTACACACACCACAGTGCAGCCAGAAAGCTTACCTGTTCGGTAAGATGAGGATTTCCCTGGGGAACAGCAATCCTCCGGGTGGTCTGAAACTGGCACAACCTGCTCTTCTCCCCCACCCTCTGGGTATGCCATGGGCCTGACACTGACCTTGATGTGGCAGGATTTACTCTGGACTAAGTCCCCCTTTTTAAGGTGACTTCTTCCAGGTGTAGTCAATGCAGCTGAGCTTGGGTTCTGGCCTTCTGACAGAGTCTTGGGTTTCACGTGAGCGGCTGAAAATAAGTTCAGGGAACAACCCATTCCAAGACCGCTTGCGAAGGAGTGAAGGGCAGGATGTGTTTGGGTGGTGGATTTCGGTGCCACAGAAGCCTTTTTTCTACTATTCCCTGAAAAGGGGAGCCCATAAGCTGTGCTTGCTTTTCTCTAGGACATACTTAGCAAGCAACACAGATGGATATTATCTATTTTTATCTATTTTAACATCTGTGTTGAAGGGATAGCCCACCAGTCCTTAATGGTGGGATAATTTGACAGTGATTTCAAAGGGAAGTTTGGGGGACAGTGAATATAGACCGAACACAATTACTAATATAACTAGATAAGCTGGAGGTGTGGCTTGCTGGCGCTGGATCTGCTGAAAGACTCTTGTCTTTACTGCCCTGCTTTCTTTGCTCTTTATACCCAATGAAACTTGCCCTTTTTCTGCCCAGCAATGCATGGTATAAACATCAAGGAGTTTCCTGAAGTGCCTTGAGCTCATTCATTTCTCGCCTGTCTGTTCCCACTGCATCTCAGAGCCTTAGTTGCTATGCTTGGCTGATGAAGTCAGATATCTTTCGTTTGCCAACACCATGTAGCTTTGCTATAAAACAGCAAGCGTGATTCTGCTTCCTCCTGTGCCAGTTTTGCACCAATGTATCTCCACTGAGCTACATTCCAGTTAATCCAGATTTACACCAGGAGTGTTAAAATAAGAATGTGATAAAACCAACTCTCCTAGGCAGGTGGAACACAGCAAGGTGAAACCATTATTATTTTGGATACTTTTGACAGCAAGCAGTAGTAAGTAGAAATGGAAGTAAAATTTGGATGGGTAAATTTTAGTCCAAATGACCTTTGCAAGTCAGTCCCTATGAGAAATGTCAGTATTCCCTTTCATCTTGGCTCCGCCACAAGGAAAACAGACAACTGGCTGATGTGGGTCTCATCAGCAACCCATTTTGCAATGGTGGTGGGAGAGGAATGGCGCCACAGTCTGATCAGATTAGACCTGGCATTTCTCCTTCGCTGCATGTGTCAGACCGCAGGCACAGCTACGCCTGCAAGGCAGACAGCACGTCTATTAGACGATCCGGATCACTGGCCAAGTGCCTGTGAAGGCAGACAGCTCTCCCGGACACATCGTCATGCTGCTCTGACATCAGTGTGCCTACCAGCTACAGAATGAAGGCTGCAGTGCCCGGCTGCAAGCCACCACCCCTCCGCAGCGGGAGGCCCCAGTACCACAATCCCGTCGCATCTTTGCCTTTGTGCTGTCTGCGCAGCACAAGCATGTAATATAGGCTGGTGTGGGAAACCAAACCAAAGCAAACCACAAAACAGTAAGTGATTCTCTAATCCAAGAATCGACTACGGCATTGACGGTTCACGTGTTCCACCGCAGCGTCCCCGGGAGCCCTATCCCGAGGCTGGAGAGCAGCAGGTGAGCAGGAGCTGAGCACACAGGGGAAGAAGACTCCAGCAAGGTTTTTCTGCGTTGCTGTCAATGACTCCTGTCTGTACCAGTGGCATTTATTGGTCTCCTGAAACTTTGCAACTGTCAGATGAACTACGCTAATTAAATGAATGCAAATTATTTTCATAATGATTTTTGGCCATTACTGACCTGTTTAGAATTACATGAGTATATTCAAGCTGAAAGCAAATGTAGCTTATTATTAATCCTGAGAGCTGTCTGCTTACCTGAAAAAACATGCTTTGGAAAACTTCTAAAGGATCTTCAGCTGATCAGAAGGTGACATGTCTGATGTTTGAGGATCTAACAAGGATCTTTGCATTTGGGCCTTTTTTCTGTTCTCTTTGATGCATAAAACTTCGAAAGACACTGTTTTAGTTTAAATAAAATCTACAAAACTTATCTTTTCATTGAGATACGTCTCTTCTGCAGTGTCTTCCTTCAACACATAGAGATTTCAGCCAGGACTTAGGTTCATCCTCTGGCCAACAAGGATAAATCTCTCTCTCTCGTGATTCCTCCCCCCGCCCCTGCTTTCAAACAGATGGAAGACAAAACCGTAGCAGTTAGCGCAGGCTCCCTGGTGTGGCTTGGAAAGAAACAGAAATACTTGCAGACTTTCTTCTGGACTAGCAGCATTCTGACCTTTGTAGCTCTGTCCTCGCTCAGTATCCATCACCTCAGTACATTAAGTTCTCTTCAGCTAATCTACTGTGACAGGACAGAGCTTTCAGCTCTCAATCTGCCTTGCCACGTCCCATGCACAGCAAGTGACGCTCCCCAGTCTGCTGCCTGGGGCACTCCCCCGCACACAGCCACGCTGCCCCAGAGATCCCCGTCCTCGCCCTTACAGGGACTTCCCTGATGACACGAGTTCTTTCTGCAGCACGGGAGGGAGAAGTCGTGTCAGCACCCAGGAGCCTGTCACTCCGCTCGTCGGTGGCTGGTTCTCAGCTGCTGACCACGCCGGAATGAGCTGCCTGGTAAGGCTGCCTCCTGCACGTGCTCTGTGCATCGCTGGCCAGACATTTATGTCTCCAAATACAGTTTATCCTAGTAAATTCATGACTCACCAGGGAAAAGCAGAGTCCTAAAGCAGTGCTAGAGCCAACTCTTTTCTCTTAGATAGTAAGAGCTTTGCTCAGCTATTGCTAGTGACTCACCCATGGCTAACGCTGAGCCGGGACAGCTGCTAGACAGCAAGCAGTGGACTCATCTCTCTCAGCACAGTAAGGACCGTGATACCAAGTTAGCACAGTCTAGCTTTACACATTGTTAGATAACAACCTTTCCCAGCCTATTTATTTTTCATCTGAATTAATAAAAATTAAGAAGTAGTCCTGGCCACGGCAAGCACAGGTTCTAGTTCCTGCAAGACATTAGTCACTCTGGTTTAGAGAATATGGTTTTCCTCCAAAGTGATAGCAAATGGACTGTCGGGCAAGCAGACTGGGATCTTTCAGTCACAGCCTGGTTCCTGTGGTATTTACACAGCTAAGATGCTTATGTCATGGGTTATACCAGAGGTTAGGGGGCCACGACAGAAAATGTGCACAAATGGCAGCCCTGCCTACTTCACTAGCCTGTCCAAAATACATTTCACCGCTTGCCTCCTCACAGTCACAAGAAACCATATAAACAAACAAACAAACAAACAAACATAGTACCTTTAAATCCACTATAATTCTACTCTGTTGACATCTAATTACTGATTATAGGCATGTAATCACTGGCATGTAATCACTAATTATCTCTAGATACACCACCTGTTTTTGCTATAGAGCATCAGTGCGCTTTCCTGAAGCTATGGGCAGGGAGGTTGAAGGCAATGGTTGATTAGGTGAAGTGCAACACCATGGAAACAAGGAAATCTCAGCTTAGTTCTCAAAGTCCTGTCTGGGAATAAAAGCAGGCACAGAG
Source organism: Calonectris borealis (assembly GCF_964195595.1). NCBI lineage: Eukaryota > Metazoa > Chordata > Aves > Procellariiformes > Procellariidae > Calonectris > Calonectris borealis. Next base: position 16,908,448 of record NC_134326.1, read on the forward strand.
AGGAGTAGCTGGTGATCCCTGGGACAGGCTGGAAAGAGAGGGAGTCACAACAGCAGACTGACATTTGAAAGCAAGTCAGCATTTGCCGTCACAGTAAAGGCCAAAGGCAGAGTTCTTGAGTGAGAACGGCCAAGCTGGACTTCACAGCTTGGGAGAAGATGCTGGATGATGTTATCCAGGAAGCAGGGATCAAACAGAACAGGTAGAAAGAGACTGATGTTGAGAGGAAGAGAGGTGGGCAGGGAGGCAGAACATGAACTCAGAGGAACTGGGCTGACTGCTCTTGAAGTAAATCTGGCAAAAGTCTGGCAGAATATTTTGGGCTTCGAACTGATCCAGAATGGGTGTTTTCTTATATAAATCCATCTCATCCAGGCCCTAACGGTCCACTCCACACTAAGCCAGACAGCTCTTCCAGTGGCTACAGCCTCACCCTTCCTCAAATTGTGATGCTGAAAATGCCCACTGATCTGCAACCTACAGGAGATGTCTACAGGTTTACTTTGTAGTTCCTGGAAGTCTGTGGTTGCATCTCTGTGCGGGTCTTGAACAATCTCCATCTTCAGGCAAGGTAGCCGGAGCTTACCTGATGCGCAGAACCTCCTGGGTCACCAGGTATTCCTCCTCGTTAGTTCAAGTGGGTCCAGCTAGCTATGTAGACTCTACCCGAGTTGGAATATTTGGGGTTTTGTACTGATGCCAAATCCGTACTTCTGAACCTCTTAAAAACATGACTTCTGTTGCCTTTGAGAGCGTTATCTCTGGCACCTTTTGTCTCCAACAACTTCATGACTGAGTGACTCAGCTTGCATCTGATTGTGATGCCTGCAGCACCACCAGAGTCTTTGGGCATCGAGGAAGAGGTAGTAGTCCTTCCTTAGAGGACAAGGAGAGGAAGAAGGAAGGAGAGGCCAGATTCCCCACAGGGAAATTTTCAGAACTCCTATTCCACGATTATTATTTGTTAACATTTTGACTATCAGCTCATTTCAGGAGGAAAAAAACACATGTTGAAATTTCCCATAGATTTTGCTCAGCACTAAAGAAATCTGGAAACAAAGAGCATTACTCCATTTCAGAAATATTCTTGGAATAACCCAGCACAGAAGATTATAACCTCCAACTGCTCATCAGAGTAGTGATCTCTGTTAGCATGACAGACTCTGACAGCACACTGAAGTCAGTCTGTATGTGTTGTCAGAAGTTATATCCTCCAACAATACGACAGCATTTTGCAATAGAAATTAACACGCTATGAACCCACTTTCCTTATGGCTTTGACATGAAATACTGAACAGGCTTTTGACAGAGTCAAATATTTTTTCTTTCTAACTCTGCAGTGGTTTGACTTTGGTAAAGGATTTCCGTCAGATGACGTCTGTGCCTGTGGTGAAACCTTTCCCCAGTACCTGATACAAAGGGTTGATTCCCCCCAACATTGTCTCCATGTTAGACAACCGTCCCGTTCCCATCTTTTCTAGTTTATGACAACACAAGGTATGTCCTTCCAGTCTCATCCATTAACTTCTCTCATCCAGTATAGCACATCCAGGTGGGTAGGGCAGCACGTCAGCCATACCATGGAAACGTGGGCCCAGTCACACAAAATGGCACATTCGTCTGGGAACAAAGACATACCTATCAGCACTGGAAACTCTGTTCTGGAAAACAGTGATTTTAAATTAGCTGAACATCAGCTCCCAGCATGACTTTGTGGCAAAGACAACTAATGCTAGTCCTTGGGTGTGTAAGCAGACATATCAAATGGGAGTATATACGGATGTATTTAACATCATTGCTGTACTATTGCCATGCTGCCTTCAGTCCTAGCTGCCTATGTTTCCAGTGGATGACAAAACTGCCACCCCTCCAGCCACAATCATAGCAAAAAGACTCGAAAACATGCCTTGTAGTTTATTCTCAAGGACAACAATACAATCGTCATGTCAAAGAAAAGGTTAAATGGAACTCGATCACAGTCTGTAAGTGCCAATATGGGGGTGCAGATACTTGATACAGGAGGCCCCTGAAGCTCAAGGATGGATGTGTATGAGAGGTCTCTTGGTCTGTTGCTGGAACCTGAAGTTGAGCACATTTAGAGGAGATATGGGATGCCCATTTTTGACGGCAAGGGCAGGATTCTGTTTTAGGACCTTACTGTGCCTGTCACATACTCCCCAGCACTGAAAGTGCAAATCAAGATCAGATGGTTTTCTGAAAGACATGCAGAGTTGAGATGGAGAACCCCTTGACGTGCAGAGCAGCCTGGAGGATCATGAAGGTCTATTCTGACCTTCTAACCTACTATGTCCGAAAGTTTAGAAACTGGAGCATGGTGATGGAAGCATCAGCCACTGGCCTTCGCTTGTTGATGGAGATAGCAGGCTCATCAGTCGCCTGCCCTTCATGAACGTGCCATTTCTTGGGGAATGAAAGAACCACCCATTAGACCTGTGCCTCTAAATGTAAGTAGGACAAGCAGATTTTCTTGTCAAGTTTGGCTCTTTCACTGTTTCTTCTGTGTTTGTCCTTAGCCTGACTTTCCCTAAGGCACATGAAATGCAGTGCTGGAGGCTGTCCTGACATTGCTGCAAGAATGAATCAGCAAAACAATCCTGTTTATCTGGCAGTCTCCTACAACAGGACACCCTAGTAAATCAAGCCTGCAGAATAAGAGAAGGCAGCTCTAACTTTGCATGAAACAAGATAAGTCTGACTAATTTCATCATTGCTACTTATCGTGCATGTAATAAAGGGATATAGTTTTATCAAACCCTGTAGGAAGCAGATGGGGATGAAGAAATCAGTGTTAACCTGCCACTACCACTGCCTTGCTGCTTCTCAGTGCTTCTCCAGCTGCAGAGGTCTCTACAGACCTTAGAAGCAAATGAGCTATGAAACCAGACGTGCATTTATCATGCTAACAAAGTTATGCTATCATTATGTCCCTTTCATGCACAATTAAAGATCTGCTGCCTCCAGGCCCACAGGAAAACCAGTGTAAAACCATTTTGTATTGATTTGACATCAAGGAAGGAAATGTCCTCACTCAGGACACAGCTCTCCTTTGCTTGAACTTGTAGCATTGGTGAAGGAGGGGGTCAAATCTCACCTAACGTGAGCCTATCTATCTCCTTCAAATAACTGACGTTCTCTGAGCATTGTGGTCACAGCTATGGACCCCGATACGCTTCCCCCTAAGCCCTCAACTTTCTTTAAAGAGGCTGAGTAACCCCAGAAAAAGAAGCAAGAATAAAAAGCTAAACACTAAATAATGAGAATTTCTGGCAGGACTTTCTTCCTGCAAAGCCTTTGTATTTCTCTGGGGTGAAAGGGGAAGATCAGTTAACACGCAATGCTAGAAAGCACTCGAAGACATCCAATTCCTGCAAAGTCTGCTTGGCTGCTGTGAGCACATCTGCACCTTGGCTGGTGCTCAGCTGCCCGAAGAACAGACCAACAGCACTGGTGGTGCAGGGGGTGCAGTGACAGCTGTGGAGAGCTGCACCCAGGGCCGCAGACGTGATCCCTGCGCAGGTGAGAACCCCTTCTCAGCGGGGCAGAGACGTCTGTGCAAGTGCTGCGGCGCTTGTGAGGGCTTCGCGTAAAAACCTTGGAGGTGGAGTTTGGTTGAGAAGAGGTGCTGACCCAGCCGTGCGGGCCCCACTGGGGAGCTGTGTCCTCCGTGGGGCTGCCCGGGTGCTGGGGGGCATCACGACCATGGGAAAACACCCCCACATCGTCAGTGATGTCGTGTCTCATGTCCTCACCAGTCACCTGGGAGAGAACATCGGGTCATTTCTAAGACAGATGGCAGACGACAAAAACGTCAATGTTAATAATGAAGGTCATTTAGTTTACCAAAATGGAGGTAAAAATGAAGATGTGACTGCTGCCCGTGAGACCACCGAGAGGAAAGAACTACGGCGGTGAGAGCACGTGAGCGCTGTGCGCCAGCCCACGCTGCTCCTTAACGCATCTGCCACCGCGTGTCCTTCTGCCGCGCAACGGAGGCCTCCAGCGTCTCAGGAACACACACGCGCCTCCACCGTGTAAGTCACCATCGTATCGTACACAGAGGGAGGTGCTTCCTTTTGGTAGTTTACTAGCTCACGCTTTGAAACATGGTATTTGATTTCTGTTAACCAATAGGTGCCCATGAAAATCACCTGACTAAAAAACTCCAGATACTTACCACTGATCCTGAAATTATCCATTGCTTGATAAAATCCAGTCGTAGTATTTAGCACTGTGATTCTGCTTCACTAGCAGTCTAAAACAAAAATGAGGGCCAGTGGATTTCACCTTGTTAGTGAGACAAGGGAAACTCAACAGGATCTTAACCTCCTGGTGTAGTGGCACAGGCAACATTATGTGAACAAGAAGCCACAATTTGGAACATGCTTCACTTTTTTTTAATCCTTTTCTGTTTTTATTATAGACAGAATGACGTTGCCTAGAGCATCTGAGAACTGGGAACCAGCACACAAGTTTGCCAACAGAGGATGCAGAGTTTTTTCCAATTAGGAAACTGCCTGCCGGCCTGACAAACGGAAAATGAATTAGCAAAATCATCAGAAAATACCAGCAGAGAACAACGGTGCCTTGGCAGCAGTAGGCAAGATGACCTAATATGAATTCTCTGTCAATACCTTTGCTGTTTGAATGATTCGGTTGGCAATTTAAATTCCCCTTCCAACGTTTAAAAGGTAACACTTAGGAAGTGGGCAGCCTCACCGAGAAAATGCTTGTGAAAGTTATACCGCATGTTGTGCCTCTCACTGGTTACTCAGCAGATTGGGCGGTCGTCATTAGGAGCCCACGATTCCCCTGCACAGGGACTAACGGGAAACCCAGCTGGTGCTCTGGCAGCAGATGATGAGAACAAAGGAAACCAACACAGGGGCTGAGTGCACAGAATAAGAAAACGCTCACCCCAGACAGGGTGATTATGTCCCATCTTATTAACTAATCCTTTTGCAGAAAGGGATTTGCCTAAAGACTATTTCCAAGAAGGCTGCACCACTCCCCCCATTCATAACTAGTGCGGTTCACCTTGTAACGTGACTGATTTCCATTCCTGAGTGCTGCTTAATAAAAACAGTTCTTACTCAACTAGAAAGACACAGTCTAGTCGGACGTAAATTAGAAGCTTGCCACTACAAAACGTAATTTCCCATAAAATAAATGCTGTTCCCTAAATCAGAATACTAGCCTATTTCTTTTCTTTCAAGACATGACCAGCAGTGCCCATCTGGCAGGCTCAGCTCAGACTCCTGAACCATGAGGGACAGGCACTCTTGTTCTGGGGTCAAGACGCGAACACAGTCCTTGAGTAGAGGAAACGCTTTGCAGGGCTGATGTGTTGGTTCTGGTAGGTCCTGTGGCAGCACCCAAGTACATGAGTTCAAATGCCTGCCATCTCCATCCTCCTTGGGCTCAGGCAAGACAATCTTTCCGTGGGATCCCCTCCCTGATCTGTATCACTCTTCTACTTTGCACAGGCAAGCGAGAGGAGATCTGGTTTGCCAGCAGGATTTGAAGACGCACCACTCATGACTGTTTGTCTGAAAAGCATTTTTGTCAACTAGCGTGTAAACATGTGATTTAAAGAAAAGAAAATGTGCTTAATTACAGGGGACAGACATTCTGTCATTGTATAATTAAAAACTTCAAATCTGATCTGAGACATACATATACAAAGTATAAATAATGTATTCTGCTGGGCTCAAAAGCAAGGCTATTGCAGTGAACACACACTGAACCCAAACTTTTCATGGTATTCTTGAACTAGAGGCCTTATCACACCTAACAAAAAGAGTCTTAAAAGCAAATGGCAATTTGAGAAATAAAATCAAGAATTGTGTTTTATACAGTGAATAATTTCCATTAAAGGTCAGATTTTAAAGCCTTTACCTCTTAGAAGAGCCCCTGTACTCCTTTACTGGTGCAGATAATTTCAGTGCAACCATTTAGGCAGCAAGCCACTAGGAAAGATAAACATTAAAATCAGGATTTGAGTAAATATTGCTATTAAAGTACAATGCTGAAACTTTAGCGCATTTGCAGAACCAGACAAAGGCCAGGCCCCGTTCCAAGGAATTTTAATTCCCCATAAAGCTACACAACCATATGGAGAGGTCCCAACCAAAACAAGGGGTTCACTCTAACTTTACCGTGGTCAGTGCACAAAGCCATGGGGCAGTCTGTGGCTCAGGAGCACGCTTTTCATCCCAAGAAAGACTCACTTCCTCAAGTGCTATTACTTGGCAACTAGAAGGCGGGGGTTCTGCTCATTGTCTAAAGTATTCCGGCTGCTGGGTCTAAAATCAGCAGATATGTAAATTTTCCCCCTTGCTAGGGGCAGAAGCTGGCTAGGATGGTTTTCAGCTTCTGCTTAATGGATCCAACTTATAGCGGGAGGAAGATAAATTCATTCATGCTGTGGCAGTCCCTTGAGAAGGTAAAGACCTGGTGGGCAGCCACTTTGTGTGCATCTATTTGGACAGTACTGGCGGACTTGCTGCTAAGCATCCAGTTACAGAGGGAAAGCATTTGCCAGGAGAGCAGTAGTAGAAGAAACTACAAACCAAACTAATTCTGGCTATTTGAAGCGATAATTCCTTCCTTAGCTGCCAGGCATTGCTGCCCCTGCACCTGAAATGTGACAGTGAGCATCACACAGGCAGCAGCGCAGGGCTCTTCTCCCGGCGTGTCCCTGGTCGGGCGAGCAGCGGGGCTCTGGCGCAGCCACGAAGCCCGTGGTGGTAAGTTCTGTGAAGCCACAAAGACGGGCAGACGCATATTAAAGTTCACGTAAGATCGCAAGAACAACCAAATTTAACCCTCTCTGGTGTTGATTTAGAGAAAGTAAGGGTAGACACTGACCAGTGTTTTACTCTGCTGTGTAACACAATACTGTTGAGATAACTCATCCAAGTTTGCTGACACACTCTGTTTATATTTAGTGCACCCTCTCTTCTCCTAACCCTTCAGACCTGAATAATTAGTCAAAAATTCAAGGTCCTATAGATTGTTCCACTTAGGTGGAGAAAAAAGGGACAGAGTTAATGAAACTGGTACAAATCCAGTTACAAAAGCAGACTGCTTCTCAGAGTGCAAAAGGAAGGAAACAATCCCAAACCGTTTCCTCCCTCATAACTTCAAGCCTCTGTCAGCCAGTGCCCACAGACTCCCTCTCCAGGCATAATCACAGGGTCATTGTTCTCCATGATGGGTCAGGCTCCATGTGAATTTTTCAGTAAGTGAGAACCCCAGTCCTCAGAGGACTGGCAGAGACAATGGGATTGCTTTGTTTTCACAAAAAAGGTTGCAAAAAGCATAACTGACAACATCTCTTAACACAAATACGTGGTGTGAGAAATTACTTGACAGGATGTTGAGCCCAGGTACTGTGTACACTGGTTCTACATAAAGAAATGAGCACTTGGAAAAAGAATTTAAAGTCAAAACTCCAGTTTTGGTGCTGCATGATAGATGTCACAGGCTGCTACTCAGTTGCATAGCCGTTAGCATATTTAAGACTCAGCCTTGGCCGAGTCCCTCTGTCCTTCAGGCCTCCTATACTTTTGAAATGAAGTTGCAACGGAGTTCTCAAAGCAACACCTTAAATTAGCCAATACATGGAGCTTGCGTGTGCAGTGGTGTCCGGTTGTGTTTGCGTGACAGGAACATGCGTGTACATGTCTGTGAACAGTTAAGTCTTTGTGCAGCTGACATTGCCTGTGTGTAGCTGTCACTTAGGCCTGACCAAAGTGCCTACCCAGGGACTGTGGCCCAAATGGAATGACATACAGCCTTGTGCCTGTGAGTGAACGCCTGTCTGCGGGCAGCACCCAGTTACCTGCAAGGGCAAAAACTCACGAGTGTGCCGACCCTGCTGCCCCTGCATTTAGGCACAAGCCCACGTGCAGAGCGCAAGCAGCAGTGCGCAATGCCAGCAGCGAGGCGCAATCCGCGTTCCCCTCTCGAGTCCCCGCTCTCTGTCCCCGAAAGGCTGGAGACGCGTCCTGGGAATGCGGCTGGCGGCATCTCACCGCTGCAGCCTCCCGGGAGCCGGCGGCGGCACCGGGGCAGCGCACCAGCAGCCCGCCCTGCCCCGGGGGACGCGGCAGCAGCCGGCCTCGGGGCCGGGCGGGGAGGCGGCGGCTCGTGTCCCGCCCGCCGCCGGGGGCCCGCCTGGGCCTCCCATGCACGTGGCTGTCCCAGCCGGCGCTCGGCGCCGCCGCGCAACGCGCCCTCTCCCGCCACCACCGGCGGGCGCGCCGGGCCAGATCGGTGGCGGGAGCGGGACCAAGAGCGGGCGCGCTCCCCCCGCGCCGGCAGCTGAACACGACCGGCCGCGCTGCTGCGGAGCGCCCGCCGCCGCCCGGCACCCCGGCTCCGCGCCGCTCCCCCAGGCGACGCCGGTGAGCGGGCCCGCCCTGCCCGGCTGCCGGCACCGCCGAGCCCGCCCCGCCGCCCGCCCCGCGCCCCGCCCCGCCCCGCCGAGGAGCCGCCGCCAGCCCCGCCCCGCGCGGAGCCGGCCGCGCCCGCGGCCCCGTCCCGTCCCGTCCCGTCCCGGCGGCGCGGCGGGCATGGCGGCGGGCGGGCGGCGCGGCGGCGAGGAGCTGCCGGTGTACCTGGCGCGGCCGGGCGCGGCGGCAGTGCCCCGGCAGAAGCGCGGCGGGCTCTTCTGCAGCGTCGAGGGCGCCTTCGAGAGCAAGACCCTGGACTTCGGCGCGCTGCGCGTCGGGCAGCGCCGCGCCCCGCCGCCCGCCCGCCCCGGCCCCGAGCCCGGCCCCGGCCCCGGCCCCGGCCCCGAGCCCGGCTCGGCCCTCGGCCCCGACTCGGACGCCGGCGAGCCCCGCGCCGCCTCCGACCAGGAGCGGCTCCAGGACCTGGCCCCCGCGGACGACAGGGTAGGGGCCGGGCCGGCGCGGCGGGGGCGCGGGGCGGGGGCGGCAGGGCTGGTCCCGGGACCCCGGCGCTGGGAGTCGGGGCGCGGGGGGGCGCGGCGCGCTGCTCGCGGGTGGGGAGGGGGTCGGCCGCCGCTCGCCCCCGCGGCTGGTCCTGCAGGCGGTGCGGGCAGCCGCTGTGGTGCCGGCGGTGGGCTTCTCTGCTCCGGCTGTCCGCAGTGTCCTCCTGCGTCTCCTCACGGGAGGGGAGGCTTGGCTGTCATCCCCCGGTGTGCAGAGATCCTGCGTGCGGAGCGGGGTGTCGGAGGTTCTCGGCGATAGAATCAAAGGGCCCTCGCCGCGTTACCGGGAGTGGTAAAGCTGAGCGTTAGAGTGGCTGACTCGGCTTACTACAGTTGCTCTTCTTATACTTGTATGAAAGAATATCTGCCCCCCCCCCCAAAAAAAAAAAAGGGGGGGGGGGGATTTTGGCGTTGTTACTCCAAACCAGGCTGATCCTTACCTCACGTTGACACAAACCAGAGGTAGTGATGGACATCACATTGATCTGGAAGCGGCATGACTTAAAGTATCATCAGGCACAAAGTTTCTCAACTTATGCCAAACTCAAGGTAATAATCAGATTCATCCAGCTCCACAGTGTAGATCCTTCTGCCAGAGGTTGAGACTGCTTGCTTTTTTGGTTCTGGTCCCGTTTACACCAGCGTGAGTTTGGTAGGAAGATGATTACGTTAATAGTGTTGAGTAAATTCCTCAGTTGGGATTTCAGTGAGCCTGTTGCTCATTTACATATGAGGCGAGTAAGGCCACTAGCTGGCCTGTTGGTCAACGAGTTCGTTTGGGGCTGGACTTTTTAATAAAAGTCGTCTTAAGGGCACTGGTTTTCAAGGGTGAACAGGGCAAATTAATAAAAGCCATTTTTAAAAATGGAAGCAAAAATCCCTGAAGTAAATAGCGAGCCTCCAGCTTATCCTGAAGAAGTGGTGTGGTTGACTCAGGGTCTGCAGAAACCTCAGCTTGTGTCCAGAGTGCGAACCTTAATAAACTGCAAACGTCTGTGATCTGAAGGACTAACCTCACCAGCTAGAGCCTGATGGGAGCAGAAGTGCTGAAGTGCAGTGACTTTGCCTGTTTTCATTTTGGGGAAAAGAATCAGGCTGTCCTTAATGTCTGTGATCTTCTGTAGCAACTTCTAGCTAGGCAGCGGGTTGCTTTGAGGTTTCTTCATTGCACTTTAATTTCTTCAGCCTCTGCTTTTTGGTTTCTTATTGGCACACTATTTGGTTCCTGTTACTGAGTTTTGCTCCTTTACAGCCCATTTTACAGAGTCAGGAACAAAATTAACGTTATTCCTATCAGTACCAACCTTGTCCATATGGTTTGAATAGCAGCTGCAGAACTGACCACTGCATTAACAATTTTATGCTGCTGCTTGTTGGAAAAGAAACAGAAACTCACGACGGCCTGTCTGCAGGCTTTGCTGTGAGCTTTTCTTTATTAGCTGTATGAAAAATTCGAAACAGTCTCATTCCCTTTTAAGGTCTTATGTAGACCCTTATCTCCGGAGGTTCGTAGCCGAGATTTTCCTTCAACAGCTCCTCTCTTTGATGATTTCTACTCCTAGTTTTCTTCCTCTGAGACCTTCCACCTGATAAGCATCAGGAACCAAACCCTTTTTATCTGCACGTCTTGTCTAAGACAGTGGGAAGCTTCATATATAAGTGTTCTTGTGCCTACACGGCTAGAAGGAATCATATGACTTGGTACAACAGCTTTCAAGTTCAGAAGTGTCCCAGAGTACCACAGTCCCGCTGGGAAATGCCCATCGTGCATACTGAGCCATGCCGTGTGCCTGCACAGCCACAGAGAGTTTGCTTGTGCTGAACTCTGCGGATTCAGAGCACACAAAGGCTCTTTTGTCAAGGCAAATCGAACTTCTTTGAATAATTTCACAGATTAAGAAACAGAGAGAGAGGTTAAGTCATCTACCCTTGACCAAACAACTTAGGAAAGCTGAGAATAAGAGACTTGCCTGTGCACAGGGCAGCAGACAGGGTTGCATCTCCTAATTTTTGCAGTGAGCGGTTTGTTGGAAGTACGACAGACCAACGTGGCTTTTTTTTTTTTTTTTTTTTTTGTAATGGCATTAATTACAATTAAAGCACCAGCATTTCTGCAGGAAGACAACTGCGATGTGTAACTGCCTGGTGATAACATGTGATGTCATACAGCCTGTCAGTGTAATACAGGCCCAGGTAGATGTTTCAGCCTCACTTTGCTTTATCACAAAGTCTACTGGAAGGATGAAACCTGGGCTGTGGATTCGGGGACAGGGAAGCCATAGTTACACTACAGTGAGGGATATGGCTAAGAGCAGTTAGGTGCCGTGCCTTTGCTTCATCAGTGGGAATCTGAGCTTTGCCACTTGATTCAGGGACAGGGAGAGTGACCGGTCGTTGGAGCAGGGGCCAGGGGTGACTGCTGGAGGAGGCCCTGGCTACAGATGCTGCTGCCTGTGCAGGCAGGTGGGCTTTCTGGACTCGGCCACATCCCAGTGCCCAATCCTGGTGCAGGACTCGCCGAACAAGAGACGTGCCTTTCAGGTACTCTTTGCTAAAAGCAGGAGGCCGCTTTCCCCGGTACGAGGATCTGCTACAGCAAGGGTTGTTGTTACAGAACACTTAAGATTTGGAGGAGCGATGTTGGGGGGGCAGGTTCTGCTCTGATTTAGACTATATGCAGAGACCTTGTTTAACAAGAGCGATTTAACTCGGTGCAGGTTTCTGTCAGTAATAGACTATGTGGACTCTATCCTTGTGAAGCTTCCTGCAGTTTTCCTTGAGAGCTGCCATGCCTTTTGTCTAACCAGAGTGGATTACAACGTTTATTTTACTGTAAGGAAGTCAAAGAGATTTTCTCTGTAGGTCGCGGACAACACCCTCTGAATTCCTGTGGTAAGGATGTTGACTGAGGGCTAGTAATGTATGAATAGATACTGGAGAGCTGCACCGCTTGCTTTGAGGAGCGGGGAAGGAGCTTTACATGGCAAAGGGATGCCTCTGTGCTCCGTGCCTGGGAAGAAGGTAAACCAGACGTCTGTGGTAGCTTCCTCCCTGTCCCTCCTTGCAGCTCAGCCATGCAGAGACCCTGCTTTTTCATCCTCCTGTTCAGTAACACAGGAAGGAGCACTCAGCTTCTCCAGCTCAGCACTCAGCTTACGCTCACCCCCAGACGTTTCGTCCCATCCTGCTGCATGGTTCTGCAGTGAAGTCGTCATTTCCAAGGCAACTGGCTGTGATCCCACAAACACGGGATTGCAGCTTCACCGCAGGCTGGGGCACCTCCATCGGCCTGGCGACCAGGGAGGAGGAGGAGGCGGCTCCCGCCCTTTGCAGGAGCCAGGAGTGTGAGGGAAACTACCGGGCAGCGAAAGCAGGCGAGGGGTCCGTCCCCTCCAGAAGACCCACTGGAGCCAGTCCTTGGCTTTCTCCTGGAGGTGGCCGGTGTCACACATGCCTCGTCGTGTCCAGTTGTGTGACACCACTCAGATTCAGTTAGTGATAAATCCTGGAAAGACACGCAGGGCTGCCACAAATGGAGAAGGAAGCTTGAACTAACTCGATTCTCTCTTAGTTTTTTCTTTTTTCTGACACTTGTAAAATGTGCTATGACTTCAGCATTCAGCTTTTTTGTTTCCATTGCCAGTAATTTATAGCAGAAACACCAAGCCAACAGCAGTCTTTTCCTTACCAGTGAATTTAGGATGATCTAAAAGTTGCAGCTGTGCATTGCCTTTTAGCACAGTTTAAAATCTTGCATTTATGGAAGGGATCATAAAGCACTTTGATAACATTAATTTATAACCTCAGTATCACCCCATTCAGCAGAGAGCTGAGAACAGGTTTTTGTTTTGGTTTTACTTTTTTTTTTTTAAGACAAGGGTTTGGAGTTACATTATTTCTGGTATTTCTACAAACAATAGGAATAAACCCAGGCCACTGAACTAGTTCCCACAATGCAAATACAACAGTAAAACCTGTATTATAATTCATGGAGTTTGATGCTAAATACTCTCATCTTGAAAAAAATTCTGCACATTTTTGTTTGTGTTTTTTAAGAAATCTGATGCCTGAAGCACAGCAATAAGAGGTCAGTTCTTTGGCTGTTCATGCTGGGATACAGATTATTGCCAGCAATTACGCAAAACTGCAAAGTTCGATAAACCACCCGCGCTGTGTAAGAAGACACAGATATTAGATTTCATGGGAGTTATGCGGTAGGGCTAGTTTTCTAAAGAAATGAGGGATTCAGTTGAAGAGTTCCTGCTTGCTGCAAAGAGCTTTTGTTTTACCAAAAAACTCACCTTAACATGGAAATAGCTTGATTTATCGCGCTACCTTGTGGCAACAGTCCTTGGTTTCCTCCTGTCCTCATTCTCAGCTCCGGGTGGTCAAGGCTTTGCAAGCCGGCTGGCCCTGGTGTTGTGGGTGGTGCAGCCGGAGCAGGGAGCTGGCTGGCAGATGTGGGCACCGGGGGTACCTGGCCACCACACCCGTAAGGCACCGTGACGGTGCGCCAAGCTCACACAGCCGGGGCTTTGGAAGGACACTGCAGTTGTTATTCTGGGTGGTATGTTCTTGAAAACCTCTTGCTTTTCCTGGGAAAATGTAGGTCTTTATGGAACTTTCACGAAGAAAAGAAACTGGGTTTTGCAGCCAGGTGTGAAAAAGATGGGTTGACTGATCACTCAGTCTCGCATTGATCCAGCCTGTTCTCAGCCATCTCGAAGCAGATCTCTCTCTTCTGAAAAGGCAGGAGCACTGGGTGGGCTGGCTGACATGACCTGCAAGATGAGTATTTCTGCTAGTGCCTGTCTTTTGTGTCATGACCCCGGGACGTGCAGCGTTTAGAGGGATTCTGGCCTGATGGTTTAGAAGGGGCTCGTGTGAAGGCAAGGAGTTTGTTTCTATGTCCATGATAGGGTTTATAATGCTCTTTACCTTTGCAAAATGATACCCCAAAAGACTCTTTATTTAAAATAAGAAGCTAATGATATTTTTTTCTCCACATTTAACAACTAATAATAGATTGTAGCTCTGGCACATTTTATGGGAGCAATGGGGCATCACCAAGCATGCCACGAAGTATACCGTATACAAGATGCTCTAGCAATAGCCCATTGCAGCAGGTAGATGCTTCTTTTAATACTGCTTATTTTTTCTGAGGATGTCAGAAAACACAGCAAGACCTGCACGTGTAGTATTTCCGGGTGCTGCATCAGGAAAAGTCTGTTTTTATGAGTAGCTTCCAGAGTAGCTGAGATTGCTTCTCCCTTGACCACAGACCAGCAGTGGGCTCGCTCAGTACTCTGGTGGGGGACACCACAAGAAAAACACCTGCAGCAGGATGTGGCATCAGTGATGCAGCAACTTTTCTCCCCTGAAGTGGTTTTGGCTGATGAAGCCCAGGAGGGTACAAGGGGCCTCTGTCCCTGCCAAGCTGCTGGCTTTAGGGTGAGGCGTGGAAATGAAGAGCTGATTCCCAGGCATCTCTGGTCCTGACAGATGCCGAGACCCTTCCCAGGTAGTGATGATGGAGGTCCTGCTCAGCGGCCTGGACAGACGAGCAGGACAGAGGAGGAGCCCGCGGTGCCTGGCTCCAGCCCCGAGTGAGTCTGTGCCTGTAGGACAGCCCTGAGGCTGCCGCTGCCCTGAGCTGGTCCCGTGCCGCAAGTGTGGCCCGCTGGCACTCGGCCCTGTGTTTCCCAGCTGAGCCAGGACTTGGAGCTGGTCCCTGGAGGTGTCCGCTGGCACCCGGCCCGGGTGCGACAGCCCCACTGGCCGAGCGCACGGAGCGGGGCCTCCTCCACCAACTCCCTGGGGCTGGTTAAACCGTGCAAGGTGGGATCGGTGCAGCCCACCAAAGGCAGCCTGGGGTGGTGGGACAGGGGCGGCGGGCGGCCTCGCCGCACCCTGCGCTGGCCCCTTCGCACGGAGCCAGCAGCAGCCTGGGTGCTTAAAGCAGGGTGTTTGCTACTGAAGCACAAGTTACAGTTTCCCAGAGAAAGCATCATCAGTGGTGTGAGCCGGGAGGGCCGCCATCAGGAGGAGCAGGCCGGGGCGGAAACGGAAAACCTCCATCGGCCCCAAACACACTTGTCCCCTGTGCCCATGGCTGTCACAGTCCTCTCGCAGCGTGGCTTCCCGCCATCTCCCACAGGACTCCTGCTGCGGGCCTTTGAGGAGAAGCCAGAGGAAGCGCATGGCCTCCCGGTCGGCAGTGCGGGCGTTTGTCTGAGGGGGCCGGGAAGGAGATGAGGAGGGCAGGGGAGAGCGGGCAGCAGGAGGGCTGGGCAGGGCCTGACGGGACAGGCCGCTGTCCCCTCTGTCGCTTGGCGCTTGCGGCGGACGGCAGCCTGTGCAGGAGGCTGCACGCCCCGTCCCCCCGTCTCGGTGCCCTGCCGTCCCCAGGGAGGCTGCCGCAGCCTGCCTCGCTGCGGGGCGGCTGGGCTGGGGCTCGAGCAGGGATGGGGGTGTTGGAGCTGTGCGTGGTCAGCTGCAGCACGGAGGTGTCGCTGGAGCCTCCTGGCAGGTAGCATTCAACCGACAAACATACTGTGGGAGCCAAACAAACTACATGAGCCCCGTGGACGTTTCTTGTTGTTCTTGCAAATTTGTGTGACTTTTGAGATGCCCATTTTAGGAAAAAAAGGAAAACAAGAATTCTGAGAAGTAGCTAAACATTTTGAGATTTGCAAGGCAAGACTCACTGCTTTCTCGCTTGGAAGAGTCTTTGTTGTGTTGGAAACTCCTCTAAGCGTTTTTTATGAACATAGTTGAAAGTGTCAAACACAAACTTCAGTAGGTTTAAATTGAAATGAAACATTGTGGTTTGGCCGCAGCAAAATAGTTGGCTCCATCCAAAATAGTCTTTTCCTTTTCTTTTTATCTAAGATACCAGTACCTCCAACAGGCCAGGACAACCCCAGCTCTGCCTGTCCACCAGGTGGGAGGAGTGTTTGTCTCTGATATGTGCCAGGCGTGCCACCGGCAAGGTGGACTAGGCTTTTGGGGGCTTTCGTTTCCTAACGACGGTGTCTTGCTGGCAGACAGGCAGCTGCCAAGACTCGGGTCTTCCAGGAGGATTCAGCGGGGTCCCGGGGTTGTAGCTCAGCAGCTTTTCTGTGTCGCTACGCTGCTCTGCTCTCCTTGTGCCGCGCGCCTGGCGGCGGCCTCCTCCCGGGCAGGGCGAGCAGGGCGCTCGGTGGGCTCTCATGCTGCTTCGCTTTTGCAGAAAGGTTTTGCTCGCAGTCCCGTCTGGGCAGCCAAAGTCCCACAGCGGTTGGGCTGGAGCAGTTGGCGCCTTCCGCACCGGACACGTGGATCACGGCAGCGCGGAAGAAGCTGAGCTCTCGTGTGCAAAGGAAAGGGGGACTTGGAAATGGCCTGACCCTGTGCAGACCCTGTGCATACCGGGCTGCCAGCGCTGGAGTGTGAGCATGCAAATCGACTAGGCGGATGCAGCTCCATAGGAAAATTGTGTGGGGCTTAAAGGGAGGGTGTGTGAACTGTTCGGTGGGAAGCTGTATGCATCTGTGTTAGACGTGACTCTTCTCCAGTATTGCTAGTGACCTGGAAGGAGAGGTGCAGCATGTGGGCAGGTGATAATGATGTTGCGAATGCCAGCTGGGGAGGAACAATCCTGATGTGGTCTTGAGGACTCGGAGATGCGAGCCGGGAATGATAAAAAGAGATTCAGCTCTGAAAAGTGCAAGCAAACAGACCTAGAGAAAGACTGTAAAATGTAGATGCCATTGCAAATGGCATCAAAACAAGGAGATTTTTGTGATGAGACCCAGAAAAGTTATTTCATGTGCGTGGCCTACTCCCCAGAGATGGTCTCGGTGAGTGCAAAGCTGGTCACTGACCATCAGCCCTAATCCTGAGGAAAACCGTGGTGGAGACCAGCTAGAGCTGCGTTTGCTTTGTTTCTTTATTTCAGGCAAAAGCTTCCCCTACACGGACCCCTTCCACTGTCACCTCTGCGAAGAGGTGGAAGGCGGAGAAGGTTGATGTTTTCTGCCGGGGAGCAGTTGCTATGGATGGCTGGAGGAAACGGGAGGAAGAAACAAAAAACAAACATGCCGGCAGCCTTCCTGGAGACAGGGCTGAGAAGCTGGAAAATATAGCTGGACCTTGGCTTGTTCAGCTGGGCTGGCTCTTGGCTGTGGGTCGGATCCAGCAGCATCTTTCCCATCGCTCTGCTGGGAACAGCCAAGCTCCATTTTACAACACACGGATTTGGATCCAGTAAAGGGTGTTTCCGTTTGGCTGAGGGGGGAAAAAAGTGATGCTGAGCAGAAAGCTCACACCTTTCTAGTCCTTGCTCTGCACGTTAAAGGGGACAAGACGAGACAGACTCGGGCTGGCCCATCTGCGCTCTGAGGGAATTGAGCCATTTCAGTGGAAATCCAGATGCTCTTGTGTAGCCAAAGCTCACCCCACGGATGGAGCTAAGTATGAAGTGGAAGCCATCTCCCTCCAGGCTTGGCATTAGTGTTTTGCCAGGGTTGACCTTTCGGGGTGAGCGGTCTCCTCTGGGCCAGGCGCAGCAGGAAGGAGGGAGGGACGCAGCTGCTTGCAGCGGGAGCAGGCGTCCCCAGCGGATGGGTGCTGTGTGCCATTGTCCCCATTGCAACAGGCAGCGCGACATCCAGA
Source organism: Calonectris borealis (assembly GCF_964195595.1). Classification (NCBI taxonomy): domain Eukaryota; kingdom Metazoa; phylum Chordata; class Aves; order Procellariiformes; family Procellariidae; genus Calonectris; species Calonectris borealis. Next base: position 16,926,083 of record NC_134326.1, read on the forward strand.
TAGCTCGCTGCCCCGTCCCGGGTGCTGGTGTGGCTGCAGGTGTTGTTGTGGAGGCTGCAGGATGTGTCCTAAAGAACAGGATTCTCTCCGCTGGGAGAAGAGCTGTGCCACCATCGCAGCTGCACTTACCCTGCTCGTGGCACGAGTCTGGATCTGTTCATGGGTGGGGTTTGAGTCTGTCTGTGGTTTACAGCATCTGGTTTTCTCTGGGATGTAAAATAGATGATGCTTCCAGCGAGCTGAGCCAGCCTGCTGGCAGGAACCAAGCCCAGCCGGGTACCTTCAGTTTTAGAGATGCCTGAGGAGAGCGAAGCTCTCGTTAGCCTGGCTTTCACCAATTAGAGAAGGGGTACCCATGTGCTCCCCGTGTCTGCTGGCCAGCGGTATCACACCTCCCGCAGAGGATGCAGTGAGGTCTTGATGTCCCTGGACTTTCTTTTTTCGCGGGGCTCTTTGCTCTGCTAGCACAGCAGCCTGCAGCAGAGCCTCTGCTTGTGGCTGAGGACTGAAGAGTTATTTTTAAGCGTTTCTTTGGTGCCCTGGATCACCACCCGCTTGACCAAGAGCCTCCTTGTCTTAGCATTGCTGGGAGGATCCTGTCCAGGTTGGGTGTCTCGTGTCCGTGGGGCAGGCCATGGGGCTGGGGCTGTCGGAGGCGCCGGTGGGTGGGAGAAGGGCTGCAGGGAGGGACAGGAAAGGTGGCAGCAGCACCCTCCAGCAGCTGCACCAGCCGTGGGTCCCAGAAGGTCCTGCCCTGCACTCTGGTGACATCCTGTGGCAGGAGCACCCGTCACCGGCCCTGCACTGCTGGCACCGGGCATTGATGCTGGGCTAAGGGCTGGATGGAGGATGAACAATTCTGGCAATGAAATGTCTCTCGGGGCATTTTTTCCTGCAAGTCTGGCTCTATGCTCCGCTACTTCTGCTTCTTTACCGTACTGCTGCCTTAATTTAGACCCTACTTCTGCACTCAGTTTTTAAGCCCTTGAGCTCCCGAGGCCATTTAGATTCAATTTTTGCCGCCACATACCCTTGAGTTCTGCAAGGTGCTGCCACCTTCTTGCTCTTGTGTTTCTTTCCCCTGCCTTTTTTCCTGGTGTAATTTCTGCTGTGAGCCTGGGAGCTTTCTGCTACCCTCTGGGACGACCACATCCTTTCCGCAGCTTGTCCTGCAGGGCCTGCAGTGGGGCTGGGGGCTGCAGGGGGGAGCAGCTTTAGCCCCCCTGGGAGGCAGCGGTTGGTGAGTATTTCCAGTTACCAGCCTGCCCGGGGGAGACTGGCTCCCTTCGTGCTAACCCTGCAGCCTGGGCAGCGAGGAGCTCTTGCAGAGCCCAGCCCTGCACTGTCCCAGCTGCAGGTTCGGGGAGCCCCCACCCCAACGGAGGCCACCCACTCCTCCTGCCTGAGGAGCTGCCGCCTGTTCCGGGAGAGGAGGGCGATTCGACGTCCCCCCGGACGCCTGCACTCGCTCCCAGCAAACCTCGCCCCGGGAGCGCTGCTGCATGTCCTCAGCTCGGTTTGGTTTTTCAGCCTAGGTTGGTTCTTCCAAGGCTTGCGGGGCAAGCAGTGCAGAGAAGGAAGACATCAGCTGGGAAGGGAGCCGCAGGGCAGAAACCCTGGAGCTTGGATCGGGGGCAGTGTGAGAGAAAGGCACAGAATCGTTAATGTACATAATCAGTAACAAAACTGTGGCATACACACCGCTCTGCTGGGCTCTCCGCATTTCCATCGTGCCTTTGAAGGGAGGAGCTGGAGAGAGGCGATTGTCCTCCGGAGCTGGCAGGGGTGAAACGTCTCACCCGGTTGCTGCTGATGCTGGCAGTGGTGCTGAGCAGAGGGACAGAGTCCCCAGCAGTGCCCGGTCCCGCAGCTGAGCGGACCCAGCCCCAGGAAAGGAAAAGCACTTGTTGAGCCACCCAACTCAAGGGTGTTTCATTGCTCTGCAGGATCAGGCTGTAATTGAATTAATTGGCCTTGAAGCAGCAGTCACTCGTGTACACATATTAGAATATTCCATTTGACATGTTTGGTTTCAACCTCCTTTATTTCTGGCAAAGAGAAGAAACAGCTTCTCCCTCGCCTGGACACCTTCTCTGTGTGCATGTGGGGTGCAGGAGCTGTTCTGTGGGGGTGAGACTCCCCTGCTTTGGTGCAGGGAAGGGTCGGTCTTCGCAGCCTGAGGTTGGTCAGCTCTCGGAGCCCTGCAGTCCTGTTCAGACTGTGGGAATCCCGGGGGGTGTTTGCAAAAGCACCAACGTCCCGTTGTCTGAAGGAGAGGCAGCCGGGAGCCGAAGGCAGGCTGGCTCCAGCACGGCTGGGGTCCCGAGGGATGTAGACATGAGGCTACCAACTGATTTCCCACAGGCACTTGGCCACATAAGTATGTCCATGCCCAGGAGTTTAAGTCACTGTTGAAGGTAGCAGTTAGGTCCTGCCGTCGTTAGATATTTTTGAAGTGTAATTTTTTGTCACCATCCAATAGGAATTCAAGGTGCTCTTTTTTTCTTCTTTCTTATTTTTCTTTTTATTCCCCCTCTTTTCTTTTAAGGACAAGTAACTAAAGCCTGGCTGGCTTTTCCAGCTGAAATGTAGTTATGTGGTGGGTGTCCATTTAATTGATCTATGAGGGAGTTGCTCACAGTCTGTGGGAGTGAGCCCTGCCTGCAGGCAGATGTCCCTGGGAGAAGCAGTATTAGGGTGGTGGTCTTGAATCCCCTGCCTGCAGCAGGCTCGAAGCAGGCAGGGGCAGAGTGTGCTTTCTGGAGCCGAGTCTCCATTGTGCCTCCGAACGCTGGCTATCCAGAGGTGGGCTTGCTCCGGAGAAATGAGGGATCTGGTCATTCATGAAGCCTGTTGAGTGCTGGGCCTCTCAGCTACAACTGGTAGCAAAAGCCTGTGATGAATGCCATGTCAGCACCACCAACTGCCCCATCCCACCTTTCCCTCCCTCTCTGGCCGCTGTCACTCTTCCGCATCGGTGGCGGTTAGGAGTCCTGTACAGTAGACTAAAGCACCCTGGTGTTAGGCCTGTTCTTAATTGCCTTGTGTGGACAGCGTAGGGTAGTCCACAAACCTCAAGGTGGCCCCAAGCCAGAGGGTGCAAACTGATGTTTTGTTAGGGACGTTGTCTTGGCGTTTGCTGTGGGCACGCTGGAGTCGCTGTGGGCTCCTGACAGTCAAGGGCAATCCCTTCCAGGGCCTCTGCTTCTCCAGAGCCTTTGTTACGTTCTGTGAAGCATCATCTCAGACGAGGATTTTGTGGATGGCATCGTCTGTCGCCTCAGTCCAAGGGAGAAAGAAAGGAATGGCCCTGAAATTGCTCTGACTTCTAGTCCTTAATAGGGCTGCAAATAAATTCTGGCTTGAACAGTTACCCACCCTAATGTCAGTTTGGACAGGTGATTGAAATCGCAGTAATCCAGCTGGAGTGGCAGTAACACCTACTGCTTTTAACGTCATGGTTCCTTGAAAACACTAAGTGCTGACTTAGAAGTTTAGTTTCTTCCAGGCCATACATCTGCTGATTTCCCTCCTTGTTTCCACTGCCAATGTATATTCTAGCCAGGAGAAAACTAAGTAGAATTGCTCTGCTGCGGAAAAACTTGCGTCACTGCCCGCCACCTGCCTTGCACAACGTGGAGACTGTCTCCTGCTGCCTCCTGGCAGACCTCATGTGCATCCAGCACAAGCAGCTGAGTTTCAGATTCCTTCCCATTCATGTCTGCTCCAGAGTGGGAGTCTGAAGGGCTGCAGAGCTCCATGTTGCCTCTGGGAGATGGTGTGGATGGTGGGAATGGTGCAAAAGCCAGTGTAGTTGTGAGTGTTTCTCAGTAACAGAGCCAGCGGGCTCTCTTCCCAGTTCCCTCCAGCTCTGGCTGTCAAGTTGAACATCAGAGGTTGGGAGAGCTGGAGCCAACAGCACTGAATAGCGTGATCGTCAAATGCTTGTGAGCACTCATCACTTGGAGCTGGGCTCCCCCCCCCAGAAGTAAGGGTGACTCCATGGATCTCAATGGGAAGGGGACAAAGAGTGTGGAGCGAGAGCCACAGCTCTGGGTCAGCAACCCCCTTCCTCCAGGGATGGCACGCACAAGCACAAGAAGAGCTTCTCTGAAGCGTGGTTGAAGTTCCTGGTGTGCTGGGATGGGAGTGTGTGACCAACCTCTTGAGATACCACATCCTGCCAGAGGTTCCATCTGGAGAGGGTGCACCAGCTGCAGTGTTTCCATTCACTGTGCCCGAGGTAGCTCAGCCCCTGAAAACTCATCTGCTAGGAGAGAAGAGGGGATGGTTTTATGCAAAGAATACATATGGGGAGGAGGAGATCGCATGCGTAGGGACGGGCTATCCTGGCAAGTCTGCTGAACATTATGACATTTGAGCCCGGATTATTCCATGATGGATTATATTCACTGTACCTCAGTGGTGCCTGTCTCTAAGAGCTGTTCATCAAAGATGTGTAGGGCTGGTGGGATCTGCTGTCATCCTTTGCACTAGCGCTGGGTCATTAGCATCCTGGTCTTTACAGACAGGTGATGAGCCTGGCTGCTGAGCATTGACAGACCACAGTCAGAACTGGCGACAAAGTCCTTGCAGCAGCAGCACATGCCTTCCACTCTGTGTTCACACCGCTAGTGTTCCTCATCATGCTCCTGTCACCCATCGTGGCTGTCCACAAACATCTAGTGCCATGTTACCCCTGTAGGTGTTTCTGAGGAGGTTATGAGCTGTAAGAGTATTGCAATTTTTAAATAACTCTCAGATTGACCATGCTTCATGTTGAGGATGTTTTGAAGCATGCGAGTAACACCTTGCCGACTGCACCTGGAAGAGGTCCTATGGAAAAAAATCTTTCCATTTTGAATGTTTTGGGCCCAGGGCAGCATGTTTTACTGTGTATTTGTGCAGGTGTCACATAGCAACCAGGAGGAAAGCACATCTCTTCAAAAGAAGGGTCTGAAGTCACCATGGTTGGCCAGCATCCAGGGGGGCCGATGCGAGCTTGGCTCTTGAAACTGTCCAAGTGCTCAAGTGAGCAGCATCTGTCTGCATAGTCATTTTTCTATTATTAACTAATTAACTGCTACTCCAGACAAAGTACCATGGTACCAGCCAGCACAGGGATACTCTTAAACTTTCTGGAAAATGGGTGCGTGAAGTTTCAGGAGGTTTGGCGATAGGAGTCAAGGGTCTTTCTCATGTCCCAGCCCCAGCCAGTCTAATTTCAGTAGAGACCAGGACTTGTTCTTGAAACATCGCATCATCGTGGCAAGAACAGTACGGTCTGGTATCTTATCTCGTCCCCACACCCTCTTCAGTCGCAGAGACTCCAGCACAGCCCTGCTCCCCCATTCCCTTCCTGGCACTTGCAGACATCTCCCTGCCCGTGGATCCACCGGGGAGGGGGAAGGCTTTCAGCCCGTCTCCTGCCGACTGCTGGGGTGCGCCAGCTCGCAGGCAGCAGCATGGGAGCTGGGGGAAGGGAGGCAGCAGGCAGTGGTCCAGCTGGGCCAAGCAGTGCATGCAATTTTGCAGATACCCTCGTAGTCATGGCAGTGATAAATAGGTTATTGAGAAGCTGCTGACTTTCACTTTAAGCCGGTGAAAGCTTTTTGGGTTTAGAATAAATATGTATTAAGTAAAACTTTCTACGACCTTTAGTGGAAGCACACGCAGAATAACAGACTCGGTGAGTAATAAAAGCTTTGGGCTGGATTACTGAGCCAGTGGAGACATCAAAGCTTGTGGTAGGGGAGGGCTGCCATACCAATCTATGTACTTCTTAAACCCTTCAGCGAGGAGAACATGTAATTAACACTATGGAGTGTGACCCTCCACTGAACCCCGGCAGAAGAGCACGCGCTCCAGGCAGTCCACGCTGCGATCACCCGCTTCCCCAGAGCTTTGTAGCAGTCAAAGTTGGCTGCAGCGTCAGGGGTTGTGCTACGAAGATTGCTTTGCTTGTGCATGCAGTGGTGAGCAGAGTGCTCTTTGGGCCCCTGCAGCCATTGCAAACCATGGTTAGGGTCTAGTTTGGAAAGCAAACTAGAGGGTTGAGTATTGATCATCCAGGTCAGACGGCTTGTTTTTCTAGCAGGAGCCAGAAATCAGATTTACAGCAATGCCTGTGCCAGGCGTGGCTGTAAGATTTGGGTAGCGGAGGACATACCATTAGCTGCTGCCTGGCAGGACCTGTAGGAAGATCTCGCTGATGGCGTTCAGAGCTCTGCACATGAGAAGAGTCACAGCTGGGAGAGAGAGTGAGATTCAGGCCCGGCCATGGCTCTGTAGGGCGGCGGACCTGCCGGCAGCATCGTGGATGGTGTCAGACAGGAGAGGGCAGACAAGTTCTTCCCGTCCATCATAGCACAATTCCAGCTGGCCCAGTCCTGGCGTCCCAGGCCCAGCATCGTCCGTCTCTGCACATGCTGAGTACTTGTTACCAATTCCACAGTTTAAACCTTCCTACCAAGATCACAGCTGAGGAAATACAGAAGTCCTTGGTGCTGCCAAGACTGGGGGTGTTTACATAGGACACAAGATTCCCGGAGTCAGATGTGTAGTGCGTATTTTTTTTTTTTTAAAATGTTTCCAATTCTTGTGCTTGTGAAAGTAAGTTTAAGGTGATCCAAATGCACTCCAGCAGTACCAAAAAATGCATTCTTTTAGAAATCTCTTTCATTTTTACTTACTATTATTACATGGAAAAGTTTCAGCTTGCGAAGAGCCCTGTTTGTGGCCTGCTCCCCCGGTTGCCCTCTCTGCGGGCTGGGCCCGGGGTTCAGACCTGGCCCCGCATGGGCTGGCTGCGTAGCCCCTCCACAGCCACCCCAAGCCCAGCGCTTCCCCGGCAGAGGGGCCTGGGCCTGGAGGCTGGGTTCTGCCCCGGGCAAGCTGCATGGTGGGCCATGTCGTGTGTGCGGCAGCTGGTGCTGGTGCCCAGCACCTGGCGTGCGGAGGCTGGCGAGCCCTGCTCGGTGCACAGGGAGTTGTGTGCGGTGAACGGCGCGCGGTGCGCGGTGCACTGAGAGCGGTGCCTGGAATACAGTACCAGGATACCCGGTGCACTGGGAGCAGTGCCTGGAGCCCAGTACCTGATATCGGGTGCACTGGGAGCGCTGCCCGGGGCCCGGTACCCGATACCCGGTGCACTGGGAGCAGTGCCCGGAGCCCAGTACCTGATACCCGGTGTGCAGGGACTCGTGCCCGGAGCCCAGTACCCGATACCCGGTGCACTGGAAGCGGTGCCCGGGGCCCAGTACCTGGTATTCGGTGCACTGGGAGCGGTGCCTGGAATCCAGTACGCGATACCCGGTGCACTGGGAGCAGTGCCCGGGGCCCAGTACCCGATACCTGGTGCACTGGAAGTGGTGCCCGGGGCCCAGTACCCGGTATTCGGTGCACTGGGAGCGGTGCCCAGGGCCCAGTACCCGGTGTTCGGTGCACTGGGAGCGGTGCCTGGAATCCAGTACGCGATACCCGGTGCACTGGGAGCAGGGCCCGGGGCCCAGTACCCGATGCCTGGAGCGCAGTACCCGATACCCGGTGTGCGGGGACTGTTGCCCGGAGCCCAGCACCTGATACCCGGTGCACTGGGAGCGGTGCCCGGGGCCCAGTACCCGCTGCGCGGGGAGCGGTGCCCGGTGGCGGGGCGCCCCCTGGCGGTCGCGGGCGGCGTTGTGGGCGGGGCGGGGCGGGGCGGCCGTCCGTCCCCGGTGGCGGGTGGCACGGCGGGCGGCGGCGGGCGCGGGCTCGGGCTCGCCTTTGTGCCGAGCCGGTGCGGAGGGCAGCGCAGACGGCGGCGGGTCGGGCCGGGCGGGCGGCGCCATGTCGTACCAGGGCAAGAAGAACATCCCGCGCATCACGGTGGGTGCCGCGGGCGGGGCGGGGCAGGGCGGGCTGTGCCGGGGGCGCTGCCGGTGCCGAGCGCCCCGCGGGGCTGCCGGGGAGCGCGGGGCGGGCGGCGGTGCGCGGGGCGGGCGGCAGGCACGGTGCTGGTGTCCGGCGCTGCGGGCCGGACCGGGGCGGCGGCGGCGCGCAGACAAAGAGCCGCGGCGCGGCCCGGCCCGCCGCCCGCGCAGGTGTCCCGGCTCCGCCGGTCGCCCCAGGCTGGGCAGAGCCGCGCCCCGGCGGGCTCAGCCCTGGCTGGAGCTTCTGCGGCGGCCGGTGCCCGGCGGCACCCGCTCCCCGGGCATTGTCAGCGTCCCCGCCTGGAGCAGCCGCCCGGGGCAGCCTCCCGCAGGGCCGCTTAGCAGGGCGGTGACCCGCCCGGGCGCAGACCGGCCCGGCAAGCCCATCGCACGGGCGGGCTTCCCTCCGAGCGGGGCCGGGGGCGCCGGCGGGGAGCGGGCTCCCGCTGCCGTCCGGCCTGCCCGTGCCGTGGGCGGCCGTTCCCGGTGCGCGGCGGGGCCAGGAGCGCGGCTCCGGCGCGGGTCCCCGCTGTCCCGGAGCGCGGCCGGGGCGGGGAGCGGTCGGGCGGGCAGGAGCCGCCGCGGGCGGGGGGTGCGGTCCAGCGAATGCCTCGGCTGGCCCGCAGGGCGTTCTCCGCGCTCGGTGCCAGCCGCTGCATCCCGAGCCGTTCTTCTGTCTTGCCGCATCAGGTGCAGCGGTCCCCGTCGCTGGCGCAGTAGCGCAGGGACCACACCTACCGCCAGCACGACACAGCCACCTCTCAGCGAGAAGAAAGACTGGCTGACATGTTTTCTTTGAAGGTGCAGGGAGCCCCACTCCCCGGGGTCCCACCGGCGCCTCTCTGTGCTGACCTCTCTTCGGGGCTTTCGTGCCCTGATCCAGCTTGTGCCTTCCTCTGCCGGGTGCAGCTGCTTTCCCCGGGCCCTCCCTAGGGGAGGCTGCGTGGGGCTTTCTTCTGGGAAAGCGATCAGGTCTTTCATCTTGTTGATGGCTTTCCGCTGGCTTTGTATAGCTCTTGTTTTTCCCCCTGAGGACAGCTTTGGCCCCTTGAAGAAAAAGGAGAAGCAAAGCACTTGAGCTTCATTATTCCTTTTAATGTACAGATGTGAACAAAATGCTCCCAAAGAAGCACAAAGATCATTAACCACTGTAAAAAGAAATTCCTTTGTCAGCCCAGATTCAATTGTTTTGATAAGCAATATTACCACTTTACACATCTTGCCTTTTCTGTATCCTTAGACCACCATGGTGACAACAACATTACTGCAGGTGGGATTTCTCCCATTCTCTGGGGCTTTTTCTGCAAGGACTTTTATGATATGCTTTACCGATATGCAGGGCTTGTTCCCGCTCCTGTGGGATCCAGCAGGAACTTTCTCACCTCAGTGGTAACACAGTCTCACAAGTTGCTTCATTTCTCCCTGTTAAATCCTTTCGTCAGCCTGCTGAAGCTGAAAATGCTGCAGGTGAGTGGTGTCTGTGTAGCTGGTGTTACAGGTAGCTCTCTCCTCTGACTTCTGCAGCTTGGTGATGACCCTCTGGGACTCAGTTGCCCTGTTCTGCAGCATTATCATGTCCTGGCTGGGGTGGAGGAGATTGCTCTGAAATTCTGGTCAAATGACCCATGAACCCACGCTTTGAGGCCCGAGGGAAGCAATGAAGTGAAGTCAGGTGTTGGGTGCTCTTCTCTGTTGGAATGGAATGGCAGAAAGAAAATCTCAGCTACAGTGTCTCCCCTAGAACAAGATCTCTTCTGTCCCTTTCTGCAGATTGTGGCCCCCTGGGCATTGTTTTGATTGTTTATTCCTCCTTTCTAAATTTCTGCCCCAGAATCTGTTCTTACATGTCAGAACACATAGCGACTTCTGGGGATGGCAGATTATTAGCTAAGTTGCGCTTGTTAGTAGAGAGATTTTGGGAGTGTGTTGTGCCATTAGGATATAAGATATCTCAGAGACCTTTAAAGCATCTAAAGCATCACAGCTGGGGGGGAAGTCTGGAGTATGAGAGTATACAGAGAATTATAGGAGCTACCTTGTGCTGGTGGGTAACTCACCTATAGATCTCAAAGCTAATAGCACTGAAGCAATGACTGAGCCCACAAATGAAGGGAGCAGTGCTTTCCTCGCTTCTGTCACCCAAGCAATAGGCAGGTTTGGCTTTTGTGAAGGATGTACTGGAAATCTGAGTATTTTTACTTCCTGACAGCCATTGTTTGAACTGTCTAGTGTGATTCTGGAGATGAACAAACACTCCCTCCTCGTTCCTCTTGTACTCAACAGTGCTGCAGTCAGAATTCATAGTTAGTTTCTGACAATAACATCTGAAAAATGATGGTTTGCCAGTTGTATCTGTTTGCAGCAATTTCTGGTCTTCTCTAGGACAGCCATTTTAGCGGAGAAGCCAGGAGCATGAGGGGTGCATGTGTTTGTGCGAGGTAAATTGCTGTGGGAATTATTCCCAACCTGAATTGGAAAAGCCTGGTTAAAAGCTACATGTGACACTGTGACAGGCAAGACTGTAGCCATTGAAGGAAGACTGGGAAGTATGGGCATATCTGTTGGTTGTGATGTGGAGAAAACATGGGGAGGGGAGATTAACTGAGTCTTTTGGCTTTCTCAGTGATTGCTTCATCAGCTTGGTATGGCAGTGTTGCTCTTCACTGTGCCTTAGATTTTGCACAGTGCATGAGAGAGCAGTAAACATAGTATTACTTTCCAGATGTGTGCTGATGCTGGGTTGCCCAGCTCAGGAGAATAGTAATTTCAAACCTTGTGTGTCTATTGTGAGACTTTTTATTAGTTCCTTTTCTTTGGTTGTTTGGAGATATAATCAAAATACTTCTAACCTGCTGTCCACAGTATGTTTTCCTATCCCTGCAGAAAGAGAGGTGGAAGACTAAAGTGGTAAAATGCCTTGCCCTGATTTCATAAAATAACTATCAACAGAACTGTTGGTTGAATCAAAATTGCTCAGTCTTTGTGCTTTGGTCGCAAAAACCTTTCCTATCCCAGGTGGACTGGACTCCGATATTTTTTATTGGTGTGAGGCATGCACATCTCGTTCAACCACCCTGTGACAGCCCACGAGCACCATCTCTGTGATGTCTCTGGCACCTCTAGAAACAATGAGCTCTGCATGGGAATGGCTAGTATGTTGTAGCAGGTGCAAGTGGGGAGAAAAGCCTCAGTTACTGACTAGACAGATTTTGGTAAACTGGCAGCTATCAGTATGGCATTTCTTACCATTCCCACAGACCGTGGGGAATCACTGAGTGCAGCTGGCCGTCTATCCCTATGATTCCAGCTAGGGGTTTTTCCATGCTGTTGTGTGGTACATTAGTAAGGAGGAGACATCCAGCTACTGATGAAACACCATTGCAATTAGTGTATCTTCTTTTACAAGGGAAAGAGCAGTAAAGCCATACACCTGCTTCCATGCTACCCTAATTATGCCCTTGTGCTTTGTAAACAAGGTGAGCACTGTTCTTGGCTGGATTCAGCAGCCTTCTGGAAGCTGCTGCCTCCCTTTCCTTCTGCAGCGTCACACTGAGAACTGATAAGAGACCCCCTGATATTTTGGGATCTCAAATGACCAGATGATGCTTAAGAACATCAGGAGCAGAGTGTGGGCATGAGGGAATGGGTAATGGTTTTGAAAGCTTGATTCCAAATGCCAACAGGCAGAGAGACAGGGAGTGCTCAGCAAAAAGGCTTCCCAGCAGGGCAGGGGTGTTGGGGGCTGGTGGTGATCCCGCCAGGTTTTGGCAGAGCTGTGCTGGAAGGATGCTTCCAGGCTTGGCCTGGTGGGGCAGCACCTGTGCCTGCAGAAATGGATGCTTGTGCCACACCGGTGACAAATGGGCTGTCGCTGGCTGCGTGGAGACTTGTTGAGACACAGTCAGCGGTGGAGATCAGGCCGGCAAGCCCGACAGGTCTGTGCCAGCGGTCAGGTAGAGCTGCGTGCAGCCATGGTCTGCGTGGTACCTTTCACTCACGCTGCCGCTTCAGCGAGCCGGGCCCTTTGCACAGAGGCCAGCCCCCGCTTGCCGTACGCAGCCAGGGGCTGAGCTGGGCAGCAGAGGCGGCTGGGGTTTGGGCCCTGGGCACTCTCACCCAGTCCTGCAGTGCTTTTGCTGGGCTGGGAGGAAAGGTGCTCCCTGCGGTGCCTCCGCAGCTCCTGGTTGCAGGAGGGTTTTTCCATCTGCTAACAATGGCTGATGACACAGCCTGACACTGGCTGGCGGGGAGACGTGGTGGGTGTGGAGATGCACAAATGAGCCCTGGCAGGGGAAACAGTGCATTTATTGTAATCTGAGGCTCCTCTGGCAGCGTGTGCTGCAGAAGCCTGTCTATTAAGTCAGACTTGTTTCCTCATAACTGCTTCATTCTCTTCCTTTCTTGTTCCCCTACCTTTTAACGTCTGGGTGCAGTCCTGAACAATGCCAGAGCCTGTAGGTGTGATGTCATTTGGATTTTACGTATTTTACTTTATTATATTTTTTCCTCGTAGTTGGTGGGTAGGCACTGATGCAGCCCTTCTCTCTCCTGCGGGCACAGGGGGTGTCTGGTAGCCGGGCTCAGGGCGGGCCCTGAGACAGCGCCCGATCCCCTGAATGAACGCCTTGTTTGTGCTCCAGCCGTTATGGACCTCACAATTTTGTGTACTAACAGAGTTAGCACTGAGCAGCCCTTCACATCTGCTACAGAATGACCATTTGTGTTTGTGGGCAGGCATATTTTCTGAATTCATATTAACAGTTTATTCAGTAATTGTCAAGTGCTGCAGTCTCCTACCCCCCCATGCCGCCTGTGCCTGTCTCCCTTTGCTTTCTCTTGTCCGAGGCGCAGGGAGAGGCAGGCCAGCATCAATATTTGCTGGCACTCCTGCACTCTATTGAGAATGAACTCCAGGGCCTTTGGGAAAGCAAGTTGGGGAGGTTTAAAGGGTATGGGCAAGACAAAGAAAACTGAAGGCCCGGTCGTGTTATTTGATCTGGGGAGGTAGACTCTTTTTTTTCCTCATCGTGCAGGCTAGGTAAAGCCAAGGAGGATCTGCCAAGGGCATAGGGGCTGGTTATGTGGGAGAAACTGTATAAACAGTTGACTGAAATATAAAATGAGAATCTTCTTCCCTGTGTTTCTAACTGTGGCCTTGATTCTTCCATAGCTGACACCTGATACTGTTGCTTGGTAGTTCCTATCTACGTTTCTTGTTGTGTTACTTAAATACTCATCATTTGCATCCACAGGAGCCATGGCTCAGCTGCTTCACCCCTGTGACTGACAGGCTATAAGCAACTGGCTGTGGTTCGCTCTCTTAGGGGTTTCTGAACTTAAAATTACAGTATTGTTAGTGAGACGGCAATTGGATAGACACAAAAGGAAGGACAAGTGCCCTATGTGGGGGGAGGAGGAGAATCAATGACTCGTCAACAGCATCTGTTTGTGCTCGGGGTCCTCAGCCCCAAAGCCGAGCATCGCCTGGCGTGTGCCCACTGGGCAGAGATGCAGCACAGGCTGAGAGCTGGCATGAGGACCTGGGACTCCCTGGCCAGCGCGCACCCGGCTCTCCTCCTGCCTCGGCTGTACCTGAGGAAAAGAGCTGCAAGTGAGAGGTGGTAATGGTCCCCTGGGTCGCTAGTCAAGGCTGGTATCTTTGTGTCCTGGTTGTGATCTGTTAAAGCTAGCTGTTTAGAGGAGCTGTGCGGGGAGGTCTGTGACCAGCAACGTGCCCTTGCTTCCAGACCCCCCCTTAGATAGCAAAGTTCTGCTAGACTGGCTGCGCTGATGTGTTAGCTTAGGTCAGGGGAGAAGAGGGGCTGACCCCGGCTCTGCTTGTCGGGGAGGATGGTGGGTAGGGCAGGAACAGGGGAACAACTCGGCCATGCGCTTTTCCTGGTGGGAGGCGAGGCTCCTGATCAGCATTAAGCTGCACTGAGCGGAGAAGGTAAATCCTTGTTGCTGGGACTCGGTTGCTGGTCATCGGTGCAGCTGTGGTGCAGCCCTTGCCTGGGAAGCGAGGAGAGGCCGTGGCTCTTCCCCCTGCACCAGCGCTGAGCTGCAGCCGGGGTTGAGAGTGCCGTGCATTCTGATCCTTTCCCCACCCAGTTTCTTTGTCTCGACTGTGTGTGGATGAGATTGCTGTAAAAACGCACACTGGTGTCGGGGCTTTGGCTGCTTCAAGCTGCAGGGACACGGGGGGATTCTCTCACATCCTTCTGTTGCTAGGGAGGAAGCTGCAAATTACCACCACTGTGATGATGCTTCCAGAAATCACCCCGGCGTGGCAGATGAAGAACAAACCCAGTTCCCTGTAGAGGAATTAATTGTGCAAGAGCTTCAAAGGGTGAGGCTGGCGTGTGAGCCCCGCGGAAGGCTCTAGTCAGCCATGGTCCAGGCTTGGACTGTGGAAGGGGGGTGTACTCATACTCACATGCCAAAACCTGGGTTGTGGGCACTGGGGAGAGCAGAGAGGAAACTAAGGGGAGCTTGAGAGCTGGAGGGTTGTTGGAGGCATTTTAAGCAGTCAGGAAGACTGCATATTCTCTGCAACAGCACAGTCAGCTTAAGTCACCCGAATACATGGTAGCTCTGTGTGAGATCAGGCTGTTTGCCCCTGTACTGCTTACAGCTGGTGTTCGGACTTGTGCAGGTGAACGTAGAAGAGCCTTACCAATTCCTCAGGCCAGGGTCTGCTCCCCACAGGGCAGTGTCCATTCTCTCCCATCAGTGTATGCTGGGTTGCCCAGGTCCAAAAGCGTGAATAGAGGAAGAGGATAAGAGCAGTTCTGGTCTGGGTGCTCCACCACTGTCAGGCTGTGCTCCTTCAGAGAAGGCTGCTGGCCACATAGGTCAGTAGAAAGGAGAGCAGAGGAGGTGGTAAATGATGAGTTGGAAATGCAGTTCAGTGCCTCCTGGGTCTTGTGTAGACCTGTGATGTCGTGAAACGCCTCAGAAGGTGTTCACCCTGAGCATCATAGGGGAGGGACAGATTCCAACAGGAGATGCATCACCTTCAGGGCTGCCTGTCCTGCTGGTGGTCTTTGCAAGGTGGTAACAGATGAGAGAGATATAAATTGTCTTTTCTAATGCAACTTATTTTGCATGGTATTTGGATAAGATTTAAGGACATGCTCTTAGTAACAAACTTGCTTTACATACTGGTATGAGGCTTCGGCTGCTTGCAGATTTATGTGTGTAGTGACCTGGTATAGGAAGCTTTTGACTTCTCTCTGTATATTTTATGGAAGCCTATTTGCTGTGTCCTCAGTGACTCTTCTTTGTACTCATTCTGCCTCAGAGGTGTTTCTGGCAGCACCTGCTCCATTCAGAAACAGTCCTGCGAGTATGATTTTTTCAATCCTTGCTCTTGTCCTGTTGTTTCAAGTGTCGGTACAGACGTGAACTTTCTGCAGTATCGGCTGTTGGGGTGAGCTGTCTGATGCAGTAGGAGGGCACTGTACTGGCCACTGAGAAACGCGTGTATTGCCTCCTACTAACAACTGCTGTGCTCTTCCCTTCGCAGAGTGATCGTCTCCTTATTAAAGGAGGGAGAATAGTCAACGATGACCAGTCATTCTATGCTGACATTTACATGGAGGATGGCCTCATAAAGTAAGTATGGGACTTCTATAGCGTATTATCTCCATCTCCCCTTAAATCAGCTTCAGGTTGGATGGTTATTGGCTTTTTGGGGATGTACTCAACTTGCCAGCCAGTAGAACTTGATAGCCCACTCTGGTTAGAGGCTCAGCTCTGCAGTGTGTGTGAGCACATATGTGATTGCCTGACGTGTTTACATAGTAACTCCAGTGACTGAATTGCAGTCGGGCTGGTGACTTCGTGACACAGTGTCCATTGTACAACAAAGCTGTATCTAATTGCACCAGGAACAGTATTTATCTTTGACTCCTGTTTTGCCCTGTGTTAACAGTATCAGCATGAATGACCCCACACAAGATCCCATTTGTTAGCACTAACAAGGGCAGTTCTGTGGTGCAGGTCATCTGCATCCTTGAGATTTTCAGGAATTGCAGTCAAATCTCTGGGTCCCCCCAGCTTCTTCGAGTGTGTTTCAGAGGTACAGTAATAACTCCATTGTTTAAAGGCTGCAGTTCAAACGTGGCAAATGTATCACGTTGGGACCAGCTCCAGGCTGGGTGAATTGAAAGAACCGTGATAGTTCATAGCAGAGGAACTTGAAAAGGCGTTGCTTGCTTTATGGTAAGAGGAAAATGTCCAGCCTTCCCAGGATGGTGTATTCTAAAAATCCAGCAGCAGAGAAGTACTTCAAGAAGTGGGACTGTATTTTTATGAGGCTGGTTTTAGTTGGTGGACAAGAGCAGCCGTGATTGACTAGTACTTGTACCCAGGCAGGGATCAGAGCCAGCTTCAGGTCTTGCTATGGCACAGACTTCCTGGCTATCCTTGGGCAAATCACTTAGCCTCGTCTGCAGCCTGGAGGTCACAGAATTTCATAGCCTTGGAAGTGAAATGCTCTCGCAAGTGAATTCTGGTAAGAGCAGTTTAAATCCTTTGGTGATGGATTCATCTCAATAAAAGCACTGGAAAGAGCTGTTGGGTTATTGCTGTGAGGACACTGGAGTGAGCAGTTCTGTCCACAGAACTTTTGTTATTCTAAGGAAAAAAACCTGCAAAGTGACTAAGGAATTTGCTCCTCATTTACCTCCCCAGTGTGTCAAGGAAATCAGAAGTTTTCCACTAAAACCAACTTGTCTTTTATCTTAATTTATCAGGGAAGACTGAGGAAGGCTTGATGAAAATAGGATTTCTGAAAGAAGAGATTTGAAGGCTGAGTGCTACATATGGACAGATAAAGGGATTGAGGGGGCGGGGGGCTGAGCGAAGGGAGTCCTAAGGTTCAGGTGTCCTGGCCTGCAGGAGGGCTGGGTATGTCTAGGGAGGAGAATGTCGTGTGCTAGAACAGCACAAACTTCAGAGGACTATAACGGTATTTTAGGTTTCGAGTAGATGTATACTGGAACTTTTTAGGTTTCCTGTTTTCAGAAGATATTTTTAGGTACTTGGGATTTTAGCTGCCTTCACTACAGTGTGGTCCTGCTGATAGCAAAAATGTCCTTCAGGGGCATGAAGGAGGCAAGTGAGAAGGGAGGTCCTGGGGAGGGGAGGACTCTCTCTGTGCTCCTTGGGAAGAGAGTGAGCCCAGTGCTTCCAGGCTGCAGCCAGCCATGCTGTGCACTTTGTGAGCTCCTCCCCAGCTCCCCGGAGGGAGGCTTCCCTTTACCCTCAGGACTTTGTGCTGTGAGCAGCATTACAAGTCCCTGACGAGTCCTGAGCTGGCCCAGCAGCTGTGGCATTACGCTGGGAAATCATCTTTCTCTGTAAGTAGGCCTCAGACTTGAGCCTTACTTAAGGTGGGCAGAAGGACGGGGGAGAAGAGAGATTAGGGGTGCGGCTTACTGGAAGCAGGGCTGGTGTCGGGTTTTGTGAGCATGCACGCTGGGTCATCAGGTTGGACTGCTACGCTGGAAACGCTTGCAGGATCCTGACTCATGAGTCTGTAGGGTATGAAGTGTCCTAGGCAGTTTCTCACCATAAACTGCAGAGAACCGCATGCCCATCAGACCATACTCCCCAGTTATCCCAACCCAGTGCCTGCCCTAGACAGCAGGTGCCATCATAGACACCACTAGAGCAATTGGACAGATGGCAGCCACCCCTGGACTATGCAAATCGTAGGTTTAAGCAAGCCGGACAATCCTGCATTTTGCTGCAGAGTGAGGTGGTTTCACTCTGCTGGCTCCCGCAAGCCCAGGTGTGGGAGTGGGAAGGAGCGGGGCATTTCTGCCGGCGGGAGGAGTTGACCTGGCTGCTCCCTAGGTGAACTGTTCATTGATTATGTTGTGGTTTTCTTTTGCGTGTGGCTCACCATCTTGGTATGATCTCATCAGGCAGATTGGAGACAACCTGATTGTCCCTGGAGGGGTCAAAACCATAGAAGCCAATGGGAAGATGGTGATCCCTGGAGGAATTGATGTCCACACTCGCCTGCAGATGCCATACAAGGGGATGACAGCTGTGGATGATTTCTTCCAAGGGACAAAAGCGGCCCTGGCTGGTGGAACCACCATGATCAGTGAGTGCAGCAGGCAGGTCCTGTATGTGACAGCACCCAGCACTCTTGGAACATTGCCCAGTTATTTCTTTTTCTCTTTGCTTTTCTCAGCCGTCTTTGTTTTAAAGGTCCATGACAGTGTGCTCATCTTTTCTGTGATCTCTGTCAATGCAGTCTAGAGAGTGAGGAGTGGGGTGAATCTTTGGGATCCTTAGTAATACTGAAGTGGTGGTACAGGAGATTTGCGTAGGACCCCTTGCCCTTGCAGATCCAGTGTTCTGCACTGCTTCATTGTCTGCAGCCACTGGTGACCCTGGGACCCTCAAAAAGGACCAATGGCATAACTTTTTTTCCCTGTTAAATAAAAATAGGGCAGCATGATGCTCAGATGACTCTGAGCAGAGGAACAGAGCAATGTCCTGGCATCCCGCACTGCTCGGAAATAAACAGTCCTAACGAAAAAGGAAAGGGAATTCTGAGGTCCTTCCCTGGAGAAGGCCACAGCTGTGCACTGGTTTGAGGTCCAGGTTTTACTGCTGTGCAGTGGTCACAGCTGTGTGCACTGCAGGGTTTCTTGGGATGCAGGAGCAACTGTTGATCCTTCCAGTAAAGGACTGGGTTTCTTGCCCTCCCCCCACCGGTTCTCCTTCCCCCTGGCCAAAAAAATAAGTTGTGTGAAATGGACTATGGCAGGGCATGGGGATTACATGGTGGGCAATAAAAGGTGCATTAGAACTGCAGCATGGGAGGAGGCTATGTGTTAATGGGGTGGAAGTGGGGATGAGGAAGGACAATCAGCTTTCAGCTGATTTCTCAGCAGAAGCCTGTAAAAGCCCCTGGTCCTATGCCAAAGGCTGTTAAGGAAAGGCTCTGTGTGCTTCCCTGCCAATAAATGCACTTAGAGGAACCCAGGCACGTCGTGGAGGTGATGGGGACCTCTTCAGAGCTGCCCTGAAGCTGCTGAGGAGATGAGCCTGGGATCGCGGAGATGCCTGGCAGCGTGCAGGGCCGCAGTGGGGTGGCCCAGGTGGGGAGCCCTTGCCCACCCCTTGCCCCTGCTGTGCCTCTGCAGTGGACCACGTGGTGCCGGACCCCGAGTCCAGCCTGGCAGAGGCGTTGGAGCGGTGGCGGGAGTGGGCCGACGGGAAGGCCTGCTGCGACTACGCGCTGCACGTGGACATCCCCCGCTGGAGCGACCGCGTCCGGCAGGAGCTGCACACCATGGTCCAAGAGAAAGGTTTGCTGCCCACCGCTCCCTGCGCGCGGGCCTTGGCGACTGGCGTCCCATCGCCACGGGGTGGTACCGGTGGAAGGAGGGCAAGGGGTGACCGTGCTGTCGTCCGTCCTCTCGCTGTCGAGTGCCTGCCGGGATCCTGCGCCGCCGCGAGCGGGAGTTGTGCCCTGCGGATGAGCTGGCGGGGAAGGCAGCCCAGAGCAGGCAGCCTGACCGGGACTGTCTGCGGGGGAGAGCCCCCATCTCACCCCTCTCTCCTCTCTGCTCTGCCCCTAGGAGTTAACTCCTTCATGGTGTACATGGCCTACAAGGATTCGTACCAGATGTCGAACACCGAGGTGAGACTCCCTTCGCCGCCTTGGTTGTGTCGGTGCGCGGGGCGGCGGGGGGGACGGCAGCCACGCTGGGCGCAGGGAGGCCGGGGCGGCAGGCGGCCCACTGCACCTGGCCGGGCTTCGTGGCTCCTCTCCTCTGCCCTGGCTGCCTTCGGAGGGCTGCCCCTGGGCTGCGGGCATGGTGCGCCAGCCACGGGCCGGCCGGGCTCCCGCGCTGCAGGTGGAGGCAGAGGTCTGGCGTGGAGATCACTGAGAGCAGCCGCCGGTGGCCACGGCCTTCGGAGAGCACCGCCCGGCACGGCCAGAGCTGGTCCCGGCGCACCCACACCAGGCCCTGCCGCTGCCAGCGCCTTCGGCTGAAGGGCCGTGCGGGGTGCCGAGGCCGTGCGTAGGCCGGGGAGTGAGTCTGCTCGGTAATCATTTTTTCTTGTCTCTGTTTTAGCTGTATGAAATATTCAGCTGCCTGGCAGAGCTGGGTGCCATAGCTCAAGTTCATGCTGAAAATGGGGATATAATTGCACAGGTAACTAACTACTCTTCTGGTATGTGGGGACTGAAAATCCACCCCAGGCAGATTCGGTGTGGGGCATTAGCAAAATGACTCTAAATTGTCATTCGAAAGGTGATCTCTTTGCTGCTCAGCAGCAATATCAAATTTACCAAGATTTTTTGCTGTGAGTGTGTGGTGCATTAGTAAATCTGAAATAGTGAATTAGCAATTATCTAAATGGAAGAGAATAGGTCATCAAGTACGGTATGTTCATTCCAACCGCAGCTCATTTTCGGTGTGGAGAGGCAGAGACCTTTGCCTTGCACATAATCAGCTAAGAGAGTTAAAGTGTATTGGAACGTGCCGCAGCAAGAGAGGAATTTTCTCCCTGCTGTAAGCAAGCAGCAGGCTAATGGAGCTGGATTTGAAAGGGAATTGTGATGAGGGATGTGGTTTGGTGTTCAAGTGGGTAGGCTGTCTTGGCCTGCTGTGTTGTAATTGGTGCTGGATGAGAGACAGTCCAAATGTTTTGGTTTTCATTAAGACAGAAAAGACATTGCTCAGTTATGCTCTGCAACTGCTTGTTTTTTCCTGTCTCTCTTATTCTTGGGAGCTGAAGGAGTGTGAATTAAGAGGTCATTCTTCGAACATCCTCTCAGACTACAAGAATCAGTTTTTCTTTGGACTTTTTGGAGCTGCAGTGCACAATTGGATGGGTCTTCCGCATGAAAACAGAGAGCGGTCAGAGGAATTGTCTTGGCTAGAGTTTATCTCTACTTCAGCACCAGCCTAACCACAAAATGCCCCAAAACTATTAGTTGGTAGCACTTCACAGCCCTGGGAATTGCTTCCTTCTGTCAGGACTGATTGAAACATCACAGGCTGGTGTGAGGCTCAGCGTGGTGTTAGCACAGAGACGTGATGCTTATGGTCATCTGCTGGTGGTGGTTCCCAGGAAGAAGGCAGGGGATTTGTCCTCTCCATTCCCCATTTCAGTCCATTTTACTTTCAGTGGTCCTGGCAACTGTGTGTTTCTCCAGAGTTTGGTCAACATAGGAGAGGATAGGAGAGGAGGTTGCAGGGGAAGAGATGTGATGCATGGCCTGAACAGAAATAGGACGTGAGCAGAGCTCCACACTTCAGACTCTGACGTGCTGTAGGTGGTGGGAGAGTGCTTGGTGGTGGGTGAAGAGCAAGCCGTGAGAAGAGTATTGTCAAGTCTTTGCTTGGCACTTTCACTGTGGCAGAGAAGGTGTCAGAGGAGGTAACACGCAGCACTTACCTGCTGTGCAGCCTCATCCTTTGATACACTCCTCCAACAGCTGTGAACACATCTGTTATCGTTGCTGGAGTTACACAGTCCTGACGCAGATTGGTGGCATTATTTAATGCCCATAATATGTTCAGTACTTTACAAGACACAAGAAAAAGCGCATAAAACTGCTTACTTACTTGCTTACGGGCTTACTATTACTGCTGCTGTGTATCCACTTCACGCTCCCCGACACCTCTTGGAGAAATGTTGCCTGTTGTGCAACTGCACGTGGTTTCTGCGAGTCAGGGGCAGGTGTTGGGTAGGAGCAAACATGTGCCTTGCCACAGGCAGTGACAGCACGTGGATAAAGGTGTGAGGGTCAGAAAGATCCCCGAGTGCCTTGGTCAGGGCAGACCATGAAGTCCCCCTGCATGTTTCCTTTGACCTCTGTCAAAGGGAGATGTTTGAAACGAGGGAATACGAGAGAAATCTCCGGGGCAGGCCAGCGCATGCGGCGCACACACACACACAATTATCCGTGGTCCTCATTTATAATGGCAAAATACTTGGGATACTGTTAATACAGGAACCAACACTTCACACCACCAGCTACTATAGAAGTTGATATAGGACAGGATTTAGCAGTTGCCGGTATTGAAATGATTGAACAGCACTGGGGACCCAGGGGTAACCTCAGGAGGAGAATTTTTTTATTGGATTTAATGATTGTTTTCTCAATAGTTTCTACTCGGACTACTTGCTTTTCAGAAGGGGAGCCAGGAAGGGCCTTGGAAAGGCACTGTAAACATCAAGTGCTGTTCATGCAGCTGGGAGTTTTGTACCCTTTTTTCCTCCACACTGTGCTTGTTTCATCAAAGAGGTTTCAGTTGGTGTCCATGCTCCCTCCAAGCACTCCTGTTTCCCCATCCTCCCTCTTTCTCTCTGAAACCCCTTGAGGGTGCAGCAGCCTCTCACTGTGCACAGTGGTCCCACAGGACATAGGGTGATAGCAGTCCTGAGGGAAGGGCTCAACACAGGAGGGATCTGCTTTTCTGTGTGGTTAATAGTTTCACAGTCTTGTAATGTCCCTCTGTCCTTTTGATGTCCTAGGAACAAACCAGGATGTTGGAGATGGGAATAACTGGTCCCGAGGGCCATGTGCTGAGCAGACCTGAGGAGGTAAGATGTAAAGGATGGTACCAGCCTTGCTGCACTGAAGAGCTTTCCCCACAAGTCACAATAGGGCTTAGCGTATTTAGTGGGGCCAAGCAAGCATCGGGGAGTGGGTGTGTATATGCATCTATAGGTATCCATTTATAGATGCAATACTGTCTTGTTCATCATCAGCTAAGGAAAGAGTGAGGTGCGCGTTTGTGACAGTCTTGCTCAAGTCTCCTAGCAGAGACAAGGGCTTCTGAGTCTCCCAGAGATTAATCAATCAACAAAAAGATCTGTATGGCTGTAGCAACATTTGGGGCCGGTTTGGGGGCATTTGTCTTGTATAGGTGACTCCATGGGTGTAAGAGGCCTGAGAAGAATCAAATGGTGAGTTTTAGTTCCTCTGAAAATTCACTGTTCATGTCTGTCCGAGTGCAGACAGATTCCAGCCTCTTCCTGCTTAATCTCTGCTTAGGGTCTAAAGTGCATTTTAAAATCAGACGGACAAAGCCATTGGTGGAAGGAGTGGGAGGGAAGGAGAGGGGGAATTTCCTGGTTACAAATCATTGTCAAGACACTAATTAGATTACTTCTAATTTTAGCTCACAGGGTATTTTTCTGTTTGGTCCACTAATCTGAGTTGAGTCTAATTTTAGATAGGTTTTCTTGAGATAGCTCCCTGCTGAGAGGTGCTTTTAACTTTCCACAGCACGTGAAAGAAGAAAACAGTAGGAATTTGGTACAATAGCAAAGCAGAGCAGGGGAGCACAGGGACAGATTTGTACTTCAGGGTCTGCTGGAAGTAAAATCAGTTGGCTTAAATTGAAAGTGTAAGTAGTTGACTGTATTATGGCTGGTAACAACATATATAGCCTAGTGTAATACAGTGCTTTTTCCCTTTGAAGTATGAGACTGTAAAACATTTTCCTATACAGGGAAGAGACTCAATGTCAAATACAGAGGATCAGAATCCCTCTGTGTGTAAACTGCCATTTATTTTTATGGCTCTAGACCCGTTGCCACTAGTTGGCAAGCAAACCAACGATTACGGGATGCTGTGGTTGTGCCAGGATTTGAGAACTGTCCTATTATCATAAGACAGCACTGTGGTTCTTCTCATCCAAAGCCGGTAAAACATTGTTGAGTGTTTCATCTTGAAATGCCAGTAAAGCATAAGGCAACTGAGAGCAGTGCAAGAAGGCTCTAGATACCGTCTGTTCAGCCAAATCCAGATCTCATTGCCTTTGAAAATAAACAGTGTCCTTCTTCCAGAATATCCTCTACCTGGGAAAACGTTAGGTAGAGCACAAATGACCCTGCTGTCTCCCATAAAGCCTACAGGTTGATGGCAAAGCATTGGGAGGGTGGTCCATAGCCCCATGGGTCCGCTCTGTCCTGGAGGGACCTCAGTGGGTGTTAAAGACATGCTCTTCTATTATAGTGGTGATTTGGTAGGGCAGGATGGTGCTGCTCCAGATTGTAACCTGTTGTGAAGGGTATTCAGTGATGGCTCTGTTTGCTCCTGACCATGTGTTAAACCCCATCAATTACTCAAGTCCGTAAGAGTGCTGATAAAAATATTTCCTTGTTTAAATTTCTGTTTGAAGAGTCTTTAAGCGGAAGAGATAAACCTCCTTTCACTGTGCAGCAGTTAGGCCTGCAGAAGTACGAGAGGTGTGCGGGTGCACGTGTGTCTGGGTGCTGGTCTGCTTCTCCTGCTACTGGGAGAGTTCAGCTTGCACGGCCAGCTGCCTGGCCCGCAGGCCGTTACTGCATTCCCTGCAGCTGGCAGTCCCGGCCTCCCCCGGGAGCTAGCTGATTGGTACATTGTCTTTTTAAGGCTTCTGTTTTGAACTTTCTCATGCCGAAGCTTGAAGCCAAACTGTAGAGCAAACACTTGGAGAAACTCTGGGGTTGAGCTCAGGCTGAGCACGGGCTGATGTAATAGTCCAAAGATAGCCCTCATGATGGAAATCCACTCTCCGCTAGCAGCAGGACAGTGAAACACGGGGCGGGTGTCAGCAGGCTGGGATGAGCAGCAGCTGCATCGCAGGACAGCCAGACCCTGATGTGAACAGCCTGCCGGCGCATAACTTGTTGCACCCCAGCCACAGGCAGGGTGACACTTGGTTAAACCAAACGCAGCTGCAGGAGAGCCTGGAGCAGTGAGTGGCCTGAAGGGGCAGACCCTTTCGCTCTCTGGCTTCAGCCTGTGAGCTGTGCTGTCAGGCGCGGGCAGCAGGCCCTGGGCTTCTCCGGCTGTCGGGAAAGCTGGAACCAGGCAGTGGAAAAAACAGCAGATGCAGCTCTGCGCTGGCCCCCGAGCCCGGCCCAGGCAGCGCTCCCCTGCTGAGCATTGTGTGGCTGTAGCCTGCGAGTGGGGCCAGGCCCTAGGGAGACTGAACCTTCCCCGTCAGGTCTCCCTGATTAACCTGCCCTCGGGGAGTCAAGGGTAAGAGCCGAGGGCACCCGGTGTCAGCAGCAATCCATGGTGTGCTGAGAGGAGCAGGGGCTCTTCCCTGCCCACTCGGTGCTCCTCTGCAGCCGTGCGCGGTTCTCTCTTCCAGCTGGAAGCAGAAGCTGTCTTCCGGGCCATCACTATTGCCAGCCAGACCAACTGTCCTCTCTATGTGACTAAAGTGATGAGCAAAAGCGCTGCTGACCTCATCTCGCAAGCCAGAAAAAAAGGTGAGTGGCAGCTGCTGCAGCACACAGCCTTGCTGTTGCCGCTGGGATCCTGGACAGCTGGATTCAGTGGTCCCCGTGTCCTCATGGTTGTTTTGCCAAGACCACCACTGTGCCTTGAGTGCAGTCCAGTGCTTCCCCTTCTGCTGGAAAGCAGTTCAGGGATTTCCCTGATTTGTGAAGGGCACAGGGACACTGTACCAGGCCACATGGAGCCACCTCCTGTTGTCACATCAGGTAACATCAACATGTGGGTCACAGGTAGGAGCAGTGCTTTAAACACCAAAGTTTGTCTGTGGCTGTGAAGGGCTCTCTGATTGTCCGATCCACGTGCAAGTGGTTTGAGCTGCTGCATATAGCCCTGGCCTCCCTTTCAACTGGTGGCCCCTCGGGGGTGCCTGGGTGCCTTTTCAGGTGGCTGGGAGGCTCCCTTTGTCACTGGTGGTGGAGCCCAGGGACTCCCCACACGCACGTGTGCACGTCCACAGCCGTGTTGAGCGAGCCTCTATAAAACGGCGTGTGGGGGGGAATGTAGAAGATGCATTTGTAGAGAGGCTCTTGGTGGAGTTGGTAACTGTGGGACATAACGATGAGTGTCTCCCAGAAGCACTCGCCCAGGCTGTAGAGCGAGTTTGGAAAGAAAAGCACAATTTCTCAGTCCCCATCCTAGTTTATCAGCATGACAAGCCCTGTTCCGCAAAAAGCCCTTGGTCACCAGCTGCTGCCCTCTCCCCTGGCCTGTCCCTGGAGTCAGGCACCAGAAGGCGAGTGAGGAACAGGAGAGGGGGACGAGCCTGCCAGCTCTTTGGTGGCATGTGGTAAATATTTACGAGGGATAAAGGAGGAAGAATGCACAGGAGATGACGATGAAGGACATTATGGGAGGCTTGGTTGTCAGCCTGGCGTGGGTTCAGTGTCAGGCTGCGTTGTGGTCTGCCTACCCTGTTGCGGGCTGTCATTTCTTATCAAATTGCCTGACCCCTGCCAGGTGTGCCTGCGCTGCTCGTCAGCTCTGAGACGTGGCTGTCACTCTTGGGCTGAAAGTCAGCGGGATGAAATGCCCCCCACTACAGCGGGGGGACACCAGTGCTTGCAGGAGGGGACCGGGGGCCTCGCTTCCCAGGAGGGCAGGCCGGGAAGCAGCTATCTGCCGGGGCAGGAGGCCAGGTTGCCAGCATCGTTCATCCCTCTGTGGTGTCTTCTGGGGAACACAGCTCTGCAGCCGTGCCTTCCCGCGCCACGCTCCCACCAGGCTTGCTGCACCAGCAGGATCCGTGCCCTGGCATGGGAGGGCCCTGTGGTGATGGCAGGCAGGGCTCGCCCCTGACACTGATGTGGGCCTTGCTGTCCCTCCTGCCTGCCCCAGCACCTGAGGTCCAAGCAGGCAGCGTGGGACAGCCCAACGTGGGTCTGGGTGTCCTCTGGGCACGGCAGGCTGTTGGTAGTGCTGTGGAACAAAGAATGCCTCCAGGCTCCACCAAAATAGTGTCCTTTCTGTCCCCCTTTCCAGGCAATGTGGTGTTTGGTGAGCCAATCACGGCCAGTCTTGGGACCGACGGGACGCACTACTGGAGCAAGAACTGGGCCAAGGCTGCGGCGTTTGTGGTCTCTCCACCTCTGAGCCCAGACCCAACAACCCCTGACTACATCAACTCCCTCCTGGCCAGGTGAGTGACAGCTCTGCTAGGTGATGCTGCTAGCGGGAAGAAGCGGACTCTGGCCTCAAATAGGGAAGGAAGAGATCAGGGAGTGCCTGGGCAGCATAGACATTAGTCCAACCTGAACCACTTCACTGTAGGTATTTAATGAGCTGACTGACGAAATGGCTGACTCAGAGCCATGGTGGCGTGTCCCTGAGAGTGGAGGGAGGAGAGGGGAGGCACCATAAGCTTAACATCAGTAATGCCTCTACCAGGGCAAGTAGTCATTTTAAATGCTCTGAAGAAGGCAAAGAAATGAGGACCAGCTAACACAGACTTGTCAATGAAAGCATTCACCAAGCTGCAGAAGCCCTTCTGCACGTGCAGGGTGGGGAATGGCTGCCTGGGTGGCGATGGTGCAGGAGAAGGTGGAGGGGTTACAGGTGTCACGGCAGGGAGCCACCGGTTGAATACAAAGCACAGGTTTTCTCATGCCTGTACAGGTTAGCAGTAGTACAGCCTGCAGAGTGCACGAGGCCTTTAAGGGCAGCATCTGACAGGGATGGTAGGTCCTTTTTTCACCCTGAAGGCAAGGGGGCGGGGAAGGGATTTGTTGAAAATAGAGAGCAAACAATAAAAGCACTTCAGCAATTTGCTTTGACCTTTCCCAGCTATACTCCATCCTCTCACTGGCAAGGCATGCGCAGCAGCTAGGGATGCAGAGCTCATTGCTGGCCCTGTCCGCGCGCCACGTGTGATTCGCACGCCCCTCTTACCCTGTGTTTGCACGCTGAACTGTGCGTGTGTGGCTGATCTGTGCTAGCCAGGAATGACTGACACTGATGGGGTTGTAAATGGAAATGACCTTTGAGGTAATGCTGGAAACATCTCTGACTGGATGAGCAAGGGATGACTGGTAACTAAGAGGTGTCTCGGCAGAGGGTCACGTTGGGATAAACCTGGGTTGTGCCAGGGTGGAGATGCCATGGCTGGCCTAAGAGAGATGCTGGTGCCTTTGGGGTCTGAATATGCAGCTCACTCTGGATTTTGCTGTAGTCAACGAGCAAAGTGTGCCTCTGCTCAGTCTGGATGTATGAAATAGGTGCAGGTCTTAGGGACTGCAGGGAAAGCGAGCCCAGCTCCTGAACTGGCTTTCTGATCCTTCCCTTCCAATTCAATTTTACCCCAGACCTCAAAGGAGAGGCAAGAGCACTTCTGAGTCCCTGCAGCCCACAGGCATCTGTCCTGACACGTTTCTCGCACCGTTTTCTGTGAGGCTTCAGCAGGAGGAGAGGCTGCGAGGCTCCAGCTGGGCTGGACGGCTTGTTTTCTTCCACTGGGACAAATCTGGAGATTAGGAAGCATGTTGTGTCATCGGCCTGGGTCTCTGGCTGTGCAGTCAGTCAGACATATGGCAGAAATTATCAGAGGAAGATGGAGATTACCAGTGGATTAGGGCTGATTCACAGCCCCAAGCAGAGCCGTTGTGTCCGCGCCATCCTGGGTTCAGACGCAGCCGGTCTGGGAGCCAGGTGCTCAAGGCCACTTGCCTCAGTGCTGGGAGCTGGCCTGTGTTGGTCTGCTTCCTTTTGCCTGGCAGCAATGACTTTCCAACTGCTGCCTGTCCCCTGTTCCCCGAGGACCCAGCAGCAGCTGGGTGACTTCCAGGGAGCCGTGGGCAGCTCCTCGCCCTGCCCTGCTTGTCGGCAGCTCGCTGGCTCTGCCCATTCCTGCCCTCTGCCATCGTTGTCAGGAGCGGGATGGGTCAGGACATCTCATCCGATCAGCGACCCTTTCTGGGCAGAGGGGTCTGGATAACAGCATTGGGCAGCAGCCACTGTAGAGCACCACAGTGAAGCTTTTCTGAGCCTCCTGGAGAGAGCTGCTTCTGGGGAGTCCTGACTGTCTTCATCCCACTGTCAGGTTTACATGTGGCCGTGGGGGGCATTTGCTTTCGTGGCCATGATGTGGCAGAGATGCTGTAGCTTGGGCCAGAGGCTGTAGCGTGGGCCAGCCCGCACTTGCAAGCCCACCTTGGTCTGCGCTGCCGGCTGCTTCTCCTGCTGCAGGTCATGCTGCGGGTGTCCACGTGGGGCTGAGAGGAGCCTTTGGTGAGCTCCTGCTGGACAAAATGTCTCAGGCCGGAGCCCTGGAGCCAGGCTGAGGTGCTCTCCTCGCTGGGGAAGGTTGGCAGTGCAAGCAGTGGGCAGCCCACAGGCTCAGCCCCACGTAAGCCCGCTCCTGCAGCCGCATCCTCTCTCCCACAGACAGGGGTGACGCCTGCCCGCAGCAGGCTTCCCGTGGGGCAGCGGAGGGCTGCGCTTGCCCCTTGGGGTGCAGGAGCTGGCAGTACACAACGAAAGGGCTGGCTGTGGGGGACAGTCTTCGGGTGGAGAGGCCTCTTTCTCCCCACGTGCAGAAAGGCTTCTCTCCCAAGCAGACCTGAGATGTCTTTTCCCTTTGTGTTAGTGCAAATGTTGGAGTCTCGTATGGAAGGACATCTTTTGGCTTGACACAAAGGCCACCCTGTTCCCCAGGGTGTTTTCGTCTGGAGCTGAGCTGTTGACTCCTCTTGGGTGCAGGATGCTGTCTGTGCAGGACAGGCGAGCAGCGCGGTGTGGCAGAGCTCTCTTGCCGCTGTGCCCCCAAGTGACGTGGCTGCCGCAGGGGCCAGGTTGGGTGGAAGTCTTCAGACTGAGAGGCTGTAGAAACGGGGGTGCAGAGTAAAACAGAGCTGAGCCAGGGGCTGCCCGTGCCCAGAAGCGATACATGTCCCTCACATCCCTGCTGTTGTCTGACCACGAAATGGCTGATGATGCTTTTGTTACCACCACCCCTCAGTGGTGACCTGCAGGTTTCGGGAAGCGCCCACTGTACATTCAGCACCGCACAGAAAGCAATTGGAAAAGACAACTTCACGGCGATCCCAGAAGGGACCAACGGCATAGAGGAACGAATGTCTGTCATCTGGGACAAGGCAGTGGTAAGAGTCACGCCAGGGAGAGGGCAGAGCGGGCAGGGTTGATGGGCACCTCAGACACCCCTGTTCTCGCCCCCGCAGAGCTGGGCACCCAGCTGTCTGTCTCCTCGCTGGCTTTGAGAGTCAAAACAAGCCAGAGCAGGAGAGGCAGCTGTTGCGGGTTCAGGGTGAACAGCCAGGAGCTGTGACTGTGCCCCCAGTTTTCGGTCTGTCTGGCGCCAATAGTAAGATCAGCCGCAGCGGTCTGGGCCTGGCCAGACAGTGGCTTGTGTGGGAATGAGTCTGGTGCTTCCTGGGGCTCTTACTCTCCCTTTCCCCAAAAGAGCACTTAGTTCTCTTTGTGTCTGAGCAGGCCACAGGAAAGATGGATGAAAACCAGTTTGTGGCTGTGACGAGCACTAATGCTGCAAAAATCTTCAACCTGTACCCACGGAAAGGGAGAATAGCAGTGGGCTCGGACAGCGATCTGGTTATATGGGATCCTGATGCAGTGAAGATCGTCACGGCAAAAACCCATCAATCCGTAAGCCCTCTGTTCGTCTGTGGGGATGCTGGAGGGTGGGGTGTGAGTAGCACTGTATAAAGACTACCTGGCTGCTGGTAGCTTGGCGCTGCCCTGCCGTGCTGGGCTCTGAGGAGGAGGGACTGAGTCCAGGCTCTGGGCGATGCCAGCTGTGACTGTGGGGTAGGATGTCTGTGAGCCCTGGGCTCTGCACGCGGGGCTTTTCTCACCCTGCTGTGTTGCTCTTCTTCTGAGCCTGGCCCACGCAGGTGTAAGGACACGCATTTCTCCTTATCTGGGTTCCTCTTCCAGGTACAATTTTTCTCCTGGCTTTGCCAGCGTGCTTTGTTCATGCCTTACCTCAAGCCTAGGTCCTGCCTTCCTCTGTTGTTGGAGTCCTTGCTCACACTGAGCTCCGAAGCAGCAGGTCCTGGTTCGTGTTGGGAGCTCTGGTGTGTTCTTAGTGTGATGGACTAGTGAGCTAAAGGAGGCCTCCGGGGCAGGCAAGGCTGTTACAGGTGTCCTTTCCCTGCACCGGTGACTTAAGCCGTGAGGTGTGGGGACTAAAGAGCCCTGAGCGTAGGCAGTGCTCATGTCCCTCCTGACCATCATCCCCTCGTTGCTGCAGGCAGCTGAATACAACATCTTTGAAGGGATGGAGCTACGTGGGGCCCCGCTGGTTGTCATATGCCAGGGGAAGATCATGCTGGAGGATGGCAACCTGCATGTGACCCAGGGGACTGGACGCTTCCTGCCCAGCAGTCCTTTCCCTGACTATGTCTACAAGCGCATCAAAGCCAGGAGGAAGGTGAGGAGACAGGGATGCCAGGAGAAAGACTTGGGACACCGTTAGCCCAAATTGCCCTTTTCCCTAATAACTGATTAGTTTTCCTCTGCTGTTCTCACTGGACCCTGGAAACAGTGCTGCAAACGGGTGTATTTTGAACCTACAGTTGGGATAGTTAAGGCTTGGGTAGAGAGCTTCGACGTTGGTGTGGATGGTGTGCCACCACTGGAGGCAGATGCTCGGCTGGGTCACAGTGGGTGATGCCTGCCCTTGTTGCTGTCCTGCTGCAGCAGGAGTCTGGAGGGAAGCGCTGAGTTAAAAACAGACTGGGCAAAATGGCCTTCTCCTTCCCCATCCATGCAGCGTAAACCCGTGCTGAGGGATTGCCTGCACTGGGCTCTGCGCTCTTTGCAGGGTGGGAGTGAAGGGTGGGCGGCGGGGCTGTGCCAGACCTCAGCACTGCAGGGAGGACGGAGGGGCACAGGGCTGGCAGCGTGAAGTGCCTCTGCAGTGGGACTGGGGAGCCAAGGATCGCTGGAGCAGGATGCTGCCATGGCAGGATGCTCCCTGGGAGCAGAGAAGTGTCACTGTCCTCTTCTCTCCGGTGACAGATGGCAGAGATGCATGCTGTGCCCCGGGGCATGTATGACGGACCTGTGTTTGACCTGACCACCACCCCCAAGGGGGGCACCCCTGCGGGGTCAACCAGGGGGTCCCCCACACGGCAGACACCCCCCGTCAGGAACCTCCATCAGTCTGGATTCAGCCTGTCAGGTGAACACATGCGGCGGCTGGGCTGGGAGAGCGTAGAGCCACCGGCCACACTGTCCCAGCCCCTGTCCTGGGCCGGGGGGCAGATGGGAGGTGGTGTGGGGCAGGCTGAGCACAAGAGTGGAGCATGGCAGGGGGAAACCCTGTGTGTCCCTTAAAGGACATGGCCGGAGCTGGCCCTCCACCCCGCTGCACCTTGCAGTGGAAACAAGGCAGACTGTGGCCACGGAGATGCCAGCACAGCATCAGACCCTGCTCTTGCTGCGTGGGTCTGTTCACGGAGGAGTGTTTACAGAGATGTTCAAACCACTGCCGCTCTCAGGGTCATTGCTGGAGCTGGAGAGGAAGCAGGTTGCTGTAGACAGCCTCGGGAGAGGCGAGACCCCAGGCTGCCTGACTGCTCAGTCCTGTGAAGAAAATGCTCTTAACTTCGCTTTCCCCCTTCTCTTTGTGCTTTCTTGTCCTCTCCCAGGTACCCAGATTGATGAAGGCGTTCGCTCAGCGAGCAAGCGCATCGTCGCGCCCCCGGGAGGCCGCTCCAACATAACCTCTCTGAGTTAAATGTCCCTGCCGAGAAGGAAACAAAATCCCTGTTCAAGCGAAGGAAGAAAAATGGTACATTGGTGTTAAAGAAGGAAAAGCAAATAAACCTGTTCTGAAGAATCAATAAGCCTCAAGCCTTATGTTTCACAAACGCTACTTGCTACCTAGCTTTAAAGATATTGCTTCATTTTGTTTTATGCATAGCCTTAAAATTCTGTTGTTGTTGTCGTGGGTTCGGTCGGGTTGTGTTTTTACTCTTCCTTTCTGTATGCATGCCGCTCAGACAGGTCGCTCGGTTCAGTGTGTTATTCGTGTTGAACGTGTGTGGGATGCCGTGGTGTGGGACAGCAGGAGCAACCCGGTGTGGGCGAACTGGCCAGGCAGGCGAAGTGGCGGGGGCCGGCTGGAGGTGCGGTGTGGGACGGGGAGGGCACGTTCACAGGAGCTGGTAGGGGCAGGTGGGTCTGTGTCGTGTTCATGTCCTTCACCTCCACCCAGCGCTCATCAGCGTTTCACCACGAGGCCCATGGGGGAGCCCAAATCATCTCTGTAACAGCTGTCACAGCACCTCGTGTAAGGAGTTTTACTACTTTGTACACTTTATTAAAAAAAAAGTTGTTCCTTCAAACAACTCGTGTTGCTGGTTGGCTTTTTTTTTCCTCAGGCTGCTGCTGCTGGGCAGGGGTGGTGTGAGGCTGTGCCGCACGGGCGAGCTGGGCAGCAGGGCTCCAGGAGGGCTCTGGGCTGTGTTTGAGCTGGAGGGGCTACAGTGCAGGGACAGGCTGTCAGATGGCAACGGTGCGGTGCTCGCCGCTGTAGGCGTCAGGGTGTTGGTGTTGCTTCTCGGGCAAAAGCAAAGGTATCAGCAAAACAGCGTGTTGCAAGTGTTTGTAAAAGCCTGTTCAGTTTGTCCGTCCGGTCTCTGGCTGCAACCTGACCTGGCCATCGCAGGCTGTTAATGCCTGGCAAGAGCTGCGCCTGTCATCTGTGTGGTGACAGAGACCAGCTCCGCACGGCACGGCCTGGGCATGGCATTCGGGTCTTCCCAGCAGGGGCTGGCTTGGAGGCTGTTTTCTGTGGGCACCTGTGAGTTAATGCTCCCCTTCTATCAAGCGGTGTTTATCCAACCGAGGGTCACAGCCTTCTAAAGCTTGCAAAGCATGCAAAAAAAAACCTTGATTGTTTTTTAAATGTTACAAAAAATAAGTGTCAATTTAGGCTGTGCTAAATAAATACACTCTTTTTTTTTCCTTCCTTAAGTATTTGACCTTGAAATATTTATTTTTACATTGAGACAGGACAAGTTGTCCATGCAGCAGTCCTTAAGGGGCCATGCCAGAATAGTTGTGCCAGGGGTGGGGAAGGCTGTTCATACTTGGAAGTTTTGTGCAGTTCTGCTATCAAGTAATTAAAGATTTTTCCCTGTTGCCTGGTAGTGATTAAGCTGAGACTGTGCCTCTGTTTACAGAGGAAGAGGGGAAAGAAGGCATGATTTTAGAAGTCTTTGGGGAATTTTTAAAGATGCGATGTTCTTACCATTTAAGTTCTCGAGTGGGTTTTTTTTTGGTCAGCCAGTACAACGGTATTTATGCAGCAACAGATTTTTTCCCCAGCGAGGAGCAGGGCTAGTTTCCTTGTCTGGGGCCCCAGACAAACACATTTATGGTGTATGAACCTCTCCACTACCCGCACCAGAGTGAGGCGATTGTAGCTGTGCGCTGAGTGGGGGACAGGTATGACTGTTGGCACACTCCCTCTCGACCGCGCTTGGCCCCAGATCCCCCGAGAGCCGCTGTAGGACTGGGCAAAGAACAGAGGATCAATGGAAAACTGGTGGAGAGCTGCAGGTGCTCTGGCTAACCTCCCTGGGAATGACAAGTCTGAAGGCAGAGAGACACGGAGACCCCCTATCTTATTGCTAGAAAGCAGGGATGGCTGGGGAAGGGGAGAGCAAGAACACAGCGATACTAATTTGGGTGTGCTGTGACATAGCAGGAAAAGGTGGCTTTCCCAGTGCAATGAGGACTCCGATAACCACTTACTGCTGAACTAATTCCACTCCAGCTTTGCAGCTCCCTGGACAGAAAAGGGTCATGCCTTCCCGGTTGGTTGTTTCCACGCTAGCAGCATGCAGCGATGCTGCTGCCCCCAGCCCTGCGCGCACACACTGTGCTGCAACTGTGCCAAGAGCCTGACCTGAGCAAATAAAACCAGGCTACCAGGCACAGCGTGTGGGAGAAGGTGGTGCATCAGTCCACGCGCCTGCGGGGCACTTGCCAGCTGCGCAGAGGAAACCAGGGCATGCTGCGCAGCGAGTGCTGCAGCCCTCAGTCCCTGCAGCCTTCACCCAGAACCGGCTTCCCCTTACCCTGGCACCTTCATGTGATGGCAGCAAAGAAACTGCTATCTAAACTATCATCTAAAAACGGGGAGCTGCTTATCTTTATTGTACAGAGGTGAAGGTACCTACTGCCATGGCACCCTGTCAGGAAAAGGATGCGCAGTGCAAGTCAGAACAGCCCCCTTTGCATCCAGGGCGGTGCTTGCATTGCTCTGCCAGCATCCTCCCTGCACCCTACCTGTTAACAAAGATACCAGGACCTACAACCACATTTGGTGCCACTCATCTCTCTCAGAAATCAGTGCAAAGAAAAAGCCAGACGCAGTGAAAGCAGTGCAGAAGCTGTCCCGTGGGGGTTGGAACCAGCAGGGTGGAGGCACAGAAGCAAACACCAGAGCTCTGTTAGCACAGAAGGAGCGGAGCGGCGGCTTCCCCAGCATCGCCCACCGCAAACCAGAGGTGGTGGGAGAGGGCCTAGATGGGACCCTGTACAGACCCATCCTGACCATGCTGGACTGCCCTGCTTGGCCTTTCTGCAGCACAGATGTTCTCTGCTGCATCCACCAAGAGAACGGCCAGCACAGTGGGGAGACCCGGCCATCTAACACATCTACAGAGCAGACGCTGGTGGGACACCCCACCACCACCATTGTAGGAGGGACCAGAAAGTGGAAGACACCTAACTGAAGCTTATTTTTAGGTGTGAACTATGACTGAGCTGCTCAGTGCTGGGATGACCGCTACATGCTACTGCAGGGGCGGAACAGGCAGACAGGTCGGTTGCTCGGACGGCGATCCCCTGCCTTGGATTCAGGCATGCTTGGGGGGAACGAGATGCTCCTCTCCCAGCAGTCACAGGGATGGCCGCTTGCCTGTGCACGTCTGTAAACCACACGTTTCCCAAAGCAAACCAGTCAGCCATCACCAGACCAATGAGAGAGGGATTATTCATGTGTCGGTCCATCAGAAGCAGCTGTGAAGACCACTGGGAAGTCTCCTGCACATAATCTGTGTCAGAAATGGACCGAATCCACAGCTCCATAGGCAGAAGGTGTCTGAAAGTCTTCAGCCAGTGGAAAAGCAGATTTAAGCGGAGAGCCCAGTAAACTCCTAGTGGGCTCTAGGCAGGAGCCCATTCTGCCTTGCTACACAAGTGATCTCAGAAGTAACATTGACTTTTGATCATCTGGGAAGGAGCCTTTCATTTGCTGTTGGTTTTATTCAGATTTTTTTTGAGTTGATCAGATTTAGCCGGAGAGAAAGACAGGAAGGCACAGGGGATACAAAGAACACCTTTGGGTAAATGGGAGGCAAGTGGTTCATCATGCATTCATTATATTGCTGAGAATAGGAAAAATGTCAAATAAGGAGGTGAAACCTCAGGTCTGCCAAAGCATTTAAATAATAGCATCATTCCCAGCATTACTGTAATAGAAATGCTTTGGCCAATCTGTCTAGGCAAAGACCGCACCAGGAGTAGAGCTGTTCTTGCAAACGGTAGCTGCTTAAATCAAGTGTGATTTCAATGGTAGAGAGATTAAAAATACACATTCAAATTTACCTCTGGTGTTGGAAGCCAAACCCCCATCAGATTCAGTGAGTTGCAGCAGTTTAATATGATGGTGAGTGGGTTTTTCAGGGTGGCCTGGAAAAGCATCTGGATGCCGGTTATTCGCCAGTGCCTGGTTGTTACCTCTTCATTTCCACATCTGTCTGCATGCTCTGACCACCCACCAGCCAGCCCCGCTCTGCGAGAAACGAGTACAGGAACCAGCACGGAGAAAGGAGGAAACCTTCGCTGCCTCCTCCCAGCTAAGGAAGGAGACCATCGCCACTTCCAACCCCCCGCGCCCACACTCATGGGATGTTCGCAGGAGACATCTGTAAGCAAAGGCCACCTTTGTCTCTACGCGCCGGTGGAGACCCCGCAGCTGAGAGCCGCCTCTTCCAGCTGGAGCCATCAGCTGTGAGCCCACGTGGGAGTCCCGACCTCCACGGAGCCTGGACCCACAGTGCTGCCGCGGACCCACCACCAAGGCTGATGCTAGCGATGACACCTCTACAAACGATGCCCGCTCACGGTTACGCTGCTGGCAGTCGCCTGGCAGGCAGCACCAAGGGCTGTGATGCTGGCTAGCCAAGCCGAAAGGCTCAACACTGAATGTCTCATCCTTTTTCACACGGTCACACTGCTGCCACCAAGAAAGGCAAAATAATAGGATCTAACTGACTGGGGCAAATTGCGGAGGCAGCACCCACAGCCTCTCCCCCCATGCCCAGGATCTGCCGGCTCTGGGGTGGAAGGCAGAGGGAGCGGGTGTCCCAGCTCCCGCCCGGCCGCCCTGCCCTGGGCTGTCAGCAGTGTCCCAGCAGCAGCGGACGAGTCCGATGGCCGAGCGTCGTGAAGGGGTGTGGGTGGGTGTGCACTGGCCCCACGAGGAAAGCTCCAGCAGGGGCTGTGCTGCTCTCAGAGGTTGTTGTTCTGGTTGTCCTCCTTGTACGCGCCTCTGCTTTTTGCCAGAGTTATGGTCTGGATGTCGTTGCGGTGGTGTCTCACCCTTACGGAGAGAAAGGGACGGCTGAGCTGTGGGGGAAAGCCCAGGCAGTGCCAAGGCCCGCACAGTGATGTGGCCACCCGGGAGCATCCCGTTCCCTGGCACGAGCCACCACTTGCCCCGCAAGCAGCTGTGCTGAGCCCCCGCAGCGCCGAGCCCCCGCAGCGCCGAGCCCCCGCAGCACCGAGCCCCTGCAGCGCCGAGCCCCCGCAGCGCCGAGCCCCCGCAGCACCGAGCCCCCGCAGCGCCGAGCCCCCGCAGCATCGAGCCCCCGCAGCGCCGAGCCCCTGCAGCGCCGAGCCCCCGCAGCACCGAGCCCCCGCAGCACCGAGCCCCCGCAGCACCGAGCCCCCGCAGCATCGAGCCCCCACACCGCCGAGCCCCCGCAGCGCCGAGCCCCCGCAGTAACAGTCTGCCGGCACAAACGAGGCAATTAATGCAGTTCGTGGCTGTGGGCCCAGCCCTCCACCTCAAGAAGAGAGATGCCACGTCAGTCCCCGGCAGATGACAGATCAACCAGCATTCACCAGTACCTGCTCTCCTCAACTGCCTCGTTAGTAAGCTCCTAAACCCCCATTTGCAGCGTTTGCCAAGATGGCCCAAACCCAAGTCTGTCAAAGGCTTTGACAAGGGCCAGAGTCTCTGATGCTGCCCCTGTATCGGTACTTACTTTTCTCTGTTGAAAACAATGAAGTCCCTCTGGAGCATCTCTAGGTGCTTTTGAAGATGGCAGGGCTTTCACATTCGAATAGAAAAATAAAGAGATGGGGAATAAATTCACAGTTGACACAGAAAGACATTACAAGGACAATTTCAAGGAGATCTAGAGATATCTTTAGGTATAGAGCATCTTTAGCACCGCAGTGGGGAGAATGGCATTAAGACTCCCCTCTCACACAAAACCAGTGCGTATACGTGCTGCCTTCCACCAAAGGGAAGATGTGGAAGAGTCTTGGGAATAAAATTGGTCACAAGTGAAAGTTTGCTGTGGTCTTGCTAGATGGCAATCAGCCTTCTTGGAAAATGAGAGAATTCCTTGACCACATGCTTGTACCTGCTTGCTCTCACCTGGGAGGAATTGCTTTTGCTGGTGTCCTTCTCCTTCTTAGCCAAGCGTTTTTTTTTCTTGTGAAGGGGTTTGGATTCTAGGATCATTTCTTCCAGTTCAAAGGTTGGGTCACAGTTCAGTCTGCCTTTCTGGAGAGGAGAGAGAGGTGGCCTTAAGTGATCAGAGCCTGTCTTGAAGAGTCTCCCATAAATTTGACTGCATCTGGGAGCTGAATTTTGTAAAAAATAAACTAATGACAACTGCACACACAGCCAGAACACCTGCTGTACTTCTTATATATTTTATCAGTTCCCTCAGCCAGGGGACATTGTCAAGATGTGGCAACTGCTCTTTTTGTGCTCACTGCTTCTACTCAGCCCTTTGGCTGCTTCGAAGTGACAAGTGATGGTGAGGACTTGTGTCTTGGCTGGGCTGTGCCTCTGCTGGGAGGAGCACAGCAGCCTGCAAAACTGGTTTTAAAGCAATACGCGTACACCCACCACAGAGAAAACCACCAACAGAGGGGGAAAATACATACAATTAGCAAATATTCATCATTTAGCCTAACTTTTGTTTGGCTGAAAAACAGAGTAACACTGCACACAACAGTCCTTGGATTATTTTCCGTAAGGGTTATATTACTTCTGTGCTGCTTTAATCCAATTAAAAAAGGATCAGAAACGCTAATCTACCGTATTTGTTATTTTGCTATGAACAATGGGCTTGTTAGGGACAGGAAGAAACAATTATAAAATGGCAGGTGATCTCCAGGCTGCTAATGAGCCCATGTCTGTTCATTGGTTTTTTGCATTTGAAGAGCTGGTCCTAAGCAGGGCTGCTAAGGAAGGGGGGTCGGCGCAGGACGGCTCACAGGCACTGCCAGATGTGTTTCATCTAGCATGCCGCGGACCGTCCGGAGCGGGTAAGACCAGTTCTGCATCCAGAAATGCTGGGAATATTATAATCAGAGCAGATCAATTTTGGGGCACCCACGCTTTGTAGTCATCCCCCATTACTCTTTATTACACCCACAGGAAAGTGAAAATTTTGCCCTTGCCTCTCTTTTCCCCTGTACCTTACGACATCTGATGCTCTTGTGGAAATTTGTTAGAACTTCCCATGAGCCGGTGCCAGGCGCGAGGGCAGGCTGCAGCGACTAATGCTTGGGCACACTGAGAACCTTTTAAATTAAAATTGCCTTACTGTGGGAATGAATTCTGGCATTATCCTTTTCTGGAGAACAGCATCCCAGTTCACATCCGACAGATACGGAAAGTCCTGGATATCTTTCAGCTGAGAAAAACGCTTCTCGGGGTTCGGCTCGAGCAACTGCAGCCAGAGTTAAATGGAAAAGGTGAGAAAGTGAGACCCTGAGATGCGAAATCAGAGATTGGGTACCTACAGACGTGCCTGTGGCAGAGTTACACCAGGTAACAGCCGGGGCAGGGGAACGACCGTCAGACTTTTGAGTGTGCATCTGTCAGTAGCTCTTTTTGAGAAGGAGCTGGTTTTGCCCCCAGCGAGCGGGACTGTCAGAGGGAGCCGGGGAATCGCCGAGGGCTGCGGTGACGGCGCGCAGTTACAGGGGCCCTGGGGACGGAGCTCCGGGACAGCTTTGCCTGTCATTGCTAAGTGCGAGGCCGAGGCGGGTTTCCAGTTTGGGCTGGACCGCAGGG
The DNA here is from genome assembly GCF_964195595.1 of Calonectris borealis. Lineage (NCBI taxonomy): Eukaryota > Metazoa > Chordata > Aves > Procellariiformes > Procellariidae > Calonectris > Calonectris borealis. The sequence goes on from NC_134326.1 coordinate 16,966,092, forward strand.
TCGGCCGTGCCTCACCCTGTGACAAGGAGCAGGTGCTGGGGACCCCGCGGCCTCTGCCTCCGTCACTGGGGCTCAGGGAGGTGCCCTGGGGACACCAGCCGCCATCCGCCGTCCCCGCGGGTCGGACACTCCGCTGCACGGGGCTCGGGACACGCAGCGCCGGTGACACTGCATGAACGCCGGCACCTCCAGCGGGTGCCTCTCTTCTGTTGCGCTGGCTCAGCCTATGCCGGGGGCTCACAATCTTTAACTCTATTCTCATTTTTATGAACAACTTTTATCCCCGTGTTAGGAGCAGGCAATGAGGCGGCAGGGACATTAAACAATTTGTCCAAGGTTAAAAATAACCATTTGTTTCAGAATGGGGAGTTAAACTCATGCCTTTGTGTTCCCAATTTAATACCATATCAGTAAAACGTCCCCTGTTTTCTCACTGTAAGAATGGAAAATTCGTAAGTATAATTCCAGTGTGAAACAATGGATTCGCACTGCTTATTTTCAGCATTTCTTTAACTTTGCTGTAGGAATTACTTGTATGGAAGGAAATGACTGAGGTTTGTCTCTGAAGTTCAAGGATTCACCATTGCATAAACTCCTGATAATCTAGCAGGAACACCAGACGATCCAAACCCTCTGGAAAGGGGTGGATAAGGTCTCGTGCGGGCGTGCAGCTGGGTGCGGGCAGCGAGGGCTGTGCAGAGTGTGCGGTACACAGAGACATCCCTCACGATTCATCTCCTTCTGCGGAGCTCTGTGCTCCCGTCCTAACGTGAGTGGTGCGGCTCTGCCATGAATGATAATTTGCTTTGAACATTAATAAATATAAAAATTCACAGGAGATGTTTGAGCCAGGACAGAACCACAGTTGGCCTCATATATAATACATCTGGCTGTTAAACCAGATGCAAAGGGGCACTTGGAAATTAAATAGTTGTGACATTGTATTATTTATTCATGAGGGAGCCTATATGGCTTGAGGCATGTTGTGGTCCAGGGAAAAACTTCCAACATAACAACACAGAGGACAGCTGCAGTAAATATCCCTATATTACTGTTAGGCTTAATTAAATATTAGCTCAATTTAATTTTAAGCAAATGGAGACATTCTTCCATTTTCTTCTTGGAAAATACACCATGATTCTGCCTCAGCAAAGAATTGATGTCTCATTTTCATTAAACAGTTTGAGAGTATTTCATTAGGGATGACAAAATACTGCTACATGCTAAAAAAAAAATAGATGAAAGCTACATTAAGTACTACTTTATTGGCTACACTTATTTGAAAATCAGAAAACTATTTACATACTTTCCAAAATTTGCAGCTAGTGCTGCTTTGCAGGTTTCAGTATTTCAGCTTTGCTGCCACTGTATGCAAACAGTGTCTGACACTGCCAAGCAATAGTTTGTTTATTGAAGATATGGCTTCACATCAAACATGATTTCAGCTTCAAAATGATTCCAGTAATGATTTTGAAGCAATTTTGATAACAGCTTTATTAAAAAAATAATTACAGTGGTGCATAAACCACATGGCATCAAAGGATTTTAATAGTATCAGCACTTCTTGCAGATCTTTTCACTATTGGGAAAAATGTTTTTTAAAAATAAAAAAAAATCATGCCCTTTTTTTGCCAAATGCATTGACACATATATTAATATCTACTTCTAAGTTACGTCATTCCAGAGAGACAAAGTTATAGGAGAAACTCTGGAAGCAAAAAGTGTCCTTAGAAGAGATGCGTTAGCAGCAGCTGCGCTCGCCAGCACAAACTTCACCCCCATCAGCCCAAGACACAGCACTGCTAGCTGTTTATTACGTTAGTGCAGCTACAACATTTAAAGCTGGATATTTATCATACGGTACCATCTGAAGGTCACTAACGCTGGGTCGGGATACAATTTTCAATGAATCCCCAGAATTTACTGCAAAGGCCACAAAGCACGATGGAAGGACTCGGCAGGCGCCCAGATACCATACCTCCCAGCCCCTAAGCCATCCGCTTCCACAGCTGCCCTCACCTTTTTGATTAGCGACACCATGTCTGTGGACCAAGCAGCAGGGTACATCACTGTAGCCGTCTTGAACACGTGAGCGATTTCATTTGTGGAAGTGTTGGAACGAATATGATACGGCCTCTGTGAAAAATGCCACAAGGAAAGCATTTTAATTTATCTATTTTTTCAGACTCCTTGGGAAATCTTTTTAGAGCAAAGAAGCGCCAAACAAAGTCTCTTTGTACGCTCCCCAAGCCTCCCGTTGAAAGTCTGTGTGATCGTAGCTCAGTTGAAATAAGCAAAATAATAATGTCAGCAAGAACAATGATAATAACTAGGTATTTAAACAGCATGACAGATAGGAGGCAAAACCCAGAAGTTAGAGTCATTAGCCAGCTTGTGTTTGCTTGGCCTTTTCAATATTCGTATCTTCAAGGGCTAGCAAAAAGGATTTTTGATACCATTTGGATACACCATTATATATGGTGCTATGGTTAGAGCATTCCCAATATTCCCTGTAAAATGTGCCGCTGTTCGCAGTTCTTCACTCATGTTGGCGATGACACAAATAAAAAGGAGCAGGATTTCTCCCACCTATCAAATCAGCTGAAAAAATAATGCCCCAGGAAGGGTTACAAGTCCCGGGTGCGACACCAGGCTGCAGGATGACCCGTCCCTTCTGCCCCGTCACCAGTGTCACGGCAAACGGGCGGCTGAGCCGTCCCTGCGGAGCCAGCAGAGCACCGGGGAGCTCAGTCTAAAATGACGGGCAATGTACAGCCCCTGTTACCGTGCAGTAAAGTCACCTCCACGGTTAACTCCCAACTACAACAGTACTACTGCCGTACTTCGAAAGTGAATTTGCGACGGTAGAGTGTTTCCATTTTGAAAGATTTTTGATTCCCAGATTTTTACAGTATTTCGGGGGAGTGAGGGTGTTAAAAGTACATTTAAAAAATAGTACCTATACATTGTGAGATCAAAGCAGGTGCATTGTGCTTAACATGTACCGACACTAGATGGACCTCAAGGTCTCCCTTCACTTCCCCCGTGCGGTAACCACCACTGGTGCCACCATCTTAATCACGGCTGTGCCATCAAGTTTGAACACCTAAGAGCATTTCTGCTCCCATCTTTGGAAATAGTGCCATGAAGTCAAAAGTCAATCCGATGACCAGTCCTGCAATTCATTTAATATTACAAATGGACAATTCAAATATTATATTAATATGTTTACAGGGGGCACATGGCTTCAGTTACCTAACAGGTCAGACAACCGTGACCCCTTATGTGTACTAATTTGATCACTCAGAATTTGAAATACTCAAATTCATTTGAAAATCTGTTCTTTAAAATGTATTAATCAAAATATTTTTTGAGGCATTCTGCAAAGATTGATGATAGAGTTTCTTAAAAACGTGGTTGGCATACTCGTACTGAAAGAAGTTTCCTAGCCTCACAAGATTTGAAACAACCTTTTGCTTAGAAGAATGTAATTTAAATAATTTTGTCCCACATTTTTTACAGAACATTTCCAAAACATTAATCTAATCGTCTGTCTACAAGGCCCCCAACCTTACCTGAGTTAGCAGCAGAACACTGACATTACAGGCAGGGATTCTGCTTTATTAATAATTTACACATTGAGGTTCGCTTTTGCTCAAACTGCTCAGTCTTATTATAACAGCAACAAGAGTTTTTTTCAAGTTTTCTTTTTTTCCTTGCAGGATGGGAGCTCAAAGCAAATTATATTGCAGCCCAAACTTCAGGAGTTGTCACTCGTTTGCGTTGCCTAGCTTATGTCGACCCAGAGGCTGCCGGGCACCGCCGGGAACTGTCACGATCCCGTATTGCGACAGTTTCTCTGAGCTCTTAGCTGTGATCACAAGAACCCTCGTGAAGGTGTGGTTTCTGCTTCCTACGCTGTAATAACCCTAGAATTTGGCTCGGCCCTTTCATCCCTTTTAAAAAGCATTAACCTTTCCACAGAGTGTTTAAGGAAAGATATGGACGGACGGGGACAGGAGCCGCGCGCACAGTACCCGGGTCCTGAGCAGCTCGTAGGCAGTGATTCCCAACGACCACCAGTCCACAGCGAAGGAATAGCTGGTGGGTTTTGTGGAGTTAAACATTTCAGGTGCTGCAAAATACAGAAAAAGGAAAGTTTGCCTTGCTGCAATCTCGAGTGGAAATCGGCAACACAGAATGCTTGATCCATGCCACAGAGAGCATCCCTGCTATTCTGCCCAGGACACAAATGAGCATACGACCCATTACCATGCCTTTGATAATTTCTGCTTTTTTCTTCAAAACAATGGCCTATGGCTGGTAGATTGGTCCTTTACCGAAACATCGCTGAGGTGGACATGAATTAGAACGCATGGCTTTCCTTGCAGCAACTGATTTTTTGGTCTTTATCAGGTTCCTCGACTGCTGTCTCAGCCTTGCAACGCAGAAGAATCCCACACCGAGGAGCCTCGGCGTGGAGGGAAACGCAAACACCCGTGTGTGCAAACCACCCTGATCTCCCACCCTGAGACGCGCGGTGCAGCCCGCTGCTGCTGCTCCCTGCAGCTGCACAGCAGGACCCGCCGACCTCGCGTCCTGCTCGGCGCTGAGCGTTTTCTCTGAGCCAGACCTGACCCAGTTCCCGGCACGCCAGCTTAGCCCAGATATTTGCCTGCCCTGGGAACGGACGCACCTTGAAACCTTGACCTTGCTGACTAACTACGTGTGCAATGTATGAAACATTTCCTACTGTGTTAAACCCCAAACAAGCGTTTCAGCTCCTCTGTGCCTTGCTTTCCCCACCGGTGAAATGGGACTGTTAATAATTTCTACTTCAGTGGACTGTTACAAAACTTAATTGACTAATGTGTGTAAATGATGGGATGGCCTTGAGGAACCGGTGTGCTATCACCTTTGTAAGGGAATGTTTAATGTTCGATAAACACAATCCGATTCATTTGGATTACAGAATGCTTTATATCATCACTAAGAGATTCACCAGACCAAATTAATTTCCTAGCTTGTACAAAGCACTAAAAGTCCAACCGTCCTAGCGCTGAGCCCTTCCTGCGCTGCTGTGCTCCCGCTCCTGGGGCACCCGAGAGCCCCACGGTCCCCTCCGCGTGGGTCTCTCAGTGCTTCTCTGCCCACAAAGCCCGAAAAGAATAAACTCCTCTTGCTGACACAGGACTTGCCCGTTATGCCACAGTAAATGCGCTTGGGAGTAAGGACTAACCCTAATTCACTGAATCTAGACATAAAATTGGCCTGACTAGCGCCTCACCTCCCCCAGAAAGCCTCTCTGCCCTCAGCTAGTGCTCAGTAGATCTTCACGTTGGAAAGCTGTTCCCGTCCCACTCATATCTCTTTGTTCATATTTAAAGTACTTCAATCTGGCAGAGCCTAAATACAGCCTCACACAGTGAATGAAAGCAGCTCTTTAGAAACATTAATATGCAGCGTAAACGGAGACATAGTGCCAGCTGCACCCTTGGCAGGGAAAAGCAAATTTTAACTGAACGAAGCCTGAGAGCCACAGCTTTTTAGGAGGAGGTTACCAGGCTAATAGGAAGTGGGCGGAGGCACAGACTGAAATGCTCTTTCTTAGTAAATAAATTTCCCTTTTGAGATTAAGGAAAAAAAATACTGTAGGATGTTTGTGTGAACTGGGAGGCAAGAATTGCTGTAAAAAAAATGCTTTCTTTTTGTGCATTTTCCTTTTTAAAAGGATTGCACTGGTGGTGCAAAGGTGAAAGGTTAATTTGGTCATCTTGATAAAAAGGAGGTTCCCAGGGGATTGCCCTAAGGGATTTGGCTATACAACAGCTGTAGAGAGGCTGCATTATTTAGGTCTGAGAGACAGTGTTACTGTATATGAAAGTACGTATTTTGTGTGGGAGGGGTTGTGTTAGCTGTATAGAAATGCTTTTGAGTGGTTTTGCTTCCCTTAGGAAAGTTGAATTTAGGGTTACAAAGACTTTTCTATGTAATGTTTGCACAGGAGTTCTTTTAGCATTAGCTCAGGATATTTCTCTCTGGTTCATTACCTGCATGCTCTGGCCCCAATTCCTCCCAGGTATGTCAATATTATTTTGCTTTATGTTTATTAACTGTGCTTGTGTGATAAGTATCAAGCGGGTCTCTTGCTGTCTGAAAAGTCAGCTGCTTCACTGATTTGACCAGTAAGTGAACATAAGTAAGTTTTCTGTGCTCCCCTTATAAAAGAAAAAGAAGCAAACTTTTTTTTTGAGTAGCAGGGAAATGAGGTCTGCATAGGGAGCAATCACCGTGTGTCTTCCTTCATGCATGTGTGTTAATTTGCTCGTGAAAACTACTTCTCTAGCTGACCCAAGGCTGTTGTGGAGTGATCCACTCGCTCCAGAGCCACTTTGCTCTGGGAGAACATCCCCCCATGCTCTTCTACAGCTGCCTGACAAGTTTTCTTGCCTGGGACTAGTCACATGCCATTGCCTGGAGATAAAAAAGCTTCCTAAAAACTACTCTTTTTGTGGACTGAAGAAAGAAGGGGAAGGGGATGGTATGTAACCGTAGCAATCAGCCCAGCTACTCAGCTCCGTGGGCACCTGGAGGCTGGTACCCCACTTCCATAGAACCAGCACTGTGCTCTGTACACCGCGGGCAGGTCAGCGTGCAAACGTGCTGAGCGCTGGGGAACCGACTCAACAGCCCTCCAGAGCCTGGCCGTGGCCTTCCCTTCTGTACACCTCCCTTTCCAGGGCTGCACGTGGCTGATTTTCACTTGTTGGCAGAAATAACCACATCTACTGCTACCGGCAACATAGGTACAATAGGAGGGGCTTTCAGAAAGACTAAAAAAATAGCATTTATCTTCCAATTCTGGCAGCCACTTCTGCACCAGCTGTGCCTCCCTTTCCTACGGGCAATGCGCATCCGTCACCGCTGTGCTCTGCAGACCCCAGTTACAATTGCCCTCCCGTCCTGCTGTTTGAAGATGGGATGCTGTCCTCAGCGGTAGAGATCAGGGCTAAAGCCTCACTCCCCTCTTTCTGATGCAGAAAGGCATCAGCACGGCAATGCTCTCGACTGTCTCAGTCTGACACCACAATATGGGCTCTTCCCTACTGTGCCGAGTGGATGCTGCAGCCCAGGAAAACAGCAAGTCTTAAGTCCACTCACTTGGCCTAAACACAGAGTAATGCTAATTTTTAAAGCAGCCAGTTTATATAAAAATTCAAATTCTGAGCTACTGATGCAGCAGTGTAAGACTTGTGCTAATGTACTGGGAGACCAACTACAAGCCTTTGTGCTTCGCTTTCCTCCTCAAGGGTAGCAAGAGCATTTCATCATTGTTACATGCCTTGACTGCTGCTTGTGAAATGCTCTGAGATCTCAGGAGTGCAACCATCGTATTTTATAATCAAAACCATGCTGTACAGTATGCCGTAACGGCACTAAAATCTGTGTTCGCAGTACGGTTGCTTTGGTCTGTTGAGTGAAATCAGTAGACGGACGCACATTTTCCAGCCGCATCAGGGTGTTACTGGGGAGGGACTCCCGCCACGCTCCCCTGCAGCAGCACCTCTTGAGGTTGTTCCTCGTTTCAAACAAATGCATGTGTTTTGTTACATACCAGGAAGAAAAGAGTTCAAACTCTCATCAGAAAAGACTTCATCTGGATCCCACCACTGCTGTCAAATCAAGCCCATAAAATGGCAATTCAAGAATACGTAATCGTCAGGTTCTTACCCATATACGGCTTTGTGCCAGCAATGGTGGTGACTTGTATTTCTTTAGTCAGCATCGTGGCAATATTGAAATCGGTGATGTGCACGTGTCCTGAAAGACAGAGGTTAATGTGTAACTTGATTTGCTTTAATTTCACATGAGAAACAGCTTTGAATCAGAAATTTAAAGTAAAATACTCTATGGAAAGGAGTTTTCCAGGAAAAAAATATTCTAGTGGGAGAACTGGTAGAAAATATTTCAGCTTGCAGGCTGCTTACAGATGTATCTTGTTACATCAATTATTTACCCTTTAGGGAGCAAAAAAATTGAGTTCTCCAAGAAGTCATTTAATGATGATTGGTTTGAGTCTTTCTAAATTTGGGGGGAAAGAGAGCTGAACTTCTCTCACACAAAAAATTCCACTATGTTCAAAAAAAAAAAAAAATCCTTGATATTTTTGGCTTTCTAGCTGCTTGCCCTTTGGTGTTCCCAGGTACTAAGCACTCTTTCCATTCTCCTCTTTAGAGGATGTCTCTAGAATGGAACAAAATACCTTTGACAGCAAGCAGAAGAGCCTTGTGCCAGGTATTCAAACATCATGAGAACCCCGAGTGGGGTAGGAATGGTTTCTGCTATCACTGCTACAATATGCACAACTGCTGCCTGCCAACTGAAAAGGAAATAAGAGGTAGATGTGATTTGTAGGGATAAGAAACAAAATGCTTCCACCTAGCTCTTGCCTCCTCTTTTACTTGCACTTTTGTTTTTGCAAGCACTTAATTTATTATTCCTTATTCACTAAACTCGTACCAGTGAGCCGGCCAACCATGTACGGCAGTGCAGGTGATCGATACAAGGCTGGCTTCACTGAAGTGAACTTCTTTGAAACTTGTGGGTTAGTTCAGCCTAATTCTTCTGATGAAACGCAGGCAGTCTTTCCTTCCTCCTGACCTCATGTATCTTCTCCTAAGGCACTGAACTTGCTCCTCCCTGACGGGGCTGGGCTCATTACCAAAAGCATCAGATGTTTTGTACGCTGTATTTTGCAGACTCATCACCCTCCTCTGCAGCAAGAGGGTGGCTGAATTGCTGTTGTTCCCTCTAACCACAGAGATCAAATCGAAGTGGCTTTCTACTGGTGGAGACGCTATGACAATGCTTCCCTCAGTCATTAGCTTCAACAGCTAGAAATTCACTGCTGCTTTAGTTCATGAGTTAAAGTAGAATAAGATCACCTTTATACGTCTAAAAGTTGATGCTTCGGTAATGAACTCCTGTTGTCTTGTCTGGATGCTATGAAACATTTAAGTAAATCTTTACGATTGTGCCTATGTGTCTGTTGTATGAGAACAGTGATACAAGTTTGCCTGCTGCAAATATCTGATCTAGTTGGGAAAATCTGGGGAATAAAAGTAGAATTTGTGATTTCACCTAAAAACACTGTATCATGACCATGTTCCTGCCTGTGTCTCTTCAACGATACGTGCAGTGTGTAAAGCACAGGAGCCTCTTGCCCGCAGCCCGTATTAGCCGTGGCCAGGGTGCAAAATGCACCCTGGAGCATGCGCATCCAAACTGCGCGTCCGGCAGCGCGGGGCGATGGCTGGACATAGGTGTACAGCTCCTCTAGAGACAGGCTAGGAGTGGATCAGATGTCCATCAGGACTGGTGGAAGGAGGCCTGCCATGCTTTATGCAAACCCAGGCATGTTGAGTGTTTGGGCTGTGAATTTCCAGGGACAAGGACCACTTCTTTGTCAGGCACTGGCTCCTGCCTCGCACCGAGCCCTGGTCCATACACCTCCCAACGCTATGCTGGGCAGATGTGACCCGTATCCAAAAGGCCCTGGGATCATGCCACAACCCCTTAACTTCCACCTCCACGTCAGCATCTGGTGAGGATGAACAAATCCTTCAGCCCCTCCCCATGAAGTTATCATCCAGCTTTTCAGCAGTTTCAAATTCCTCCATCGGACTGCCTCGGGCAGGGAAAGGGCAGGCACAGCTCAGCAGGACAGCGACCTGCCGACAGCCCCGCGCGGGTGGGACCCGTCTCTGCGCCTGTGAGCTCTCTGAGTCCCACCGAGACACAGATTTCCTTATCAAATCTGCGGTGCTTGTCAGGCTTGAGTTTGAAGGAAGAAAGGAAAACTCCAGGTCCCTCTGGTGAGCCGTGGGCACTGCTGGCAGAGCGTAAGCGAGGTGTCAGAGCTCAGACGGTACCGGACTGATCTGAGAGTACGTGTCTCTCCTTGCTGCTTATACTGCTTTACAAAATCAGCCGGGCCCTCTCTTCTTCAGTTTGGCCGCTAAAGAACAGGCATCAAATCGCTGGGGAGTATTTGAGAGAAAAGAATGACATACAACTGTCTTGTCTGGATACGTCCTCTGCGTCCTTGCATTGTTTCTTCTTTCATCTCTAGCTCTCATTCCACTTCGTGGGGAGTTGTTTTCGTAAATATGAATCATAAAGACTTATTAAGAATTTGATATTCCAAGCACAAACGTGCCTTTCTCCGGATGCATCTTTTAAATTATTCACTTCAAATAAATCGCAAGTTTCATAAACTAGCCCACTTGGGAAATTACCAAACCAAGCCAATGAGGCTGAGGAAGAAGGCTCCGGACAGAACGACAAGGCTGAACAGCGACGGCGGCATTACAGGACGGGGTGGACTGGGTGACCAGGAGTGGCAACTCCTGGTAACCCACCAAGCTGGGTGTTGCTGCTGAGCTTTAGGGTCAAACTCTAAGGCTCGTGTTTTCCTGATTGCTCAGCATCTCTAACTGCAGCCGGTTCCGAAACAGCACAGCCAGAGCTGCGCTCCGGGCACCACGTCCTTCCCGAAGCTCATCCTGTCTGCTGGAAATTGGCACTTTCAGATCAAGACTTTGGTTCTGCAAGGAATTTTCTTTGGTTCAGCACCTCTGTTACTACATAATTCCTCCACCTTTCTAGAGCATCTTTTGTGCAAAAAATATAAGGCTTCTGCAGATTCAGCTAAGATAACATTTTAAAGAATATGAAACTAGAGACATTAGGAGCTCTGGAGTATGGAGGCTCTCGGACAGACTGTGCCATAACTTTCTTACCTGAGATTAGAGAGCAAATAGGTTACGCATGCAGTGCCTGCATTGGCATGAATTTATCCATTTTAGCACTGCCCTCAAGAACCTTTCGGCAGTGGTACAAGAAATAACACTGAGCAAAGCTATTTCAGGGCTCTTGCAAAAAACCTCTCAGTTTTACTAGAGATAAAACTGAGCTTTTCTTCAAATTTATTAGACAAATGACCTGGCCAAAAACTCCTGATGAATTAGTCACAATTCCTGGAAACTGCCATCTGTTATATTCTTTTATTCCCAGGTGAGCTGTGGTGTCATTGAGCCAAATCAATAGACTTATCATTAAAGGAGGAAATCACTTTGTGCTTGGAATGACTGTTGAAGGTGGTCATCTGCTGAGGATTTTTTCATTCTGGGACCTGATCCAAATCTTTGATATCGAACAACTGCTTTATTTATTGCACAGAAAGACATTTGCCCGATATTCCACTTTATTTATGGCTCACTTTAATTTCTTAGCTGAAATTAATATGGTAATACAGAATGTCACCGACCAGGGTGATGGAGGCACGTGTGTGTGTTAAGTTCATGACAGTCAGCAGGAGGACAACACATTTCAACGTGTGGCATCATGAGAGGCATTTGTACTATCAAAAACCTGAACCAGCCTCCCACACAAAGATTGGATGATGTGCACGAGGGTTCCTGCAGCCTCGTCAGTGATTAACACCAGCAAAAAGGGCGCTGCGGTTTGTAACAGACCTGGGAGCCTTCCGATATGTAAATCTGAAAGGGTGGAGGAGTCACAGCTGGAAAGGTACTTCACAGCTGGAAAGGTACTTCACAGCTGGAAAGGAAGATGGGCTAAAGGGCAGAGTTAGGGGGCAAGAAGAGTCTGAAAAACGAAGGACTGAAGTCTGATTGCTGAAGGTCCTCAGGTCCTTCATACTCTCAGGGGACTGCTCTCAATCAAGAACATTATAAAAAATTGATGTTAGCAAATAGCATATATTTTGTGATCACAGGTGTGAAAGCCTGGTGAAGAGAGAGGAGAGGGAATGGGGAGCTGCAGCTCCTTTCCACGGGGAAAGAGACACTGAAGAACAAGCACAATCTACTAGGCTAAATGTAGATAAACATGCTATAATAATGGTTGCTCTGGGGACAAAAAAAAAATTGAACTGTGTGCACAAAGCTTTCTGTATGCATGAGAGGACACACTTTTGCTGCCATGGATGAAGAAAAGAAATACTACAAGTCATAGTTAGAAGGACACTGAAGTCAAGGGTACATCCACAGAAAATAACTCTGAAACCTCTGCAACAGACAGTTAAAACACCACAGCGAGCAGAGAACAGGCTCAAAAATCAACCCAAATTGCAGTGTCATTATAGAAGTTCGCAGGTTACGTCCTGCTGAGCTGAATGCAACTGCAGAGACAAGCAGAGCTTTTTCCCTCTCTGTTTTTTCCCTCTTTGGGGGAATGCTGAGCTACATTTCCATGGCTCTAGTGCTCCCAGCTCCCTCTTGGGTGGCTGTGTCACCCCAGTCCTACCGGGCGCAGAGGCAGGGCGGTTCCTGGAAGATGGTCACAGGTCTCTGTGTCCGCTGGTGAGGACTGACCGAACGCAGCCCCGCACCGGCTCCGCACAGCGCTGGCTGGGAGGGCGGCCCCGGAGCCACGGCAGCGCCGGGAGCACCCAGCCTCGGCTGGCCGAGCAGGTCCATGTCGCATCGGTGGATGCTGGCAGGAGGGAGGACGGGTCTCTGCATCGGGCTGTGCGTGGGGCAGCAGCAGAAGTACTGAGTGAGGCAGGGGAGAGGCTGCTGCATTTGGAGGCAGAAGCAGCTTTGCTGACAGCTCCTAAATAAATAATTAGCTAGCATTTTGAAATTAGAGGTCATATGCAAAACGGGTAGAGTCTGGGCTCTGGTGCTGCCAGGCAACCCTAGTCACACACAAGAGCCACGGTGATTCCTCGGGAGCTTCAGCATCTCTATTACAGCCTCTGAAGTGATAATGAATTCAGATACGCCTTGTCCCTGTGCTGACTTTTTCTCTTGGAGTGCCTTGCTGTAGTTGCTTATGCAGATTTCTCATAACAAGCCAGTTACACGGATTTTCAAAAAATACAAAATGACAGAGTGTTTTTTTAATGAGTTAAAAGCTAATAAATATCAGACAACTCTCCACTGTGAGAGCTCTGCCAGAACAAAAAATGTGTCTAGAGAGTAATGCAGGAACATAGTTAGAGTTTTGCCTGAGAAAAAGACTAAAGAAAAAATGATAGCAACATCTATAATATACCCAGCCCCAAATCCTCTTCGGAGCTCCCTCCCAATGTCAAATGAAAAAGAAAATACCTGAATGAAGATTATCTATTCAACCATAATTCATTCTGTTTGTGAGCATACATTACACACAGCCTGCAATTACATGAGCATTTCCATTCAAATGATTACATTTTGAGTAAGTTTTAAGCAAGAACCAAGAAGGTCTTAAAATAAGGTCTGCTAGGCAACTGACCACAAGCAGCACAAAATGTGATGCCCCTGCCAGTGCCTTCTAGAGACACCATTAGGTCAGTCAGTCAGAGGAGGTGTTCATTAAACACTAAGGCACTCCCAGAAATACCGCAGCAACACAGGGTGCCCAGCGCCCTGAAGGTACACGATGCTGCTGCTCAAAAAGCAAAAGACAGCAACCAAAGCATGAAAGGATGGTCCCGTTCCCAACTGAACTGAAGGAGAGAAAGCAAAATGAGCAAAAGAGCAAGCACCTAAACTTTAACTTGGATGTCCTGTTTCTGACTCTGCTTTTATGCATATGCACGACCACAAAGCAACTGGCACTTACCATGCTCATCCAGTAAAATATTGTCAGGCTTGATGTCTCTAGGAAAAAAAAAGGCAGAGAAGGGGAGACAGCCATTAGCCTAGAAAAGTGACATGAAACATGGCTGCAGACACTTTAGGAAAGCCAAGGCTCTGGGGGGGGACACACTTCCAGAGACATCATGCCCTAGAAGGTGTCTTTGCTGGGGCTCTTGAGCTCTGACGCTCCTGCAGAATTTTAGGCATAAGAGAATGACTAATCGAACAACAAAAGCAGAAATGGTGGTACAGGGCTTCACAGGGCTATGGCTACGGCTGTGAAGGCTGCTGTGGTTTGGTCTAGCAGCACCCAGGTAGTCTACCTACAACATTAGAGCTTCTTTTTATCTTTTCCCTCCTTTTACTTCTTAATCTGTTTCAATATTATCTTGAGAGCTGTTCCCCATTTACTCAGTAAAAATCAAATGATTTTAACATCTTTGTTCTAGAAACAAATGGGTTCCCCACAGGTTTTGTTCCTGAATAAAAAAAAAAAAAAACAAAATAATAATGCAATGCTGTAGGGAAATGTTTTCCCTTGAAAGGAGAAACGTACACCTGATATGCCTACTGTATCCACCTGAGGGACTTTACAAGACATCACCTGGTTTTAATGAGCTAATTACATCAGTCCCCATTCACCCGCTATCAGCCTGAGCCAGGCACCTGGCAATTTAATGCACCATAAGGGGATCGTCAGGTACACAAGGCAGGCACACGTGCAACGACCCGGCACTGCCCTGATGCTTCCCGCCAGGCCCAGGGGTTCAAAGGGAAGAAATGAGCAGGTTTAGGATTTTATCTTTAAAAATGCAATCACTAAGATAAAGTTTGAATTCACCTAGCCACCTGGAATCAAGAGAAGACAATATATCTAATTATCATGTAATTGCTTACAGTTCTCTGGTATCTTCTCACCCAAACTACCTCCAGTGGGTTATAAATACCAGTTACGTTCCTTGTGCCATTCCCCATCACACGGGTAACCACGGCGGCAGGCGTCTTTATCAAGAGAGAACAGGGCAGCTTCAGGTAAGCGGCTGGTGTTCCCCCTAAGTGCAGCAAAACTGTGCCACAGGTTAGAGCCAAACAGTCCAGCCGGTCAGAAGCACTGTATTTGACAGCGAAAAATGGTGATGCCACACTTGGTATTTTTGAGAAAACACTGATTTAAGGGAAAACTTTACGAAATGTTTCAGCAAAAAAGAGTTTGAAAAAAATGGATTCTTTGAATCCCTTGATACAAAAATATTTTCAAAGTTTTGAAATGAACCGTAAAGACAGGTTTTCATTTCTCGTCCAGTTTTCAACCCTTTTTTAAATTATTTTTTTTTTATTTCTACTGGGGCCTTTTCTGATCTCACGCAGTCTGGTATGCAGCCTATGGAATTACAACAGCACGGCGAGATCATTCCCAGGATGCAAACAATGAACAGAGATCATTTTGTTTATTGATTATTTGTATATTTATTTATTATAAATGGTTACACCATTTCCCAGCCTGAAAAAATTAACTAATATTTCCTACTCTTCTCCAGATAGGTGGGAAATAATTCCAGCCATCAGTCTGTGTTTGCTGCCTCTGCACAGCTTTGTTCAGACAAAATAAGCAATCGCTTGCCCATCTCCTGATGTTCCCAATTACAGATGTTGCAGTGTAACTGACTCAGCTGAGTCACTTTATCAATCTAATACTGTCCCACTGGGTTACAGTATTAATTAAACAACTTGCATTACAGTGTTAATTAAATAACTCGCAAATTTTACAGACTGTTGTACATGTTTTGTTGTACTCGATTCACCTTAAACACGTATAGCTGCCTGTAATACACATCGCAGCCTAAATTTTAGCTTCTCCCCCCTCCATTTGCAAATAACCCTGTGGGAAATCCCAGGAGTTTTGCCCCTTGGCTGTCCTCTTCGTACCTGCCCTTACGCCGCAGCCGTAGCGGGACGCCAGCCCACCCCGCGGCGATGCTGACGGGCACGCGATGCTGACGGGCACGCGACTGCAGGGACGTGGCTCAGAACGGGGACGGCAGCCCTCCCTTAGCTGTCACATCTTTCATCGTTACGAGGAACAGTCTCCTCCTCACGCAGACTCGTTCTTACAGCATCGAATTGTGAACAACCTCCAGCCCATCAGTCCTAGAAACACTACTACTAATTGTAATACGTTACTAATAGAGAGAGATTTCTTTCTTGTGCTTCCCTTAGCCCTGTGCCCCACTCTGTTCAGGCCAAGCCAACAGCGTGAGGATTTACCCCTCGCTGCCCAGGACAGAGACAGCCGAGTCTGCATTTCACGATGTTTAATTCATGCTCATCCATTATTTGGTGCCCGCGAGCAGGCGCCGGGCGGAGGCGGCCAGCGCAATGCCCCCGTCACCGCACCCCGGCTTCGTGTCCCGGACCACAGCAGCGCCCGTTGGAGCCTGATCGGGGCAGCTGGGATGGCCAGCCTGCCAAGATCAGGTGCATCAGAGTAGAAATCTATGCAGGTATAAAATAAAACAAGCAGCATGAAAGACGAGACTCCTGAGAAAGTGGGAGCTACCCCCAAGGAGGTCTGGCTCCGACCAAAGCAGAGCAAAACCTCTCTGGAGCTCTGGGGCTCTCCACAACTGTGCAGGGCATGCTACGGGCACGCCAAGCATCAGCCTTTCTGCTTTCACGTCTCAGAAACGGCAGCCAAACGCTACGGACGTGAACAAACATTAATCTTCGTCAGCCC
The DNA here is from genome assembly GCF_964195595.1 of Calonectris borealis. NCBI lineage: Eukaryota > Metazoa > Chordata > Aves > Procellariiformes > Procellariidae > Calonectris > Calonectris borealis. The sequence continues at coordinate 16,982,475 of NC_134326.1, forward strand.
CTGAATAGCGTGTTCCTTCCCTTACTAACAACCAGGATCATTTCAATTTTAAATTTTGTACCATGTTTTATTTTTACACCTCACAAGAATGCTCTTCTGGAGTGATATTTATAAATGAGATAATCTTCTCCCCGCCTTTATTAACCCTCTGCTAGTCCCTCCCCTGTTCACACCTCCTGTCAGCAGCTACTAAGTCAAACCCTTGGACCCCCGAGGTTTGCATTGCCCAGCACACCAGTAGGGAACAGCCGCATGTCTGTCCGTCCGGAGCCAAACCCTGCCTCTCCAGCCAGGGAAAAGCGCTACCTCCTCTGTTATTTTGCAGCTCTTCGAATGTGTGGGAAGAGCTCAAATATTTTTTCACTGGCCATGAAAAATCTTGGTGGCCAAAAAGAAACTCTTACCACTTCTAGAAAGCGATTTAATCTCATACAGAAAAAAGCTGTGTTTGGTCCCATTCCTTGTCTTTCAGTGCAGTACAGAGAGGGGAGCAAAAGGGAGACACCTTCGAGTGCGACAGCAGGGGAATTCTGAATGCTGACGCCTACCATCCCTGGACCAGGACGGATATTAATGAGCTACAGCTAATTAAACCTATTAGAGACAGCTTTTTGCAAGATCAGCAAACAAATCAAATACGCTATATCACAGCTATCCCAGAGGGAAAAATAACATGCTCCCTGTTGTATATGAAATGCTTTTCTCTGGGAAGCCTAGTGTTTTACATAAAAGCAAACGTACGTGGGAGAATATTTTGTTTAGCTCTTAGGCTTCTCTTTGCCCTTTCCTGTCAAAAGGAACAAGTCTGCCCCTACTGCAGTCTACGAGCACCAGCCCACCTACGAGTTCCCCAGCTGACCTGTGGATGATGTGCCTCCTCTGGAGATAGTCGAGGGCCAGCACCAGCTCGCAGATGAAGAGTTTCACGGTGCCTTCTTGGAACCGCACGTTTTGTTGGAGATGGTAACGCAGGTCCCCTCCAAGCAGCAGGTCTACAACCATAAACATATCTTCTTCGTCCTGGAATGAGTACCTAAAACGGCATAAGCATGGTTCAAGGGTGATAATATTAAAAAAAAGACAGGTTAAAAAGGGAAATATGGTACCTCTGGGAATAGTCATAATTTCTTGGAACTTTTTCACTTGGTAAATAATAATTTCACGACCTTCCCATGCTCCGTTTCCTGCTGCAACTAAAGTCCTACCACCTATATTCTCAAAATAATTCAGATGACAATAATTTAGCTTCAGATCCATAACCAAGTCAGTGCAGCTTGTATGAACAACTACCAGCAGGCCCACTAGAAGAACAGGAACCCAATGTTTTTATGTCGAACTTGTTACTATCAGCCACTTCAAAACCAAAGCCACATCCAAACCCATCACTCTAACGCAGCTTGCTGCTAATCTCCTCCCCCCAACAGTTGCGAAGGGAGATGGACGGGGGTCTGGCAGGTGGGCACAGCTCTCAGGCGTGTTTATCACGGGATACGAGTGGTCGTGACCGATAGCACAGACCAGAAAGGGCCCAGGAGGTGTGGACCATGCATTTTTATTTCAGAGAGGACCTCATACCAACGCTTGTTTACTGCTTGCTTCCTGAATTGCCGGGCAGCGTGCAGTGCGCAGCAGCCTCGTTTGCTCAGCAATTAACACCTGGTGCCAGCGGCTATGAGCTAATGAAACACTTCCACTTAGGACGTGTGAGGAGGAAGATGGTATCGCTGCCACCCACAGCACACCATCAGGAGAGGCTGGCCACAGGCAGCGACTAAAACAGCTGCCACTTTGACTATGGAGTGGTGCAGCTCCAGAAATCACCCACGTCACATCTGTGCTGGTGCTCTGAAAACCGTCCGTAAAGCCTACGCTGCCCCAGCCAACACTCGCGTACATAAGATCCCTCCGAGGGATCTTGGAAGATCCCTTCACTTGCTGCGAAGTCCCAGCTGGCTGAGCAATCGGTAACTCAATACAGCAGTGGAAATCCAGCTGGGAGCTCTGGATAAACGCTGCCTGTTCCCCTCAGCTCTTCAAGATGGACATTTCGTCTTCTCCAAGCACCCAAGGGAACTGACCATAGCAGCAAGGTAGAGAGGAGCCCTAAACCAGCATGCACAGCCCTGCCCAGACTCACAGCCAGCAGATTGTGCGCCGGAGGCACCCAGAACTGGGCTCCGGTTCTCCTGGCAGCAGCCTGTTAATAAACCCATTTGCTCAACACAACAGGGGATGCAGCTGCTATCTGCCGTTCCTCTTTAAGTGACCTCATTTGATGCAATTATTTACCAAGTGTCCCTTTGAGACAGTCTAACAATCAGCTCTGAGCTTTTTTCTCATGGATTTTTTTCTTACCAATGCACTAGCTTCTTGATGTGATGAGCAGCACCACGAACCAGAATATTACTCCACACAAAGCTTGTATTCCGTGTATCATTCAGAGTGCAGGAAAGCTAAAGGCTATACCTGAAGCCAGGGATGACATGATAAGGACAGAAGTAGGGAAACTCAGATGATGTGCTCTGTACAGGTCTATACATATGCATATGCTGTTTAGTTCTCAGCTGCTGAGTGAGTTTTGCCTGGAATTGCTCGTTCAAGTAGGAAAGCAAAGTTTGGAGATAAGCTCAAAGCTCTGAGAGGTCGAGATGCATGGTTCTCATTCAAACCCCAGTTAGAACAACACTGAACGGCAATACCACCAAAATCATGAGAGTTCACCTAACAGCACTCAAGTTACAGGAGATTTCAAAAAGGAACACAAAGTTATTCAAAGATTTGTGATCTTCAATGTGTTTTAGCCTCATTTTTCGTGTTTAGCATCGATAAGTTCTACCTCATTCTAAAAATAAATCCAATATCCAATAAATGTAATTACCCACCACCCCAGACGAATCCTATACCTACAGGATATTGGCCACTGGATCATGTGGTGTATGAGACCACACCACTTGAAATGTTACTGGTGTCCTAATACAATTAACCTGGCAGACTCTAACAGTAATAGAGTCTTATTTAAAATTCTTTTCTACTACCTCACTGCAGGAAAATGTGTTGAATCAAATGAAGGGGGGAAAATTAGTGCATCTTTTATCACTCAGCTGGTCAATCCCATTGCTAATGGTTGAAAAAGGACTATAACCAGAGTACATAGGTTGCATTTATCAGGTACTCTTAAAGGAAAGAGACTCTTTTATGCACACATTTCCCCTATACATATATGGGTTTCTGCAATAAAATTTGAATGATATTATTTTTCTGTCAGTAAATTCAATGATAAATTGCTTTTATCTTTGCTGATTAGCATCAATTCAGTCAAATATCAATAAGGTATTAAGGCAGGCTGTTTAAAGTACAAAATAAACCACAAAATCAGAATCGGGAGGGGATGAGAAGAAAGCACTGCCAAGGGAAACCCTGCGAACAGAGCACTGCTTGGCTATCGATCCCGTGCTGTTACTGTGTGGTCCTGGGAGCTGCTGTTTGTTGCAAAAGAGCACTGTTAAATAAAACTGGGTTATGGTAACGAGCAATAGGAAGAAACCACAAGGGAACACACGAATAAATTCTCTTCTGCTTGTCTGGGAGGATAAGGGGGCTAACTTCTTTTTAATTAAACAAGATTCCCCTGAAACCAGAGCCCCAGTCAGTGGGACAGACGAGGAGCCCCACCTCCAACGAAGAACCACGGGACGGGTCCACGGCGCACGCACACGCGTTCTCCAGAGCAATCACAGGCAATCACGGCTGCTCGCCCCGCGGGCAGCCCACTGGCCGCCGGCTGCCAGCGAGACTCACGTGCCCGGCTCGGCGGGCGGCACGACGCCCGTCATGCTGCGGATGTCAACGCACCCGTTGCTCCCAAAACTGGCTTGCAGCAGAAAAGTGGGCCAGTCTGGTCTCAACGGACAATGCTGACTTAGCCAGTAAGCAAAGGAGCAATATCTTACCATAGATTAACTAAGAAGGGGTGCTCCAGGCCCTGCATAATCTGCAGCTCCTTGAAAACATTTCTCACTTCATTACGCTCCACGCACTTCTGTTTATTCATGTATTTCATGGCATACATCTTCTTGGTGTCGTTCTTTTGCACAACGCAGACCTAAGTGAGCAAATCAAGGCATAAATCAGAGATGATTTGTCAGCAGATCTAGGCAGGTAAAACACGGTCACACGAGCGTTCTCCAGTGGCTTTAGCAAAGTCCACACCGCCGAGTCACAGCTCCATGCACTGACGCTGCAACGCTGGACATTGCCAGTAAATCCCTGACCCAGTTTTCAGCCAAAGAAGAAATTTTGCTGGGGGGAAGGTGAGGGGAAGGAATTTATCACCACAAATATAGGAGACAGAGAATCGCGCACGAGTCAACATTCTATTTAATAGCACGAACTAATCTTGGTTGTGTCCGTCCCTCCACATCAGATACTGTTTGGAAGAGTCCTTTCCACCACGGAACTACAGTTAGGAACTGGGGAGCAGCACCTGATCTCCCCCTTCTTGCTAAGTTTCATTTAGCTCACAAAGAACCTTGGGCTTTGTTGGAGGAGTATTGGGGTTTGAATTTTAACCCTTCTTACAGTTACATTTCACCAAATCTAGAATGAAATGTTGCTTCAGTGAAAGACTCGGAGTTTGTAAAACTGCAAAACAAAACAGACTGCTTTTTCAGATTTGTTTCCACAACAGTTTATGAGTTTGGGATGAATTTGCCAAGTTTCAGTCAACCTTTTTTGTTTCGCCACCAAATAAATCTCTTTGTCTAGAGATCTTTGTCGCACTCTGCACCTAAGACCCACCCCGTTACTGGCGTGAGAGTGCCTTTATGTGAAGAGGCAAATGACCTTCTGGAATTCTGTCAACGAATACAAGCGTGGGATTCCATAACAGCATAAAAATAAAACCAACCTATGACTGTAACCTGATGCTTAATAACAAAAAATGTGTTTCACAGAGAAATATCCCCTCAAAAAAATTGCCAGGCCTTTCATGTTGATTGTAGTTCTTTATTAAAGATGCATCATAACGTTCAGTGTTGCTTCGCTGGGGGATCTTAGAAACGCTTATCCAGAAACATAATGAAATTCAGCTCATTTGATTTATCAGTATCTCATTTTAATCTCCTGTAATACAATTTGTGGCTATGGAATGGATGAGGAATCAGGCTGTGATTCCTTCTTGATTACCAGGAGTTGAAGCTCAGGTCAAAGCTCATTGACAATGCAGGGGTTTTTTTCTTTATTCTCATGTGAGCCTCTAATTTGCCCATTTCTCAGTTACATTTCCAGCCATCCAAACGGTGATTAGTTCACAAAATACTTACTTTTCCAAAGCTGCCCTTCCCAATAGCTCGCAAAATTTCAAAATGGTCGAAGGTGACTGCAAGAAAGAGCAAACATTCAAACATTAGATGGCTGAGCAACCATTTGATCATATTACATTACTTCTACGTATTTTTCCTTAAGATAAGAGCTGAGAAAAACGAGCAATTTTCTATTGCTTTTGGAGATTTGGGTGCTATTTAAAACTTGGTGTTTAATAGGCTTTTTTTCTTTCCAGCTCAGCGGCAAAGGCAAGTTCCCTGGGTCAGCCTTTGTCAACGGAACCATCAAGTGAATGTTTTCGCTCTGCCCTGCCTGTTAAACATGAAAGTCTCATCTTATTCCTGCTGAAACCAAATGCAAAGAAGTTTAGTCCATCAAACGTTTATACCACGTGAAGACATAAATGGGCAGCTGGATCTTCATATCCTTGTTGTATTCTAGACAACCATTCGATAACTGTGCAAGATAAACACAGCAACCCTGGACGCAAGCTTCGCTGCCACACAGCACCCAGAATGGCTGTTTCTGCTCAGAAGGGAAACAGAAGAGCAGCAGCTTTGCAGACCGTGCACTGAAACAGGGAGGGAAGAACGTGAACATGCATTTCACTTCCCCCTCTGGCCTCTGGCTGGAGATGGGGCTGGGAGGTGGGCATCTGCACAGCAAGGGAGAATGTTTTGTAAGGACCCTACATATCAAGTGTTTCTGATCAGCCAGGACGAAGCTGCCTGTGTTTCATCTCAGGCAATAAATAGATCCAGAGAAACAGCAAATCAAATTACCATACAGGAAACACAAATTAACTGTACTGGGTTCAAACCCTGCTGCCGATTGCTGGATGAGGTACCGCAGCAATGATTACAGAGTTGAATGCTCTGAATCCTGCCAACCCTCCTCCAAGACGCTGGTGCAGCAGCGCTGCGCCCAGCAGCCGTCAGCTCAGGGATCTGCTCCTTGACCGGCCACTGCAAACCACATTGAAACCTTCATTCAAGGCATCAGAAAAAGGCCTCTGCTAGATTTATAACAACTCATCAGCTTTAATTAGTGTGACCCCTGGAACTAAGAGATACCACCAATGTGATGAAATTGCAGAGTTCATTTGCCTCGTGCCCCTCTTGTCTCCCCGCTGGCAGAAGGGGCTGGACCCTGCGGCCGCAGTCGCGGCTGCCGGCAGCCAGCGCGGGGCTGCGAGGGACTGCTGTCCCCTCGGCGAGGACCACGGGGACCGGTGAACACTGAGTCCACCTCTGCCTTGCACGCCCTGCGGCACCCTCCATTCCCTGCTGAGGCTGACCGCCACCAGCTAGTTTAATGACCATCTCCGAAGGCAACCGGCCACGCTGCTCTCAGCACCAGGTCTCGCGGGCAGGTTCGGCTCTCAGAAATACCTGTCCTTTGTAACCCCCAGCCTCCCAGGAGGTCTGCATGGGGCTATTACCGTCACGACCTTATGTTAGCACAAACAGCCGGGTGTTCTGCCACCAGACAAGGCTTCCCACCGCCTCCAGCACTTTGCTAAACAAGAGGAAAACCTCAAGTCCTCTTTCCCTTTCAGCTTCAAGCGAAATAAGAATGAAAACGCTTGCTGTACAAAGAAACAGAGTTATGCCTGCTCTAGTCTGCTGACAGCAGCCTCGGACACCCATAGGTGCCCTTCCAGCCACGGTCTGCAGCTCCAGGCTGTCAAACCACAGGCTGGGCTGGGCTACCAAAGCTGACCTGGTGCTCGCTGTGGGCTGCCGATGGGGGCTTTCTGAGGCGCAGGCTCTAAACGGATGCCTTGCATGAAAGCCCTGCCTGGTAGCTCCATCGGGTGCCGCTGGTGTTGCCCTCTCAGGCTGACCCGAAATACCTCAATTACATTCGTACCATCCCCAAGAAGACAGGTCTGAGCACGCCGAGCCCCACGGCCCCCTCGCTCTGCCATGGCTCACCGCTCCGGCTCCAGGCTCTGGCTCCAGCAGAGCTGGAGGACTGGACTGTAGCCTGCTCAAATCTTCCCAGACAACTCCTACTGTAACAGAGAGTCGGACGTACTCGGGCTCCGGCTGTGCCAGGCGCTAAAGCCAGTACTGGACCCACACACCAAGTGTCCGGTCACCTGGTGAGCGAACAGGCGCAGTCACTTTGAAGTCTTGTTTTCACAGGAACACTGGCCCGTGAGCAGCTTGTGCTTCAGGCTACAGAGCTTTCCCTCTCTGTGCTTTCTGAGACCACAGGTTGTCTTGAAAAGTGCAGCTCTCGACATAATTGTCATCTGCTGCTTTCTTCATTAACTGAACTGAATGGCACAGAAACCGAGAGGCATTTGTCCCCAGAGCTTTTTATCAGATGAGATTGCCAGCAAGGAAGCTGTTGTTAATCACTCTGCCACAGTAAGAGATGAATCTTCCTCGTTACAGATTTGTGCACGATACCGGTCAGAAATAAACCCATTTTCCTCAGGACACGTCCTGCCTCTAAGCTAATACCAGGATAACAGGACAGACACTTACTAGATCCTTGCCACCACACAACTACAGGGAAGTGTACTCACACTTTGCTAGTGGATTTTTTTTTTTAATGAAATGCATGTATTTCCCAAAGAAATTAACCAGGCAGACTGAGTTTCATTCAGCATAAACATGGTGCATGAGGGTCACCAAACTGCCATACAGTCCACTGAGCCTGCCCAAACTTCCTCCAAAAAAAAAGGCTGAAAACAGCCACTGCATATCTGGCCAGGAGCGTAATACCCACTAGATAACCCATTCTCAGAATAATTTCTTTAAATAGGCACACTAAATTAAAAAATGTGTCCTTTTCATTGCCATTGTCTTTTCAGGTAGGATGCCACAATCTAACCAAAGCAAAGTTTATGGTTTCCAGCTATAGCACTGGAAAAAAAGACTGGCTTTTAGGCAGAGAAGCCCTTTTTCAAACCTGGAACAACAGCTGCAAATATCAGAGCTAAATACAAGTTGATAATGATTGAGTTTAACTAGATCTGTTTACCAGTTAGACCATCTGAGAGAAGGATAGTGGATACCTGCAGAATAAAAAGGGAGAGTGAAGATGCTTATCACCTACAGGGAAAAATGAGAGGGGAAAGCAGCCCTCCGTGCCCGCAATGGAGAGAGGTTGGCTGCAGGAGCTACGTGCCGTACAACGCAGCCCACGACTGCGGGGAGAGGGGAGCCTCAGGTCCCAGGTGCTGGGACCCCGCACAGGGCTCTGCGAGAGGGGGGCAGGCCATGAAATGGAGAGATCCAGCCAGACATTAACATCTGGAACAGCTGCAAACCCACAGGATTAAGCCGGCAGCCAGATTTTGCATGTTAACACCCTCCACCTCTATTGTCTTTTAATAGGAATGCTTTCATGAACATGTTAACACCCGCTACCTCCTTGTCTTTTAATACTAGTGTTTTCATTAACATTTTAAACACAGGTCTATAACTGAGCTGGTTGTAAGACAGCTAAATTGCATACTTTTTATTTAAGACTCTCAAACTAGATAACGATCACATTTTAACCTCTCTCTGTTTTAGCTTTCCTACCATCCCCAATTTTCACAGCGAGCCAAGTCCAGAGTTTCACTTCCAAAGAGTACTGAAATTTGTGGTGTCCAAATCAGGAACCAAACACATGCTCTTCATCCTGAATCCACATCTCCAGATTTGACAAGCCTCATTTCACTGCCCAATAGCATCTAAAACAATGAAAAAGCCAAAGCATTTGCCCTTCAGGGAGAAAATTCATGCAATATGCCAACTCAGACAAATTATGTTTAAGAGATGCCAAGGAAGATAATACAATTGCTATAAAGAATGAACTGAAGCATAAGCATGAAATACCATTTTGAAAGCAGGGGTTGTATTTCTAAACCCAGGTTCAAGGAACAATATTTAGATAAAAAGTACAGAACCTAACTATCCATGAAAAACGTCCTCATCGGAGAGAAGCCAACCCTGCCCAAGCCCCCAGACTCCATCTGCCAAGTGGAAGTCAATGATTCAGGGGGCTCAGGTCCTCCCATCCCTGTCGCCCACCTAGTACAGCTAGCACAACACCGCACGGTCTGTTACGATTCGTCTTCCTTTTGTCACTGTAATTTCCCCCATTTTCAATATGTTTTCTCCCTCTCTTCCTTCTCGGCTCTGCAGCCTCAGGAAAACAAGTGTTACCACAGGATCAGGAATGCTAACGCAAGTCCTTCCGTATCGGGGAGCCGAACTCGGTGCAGATCCAGGCGGAGGAACAAAGATACATCTAACGCTCTTCTGAGCTCCAGGGCAATTTAAAGACAGAACAGCTGATGGTGGACTAGAGAGGACACTGGCAAAGGACCACGGAATGATGTATGTCCATCTCACTGAGCCGTTGTCCTCACCTACCATCTATTTCTGCTTTACCTTCCAACATATTTGGCCAGCTGGGGAGGATACCTGGCTGCCATCCTCTGGGATGCTTTCCACACCTTTTTGCCCAGAAGCAGCACAAACAAAATCTGGCTTTTAACATGGTCTCATCCTGACTACATTGGGAGGGGAGACCACCTTGCAGCACTGAACCTTCTGTCTGGTTATTACATTTTCTTTTCATCTCACCAGCTTATTATCCGCAACTGTGCCTACTAGAGGAAACGCTGAGAGAAAAATCATGCTGTCATCCCACTTCAGCCGAAGGCAAAGACAGCCCCTTTGAGAAGGCCACCTCAAAAAAAAAAAAAAAAAATCATGGTGCCACAGAAAATAGCCAAATTATAGCAACAGCAATTTGGAAAAATATGCAAGAGGTGCTATCACTATGTGCGCATATCAAAGGACGACGGGAGCCCGAGCAGGGCGTGAGCCCTACTGCCCTGTTGTGCGCCGCCTGTCTCTGCACGGCAGAAGGGGGTCCACACTCCACGGAGCGAATGGCCGAGCGGTGGGAGGAGAAGGGAGCCCACTGCTGAAGAACGGAGGCACAGGAAGGTGAAGTAATTTGTCCACGGCTATTCAGAAAGCTACAGCACAACATAAATCCAGATGTTTTCCCCCTCGAGTCAGCTCCTTAACAACCCTGTTTTGCAAAAGATTTCACCTTGTTGCAACTGCCTGAGTATTCGCCAAGTAATTTTTTTTTGATTTTTAAGCAAATTGAGAGGTAGTATAGAGAAATGAAATCACTGAACATTACAGCACAGTTCTCTGACAAGCAGACCTAATTCTTTGGTGCAATGGCAAAATGCTCGTTAGCCCGGGATGTTGCCGCCTCCCCAGGCAGTGGGTCCCAGCAACGCCCCCAGTGAGCCACATCTGGCAGACAACGGCCCGACTGGCAGATGCAGCTGCAGCACGGAACTGCCAGAGGTGGAATTTGGGCTGTGAAGAATCAGATGCCTCCCTGGCACCGGAGCACTTACACCGTTCACGCTATCGCTGTTTACACAGGTCCCAAAGGAAAAGTCGCTCTATGGCACAGCCAAAGAGGTGGGACCGCTCTCCACCAGCCGCAGCCCAGTGAAGTGACCTGCCAGTGTCACGGAGCAGAAGAGCCATTGTGCTGCTGTACCCAGCAGCTCTTAATTCATTTTCATTTTAATTGAAATTAGAATAAGGACAAGATTGTGACATCTAAGGTGATATGGTCTCTGGTCACAAATTTGCCAAGACAATGGAAAAGTTAATAGGGGACATCCCCATTTCAGCCGGATTTCTCTCCCCCCAGTGTATTAAAATATGACTAATTAGAGAAAAAATGTGCTACCGCTTTTTAAATTTGGGCAGGGCCATGAAAGCACAACTGCACGGGTCTGGACACTGTATCTGGGTGCCAGGGTGACCTGAAACTCAACAGATCAACACCAAACCCCTTGAGACGGTCAGGACTGGGCCCTTCCCTTGATTTGCACACAAACGCACCGAGCCTGGGGCATGGCATTTCACACTTGGAAAGCCCAGTGCCCTTTGCCACGAAGCTAACAGGGGCTTCACATGCTGTCAGGTTTTGTTTGCTGAAATCAAGCCCCTTCCAAGCATAGAACTGGCTCTCATAAGAAATCACCTGTCCGAGAAGATTTACTGCCCCAAGGACAGTCACCCTGCACAGGTCACTGCATTGCTCGGGGTGTTATTTATTTCTCAGTCACAGGAGCTGATACTCATGAAGCGTGTCGAACCCAGGGAAAGACTCGGCAGAGACACCAGCCACCCCAATGAAAATTCCATTTGTTACAGTCAATCTCACAGGCAGGACATATCACCCCAAGGAAGGTGATCAGCAATGTGAAAAATATTAGTCAACCTGAGCTAGCACAGGTAGTTATTTATGAGAGATGCCATTCCTGAGCATTTAGATGCACCAGGAATAAAGTCTCCAGGAAAATCTCACAGCACGGATTTTTTTTGCATTAAAGTTACTGGAAAAAAATATGGAAAAAAAAGAAAAATCGCAAGCAGTTGCATTATTCATTTGGCAACAACAGCCAACTTTTAGCCAAACAGCCACACACACGCAGCTGGCGTTGCGGGCGCAGCAGCGCAGCGCGCGAGGACGGAGCGATTCGCCGGCTCCCTTTGCGCCCAGAGGGCGACAGCAGCGAATGCAGACCCCAGAGTGCAACATCTTTCTGCGGGACGACAAACCGAGGCGCACAGGGAAAGGCCGGATCACAGCAGGGTGGTTCGGGACAGCGAGGGGAACATGCTGCTGCGCAGAGTCACTTTTTCCTTCCCCAAGCAGCCGCGTGCATCGGCAGCTGCGCACGGAGACCGAATGGCGGGATGGCCGCAGCCTGGGGAAGGAGGCTGTCGTGCCACGAGCACTGACGGTGCTACTCGGGATATAATCACTGCCTTTCCAGAATGAAAGCACGTTCCCCCTCGAGATCTTTTCCTCAAGGAGCTCAGTATGAAAGACCACGTTTTGGCCCGTGTCCCCTCCTCTTCCCCTTACGTCCCCAGTAATCAGGATTACGTCCTCCCTGACTGGAGTCCTTACCTTTGGGACAGCAGTTTATGAGTCATATAGGTTCTCATACATTTTACTTTTATTTGTATGTATTTGTATTTATCTACATACGCATTTTATGATTGTACCCAGGTGAAAGCCCATATGGCAGTTAGCAAGCTGACTTATGCAACAGGAAATATATTTATGGAACAATCTTTTAATGACTGTCTCCGTAATCTTGGCAGCATAGTGACACTGGCCTCCAGTACTGCCCTCAGCAATGTATTCTCCTTTTCCAGCTGACCAAGCCCGTGTGCTGGTCTCCCAGTGCCAACAGGTAGAGCTGCCCAGCTGGGCACTCACCAGGAACCTCCACCTCTGCTGCTGCTGACCGGGTCTCTCTCGGTGGCCCTCCCAGCAAGCCCAAATCAGGGATGGGAACACACATCACTCAAGCTATCTTCCCACCACACTTCATACCAGTCCTTCTCGTGCTGTGATCTCCAGAACAAACCTCCCCTGTCTCCAAAACAGCAGCATTTCTTCCCTGCCTTCGAAGCACCTGGCAGTGTCCCGGAGACATCTCAAAACCAAACCTCTGCCAACAGTCATTCTCCCAGTGCCCGGCCGCAGAGAGGGGAGGTGACCAAGGGCACGCTGCTGCTGCAGACCTTGATACACCTTTGCTTAACTAAGATGTCCGGGTGTTTGCAGCCCCAGCACGGGAGCTGGCAGCAACTCTCAGAGTCACAGTCTCTGCACTGGTGGACTTTGCAGTCCCAGACAACAACTAGGAAAAGCTCTTACCATCTTCGTTTTCATTGAAGGGTGGTGACTTGCTGGAGGTGTTTGCTCCCATGATGTGTTCAGCCCAGGCTCAGCAATCCCCACTTCTCAGTTACGTTACCACCCTCGAAGCCGGTGCCTCCAGGACAGTGTTACCCCCGCGGGTCACTCCCAGCAGACCTGAGCAATGTTCTGCTGGTGCATCCTGGAGAAGGCAGGAGGCAAAAATTCATCATCATTCAGGATTAAGTAGCATTTTGCAGCTTGCAAATTTCTTACTGGAGGTTCACTGCTCTGGAGACAAAACTGAGTATCAGGGAAAAAGCACATTATAATGGAGTTTACTAGAGAAACCCAGTAACATCATAACCTTGTAACCTAGACCAGGACTGCCGTCCACTCAGGGAAGCATAGGAATAGACTAACAGACCAAAAGATCTGAGGATCTGGCTCATGTTTGCTGTACCATCCAGCATATTATATTTTGTAGCTTCAATGATGACTAATTGTAGCGAGGTCAACATCCAAAATAAATGGACATAGTGACTTGGCTAGATAAAATCAGAAAGGCACTTTTGACTATTAAGGTCTTGTGGAAGTGTAAAAGCTATATAAGAAGAAATACAAAGTGTCAACCTTTTGATTTAAGCTGTCACAAAAGTCTTTCGTTTGGGACAAAATCATACTTTTTTTTTTATGAAAAGATTTCATGAAAAATCAAGGTGTAGTTACCATTCAGTTTCTTCAAAAAATTTTTTTTATCATCTGAATTATGAACAAAAAAGAAAACCTTCTGATTTACGGTTCAGTGCTGGCTGTGGTGGCTGGTTTTCCTCTTACACTGTGGAAGGACAGGTCTGTTCATTAGCAGACAACACAGGTTTTAATTTTCCAATTTCCCCCGAACACGTATGTGTATACTGGAGCATATGATTCTGTATAGTTTAGTGACACTCAAGATAGCTTGAACGATCTTACATGGGTACAGTAGCAGTTTTATTTTTAAAGAGTTTACATGCAAAGCACCTTTATATGCTTATTTTCATACTGACATCCCTGTGAAATACACATTTATTTCTTGTTGGAAGTACAAAGCCCTAAAAGAATAAAATGAGGGAGTAACAGTGCAGCACAATCTGGACTTTGTCCAGCCTGGACAAATGCAGCCTTACTCATTTTTCTCAGATCTGCACTCTGGAAACACAGCTACTGAGTAGCTTCACTTTTTTACTTTAACAAAATCATGTTAATGAAGCACAAAAGGGAGGAATCGTTAAAAAAAGTTGGAGAAAAGAGAATTACTGGGACAGTCTTGGGAACTGGGACTGCCATGGCATGCTGTGGGTCCCCCACACCAGCATACTCAGCTCCTTCTCTCCAGCTAACTTTATCTCCACCACTCGGCCAGGAACTCAGCTCTAACCTCACACCCTGGGTCAGGATGATTACCTTAAAGCAAGTGCCAAAACTTGCCTGAAGTTTAAAAGCAACCCCTGTATTTGGGTGTCTTCCTGAACCGGGCTGCAGTGATGTAAAATTCATCCCCAATATGACAATCCGGGGAATCCAACTGTGGGTCACGCTGCAGCAGCTGCCGAAGCCATGTATGGCTGACTGCAATAGTATCCATCCTCCCCACATCAGCCGGAGTTGAGAGGTCTCCCAGCACTCCTCAAAGTCTCTCCCAGCACTAGCAAGAGGCATCCAGAACAGATCAGAGGCAGCACACAAGGCACTCTTCTCTCCGAGCCATTTTGCAATCTCAACTGCAACCCACCCACGCTGCTGCTATGGTTTATGTGGATCTCACTATTCCCAGCAAAGAGCAGGGGAGTTTGCATTTCTCAAAAAGCAAAAAAAACCCAGCACAAACTACTAAAAAAACTAAAATCTTGACTTCTCATCTCAGAGAACTGAAACAAGATTCAACAATAAAACAAATGAAGCAGCAAATGTTTGTGATCCCTATCGGTGCCTCTGAAGGGGACAGATCAAGCTTCAGTCTGAAACAAAGTCACACCAGCACCTCTTCTCAAGCCCCAAAACTTAACTCTTCAGAGGAAAAATACACCTTCAGATGTAATAGCCACAAATCAGGTTCACATATTGATGCTTCTACATCACAGTGATCTTATTGGTGCCAACCAAGGTCAGCTGCCCGAGGGAATTTTCTTGTATAGGAGTCTGTGGCTTAATTTATTTTTGACAACACGTCAATACATAAAAGCTATGAGGAAGGAGTACAGTTACTCCGTGAAGTTAAGCTAGTCTGAGTAATAATTGCTAGGATTTGTATCTTTACAAACCAGGGTACAGTAATGACACATCTTTTCCTATTTCACACTGCAAAGACACAAAATGATTAAAATCATTACTTTTCCTTGGACCGAGATGACTAACGCTTCCACGTTAACTTCATGCTTGGTTGGACCACTCCTTGTTCCACGAGCAGCGTGGCAGCTCCACTCATCAGTGGTCCCGGGGTCTTGTCAGCCCGTCTGGCAGATGCAGCAGAAATTTTACAGGCATGAGAAAGCAGCTGCTTGGGAATGCCCAGGCTCCCACCTCCAGAGCCAGGCAGCACACCCTCACATTGCCAAGTATATTTTATCCTCAACAGATAAATGTGAAACCAAAGCAAAGCAGAGGAAAAATAACCACTTCAGTGCCGTTGCCAGGGTTTAAGACTTGCGCTGTGCTCTCTAATGAGGAAAAGAGCTCAGCAGGACTAAGGAAAGGGTTAGACGTTTATACAAAAGGCGAGCAGCGAGTTGCATTGTTAGAATTATCACTGATGGGCGACTACCGAGCTGCTGTTCTGTTGAACAACTGAAACTGGGCAGTAATACAGCAACACATGACATTATCCCATCGCTTTTGTCCCAGAGAAACTGAAGATTATTCTGAACCCTTTCGCAGCCACAACGAAGTTCAGGAAGGATGAGAGCGGGTACTATCGGTGTCACCTTTGGTTCTCCCCCCGCTGGAGCCCTTCCTCCAGCAGCGTGCCCATGCCACTTCCCAGCCTGAGACCGCTTACCCTACCGCAGGCATCGCCTGCAAACCCCACATACTCCAAGCTGTCGCCAACAGTAAGTAAGCCCCCCGACCCAAGCAGCGGGGGAAGCAGATCAACCCGGGGCTGCTGCAGACCCCGCTCTGGAGAGCACAACCGGAGAAGGCACCTACCTCGGGGAGGGGAGGGGGCCGCGGGCGGGACCGAGCGGCCGCTGGGCGCAGGCGGCAGCAACCTGCGGCGGCGGCCGGGAGGAGCGGAGCCGGAGGAGCCCGGGAGCCGGAGGAGGGGAGCCGGAGGAGCCGCGCCGCCGAACGCCCCGCGGGGTCCCGGCCAGGGCACCCGCCCCGGGTGGGGGTTCCCCCTCGGCGGCCGCGGGAGGAGCCTGCGGCAGCGCGGGCGAAAACACACGCGTGGGGACGCGCCCCGAACACGCTGCCACACCCACAGGGGCCGCCGCGCGGTGCGGAAGAGCCCCCCCCGCCCCGTCCCCGGGCGGCGGCTCTGCCCTGCGGCCGTGGCTAGCGCCGATCCAGCTGGCAGCGGCTCCCGACTGCAGAAGCATCAGCGGCACACGGTGTCTCGTAACCGCTCCTCAGAGCAGCACTTCAGCTACGCTGTGACATTTCCTGCGGCCAGGGGAAGGACAGTCTTGTCTGATCATCCTACCGCAACGGCAAACCTTCTGCCATTTCGAGATGCGCTCCCGAACTGTTCCCTTTGCTGCTGCTGGTCAGTCTGGGGTTTATTCCTTCTTTTTAACTCATGTGACACCATAGGTTTTTATTGCTTTTAATCAGGGAAGGGTGAAGCTCGGAAACTCCCCCCCTCACCTACCCAGGTGTACCCTGTCTCAGAGCAAGGAGTTAGCCTCTTCAGAAAGGGGTCAGGTCCACAGGGTGCTGAGCACTCTGCCTCCAGCCCAGCCCAGCTAATAATTCCCTAGCTCTAATCACTGCCAACCTCTCCACCTTTGGGGGGACAGCTCGCACCCTGGAGTAAAGCAAGGTCCCATCTGAGCACAGCCTGAGTTATTTTGCTCTTTGTAAGGCCGAGTCCCAGTAGGCACGTCGCCTCCTCTGTCCGGACACATTCCTATTTGAAAGGATCCCGGAAAAAGGCAGACACCACATTTCCCATCCCGTTGTCCATATTCTTTGGACATTGGCTTTTCCTCTCTCATTCTTGAGCGCTTGCAGCAGGCTCAGACTCCTGGGGCTCCTACGGAGAGCAGTTCTTGCCCCAGCACAGCTAGAAGTCAGAGTAATTACCCAATTTTAGCCCTATTAATGTATTACTCGAAGAACCAACAAGCTGAAACACAACTTTGGTTCCCCTAAAACTCTCTGAATTTTAGTCAAATGTGCCAAATCAAATTGTCTGGAAAGTAAACACACGGGCTGCAGAAAAAGAAAGAGGCTGGATTCACTGCAGAGCTGGACCAGGGGACACTCGTCCTCACCACCCAGCCCAAAGGTAAGAAGACCTACCAGGGCTCTGGAGACAGGTCAGCTCTCTGTCAGAAGGACCTCAACTCCCATCCCTGGAGACGACCTGCATACCCCTACAACGAGGATAGGGATCCAGCAGTTATCACACAGAAATAAAATAACAAAGTGGCTGAAATAAAAGCATCTCTGGTGGGTAGGATAACAAGTTCACGCTGCAGGGAATGTTTAATAATTTATCTACAGCTCCAGCAACGGGAGAGGCCCGAGATTCCCTTCCCTGCCCAAAGTCAGACTTTATCTTTCAGAGCATCCACCTGCGGTCTTTTGCACATTCAAAGCAGCTTTTCCTGAACAGACTAAAATTTGCTGGATTGAGGATCTTTTCTATTTCATCTTTCATATAAGTGATTTAAATGAAATTTGAAAACTTTTACTTTAAGTCATTAGAATTCTTTTCTAAACATTATTCTTAAGATTTTATTTTCAACAAAAGCTAGAAGCCAGGACAAAAAACAGTAGAGTTAGTGGCATCAGAAGTGAAAATGTTACAAAAGTATTAATTCGGAGTTGTTCTCTCCGGAGTGGGTCATCTGGAGACTTTCAGTATCTCTGTATGTTGACAGAAATAAAATATTAAAGCTGAATCCTGGAGCAGGACGAAGAAACAGCAAATGAGAGGGCACGAGGCAGCTCTCCTGCAACAGCTTCTGAGGAACAGCCAACCTCTCCCCCCGAGACCGGCAGCAGTGCACGTTCCAGCCCAGCTGCGGCTGCCTGGCCACTGCTGGGAAACGGGAAAACACTGGTTGGGTCAGTGCTGGCTGAAAGCTGGCATGGGATTCATTTTCCATGGCAAACAGAGAGCCTCATCTCCTTCAGCTGGGGCTTTGTTTCATCTGCAATAAAAAGAGGGTACACTTAAAAAAAAAATCAGTAGAACTTTTCGCCCAGCTTTCTTAAGAAATGGAGCTTTCCTACTCTGTCAACTCAGAAACAGGAGGCAATTCCCAGAGGAATTTTTTCAGTGGGAATAGAAAATGGGACTTTGTTCCAAAAGCACACACCCATTTACTGAACTAATTCACTTACCTGTGTAACATGCTACCAATCTACTGCACAAAATAGGGGCGTTGTATACAGACGGATCAGGGAATAATGAACTGCAGTTCTCTTTTCTGCTACCCACTGTCATACTCGCAGCCTTCCTTCATTTCTACTGACACCTGTTTGTCCAACTTCAAAATTTAGGGAAAGTGCTGGAAATTTCCTCTTACGTGCAATATATGGCAACCAGAGAATTACCTGCCTGAAAGGAAAATGAAGCTACCGCCTGGCCTATGTGTACCGATGAGCTAAATGTCCAAAATATGCTTTAAAGCTTACATCAGAGCCATTTGTATAGATTTTCCTCAGGTTTCTTACAACAAAACCAACACTTCCTAGCAGGTAGACCCAAGAGCAGCAAGACTAAGAGGAGATCAGGATTCAGGCATGCAGCACAGCAGATACCATGTCCCACCGCAGACTCCCACCATGCAAGGACATCTCTGGGCAACAGACGAAGATGTGCTCCTGGTGACGCATTAGAGCTGGGAATCAGAAGTGAAATTCCTAGATGCAGCGGAGGGGCGTGGCTGCACCGAAAGGTGCCAAGCAGAAATTCGGGGAAGAGGAGTGGGCTCACCAAGGCACCCGTCATGCGAAACAGCCGCCTCCAGCTTTCTGCGGTTGGTGACACGGGAACACCACCGCTGCCTGACAGTAGATCTCTGGTGCCTTCTAACGGAGAAGAGGCAAGGCTGATTCCTCTGCTCCAAAAGGCTCCTGCGACAAATCAAACGCCCTCTGTGCCTCCACCGGCATACCGAAATCCTTCCCTACCACCCCAGCCTGTGCACACAAGACAAAGCCCTCAGGTTCTGCAAAGGACTGAGTGAGCAAAGCACCGAATTGCTGCCACTGAATTTAAAAAAAAAAAGTTTTATTCTCTTTTACTCTTACAATTTTAACTATTCAGCCAACTATATTTTTGTTTCAAGTACCAAACTAATTTTTAGCAATGGCTTTCAAAAATAGAGAAGTGGAGCCGTATTTACCGTACGTATTTCCCAGAACCTTAAGCCCAAAAGAAGTGAAATTACACTTAGCAGCCATATCTTAACTGTAACCCTCTGGTGAACTTTAACATTATGGTATGTCTTCCATGTGTCAGATTTTAATATCCATCGCTGGCATCTCTTGTGGTTAAAGTGGGCTCACTTTCACATGAGTGCCCAAAGGTTCTACTGAATTAGAGGTATTTTGTATGCTTTGCAGGTGGATGCTTGTTCAAAAGTATAGGTATCGATATACATATTTAATCGAGCTTAAAACTAGTAAGTTGAATATTTTAATCTACTTCATTTAGTTTCCGCAATGCTTTCAGCCCACCAAAAAGCTCCTGCAGTTGCCTGTACCTACTCAGTGCTGAGGGGCGAGGTCTCCACCCAGAGACAGCAGTTCTGCCATGAGCCACAGAGGGTCACTACTGACTGATGCTCTGCTTTCTAGGGCTAACGCGGAGGACAACATCTTCTTGGTTCAGATACCTACATCCAGAGTCATCACTGGAAGGTGAAGTCTGCTCGTGGCGAGTCACGAGTGGGGAGCCGATGGCTCACGCTTCCTAAATCCCCACCAGCAGCAGCTCCTGGAGCCTGTTCCCTTCACTGCTCACAGCACTGCATGGAGGC
The DNA here is from genome assembly GCF_964195595.1 of Calonectris borealis. Taxonomy (NCBI): domain Eukaryota; kingdom Metazoa; phylum Chordata; class Aves; order Procellariiformes; family Procellariidae; genus Calonectris; species Calonectris borealis. The sequence goes on from NC_134326.1 coordinate 17,002,703, forward strand.
ACGGACCACCCAGGGCTGCCCTCCAGCAGCACTGTCCCTCCCACAAGCAGGGAGCGAGGTTTTTCTGGTGTCAGTTGACTTGTCTAACCCATATGGAAGCAAGGACTCATTTATTCCGGCTGAGGATCAAACTACTGTCTATTAATAAACAGACGGCAAACCCTCCTGGGGGGCGGGGAGGAATGATATTATTCTTCTGAAGGGCCCTTAAAAGTCAGGAGAGATGAGATTTGCTTAAGAAAAATCACGAGAGGAGACTCTTTCTCCAAGGACACAGCTTCAAGTGTGACAGTGCACAAAAAGATCGTTGTCTTCAGCAGATCATGTGAAACAGTGCCAATATCGCACATTGGCTTGAATAAAAGGCTTTGGAAAGCTCTAGGCAGAGATGGATAAGCTAAACAACGAAAAGCCCTGTTAGGGTTTGGAGGGTTTTTTTAGTTTATATTTGACAGATATAACTGCTGCCTCTATCCTCAAGAATCAAAATGGTCCACGCCTGGGAGGTAAAAAGTCCAAATGCCTCCCACAGCCAAGAGGACTGGGGTATGGTAACTTCCTGTCTATTCTGGGTCTTAGCTTTAATCAGAAAATTAGAAAATATTAAACAATTTGGGAGATGGGGGAGTCAATGTAGCAGTAGTTTTGCTGCTGCCATCATGGTATCTAGGATGTCAGCAGCATCCCGTGGGACTTCTCGTGTCTCTGGCCCTGGGTCAGGAATATGTCATCCAACCTCTATTCTTGTACCAGGACTGTGTTGCAAAGTGCTCCTTTACCTCACTGGTGTACCAGAGGAATCCAGAGCCCATGAAGGAAGGGACTTCCACACCACCAGTTGCTGCTGCCAAAAGTAGAAACCATTTGGCTTCTGTTCACCATGTGCACACATTCACAGCTCTTCTAAGCCCTGTGCAAACGTCTCCTTCGGGCCTTCAGAGAGACAGTGTAAAATAAGAAAGGAGACACTCAAGCATTCCCCTGCCATGGAAGGAACGGAACCAACCCCTGCTGATTGCAGCACAGAGCTGGGGACACTGGTTAGACAGTATTCTGCATACTTCTAATTTTTAGACAAGTGTTTCCTTTAAGGTAAGAAAGCTGCACTTTCAAAGCAAGCAATCTGCAGCAGGGTCTTCCCTGGAAGAGTGCAGGGCCCATACACATGCTAGTCGGCTGTCCTCATTCGCCTTCACAAAAGAAAACAATCTGTTCTTGTTAATTTTTTTGCATAATCACCTTGCACTACAGCTTGATCTTTTTCCTTCTTTCTTTAACCCATTGTTCAGCTTTCTGAGTTGATACAAATGCAACATAATTATTCCCCAAAATTTTTAGCAGGAAAGGCTTCCTCACTGGCTTTTAGGAACTGTCCTTTGAAGAAGCAATGACACATCTCCACTACCACCTCCTTAGGCACTATACATAACAGGGATTTTTCAAAAATGCTGATAGAATAACACTAAGGGACCACGTGGCATTTCATCAGTGCCTGCTGAAGAACCACTAAGACATGCTTGGGCTTTTCAGCATGCAACACTTTGTGCTGCACATGTTCATACTAGAGTTCAGCTGAGTAAAATATCAAATAGCTGTTACGTACCAGAACAAAGCATACCTCTGGGAAAGCTCCTTAAACAGGCACAAGGCTTTATCCTCAGTGATACCCTGCATCCTGTATCTGGTTTCTGTAATAACGGTCCAAGTAAACTGAGCTTCCTTTTCAACAGGCATCATACATCAGCCTCAAGCTGATGGCTCTGGATGGATTCGGTCATCCTCCACCATTTCAGGGTAGGACTGATCTTTCTCCACTGTGCATGCTTAGAGCATGCTCAGACTGAAATACATCTAACTGATCACAGAATTGAGTTAACAAGTACCAGGTTCTGTCCCTGGGCTGACTGCTTAACTGCAAGCCTGAAAGGCAAAGGAGGGCATTGTTGGGGTTAAACTAATCTCCTCCTGCAGAGTTTTAGCTTTTCACATCATGTTAACAAATGCAGCTAGAGCCCATTGACAGTACCTTTAAAAACCTAAAACAACTGCTAAATCATCATCAGAGCACAGCCATGTTTTCCCCTTTCAATTAAACTGCCTTAAAAAAACCCAAAAAGCAAAACAAAACAAAACAACCCCCAAAACCCTAAAAAACCAAGAAAAGCCCTGGCCAACACTTTTGAGCAAAAGACAATTATGTCAGTTAAAAGCTGCCAAAGGTGAAACTTGCACTTCTGTAGACAGGCAGCCCAAATCACTTTGGCAGTTAGGTCTTATTTGCACTAATCTAAGCAGCAAAGTATAACTGACAGTGGGACTGTTAACTGGTCCTCTGCATAGGGATGAATTTTTCCCTGAAGCAGGACAGCAACTTAGGCATGCTTTTAGAAAACATCCATAAAATAAAAAAATCCACTCCTGACACCTTCTTTCACTGCACACTCTCAGAGGCACAGGAAAAGCAATCGAAGCAGGCTGGATGCTAGTAAGCAGAATTTCAGCATCTGAGGTGTCCAAAATGTCATCACACAGATCAGCCCAACAAGGAAGGAAGCCATGGCTAAGGATTCAGTTGCTTCGTCTGGTTTTCCCAACTGACATACATCCCATTACATTTGCACATTGTCATTTACATGCTTTCCTCCTGAGAAGAACTAGAGATTCAGGCCATGCTGGGTTTAATTTGTGGCTCATATGTCCGCAATACCAAATGTACAGATGAGAAGGAAACAAGCCACAAGTGGCTCTGAGCTGACCTACCCAAGACACCATATTTCCCCCATATACTGCCCAGCCAGTCATGCCTGTCACTGAAGCAGCAGACCAATGAAGAACCAACGTTATCTCCTGCCTCTGAAGTATTTCCAGAGCTCTTCCTCACACCGGCACTCAGTAACACCCGAGTTACAACTTTAAGCCAAAAGATTTGCCTGTGGCTCACGGGGTCAAGAACATTGTCCATCCAGACACAGTACACCTCTGCCTTTCTCTTCTGAAGACAGCAGAATGAAGGATACCATCTACTTACTCATAAGAGAATCGGTAGGATGCAGCTGTACACTTTCATGAAGGGAGGTAACTGCATGTCCAACAAACTTGCCTGTAGTTTGTTAAATTGCAACAATTATAACTGTACTGGCAGAGGGTGCAGAAAAAAGAGCATGGACAACTCTGTCATACTGAAGCATCCATACACAAAGTCCACTAAAGTGGCAGAAAGCATTCCTGGGTTGAGCTAAGGTTTCAGCCACTAAACACAAAACATCTAAAGCAACGCAGAATTGCTGATACCCTGGCAGTATAATGGGTAAATTTTGTTTAAAAAAGTATGGTCATTTTTAAAATTGCTACTATCAAACAGATCCAGCTTAAAAAAAGAAAGTGTGTGTGAGACAAGACTCCTGCGACCTTTGGCATAGCACAGACTATGGCACCTGCACCCACTCGTGACATGCGCTGTTAGGTGGCTTGTTCTGAAAACATCTTGGACATCCTTTTTATAATGCAAACCACACTATCCAGGAGCCCGAATCAGAAGAGAATTTCAAAACACACCAATCCCTGCAAGATTTCTGTTGGAGTTCCAGTTTGGAAAACACGCCGAGTAATAGCTTTTCAGGGCTGCAGTATGTGAAGTGCTAGGACTCTTCAGCTAGGGGTCACTAAAATTTAAGACAGAACAGGATTTCAGTAACTTTAGTTACTCCAGAGAGAGAACACGGTCTACAGAGAAGACTACTGGATAAAAGCTTTTATATATTAATGGTAAGATTAACTGAAGCTCCGCATTCCTTCTATAATATGCTCCTGGTAAAGAGATTGCAAAATCATAACGCTTTGCATGAATCCACTGGCAATGCAGTGTCCTTGTCCCTGTCTCTCCATAGTATTTACATTGTGAAAAACAATTAGGGGGAAAATCATAGTATGGAAACAAAAGTTTTAAGTAAAGTTTTAAGTAAGTTTCTGCAGAAATTAATGCTTTATGAATAGCTTTGTGCACAAAAATAAATAGTGAGTGTGTAATAGCTCTCCTCTGGGGAGCTGGAATGTTAACAGTAACTCTAATAATGAGCTCAGTTTTACAGCAGTGAGAACAGATGCACATAGAAGTTAACTCTGTTTTATAGTCACACGATGTGTCAATAGGTGGGCTGGGAAGTAAAAAGTATTCCTACTCCCACTCCTTTTAACTAGTACATATCATAACCTCACACACTGGGAAATGTTCTCTGTGTACATCACCCAATCCCATCAATATTAATAGACTGTCACATGCAACTCAAATAGATGCTCTCCCACTGCTATACAGCATTCATGACTCATTTCGTTTCAGGACTGAATGCAATGCAGTTAGCAGCAGACATCATAAAACTAATCAATATCCATGTGCAGCCTTTCCCCAGGCATATTTGATTTTTAAAAAGAGTTCTTCAAATTCTTAGAATAAAAAGGCATTTAATTTGCATGCAGGGAAGAGAGAGACCAAGCTTGCAGACAAGCTTTTTTTATACATCAATATCACAAGACATGTACTTTATTAGTGAAATCCTATCCTTATAGCAAGAACTGGTGTTTTGAAAGAAACAAGTCCAAGAATTACAGGTGATGTCTACATGGTCCACAGAGAATTTGCAAAAGTGAAGTCAGCAATAACACTTAAAAAACACAACAGCATTCTTTAAATCAATCCTCTCCAACATATCAAATGGGGGCTCAGTTACTAAAGGCTTTTTTCCCAACCTAGTCTCTGTAATATTGCAGTATTCATGCTCTAGGAGTCAGGAGGTACCAAGGGCTAAGAAACCCTGTCTGCTGCTCTCAGCACTTCCAGCACAAAGCAGGAATAAATGATCCCTGGTATGAATGCGAGAGCTACAGTAGTGAGGGCAGGAACATATCCTGCTCAAGACTGCTGGGCGAAAAATTTACTGAACAATGTTTATGACAGTGAAGATCCGAGGCAGAACCCTGCAAACTGCCCAGATGTTGAAGAGACTCACTGTCGCTCTTACCAAAGCTTCAGTCTGATCAACAAGCATCACAGAGCCTCTGGAAAACGTCAATCTTTCCATTGCCTCTATGCGGCTATTTCATCCTCACCCTCTCCCCAACAAACAGCTTTCCCATGAATTTATTTCCTTCCATACAAACTCCCCCTATGTGATCATAGTCAGATGTTAACTACAGCGAGCTGCTGTCCCAAGCCCGGACAGTGACTCCACAGAACCACTCCCGGGCGCCGGATAGGTGCAACCATCGCTGGCAGAGCATCTGGCGTGGGACTGAGGACTGCCATGCCCTCTCCAGCACGGGCTACCCAGGCACCACGACCAGATTTCAGATGTACTCTTTGACAAGATAGAGTAAGTTCTTTTTTTCCAAGACACTGCTGTGGATTAAGGGAAGTAGTTCTTGGAAGTGACTAATAAGGCTTTGCTGGTGCGTCTTTAACCAGCTCTCATGTTATTTCTAGGCCCACAGCGAAATTCCTAGCAAGCTTACACCCAGCCATAAAGGATTGCTTGAATGTAAACTAAGGAGATACCGATTCTGTAATTCGGGACACTTTTCATGTATCTGTCTGGACTCAACTATTAGAGAAGACAGGAGGCCATGTCACAGCAGTCAGAGATTAAAAATGGAAATCCGGAGTTCTGGATAATTTTTCTCAATGTCTTGGACACCTGTAAGACAGTTACATTTCAGCTGTAAAAACATTGTGCTTAATCACATGCTCATGACCTTATATATATATTCCTTACATATAACTGGCTTTTCTTTTGTAGGTGCTTAGTATCTTGAAGACTTCAGATGTCCAACTTCACATTCCCACTGCCAGAAACTCCTCATGAATGTCTTCAGCAGCAGCTGTTCCTGAGAAATGCTCTGAAAACAAGGAGAAAATGTCATCAAACACATGGTTGTTTGTGGTGTCTTCAAAACAATCATATAAAATGAGACAGATGTGTATATAAGCATAGAAATCTTTGCAAAACGCTAGTAACCGAACATCATTAAAAACGTTAGACATCTATCACACACATAGACATTAAACTGACATTAATAAAGCTGCAGTGTAAGGCATTTACAGGTTAACAAATGTAAAAAATCAGGATTAAAGGCTCAAATGAATCTGGTGGTTACTTAGGAGGAGAAGTCAAGGTGAGGCAGCAGATTTAACTGAGAGCTTGGCAATTCCCAGAGCACACATGCACATACTCACACCCACTCGCGCACAAAACCCTATACCGCAACTAGGAACACAGCAAGTCTTCACTCAACAAAACTACACTCAATGGTGTGGTTAGACAATTGTTATCAAATAATAACTATCAAAGTAAAATGAGGGTCTAACTCTTACAGTGTCCCTGTAATGACAAAACAATAAATAATAAAAATGTTATGAACAATAAGGAAATAACAACAGCATAAACCTTATCACAACAATTAGAAAAAGAGGTATTTGTTCACTGGTTTGCTTAGCTTAGAGAATCAGAGATCTTATTATTGTCATGACTGTATAAAGAAAATCTTACATATAAAAATATTCTTGTCCCAGATGGGCTTGATTGCCATATTTGCTTTCCAGTTTTTATAATTCACACTTCAAATCTCTGAGGAAAAAAATTGCTATAACAGCTGTTGATTTGTATGAACTAACTTGCATAAATGTTCTCCTTCCTATCCTTCGGGGAAAAGTCTAAGTAAACATGAGCCAGGGAAATCTATTCCCTTAGAAGTAGTAATCTTCTGGCAATCTGAAAAACTCGGTTGTTTGCGAAAGTAAGTAATTTCAGCATTACCGTTTTTTCCCTGATGGGTAAATCTAGTCATGGTGAAACCAGATACACCACTGGAAAGGACTCCAGAGCTGTACTCTTCCTCTCCCTCAAGGCCACATCCAACATCTGGCTGCCAAAGCACTGCTGTGGCTAAGGGCCACCGTTCGCCCAGCCCTGGGTGCCGAGCACCATGGCTCTCTGACTTCCCTTTCTCATGGACAACCTGGCCAGGATCAGCAACTCCCTTCACCTATGCTAGCGCTCAGCTGTGCGCAACACCTTCCAGTTAAGACCACAGCTAGCTGAAAGACCTATTTTTTGGCAAAAAAAAACCCGCTGCAGTTCTTAAATTCATTTTTCTTTCATGTTTCAATAAATGTGGAAACATCTGGCAGACCTTCTATCTTCTGCTTTAAAAAGCAGTATTTCTCCTGGGGAATGAGTCTACCCTCAAACTCCAGAAATTCTCTGTTGAGAATTTAAAAATTAATTACATTTAAAATTTTAAAAATCCCAAACTTTACATTGGATGTTACCCAGCAAGAGAGTTACACTAGTGCATTAGCAATGCACAAGAGTCTTGAATCTTTCCCTCGTTTCTATTATGGCATTTTTTCCTACTGGCAACATATCAGCGTTTACTTAGCTCTAACCTAGGCAGCGAGAATCCTGCCTGCCTGAAAGTGTGAGGAATTGACCCTGAAGTACTCCCAATGTAATTCCTACTGTATAAATAGTGACTAAAGACCAGAATTTTAATGGCTGTCTAGTGAAGCAGACAGGAACCCAAATGGTTTTGTCGATCTGTTCTTCCACACTGAAAAGCTCCAAGTGACTGAGCTAGCAGACCCTTATGCTCAGCATGACGGTATTATGCAGTACTTATTATTAAGAGTTGCATATCCATTTTATTAAACTTCAGGAATTTTTGTAATCACTGATAACAGAAGTCTACTGGTTTGGGATGAAACCTAGAAAGCCTAAAGGAAAGCACAAAGCCCCGAGCTACCTCTACCAGCCCTGTGCTCAGCCCCTGCTAGTGAGACTCATGTGAGAGTTACAGAAACGCTTAATTACAGAAAGTGAATCATTAGTGATGTCTCTCAAACGCAGATGCGGACCATCTTGCATAGTAAGTCTCATGGAGCAAAACCACACTGAGCAGCCCAGCAGCAGAGCCTACAGCAACTGGATCCCATCCAGTTGCCTTGCACAGTAAAATTTTAAAGAACAGGCTGCCATTATTTACAAATGCTTAAGTAGTTATTTTTGAGACTCCAGACTGACAGAACCGTTAAGAGGGAGGTCAAAGGGCTTTCATCCAGAACATACACATATAAAAGGTTAAGCACTGCGGAGCACACCACGATCTAACCAGGGACAAACTCCTCCTGAACAGCCCACGGGGCAGGGGCTGGTGGCAGGGACTCTGGCACCAGCATCCCCTATTCTGGTAACACGGGAAAAGCAGAGCTCAGTGAGGTACCTATAGAGTAGGTACGCTATACCCTGCGTACAAGGAGCCTGCAGGCGTGCGAGAGCCTGCAGCAGCTGTCCTCTCTTGCTTCGGTTCTTCGAGTCAGATGTCACGGCTCAGCGTCGACGCGGAGCACACGGCGGGTACTCATTGCTCTCACCCACTCATCTGGCACTTAAGGAACCTGGACTCTCCTTCAGGGCGATGCTGGCCGGCTGGGTGCCCGCTGCCAGCCGCCCCATGGCTCCATCGCCTTAACACAGGAACGACGAGACCAGCCCTCTGCGAGCGCTCTGAAGCACACCAGTGAAACAAACGATTTGGGGACTGTGATGAGCCCGCCCCAGCCGCACACAACTGGGGCGAGAAACTCCGGAGCTAAAGGCGTGCGGTATTAACGCTCGTGTACCCGCAACGCCGGGACGTCCCCCGGTAGCGCACGTCTTCGTACGGAACATCGTCCGGAGCCAGACACACAACGGCGCTCCTTCAGAACGGCGAACAGCCCGCTCAGGAGAAACACGACAGCCCGGAGCGGCTGGCCCGGCCTCCAGCGGCCCTGGGCAGCAGCCGAGGGAGGTGGCGCCGCTGGCAGCCGGAGCAGGGCCGTGCCTGGGCAGGAGCCGCCGGGCAGGCCAATGCGAGCGGCGGGGCGGACCCCTCCTGCCAGCGGGGCGCGCCACGGGGCCCCCCAGCGCCGCCGCTCCGAGCTGCACTTGCAGCCGGCCCGAAGGACCGCCCGGGCGCTCCCCCTGCACCCTCAGCTCTGGGCGCGCCCAGCCGAGGGGCGGGTCACGGCAAGGTCCCGCTCCCCGCGCTACCTGGCCTGGCCTGGCCTGAGCACCCCGCCCGCCCCCGCCCAGCGCCGCAGCCTGCGCCCAGCCCCAGGCGCGCATGCGCGGACGCCGCTCGCCGCTGAGGCAGCGGTGGCGGCCGAGGCTGGTGTCGCGCTGGCGGCGGGAGGTGCTGCGGAGGGCGGGAGCGCCCCGCGCCCCGCGGCTCGGGCGTGCCGCGCCCTCGGTCAGAGCTTAGCGGCGAGATGCGGGCGGCAGGACAGGAGCAGGCCCCGCGGGGAGCAGGGCGGGCCGCCCGGAGCCGGGTTTCAGCGGGAAGCGATTCCCAGCGAAAAATGTTTTCTTTTGCAAACCCTCCCCACCTGGAAATGTTGATATTTTCCTGAAAAATTAAACACCCGGTCCCTCATCTGGAGGTAAAGGCTGCCGTGGCGCGTCCGGGTGCGGTAGCCCTGGTGCCTCGTACGCCCAGCCCTGTCAGGCCGCCGCCGAGGGCTGCCCCCCGCCGCCGGGCCCGCGGGCTGGCTCGGGGTGAGGGCAGGAGCGCGGGGCCGGGTGTCAATAACCAGCCTCCGCGCACGGTGCCTCCCACCCTTCCTCTCGCTAGAAGAGGCGCAGGATCGTCGGTTGCTGTAAATAGCCAGAAGCATTTTTATCAGTAGAAATCTATTAAAATAAGGCTTACTAAACCCAAGCAGGACCATATTGGATGCTGCCTTTGTTTGCCACTGAATTAAAACTGTGCCTGAAGAGTTTGTATTAGCAGCTGCTTCATAACACAGCCCAGTGAATTGATAGAAGGCCTATTGATCTCACAGCAGCCCAGCCGTTCACCACAGCAAATACAATGTCAAAGGTGTCACTTTCCAGGGCTCTTCAGAAAGTGGAGAATTATAAATAATTCCTCTAAAACCTCATTTTTGCTTTTCATGAAAAAAAAAAAAAAACTGTGCTCTGATACTGAGAAGCTTTTCTTAAAAAAAGAGCTGCAAACAACGCTGAATGGAGCTGGGCAAGCGGCCAGTAAGGAAACCACCGCGGGGGGTGTCGTGCTGTCTGTCCGTCCTCCTGTCCATGTCTGCTCCTGTGCAGCCAAGGTACTGGAAAACACAAAAATTCCCGTTTTCAGAAACTTGTTAGGTGTCATCAGACTCCCAGGCTAGGAGGAAGAATTTTAAGTCACAAATCCTTTTTCCTTTGAGGAGTTTATCTGAGTGGAATTAGATAATAATACAGGAGAGCTGTGGGCATCATGATACTGCCTCTCTCAACCACCATGTTGTCTACTTGCTTTTAAAATATTCTAGCAGAATTTATGAGACATTCACGTTTATGCAATAATGTTAAGACCTGTTTAGTAGATGTCATTTTTTTCGCATGTTCCTGTCATATTTTGTAGCTGTTCCCATTGTTTAGACATCTCAAGTTATGAATCTCACTAAACTTAATATTCTTTCATAATCTTATCAAATTGTCTCATACCCTCAGATTCCAGATCTTTTAAAACTCTTAAAACTCCAATTTTCCTGTCTTTGGCTTGAATCATCCAATAAAACTCATTCTGGACTTTGTATCTATTATGTATTGAAGATAATTATATTAGTTTTAATATATATGATATATATTGACCTGTATTACTATACGAAAACTTATCATGATATAAATAAAACCAGACAGAAATCTCAAAAAGACATTTGGGTAGGCCATGAAAAAATCCCGTTAACTCAGTTATTATCTCCCAATCCCATATTTTCCTTTTGTTTTGCAGGGAAGTAACAAGTTTGACGACCCCATGACTGAGTCCAGTATTACACTTGCTGACTGCGAAACACTTATGTTTTCTGTGCCACGTTTCACCAGTGTGTAAAATGGGTAAGATGGTATTTCCTGTCCTCATGGCTCCATTGTGCTGCTTGCTTCATGTCTGGAAATTGCTTTGAGATAAAATGTGTGTTAGGATAAAAGGAAGCAAGTTGTCCTTTGAGGCAGTGGATTTTTTGTGCTACAGTGAAAACGGCATTACAGAAAGGGAAATTGTGCTGAGCTGTTAAGAAAATGAGGAGCAGCAGTAGATAAAATCCTAATTTCTCTCACAGTGGCTTAACACAGAGTATTGCTACAGCAGCAAGCACAGCTGAGAGAGCTACAGCTTAATAATATGCCTTATAACAGAAATGCCTGTAGTATTCTTTTAAAGCAACTGCAGTGCACTTCTGATTCCAGGCAAATTTTGATTATAATATTATGACGTGCTGTAAAGTGGCTTCATTCTGCTTGCCAAGCAGTTCACAACTACACTGACCACAAATTGGAAAAAATTTTGTTGTGATAGTAAGAGTAGTTCTCTTTTTCTCTGTTTCACTCTCTCTTTAACAGTGCTGGAAATGATTGGGGGCATTAGTATTCTGATGAAGAGAGGCTGTGACAAAGACCGTGACTACAGGGCCTCCTGACTCTTCTGTGATGCTGCCAGTGATGTAGAGGGGACTGACTCCAATTGCACCGTTTTCGAAATAGCCCTACCATGGTACGGAGAAAACAAACAGATGGGCAATTCATAACGCGGGCATAATGTTTTCAGTTTTGCAGTGTTAGCTTTGCACTTTGTATGGAAGAATGATACCAGGTGAGCAAATATTTATCTTCATGCAGGGATTGCAGATATTTGTGTGCCAATTTGTATGTGCATGTGTGCGTGTTTGTTTAAAAAAGGACAAGCTATATACAAGTGTGATCGTATCTTACCTTCTTTCTGCATGTGTTTCCCTGGCAGGATTTGGAAACCTCATGCAGGATGTGCTGTGGTGCTTTAGTCAAGTAAAAGGAACTATAGATATTGGGGTGACAGAAGGTAAGTTTATTTTTCCGGTTGTTGCTGTGATGAGAAAGAACTTGTTTGTCATGTACATCTTGCCTAATCAGTGTGCAGGGGGGTTATTCACATGTTGTTGTTGGAAACCGCTGGCAAAGAGCTAAGTTACACTCTTTTCGTTTCTGTCTTCATTATATACTTACGCATTTGAAAGAGATGAGTCTCTAAAATTAGCTATTGATCCAGAAAATTCATTTGAAGGCATTATGGCTTAATTATATCAGTAGTCTTTGAAACAGATTTGCTTTTGGTTTTCAGCTGTTATTTACAGAATTTTTCAGGGAATTACGAGATAGCCTCTCCCACTATAACATCCTTTACTGGAATCAGTTGGATTCTGTTTCTGGGTAACAAGTGTAACTTGCTGCTCACTCTTCTATCTGGAGTCAAAATAAATTGCAGTGCATACACTTCTACAGATATGAACTATGTGGGAGGGACAGATGCAGGCAGTTGGGGGATTTAGGAGCACAAGACATCCCCTTTCACACTCAGTAGCTTTCAGGATGATTTGTGCTCATCAATCACTTAGGCACTTCTCTCTCTGCAAGCACATCTGTTTGGCATTTAGCCAACATGTAGCCTGCAAAAACGTGGACATTTGAAAAGAAATAAATGCATTCAATTTTCCTGACTTTAATTTATTCATTCAGTTCTGTTCTTCCTATGATTGTTCTGGTTTAAACTGGGCATTTTCCTACATTTTCTTATTCTCATTTCACACTTTCATCTTCCTTTCTCTTATTGCATTGCCCATTAATCCATTAATTCCTTTCCCTTTCCATTTCACACTTTATTCCCTATATGTTCTTTATTCCTCAAGGATAACTGAAACCTTTATCACATCCCTCTTCTCTTAACCTTCCCAGTACAGGCAATGGTTTTGTGCCGTAGGGAGGCCAAACAAACAGTGATGAAATCCTGACTTCCTGTGAGCAGAGCAGGTTGGTTTCTGTTCCTACAGTGACCTTTTACATTTGCATGTAAATTTCTGTGATGTTTTTTTGGAGCACCAGAGGACATGAGCTGTGTTCTCTGGGATCACACTGCAGATTGACCGCATGACGGACAGGCTGATAGCTGGAATATAGCATGTGAGGGTGCTGCCCATCGGCAGAACTGTGCCAATATTTTCTGTCTGAAGCCAGAGTGTAGACACTACTAGTAGCATTTCATCCCTCTAACTGAATGGTTTTGGACATGAGAATAATGCTGGGGAAAGAGCTTGCTGACAAGTGCAGCAATGCCTGGGAAAGTGTTGCTAAAAGTGCAACTGCTCACAGCTTCTTATGTGGATATTAAGATAATAAATGCAGGAACTGAGTTGGCCTATTAGATATATTTCTTCTATTTTGTTGTATTTCCTGAAGTGTCATGCTTTGTTTAAAAGCACAGTCTCGTAAGACTGAGAAGAGGACTGAGTCAGCCGGAGCCTCTGACAGCAGAGCTCTGACTTCTCCTCCTGGTGGGAATGCAATTCTGCCTAGAGTACTGTCTTCTGTTTCGCTTCAGTGGCAGTTCTTTTTTGCAGAAGAGGGTTTCATTCTGTCTGTAACCTCTAGAGACAACAGTGGGGCACAAAACTCAGGAGAATATTTAACAATTTGTTAAATCTCTAGGGAAAAAAGCCACAACATTTTTTTACTGAGGTGTTTTTTTGCAAAAATGTTTCCAAGTGGTTTTTTACAGTAGAATCTGAAAATCATTTTAACTGGTCAAGAGTACTTGTTTGCTAGTTCAGGATTAATAAAATGGTAAGTTGCCTCTTTTTACTCACTATCCTTTTCTTAATGAACTAGTTACCAACTTAAGGCTATAAGCTATTTTTTTTTTTACATTTGAGACTCAATGCTGGAGGAATCCAGAGGCATGATGACAGGAAGGGACTCCGGCGATTTTTTCTTGGGGTAACCTGGAATCACAGAACAGTAAAGGCTGACAGATAATACTTCAAAGGCTATATTCAGTGAAACCAATAACAAAAAGGTGATCATGTTGGTCTGTTAAATCTTGTCAACAGTTACAAATGGCCTCACCATGATTGAGCAGAAACTTGGGAGAGTATTTTAGGTATGGGATTGGGCTTTTGGTTGTTACACTGGTTTTGTGTTTGTATGTGAATATGTATGTGTGTGGATACAGATGAATACACATGAATTACATGTCATAAATGTGTTTATATCACAGAGGCCTCACCTTCGTCAGAAGTTTATCCATAACTTGTTACTTTTATGCTAGTCT